>NC_036623.1:1326368-1978641 GCF_900079805.1 Fusarium fujikuroi IMI 58289 | reverse complement strand
GGTTGTTTATGATGATATTGATGTTCTACCTCATGAATATATGGTACCTGAGAAGAGGACAACAAAGACTCTGGAATAAGGGGCGGGGTCAACACTGCATGGCCATCCCCTTCATTATTCTTATCGGTCAGATCCGGTACTGACAAGCCGGCAGATAGTGTCACCGACATCTTGCTGTGGGTCATAGATTGCAACCGACATCATACTTTGGGGCGGCACAGACAGGTTCAATCGGCGAACGACACAGCAGCGCTGGTCCTGTGAACTGATTTGAAGGTTCTGGTTGGATGCAACAACGCTAACAAACACCCAAGAATCTAACAAGGTACCTGGGGTACCTTGCGGTATACGAGTTAGATACCGCTTTGTCTGTATAACAAAGAAGTGATTTGTTACGAGTCTGAAGATGCGACGATAGAAATCACAGTTAGACGAGAGCGAAGGGTTCACGAGGGCTTCTCGAAAAGCCAGTTTATGTGTACGGAGGTAAACTAATACCTCTTTGTTTTTTCGGGGACTCAAATTCGCCATATTGCGACACCCGCTATCGCCGACTTGAGCCACAAGTGGACCCATTTGACGTTAGTAAATTGACAGCTTGGGATTCTTCTGGGCGGAATTGGCGGTTCTCGGTGACTATGAACAAATCCATTAACGGCTGTAACGGCCTCGTCAAGGTCTAAAAAGCAGGGGAAACGGTTTTCCTTCTCAGCTTATTCCCATGTTAAAACTTATTTCCTTCTGATTAAAACATTGAATTGCAATCAATATCATACTGGGTTCTCAGATTTGTGCCATATTAGCGGCTCTAGCGATCTTCCTCCACTCTGATTGGCCAGTGAGCCGGAAACTTTAGCTTTGCATCGTCACATCCAGCGATCAGCAGCTCACGTAACACCAGACACCCTTGAATCCTCAAGAGCCGGCAATATGTCTGACTGTACCACTTCAACTCCGAACGGCGCGGTATGTAGCGGCTCTACTCCTAAGCCTTGCGAGTCGACTCTGCCGTGCAAGGAGAATACTGGCTGGAGGAGGCTTGTACGCAATTTCACACCATCGTAAGTCATGTATCTATTTTGACAAGGGTTAACCACTAACATCATCAACAGATGGTTCGCCGTTTGTATGGGTACAGGCATCGTTGCCATATTGCTTCATAACTTTCCTTACCAGGCACTATGGCTTCGGTATATCTCTTATATTTTCCTCGTGCTTAATGTTGTTCTGTTTATTGTCTTCCTTGGTATAAGCATTGCACGTTATGTGTTGTATCCAGAGATTTGGTCAGCGATGCTCGCCCATGCGGGTCAGAGTTTGTTCCTAGGATGCATGCCCATGGCCTTTGCAAGTGAGTAACACATTCCTTAGGCTAAGTGGGTGCTGACGTTTGATAGCTATCATCAACATGATGGTGTTCTGCTTACAGCCATGGGGAGAATGGGTAATATATCTAGCATGGGCATTCTGGTGGGTTGATGTTTGGCTCTCTATTGCCACTTGCATCACGATGCCCTTCATCGTCATGCACCGCCATCGCCCTGGCCTCGAAAACATAACAGCTGCACTCCTGTTACCCATCGTGCCAGCAGTGGTTGCGGCTGCTACTGGGGGAATCGTCGCAGAGGCTCTTCCCAATCACCACCATGCGCTTACAACTCTGGTGGCCTCGTATGTTCTCTGGGGCATCGGCGAGTTGTTCTCGGCCTGTGTTTTAGCGTTATACTTCCATCGGCTGACCATTCACTCACTCCCTCCGAAGGAGGTGATAACCTCGTCTTTTCTCCCAATAGGACCGCTCGGTCAAGGAGCTTTCGGCATTCAGCAACTCGGCAAAGTTGCTATGCAGGTGCTTCCCAAGACCAATGCGTTCGGTGATGTTGCGGTTCGAGCTGGTGAGATACTCTATGTCCTTGGAGTATTCCTCGCCCTCATCATGTATGGTTTTGCTCTGGTCTGGCTGGCTTCCGCCCTCATCAGCATTGCTACAAAACCCCCGTCGTTCAGTATTGGTTTCTGGGGATTTACTTTCCCACTTGGTGTATTGGCAACCTGCTCAAACTTATTGGCAGAAAATCTTGATAGCGAATACTTCAAAGTTTCCACGGCGGTAAGGAACTGAACATGCTTTTACTTACCGGTTACTAACATGACGATAGATGATAGCCCTCTCTGTGATATTGCTGTGGATTGTGGTAGCGACTCGAACCGCCAAGCTTGCTATTACAGGCGAAATGTTTCACGCACCTTGTTTGAAGGATCTTCGTGACAAATCTCAAACTGCAGGCTCAGACAGAAGAGTCTAGGTGACTTTAATCTGTCTTGCATCTAACAGCTTGATCATGTACGATAAATTGATAAACAGTGGGCTTTTCATATGAGTACACACTAAAATAATGTCCAAGCCCTCAAGGAGAATGAACCTGCGACTTGCTTACCCGGAATTCCGTCACCATTAGATGTAGAACGAAATAGTTATACTATATCATTAGTTTTATCTGCTCGAGTCCTAGCCATTCTGCTCCAGATCGTACAGTATAAGCTGCTATCTAATCGCTGCCCCTCCATTGGTGATGCGTGACGATAGCGCAAAGCTCCACTAAAATTCTCGATTCCAGAGGGCGGGGCAACATCCATTACTTTTCCCCAGATGTCTCTTCAATTATTTGTGTGTACTTGCTCTTCCCAAACTATTCCCATCGCAAATTCCAAGGGATAGTCGGGCAGTTGGCAGGTTATCACAATGGATTGGGCAAATTACTCGTCGCCTTCGCGGCTCGACTCCTTTGTCGATGGTGAGTCTCGTCGCTTTCCCTTGGTCGCAAATCTTGCCGCTGACTCTTACAGATCTGGTTGATGTCTGGCATCTTCACCGAACTCCAATTCTCCTGACTCTCTGTGTCATCCTTATCGCAATTCGAACATACTTTCACATCAATGGTCAAAAAACGGAAATAGTTGCGTTCAAGAAGGTTTACGAAGAGCCTGCCAAGCCCAAGGTTGTCGTCGAAGAAAAGACCCCCACCATCGAGCCAGTCGAAGAGAAAAAGGGTGTCAAGTCTCAGGGCCCTCGAAGGATCAAGGGTGGAATAGCGAGGAAGCCATCGAAGACCAAGGAAGAGGAGAAGGATATCACCCGACCTGTCGCACCTCTGGTCTTTTTCTCCTCCATTACGACCAAAACAGCTAAGATTGCCGAGGCATACGTTGAGGATTTCTGTGGAAAGCTGGATGAATTGTCCAAGCTATCGGGCCGCCAATTCCTCAAACTTGAACTTCGAGACCTCACTGAGATAGACTTCGATGATTATTTCCTTGCGCCATACAAGGGTCACGGCGACGCCGATCTCTTCTACCTGTTCCTAATTCCTAGCTACAACATCGATACCATCAACGACACATTCCTTGAGCACCTCCAAGAAACCCATCATGACTTCCGAGTAGATACTGCTCCTCTGTCAGGTATTCTAGGTTATTCGGTTTTCGGTTTTGGCGACAGTGAAAACTGGCCTACAGAGGCAGACGGTTTCTGTTTTCAGGCTATGGAAGTCGACAAGTGGATGGCTAAGCTTACTGCTAGAAAGAGAGCGTACCCAGTTGGAATGGGTGACATGAAAAGTGATCACGAAGAGCGCCTACAAGAATGGAGTAAGGGCGTGCAAGAGGTCATTGAGCATGTCGCACGTACTGGAAGCTTAGGCGAAGGAGTTCCCGGTAGCGGAGCAGCCGAGGAAAGCGATGTTGAAGATATCGCAGAGGACGAAGATGATGGCGAAGTTGTCTTTGATGACGAAGAACCCAAGAAAAAGTCGAAGAGCGCAAGAGATCTAGATGATGTTGAGGACCTGGGGCGCATGATCAAAAAGGACGACGGCTCGACAACTCAAAAAGCACCTCTCGCTGTTGATTTCACCACTTATGGCTCCTCTACAAAGAAGGCAGTCCCTCAAGGTCCCAAAGAAATGGTCGCAAAGGAATCACCAACATACAAAGCTCTCACTAAACAAGGTTACGCAATCGTGGGATCCCATTCCGGAGTCAAGACATGCCGGTGGACAAAATCTGCTCTCCGCGGAAGAGGCTCATGTTATAAGTACTCTTTCTACGGAATCAAGAGCCACTTGTGCATGGAAACGACCCCTTCACTTTCTTGCTCGAATAAATGCGTTTTTTGTTGGCGTCACGGCACAAATCCAGTTGGAACCACATGGCGTTGGGTTGTTGATCCTCCTGAATTGATCTTTGAAGGAGTCAAAAAGAACCACTATCAGAAAATCAAGATGTTGCGCGGTGTGCCTGGTGTGCGAGCGGAGAGATTTGCCGAAGCTATGCAGATCAAGCACTGCGCCTTGTCACTCGTCGGAGAGCCAATCTTTTACCCCTATATCAACGAATTCCTTGGTATGCTGCACGCTGAACGTATCTCCTCGTTCCTCGTGTGTAATGCTCAGCATCCTGACCAGTTGGCTGCTCTCAAGGTTGTGACTCAACTCTATGTATCAATCGATGCAGCTGATAAGGAGTCACTACGGAAGATTGACAGACCTCTCCACCGAGACTTCTGGGAGCGATTCAACCGATGTCTAGATATCCTTCGCGAGAAGCGCTTCCATCATCGTACTGTCTTCCGTTTGACACTCGTCAAGGGGTTCAACGTCGAGGAAGAAGCTGAGGGTTACGCAAGACTCGTGGAGCAAGGTCTGCCCTGTTTTGTTGAGGTCAAGGGTGTCACATACTGTGGCACATCAACATCTTCCAATGCCGGATTGAGCATGTCCAATGTTCCCTTTTACTGGGAAGTCTGCGACTTTGTTAAGGCGCTCGAGAAGAGGTTGAAGGAAAAGGGACTCAAGTACGGCATCGCTGCCGAGCACGCTCACAGCTGCTGTATCTTATTGGCTAGCGAGAGGTTCTACGTCGACGGCAAGTGGCATACTTTGATCGATTATAAGAAGTTCTTTGAGTTGCTCGAATCAAGGGGACCTCCTGATGAAGGTGGCTGGACCCCCGAGGATTATATGGACGCAACTCCAACTCCAGAATGGGCAAACTGGGGTAACGGTGGGTTTAACCCTGAGGATGAAAGAGTAGATAGGAAGGGGCGGAAGATTGAGGCTTAATAGTTCATAGTAGAGGAAAGAAAAATAAAGATAATTAAGCAATTCATCTGCCACATCTCTTACATTCATTTTCTACCACAGGTCGATGCTCTGGGTGACATCCTATAGCCGCATGTTAGTATAATGTCTTCGATCTTTTGACCATTCTACTTGTAGTCCGGCAAACAAAATACCATAGCTACTACGTAGTCACTAGGTTCCTCCAATCGACCATGTTGTATATTACGTCACAGGCCACAAAAAAGCATGAATCGAACTTGTTCATCACAGACGACCTTGGGTGGTGCACGTATCTTGGGAAATCCTGTGACTTCCTTTCCACAATAGTTTGAATCCTCATGAGGCATTGTGCTTCTGAAATAGCCAGCACTTTGTTCATAAACCTATTCGTTTCAACGTACATTTGTTTACACAAAGCTCTATGGAAGCTGGAAGAGCGGAACTATGGTACATTGAAGGCCGTCAGGTCTCCATTAGACATTTCTTTGTGAAAGCCTGTTGTTCAGACTTTTCATGGTACAGATTTAGGGGAAAGGGTGTTAAAATTCAAGAGCATTTCCAACGTCTGGGTATATATGGGCCAGGAGCGGAGAGGAAACTTGGACAGATGACATCCCTCTTTAATCGAGACCAACGTTAGGAATGTCAGAGAGATTGATGCCTGCGGGAGCGGCGGGCGATCGGATGTCGAGAGATGAGTCGTATGCGATCATCTCAGCCAAGATGTCTAATATGGGCTGCACAGGTGTTAGCGAAACAACTTAACTTCGAGGTTCGTGCTCGCCATCGTACCTTGGGAACAGTGCTGTCATAAATTCGGATCAGGTCACCGGGGGCAGGGTAGACCTTCAGACCCTTGTAGAAGGCCAAGGCAGACTCAAGAGCCTTAGAAGCTGCAGAACAACAGTCAGCTAGTTATCGGTGATGTCTAGACCAGGGTATTTCCTACGATCTTGGCTGAGCATCTCTCCGGCCATGACCTGCTCGTTGAAGAAGGCTTCCCGCTCCTCAACACCAGTAGGGAACCCCTCCTCCTTGGCCTCCTCCACTCTGATGCGAATGCTCTGACGTTGTTGCTGGGTAGAAGCCTCTGCCTCTTCCTTTGCGACGCGGGCCTGCTTGCGCTCGTTCCTCCTCAAGTTTCGGCGGAACTCGGCCTGGTTTCGACGTTGGTAGTCAAAGTAGATGGCGTAACCTGATCAGAGGGCATTTTCGTTAGCCATTGTGCACTGTAGCTTCGATGGTCTGCGACTGATTGACTGTATTGTATAACGCAAGTTCATGAAGAAGAATGAATGGCGCAGTCTTACCGACAATGGCGGCGGCGGCGGTAGCAACGGATGCCGTTACGAGAGTGGTGGGCTGCACCATTTTGGAGATTGATGATGTAGGTGAGGAGGTTTATAGCTTGGATCGTAATAAGCAGAAGACCGGATATATTCCCACGGTACCAATTACAACGAGTAAGTCCAAGGCTCAAAATGTTGCTTGGCGACGTCGGCGACCAAGAGACGGAAGATATTATGTCGTCAATGCTCGAGGTCGGGTTTATTCTCTGTTTGAGCGTCGGGAGCGGCAAGCTTCAGTCGTCGCGATAAACCAATTTTTTAGAACCGGAGCAAGCACATGATGTGGCGCTAAGCCTATTTAGGTCCGAGGTTCGATGGAAGCTGGGCAGAAAGCTGGATCTTTAGCAACGGGAGGTGATTGTGAGAGTAATCAAGTAAAGGCACTCATTCCGATAGCTTCTTTGCTCCATATAGAAGCTTTTCTTTCCTCCAAGTTTTGTTATGAGAAATCTATACACTATAGAGTATTTTGGACAATGTCTGTCTCATCGAGGCTGTCAATGAAACCCACGTAACCGGCTGAGGCTGGCTTGTTCGGTACGTACCCCACCTCCTGATGCACTGGACTTCCATTCCGAAGGTAGCTGCTTCACTGAAGAGGCCTGACGATTACACGTACAGCTCATGGATTAGACCACCTATCGTCTGGCGCCAAAAGCCAGACAAGCATTTTAGAACTCACTCAAGACACCACACACATTTTCTGCTATTCCAGCTTGATACCGTCCTTTACTTATCAAGCTCGAAGCTGTCGAGTCGCCATTGTCCTTACAACACTTGCCCAAGATGGAGGATCGCAATAAGATATCCCTCCGCAGCGGCAAGAGAAAGAAGAGGCCAACTATCAGTGCTCCTCGCCAGATCTCAGGTCCGATTGCTCAAGATGATACAAACAGACCGCCTCCTCCAGGCGACCCTGGCCAAGCTCGACCTCGCCCGCGTCCACCCCCGATGGCTGGTGGAAAGGTAAGTCTCATTGAGGCTGCCTCTAGTATCGCTATGCTCACATTGTCTAATAGACCTCGGATCTTGTGAAACGACGATACTCGACTCGATTTAATCAACCGCCCTCAGGTCCAAATGGTGCCGCGCCTCCAATGCCGCAGATGCCCTCGCTTGGCAATTACGAGCCTCCGACTGCTGCCGCCATCAGAAAACCTCCCTCGCGTGCGGGGCCTGGAGTTGCTCCAGTTGTCGATATTAAGGGTCTACGAGATCCGAAGTTGAAGCCAGACCGATACGTCCAGGCTGCGTTGAGCGATGCAACCGAAGACCAAATCCGCGAATTCGAGGATTCGTTGCGAAAAGTCAAGACGCGTGTGGGAATGGATCTACAGCAGAGCGTTATGCAGAACCGGACACAGTTTATTAAAATCAGCAAGGAAGCGGAAAAGCTAAAGAGCGAGATGAGGAATCTCAAGAACTTCATGTCAGAGCTCAAAGTCAACACGACAGCTATGAGAGCTGCCGCTGCCAAGAATGATGAGTCAATGCCGGGGGATCTCGTAAGCGCCCCTGGTATCAGCAGCAGAAGAGATAGGCGCACCTCTATTGCCGATAGAAGCGCCATGTGGAACTCACAGATGCAGGCCTTATTCAAGGGCGTGGAAGGATCGCAAAAGTTCCTCCCTAATGCGGCGGGACGTCATGTTGTCCAAGACGCGGGGCCTTGGATTGAGCTTGATAATGCTACATACAAGTCGCGCCGAGCGATGCAGATCTTTCTGCTTAATGATCACCTCCTCATCGCATCGCGTAAGAAGCGAAAAGCAGATGCGCCGGGTTCAGACGCACGAGGGCCGATGATGAAGCTGGTGGCCGACCGTTGTTGGCCACTATTAGATGTTGAAGTGGTGGACATGTCAAGCACCGGAGAATCTTCGAGTAGTGGACGCAATAAGCTTGCAGATGCTATCATGGTCCGGGGTGTTGGTCAGGAATCTTTCATCTATCGGACGGAGAAACCCCAGGACCCTGAGAAGAAGCAACTACTCCTCAATGTGCGCAAGGCTATAGAACAGCTTCGCAAGGGCCTTCGATCAGAGATGGAGGCTAACAACAAGGCTCGTGAAACGATCAACTACTTCGCCTCTCGCGATCCAGGTCTTCTTCAAAAGACAGAGCTTCTAGCCACGCTTTCGGACATCAAGGATATGCTCATTGAAGTTGACGGCAAACAGCAGAACTTGCGCTGGGTTGAGAGCGAGATGGATGACCTTGACATTGACATTGCGATGCAACGATTCGAAGACGCTGTCGCTCGTGTCGAGAAGCTCAAAGCGATCGCTCGTGGGCTGAAGAACCATGCCATTGCTCAGGACTTTATCAACTTCAAGGTTGGCGAAAGATGTGCTAAATTGGCGGACATGATTGTTCGTGAGCTCGAACTGACGCACGATAATAATACAAAGACAAGGCGGAATGTCAGCTGGTTGACGAGACTTGGGTTTGAAGATAGCGCCCGAGAATCGTACCTGGCGGCGAGAAGTGGCACTATACATAAACGAGCCAGGTGAGTAATGGTGTGAATTATATGACACGGCTAGCTAACGTGTTATCAGACAATGCATTTTCCAGGGGGATTTGCATCTCTATATCTGGGAGCTCTCGTTTGTGTACTTTATGGTTATCCATAACACGGTGCAGTGTTTCCAATCTTGCTTTCCACCGCCCATGATGAGTGTATGTGTCAAATGGGCCAAGGAGGAAGTAGATGCGTTCAACGTCATCCTGGCACGCCAACTTAGTAGTACGGAGCCTGGGGGGCAGGTTTGGACTCAGTGCATGGAGAGGGCGAAGGAACATTCTAAGCTGTTATCGGAAGTCGGCCTTGACTTTGAGAACTTGGTCGGAAAGAACTTGTTGAACTATGAGCGTGTGGAAAAAGAGGCTTCTGTCGGACTGGGGTTGTCATGAACAAGAGATTTAGGCGTTAGTTGAGGTGGATGGATTGGCAGGCGTTCGTAACCCTTTGGCTACCTTGTCAGCGTCACGTATTACTCGTATGGCAATACCCAGGCTGGAATTGGAGGGCCATTGTAGCAATTATCGAATAAATGAAGCTGGTTATGATCAGATGTGGCCCAAGTGATGTTGATGTAGCTGTTGTTGGAGCGAGCCGCCGTCAAGCCACACCCGTCGTCAGACAAGCTTTGGGCTGCAAGGTACCTTGACTTTATGACCACCGCGGTTCAGTGCTGAAGCGCCGCATTCGGAAATGGAAATCAGGATGATTATAAGATCGCGATGACCTCTTTTCATTCGATCGTCCTGTGGAATTCTCTGTTGAAATCCTGGCATAGAGATTACATTACGCCACATGAGGCGCTACCTATGGTATGGTATGCAAAGCCAAGGCTGGTGGTGGAAGGGGCAAACACTGGCCAGCACTGCGCTGGCAGTGCCCCAGCTTGGCGTGCTAGTGCTAGGCTGTCCGCGGCCTGGACCTGGGCTGGGCTGGTTGGCAACCACCAACATCATCCATCCCTCCCTCCTCCTTTCGCTTCCCATCATCATCCATCACCTAACAACGCCCACCAAAAATTCTTTCACTAACGAGCTTTGCGCGTCCTCGCCATCCTGCGCCTTTTTCCGCATACTCCTTTTTTACGGCGATAGAACGATTTGGCGACAGGAACTGCTGCTGCTGGTATCGGCAGCTGCTGATTATCTCATCTCCCTTGTTTCCCTTTTCTCCTCCCCTGACGACCGCCGCCTTTGTGCCTCGTGCGGCGTGCCCCACCCGACTTCTCGCGATTCAGACCGCATCAACGTCATTTCAACCTCACTCCCGCTAATCAACACATCAATAACCGACTCGACACCGCTGAGCCATGGATACCAATATGGAGGATGTTGGGCGAGCGCCCGCTGAAGCTTCACCCGTGCTCAACTTCGAGCCTACTACGATCCCCACCCTCGACGGTTGGATCGAGAGCTTGATGTCTTGCAAGCAGCTGGCCGAAGCTGATGTTCAGAGACTGTGCGATAAGGTGAGGAGGCTGTCAACTCAGCGGGATGTAGAGCCTGGCTTGATATATGGTGCATTCGATGATCAAGTCGCGATCAGAATGAGCGTGCATCATACTTGACTAGCTCGGCTTCTCGCGTGATGCAAACAAATGCTAATCTGCCATGTAGGCACGAGAAGTTCTACAGGAGGAATCGAACGTGCAGCCAGTGGTACGTTTATAACATATGCCGGCAAGCTAAGTGCTTGAGCTGATTCTATCTCGCCAGAAATGTCCCGTTACCGTCTGTGGTGATATCCACGGTCAATTCCACGACTTGATGGAGCTCTTCAAGATTGGCGGTCCTAACCCTGATACCAACTATCTATTCATGGGTACGCTTCAATCATCTTTCAGCCTCACGAAGTCGATACTTACTCTCGATAGGTGACTACGTTGACCGAGGCTACTACTCTGTTGAGACAGTCACCCTTCTTGTCGCCCTCAAGATCCGATACCCTCAACGAATCACAATCCTCCGAGGAAACCACGAGTCCCGTCAGATCACTCAGGTCTACGGCTTCTACGACGAATGCCTCCGTAAATATGGAAACGCTAATGTCTGGAAGTATTTTACCGACCTCTTTGACTACCTCCCCCTCACTGCCCTGATCGACAACCAAATCTTCTGTCTTCATGGCGGCCTCTCCCCAAGCATTGATACTCTGGATAACATCCGAGCTCTTGATCGTATTCAAGAGGTTCCTCACGAGGGTCCCATGTGTGATCTTCTCTGGTCAGACCCTGACGACCGATGCGGCTGGGGAATCTCTCCTCGAGGTGCGGGGTACACATTCGGGCAGGACATTTCAGAAGCTTTCAACCACAACAATGGCTTGACCTTGATTGCTCGCGCCCATCAGCTTGTTATGGAGGGTTACAACTGGTCTCAAGACCGGAATGTTGTCACCATTTTCTCAGGTACGCTCAGCACGCGGGACGCCATACTTCTGTACAGCATTAACATCACTACAGCACCCAACTACTGCTACCGATGCGGTAACCAAGCTGCTATCATGGAGATTGATGAGCACCTGAAGTACACCTTGTGAGTCGATCCACTCAATGTGAAAGACACGAACTAACCACAACTAGCTTGCAATTTGATCCATGCCCCAGAGCTGGCGAGCCTATGGTCTCAAGGCGTAAGTATCACCCACAAGTGGTTACAAGGACTCAACTAACACTATGGCCAGGGACTCCGGACTACTTCCTCTAATCTCGTCACGTATACCCACGTTTTACCAAGCTCGAGTCAAATGTCGAAGTGCCATCATGCCTGGTCCATCCACGCCAGCCTCAAGTCCGTTGCAGCTCGACCGTGTACGATTCCACGACGAATCCCTCGAACGAAAACAGAACTTCATGGAGCATGGTTGTACGAATATCACATCTTTGCTAATGGAGACCTTCCGAATGTTGCAAAACAACCGTAACTTTGGAGGTATGTGCAGGAAAGAGTTGGTAGACTTGATTGCGGCGCCCACCTCATGGCTGCTTAGATACGCATATTTGAGTTACGCGCTGTAAGAGAAAGAAACACGCATGCATGATCAACAATTGTCTGTTTATCCTTATGATATGAGCAGTGAAGCGATTAAAGAGCCGATTTCCTCACGACATTGGTGAACAATACTCCCCTCCTGAGATCTCGCCTGAGCAAAGTGATGGATGTTAGCAGATGACGCCCATCACTTGCATGCTTTTTATTGATATGTTGAGTCAATTCAGTATTGGTCCGACTTGAGTATTTCCACAAGTTGAACTGCCTCGACCATTAATATATCTAGACTAATCTCTAACAAAGTTGACTCTGAGCATTACATCACACTCCAGCCCAGGACCAGTCACGATGTTCAAGGATATAGCTATTGGACTTTCTAAACTCTTGCGGCGCACAGACTACCCCCTTCTCTATGATGTCTTGTACAGAAGAGCTTGAATCGAGGGCGGAAACGGTCGCACAGAATCCAGATCCATTCTTTGTAACCCCCACAGTTGGCTATATTACAAATAGTACAGTCGTGTAACACGATTTTTGACATCAAGCGGTCTCTTCCTTGAGCTCCTCCTTTAGACCTGCCTCCCAGTTTTGCTGCTGTTGTTGGCGCTGCTCCGCTGTTCGTGGTCGCTCGTCATCGCCAAAGACTTCCTCTTCAGTATTAACACGGTACATACGATCTTGGGTCTTTGTATTGCGACCAGAGTAATCACCAGGGGCATGGCTACCGTCGGGGATGTGGAAACGTCGATCGAATCGCGAGAGAGCGTAGGAGAAGACGACGATGATCTCGATGACGTAGTTGAAGCAGTAGTAACATGCTTTGCTGTGATACCAAGCTGGATTGTTCGCGGGCCGCAGCTTGAAGGATACGCCAGTTCTAAAAGCAGCACCGAGGGAAAGCAGTGTAGTTGTGAAGATAAGAAGTTGGATTTTTGTCCGCATACGGCCTTGTCCGAATTTGTCCATTGGTGCTCGTCGGGGGATAATGAAGCAAGCTCCGACAATGGGCAATGGAAGAAACGCGAGAATGGCGAGAAACGTGCTGCCGGTGAGTTGAACGTCGCGAAGTTGCTGCTTCGTATGTGGGTTCAAGGTGTAGAAGTTATACACCACAGCTGTAATCAGCATCACAAGACTTGCAAAGATGCTAAAGTACAAAAACTTGAAGCCTAGCGAAGCAGGTTTGCTCCATCCAATTTGTGGATGATACGCCCTCAAGATGCGCTGGGCGAAGATCAGATTCACCACGAACAAGAGCACAACACCAGCGTTTGCAAACACTTGGGCAGCGATAGCAAGACTGGTGTCATGCGGGTTCGAAGCCCATGCGATTCTCAAGACGTTGGCGGTGATACGGGCCATGCAAAAGCCGAACAGCAAACCGCTGAGGACGAATTTGTGGGATCGCTTTTTGTTCAGCTGAAAGATAGTCATGTTGAGGATGGCACCGCCGACGAAGAAAGCCAAAATAACAGCACAGATGGGATCGTCGACGCTGGGCGTAGGTCTGCCGCCGAGACCAGCTGTCTTGGGGAGATAGGGAGGACCCTGGGGAGGCATCTCTCCTGAGGGCTGCGAGGACATCTTGTTGAAGAGAAGAAGTGCTACGTTTGTGTTTATGTCGATGACTTATGCATAAGAGCAGCAGGTGTTGAATCAGTCGAATGTGTGCCTGTTATAAAAACGAAAGCTCGAGATGATAAATGCAAGGGCACCCTGATCAAGTTGAAAACAAATCGCCCTACAAACGGGAGGATGTCGTGTATATACATACCCCTTTGGGAATGCTCATTCTTCAGCAACGCCAAACCAAACACTCGGTATCGGTCATCGGCATCCCGAATCAGCAGATAGAGCCGCAGATCTAAGTCGCCCCGTTTCCTCTTTGGGCAATGTTTAAGACGGCATGTCGGAGGTTGACTTGAGCGCGAGAGGAGCGAAAAGGATATGATTGGTGAACTTAGACTTAAGGCTGAATCTAAGAAATATTTCACACTAGAGCGAGTGTGCGATTTGGATACTCTGATTGGTGAGACTCTGGAGAGCTCGAGGCCCCTCTAGATCATTGATCGGGTTTTGTAATATTAACACCGTCCGTCAAAGGGTGGTGCATGGTTGGAACTGGAGATATGTAATGGTCATTCCGAGCTCCGGAAGCTTTTCATGTTCCATCAACTCATATTCATCTATTCTCAGCATGTGAATGAATTTCAACCTTATCTGATGACAATACGACAATAGGGTTTCATCGTCCGAAGCCAACCGCGCCAAGCTTTTCTATGATACCAGGCCCCTGCTTCAGCCCTATCGCCCCAATCCTCGGGTTCAACTTCCAGCTGGAGGGCCAGCGAGATCAGCTGTTGTTGGTAAAGGAATCTAGTAATTTGGTAACACTGACGAAACCCCTGAATGATATTAAGAAACAAAGCGAGAAGGGTGTTACAGGTAGATACTGCCATCAATTCATGACGAGATGCCAAGTATTACAACCTTCCGCTCCCTCCAGGGATTCATGTGCTGCAAAAATTGAGCCATCCGTTCCTCGTCTCTACTGCATCCGCGAAGACTAAGTCCTGAAGCCATGATGGTCAGCGGCGGCGATCATGGGAGCCACAGATCAAACTACTAACCTTGACCTACCTTCGTGTTTAGTTAGGCATCCTACGAGTCCCACGGTTCAGTTCTGTACCATAGACAGCCGCAGGATTGAAATAAAAAACGAGGGTCTGAAATTGTTACCCAACTTCCTCTCCTCAACCATCAGCTACGGATAAACTTGGTGACCATAAGGTTAAGCTTTAGGCAGCTAACATGGAGGAACACGATGTCTTTTTTTTTTCACAATATAAGTCTTCACGCAGCAGCTTCCATGATGGCCAATAACTTCTTTCGTAAACAAAGCCCTTCCGGTCTTTAAAAAGGAAGAGATCAGGAGGTATATAAATTTGAGTGCATCTCTGGACAAACCACCACTCTCCTCAAAGCTTCAGCTTTCCTAAGGATTATTTAAGCCGCGCAATATGGGGTACTACATGTATTCTCGCGGTAAATCTAGCTTTATTCATTAAACTCTAGTTGCATCATTAAAAAGATCCATACAAGCTTCATCAGTGATGAGACGTACTGTATCTGTAGAACCGGGCTGAGGCTTGGCGATGAACAACAACGAACATGCTTTCTGAGATGAGAAATGGCTCGATATGGAAGGGTTTAGGTGATCAGGTTTACGGCCAGCGTCCTAGAATAGAACGTGGTGACTATAAAGGACCATTGACGAACTGTTTGTTTGATGGGTTGGATGACGAGATAAATCACAAAAAGAGGAATCCGATTTATGTCTGACGGAACTAACAGACCTTGAAGCAGAGTTGGAATGTAATCTTGTGGTTGCATGCAGCAGGTCTCGCACTCTCCATGTCTTCTCTGTAGAATTCTGCCTTGTTACATGGTGGGTCGCGTTCTCAAGGTACTTCGATTAGGACGCCAGGGCGTTGAGGAGAATGAGATTAGCTATTTCTTTTCTTGGTCTTCCTCTCGCTTTCTTAACTCAACTTTTGAAGCTCCAAATCTCGGGTTGTGCTCGCTCTCCTGGCAGCTTGGCCTACCAACTTAGATTTTATTCCTATTTGTATATGCCGTGCTAGGCGCAGAGACTCAAGTTAAGTAGGGTATTCTGGCAACAATAAATCTAATGTCTATCTGCTTAGTATATATGGGAACGATGTCTTCCGCCATTCTGTTTAACTCGACTGCTAGGTGCTGTACATTAGCAGGGGAACTAAATGGGCTTTTATCGCATTCAGTTCTTTCCCACTCCAGCATTGGATTCCATGGCTACAGGTCGCCCACACTCCCAATTCTCATCTCTTCCAATATCTTTGGCCTTGACTCCCATCCCTCTCTCATTTTACTCCCGTGGCGTAGCTTCCGGTCTGCAGGCTCTCAGAGGGTGGCGCTTCAAGCAGTTGACATTTTTTATCCTTTTCCTGCCACTGAGAGGCACTTGCTAGTAACTTAAAACGCTCTCGTACACTGCCTCTCTGATTCAGAGGCTGCTAGGCACTGCCGCATCCTTACCTGCTCCTCTCTTCTCCACCTGTACTTCCATCTGTTGTTTATCCTTTCATCTTGCATCTTCCTTCCATCATCGTCATCATTCATCGCGCTGCAGCTTCCATTCCTTCAGTCAAACAGAATGCCTTACGTCCCAGACACCATCTTGAACCTTTATGAAAAGGTCCAGGACCTCCTCGATAGGTCAAAGAGATCATGGCTTGCAGCGTGCGAGGCATGGAATGAGGAGCCGCCATCCAGGATTGCGTCACCTGCGACTACTACAGAGGTACTGGTACGCAAGAAAAGGATCACAAGGCCAAAAAAGAAGGATTTCAAGATTAGCAAATCATGCCATCAGCTTGGGCCGTTGACCAGTATCTTTGTCAAACCTGCTGAGGTGGCTGTGGTGAGAGCTCAAAGTGTGACTGGCGTGTCCAGCGATGGCTCTCGGTTGATCATCTGGGCCGATGCTTCGAGAAAAAAGAACTCTACAGGTTTTGCTGTGGCATTTCTAAGTGGCTGTTACTGGGTGCGCGTCACCGCAAAAGGGCACGCCACTCCTACGGAAATTGCAGAACTTGAGGCTGTTTGTCTTGCGCTGGATTATGCGGTGCAAGTCACCAAAATGCAGAAGGAAAACATTGGTCCTTTACGATCTGTCGAAGTGTTCACCGACAGTCAATCCGCTTTGCGTCTCCTAAAGGTGACGAATAGACCCATGTTTGCCACTGGACCTCACGGAAATGCACAAGACGACAATCCCGGAACGAAAAGGGGGATGACAAAACGAACAACAGAGAAAGCCTGCGTCATGATAGATGAACTTCAAAAAGCTGGAGTCATGGTCGAGCTGCACTGGATCCCACGGGGCAAAGTCATAGGCAATATCATCGCTGATAAAGGGGCACTGATGGCAAGAATGGGATTGGCATCTTACCACAGCCCCACCGATGTTCTCGTCGAGTTTCTGCCTGCGGATGAACTGCAACTCGACATCAAACGATGTATGATTCTGTAAGTTATTTCTCCTTCGCTGCATGTGCTCTACTCTTAAATGTCCATGGCTCTAATGTGCCTTGTGATACAACGCAATAAAGGAATTCTAACGGAGTGTGCGAGTAGACCTTTGAAGCGAACGTCCATTCTGCGTACACAACTGGCACATCAAGTTTCTGAAATCTTTAATTCACACAAGGCCAGCGACACTGGTAACAAGGAGCCAGAACAGGCATCTGATGTGCAGCAAACCCAACAACAACTAAATAATGATAATTGACATCTAAGCTAGCAAAACAGTTTGCTCGAGGTACACTTGTGCGTTAGCAACTCATGGTTACATGCTCTCCCAAGATTCTAATCATATTCCAGGTTTATTTTGTGCTCAGGTTTGGAGACCAGCAACATTAATCGCCCTGGCGGATTTCCACCACCCCGCGTCAAAGTCTTGATGCCTCCGGCTTGTATGCAGGATAGCTACATAGTATGGTCAGCAAATTCAGTCTGTGAGAACTCAAACTTACTCGGTATAGCCGTGTTCATCAGGCGTATAGAATAGCGAACGATCGTATTTCGTCAGCGGCCAACCATTCTGAATTCGGGCTGGTAGATCAGGGTTTGCTGTTGCTAGTTCAGTACATTTTTGGGGAAATTGATCACATAACTTACGAATGAAGAAGCGTCCAAAAGCTACAAGGTCATCGGTCTGAGCTGCATGCATAACTGCAGTTTCAGGTGTATACCCTCCTGCCACAATGAACTTAATCTCTGAACTGCCAACGATCTTTCGAATGGGAGCGAGATTTTCGTTCTCTTCCAAGATTTTGTCAGGAGAATCACTTCCTCCTGCGATCCTAGGTTCAACTGCATGGATGAATGCCAGAGATGGCTGGGCTTTGATGATGGCTTCAGCCCAGGGGGCGAAGACAGCCAGAGGTTCGGTCTCACGCATGCCTTGGAATCTCGAAAAGGGGCTCATGCGAATTGCAACGCGATCAGAGCCGATTGCCTCACAGACAGCATTGAGGACTTTCAATGGAAAGCGGAAACGGTTTTCGAGTGTACCTCCATACGAATCCGTGCGGTTATTACTGTTGGTTTGCAGCTATAAAGGTTTCAGTGGCAGTTTCTGGGAGAGAGCACTGAACTCACGAATTGGTCAATAAGCTATAGGCAAAGTTAGCGGCGCAAACATCGCTTTGTAGCTTTCGAGACTCACATATCCATTTGCTCCATGAATTTCAACTCCGTCAAAGCCTGCCTTGATGGCATTGAGAGCAGCTTGTCGGTAATGTCCCACGAATCTATCAATATCAGATTCTGTCATCACTGTGAACTTAGCGGGCGGCTCAGCCGACCCAGTACCCTTCGCATCGAAGGGCACAGAACCGGCGCTCCAGACATGGGGAACAATCTTCGGGTTCGCAACTCGGCTGCAGGTCACAGTTAGTATTCAGTCTCGATACACACATGTTGCGTATTGATGTGGTTACCCCAGGGCCCAGAGCTGACAGAAAATAAAGCCTCCTTTGGCATGTACAGCAGCCGTTATCGTCTTCCATGCTGCTATCTGCTCTTGAGAGTAGATACCCGGTACACGCGACATCCCACCGGCCTCATGAGCGATGAAGGTGCCTTCAGAGATGAGTAGACCACCAGAAGATGCTCTTTGAGCATAGTATTCTGCAGCATAGGGCGCCGGGACTGCTGTGGTCTCATCTGCACGTCGTCGTGTCAAAGGAGCAAGCACCACTCGGTGCTGAAGCTCGACTTTTCCCACTTTGACGGCGGTGAAGAGTTTTTTCGTTTCCTTGAGCCTCATGATGTATGCCTAATGATGTTGAGTGGTTATTCTTGGACTGAGCATCTGGGAATGGTTAAGTATTAATAATGCGTGCAAACTAGTCCCGCATATGCCTCGGCCCATACTACCAATCCGGCAGTGTTAGACGGCGTAGCTTGGGTTGATCTGCGCCTATATGATGCCTATGTATGCAGATATCACGTATTTTCTTTTGCAATGCCTTCTAAATATTTGTTGAGGGGCCTTGTCTTGATACGAGTGTCAAGTGCCTAACGGAGTAGCAGATAAAGTTAAAAATACCAAGGTCTGGAAAAGAGTGTTTAGGGTAGCTGTGTTGTATCATAAACAAGTCCTAATCTTAGTACCTACCTCGTCTGTATCTCCCTTCGCTTGGAAGACCTATTTTCTTATCACCTAGGCTAAGAACATGATGTAGGCCCTATTGAGAAGTTTTAAGAAAGATAATGTATTCTGAGACCTGCTAAGGTGATAACTGACAATGGACTGCCGACTCCAACAATGATGTCCTGGAACCTACGACGCGATTGGCTCGTCAAACACAACTTAACAGCTAATCTCCAGGTCTAAGCACTTGATCAATCCGATCCATCCAATCAATGAGAAATCGTGAGGACGGGAAAGCATCGACCGGCATCAAGTGTACATATTAATCCAGGTGGCTTCACCAAAGACAAATGTTTTCGATCACGCCGTGTCTCACGCATCCTACCTAAGGGAGGAAAGAAAATACAAGACCTCAACCCTTAATGATAAAAAGACTTAGGTAATATAGCCTACCTGAGCTTAGGATGACTTTTACCAAGTTTATTTTAATACCCTACAGTAAGGCTTGCTGTTTTCTTGCCCCCTGAGGCCTACTGCTTTACTCTGCCCTCTGTGCCGATAACAGTTTGTTGATCGACACACTACCAAGCAGCTCACTTCGCTTGACCGGTAGTGGCTTTTAAACAGTGATAGCGCATCCTCGTTTCGACAACTACTCCCCCAAAGAGCAGCGGAAAACAGGGTCACATCGTGGCGTGACAAAGCGGTTCGTGATGTTCCTTGTCCAGGCGAAACGCGCTTCCAGCGAGAGCAGGGGTTGGACAAGGGCTGGAAATTAATCTGCAGGAACCCGAGCTTGTTATACGTACCGATATTTTTATGAATAAAATTATTCATTGATACTCTAGAAGATATCGCTTCTGACAATTGAATACTGGGTCAAGTTGGAACTGTGAGGCGTTCGAAGGCCAGGAACTTAAGATCATGAGTATGGGGGCAGGAGTTCTGTCACATTTCCCGAACATCAATCTCAAAGGCATTGTGTTGTATGTTTCAACATCCATCATGACACAAAACACCCGCTTTATGCATATCGGCATTACCATCGCAATTACTGGAAAATCCCCTAATACAATCCATGACATATGACAGGGTCTCCACTAGAGCACGCAAGAGGCACAAGAAGGTCATAATGTTACGCTGTGCGGCGATGCGACGTTGACAAGAGCTACTGGGCGAGCTACACAAGGTAATAGAAAGAGAAGCAGTCGTCCCCAAAATACCGCAAATGAAAATGCGTGTATGAGATATATTGCTGGAGTGAACAGTTGGCCAGAGTTACAATAGGGCAGATGTTCAAAATGTAATCTTGAAGAAAAAGTAAACATTATTTTACTAAGCTGGGGCACGTCTCAGCCAGTCGCCCATCGAACTGACAGTTCACATTGACGACCAAGATTGGGGTGGCTGCACGGCAGAACGGTGAGAGGGTTGCATCCGATGCGTTTCTTTTCTCTTGAACCATTTCTGGACAAACGTTTCCGTTTGTGGTTGCGTATACTTGCCAGCAATCGCCGAGACTTGCGCGTTTTCTCTCACAAGCTTTTTGTTTTCCACTTTGCGCGCAACGCTGGCTGCATTCTCCCTTCATCATGTGTGTGACAATAAACAGATGAAGAGCGGCGGTAGAAAGCGAAATCACGGCAAATCAGAAAGGAAGTAACAAAATACTTATTTTCGCTGTTGTGCATGGTCGCGCAACAGAGAGTCATTAACGCAAGGAGGTCGATTGAATGGATGTCGAGCGTGGAGGCTAACGTTGTGTCGATGAGATCCGACTGGGCTAGAAGTTTCATAAATTCTGAGTCTGACTAGTGCACGTGGAGTCGAGCGCAATTGGGAATAGGGAAGGCAAAGTTGGATCTGAGTCGAGACACAAATGGGTCAAGATCTGATGTGAGGGGGAGGGAATGACGATGACTTGCAGACAAGATGCTGTCGTTGGAGGCGACTAACTTTCGGAGGAGTCCCTCCTTGCAGATTGCATTGACCACAACAATCTGGGTGAGCGTTGTGTGCTCTGTGTCCGTGTCCGTGTTTGTGTCTTAGCAACAGAACCATTGTTAAACATATCATCAACAAAAGATTCATCAATCAATGCAAAGTCTCGCTAACTAAGTTATGGAGACCCAGCAACGTGGTGCTGGTGCTAGGTTTATGGGGTCAAGTAGTGATAAATAGCGGCCCGGAAAGGCCATGGAAGGCGCTGTTTAAGTGGTGGACGGCTAAAATAGCGCTAATTACCCTGCTCGGCTTCCGTTGGATCCTTGTTCCCCAAGATTAAACAAGTGCAGGCTGGCTGAGAAGAGCAGGTATCTGAATCATACAATCTTGGAGCAAAAATACATCTGAGACTTGGCCGTTGTCCTAGCTGGCCCTGGCCTATTCCTCTTTGGGCCTAGAATGACCCGACTCACCCTGGCTATCGCCATTTCCCTCCAGTCAGTTTGTTTGGCCAGGAGCATGGGGTCCAAACACCAGGCGCCGGCACGACTTTCGCCCACTCTGATCATCCTCAGGTCCTTCATGTTTCTCTAAATCCCTGCTTCCTTCGCTGTCTCTCCCTCTTCTCTCTCTCCCACTGCGCACCCGTGTCATCCTTCTCTCACCGGACCCCCAAGGCGGTTCGCACTGCCTTAACGCACCCCCTAATATCCCAGCCAGGGTTAATCTTCAACCACCATCCGTCGCGTCCGCTGCCGGGTCTGAAGTCGCTGGGATCTCTTCGCTCGAGTCGAATTTCTTCTTCTCTTTCTTCTCCCCCTTCCTTCTCCCCCACCCGTGCCCAGCCAGTGTGCGTAGCATCACCTGGTTTGCCTCCAATTGCACGCGCTCAATCAACTCGAGCCTGAACGACAATCGAAAGGAACGAACTTCCAGGTCCGTTTTCTCTCGAAAGGGGCCGTTTCTCGAGGACCATCTCACCTTCTTTAATTCGTTTACGACATTCGCTCTTTCCCTCTGTGGAAAATTAATCGTAATTTAATCTTTCACCAACTGCTACTATCGTTTGAGAACGTCACGAAATCGATTGCGCTCTGACAATTCGACTTCTTCAACCTAAACTAATCACACATTCACTCACTTGTTTGCTCAGGAGAGCAGTTTTTGGCTACGATTATTAACCGCCCAACATCTCTCCATCGACCATTGCATCGACCACTTCAGACCACAACTCTTTGACGAATCAGGCAAATCATTCAAAGTTCTTATCCCGACGACCATGACCTAGGTGTTATTGCAGCTTAAGACATCACCGATTCCTGCATCAGCTTGTCGAACTTTGTCCACCAACCCAACTTTGCAGATGGCTGCGCTCAAGCAAGACACGGTCCCTTCGAGGGCTCGCCAGTCGCGGAACTATGTCACCCCTAAGAGTGTCATTCTTGGCTTACTTTCTGCATCACCAATGGTTGTTTCGGCTCAAAGTTCGAACTGTATATCTTTAAAGGATTCAAAAGCTTGCCCAGCATTCGCATCCGCATCCATCTCTACTGGAGATAGTCTGCTTGAGTTCTTGTGAGTTCTCTTGTCTGGTGACTCCTCAATCTACTAACTTCACAAATAGCCCTTTCTTGCGATATGTTTCCGACAGAGCATCTTTCGATAGCCAGCTTTCGGATTATGTGCAGAGAGATTATGTCCAGAGGCAGTAAGTCAACCGAGGACTAACATTTTTAAGCAATTCTAACAACTCGTAGATATCAATCTTTGTTCGGATGCAGCAATCTTGACTTGACTAACACCAGCGACTTGTATGCTCGCTTCACCACCACCGTGTTATGCAATTCCATTGTTCAGAACTCTATTGAGCCCTGTGGCCTGTCAGCATCGCAGTCGCGACCTCTTTGCGCCGACAGTTGCGCTGAGTATGCCCAGAGCGAGGCTTATTTAACATCAGACGACGAGCTCTGTTCGAACCCGTCAAGCAATCTGCTTCAGCTGATCAGAGCAGACTTCACGAATTGTGCCCTTCCTGGTGGCTCTCTGGACAGTAAGACATGTATTCCAGCAATCGAGAACGAGTCACAGAACTGTGGCTACGGCAACAGCACCGTGGGACTCTGTACCTATTGTGGTTCAGGCGGTCTTAACTCGACCGACACTTGCTGTTACAACTCAAATGCCGAGGAACGATGCAAAGATGTCAAATTACCGACTTTGACCGCCACCATGACATTTACCCGAGTATCACCAACATCTTCGGCTACTGGATCAAGCACTGCAGGTAGCGGAAATGACAACTCCGACGAAGATGACGATGAAGGAGGAGGAGGGGGTCTTAGCGGCGGAGCAATCGCTGGTATCGTTGTTGGCGTCCTTGCCGGTCTCGGTTTGCTTGCCCTTGGCCTCCTGTTGTGCCTCAGAAGGAGACGACGACCGAGCAGTCCCAAGGGAAGCATTTTCAACCAGCCTTCGCCGGCCCGACAAGGTGGAACAACCATGGCTCAAGCAGCGCCCTCAGCCGCCCCTCAAGGATACGAAGTTCTTCCCGGTGGACGTATAGCACGGATGTCTGCTCTCGAAGGTCATTCTGGCGATTCACCTTCTCATCATCGCGACACTTCATCAGCCGCCGGTGGTATCGGTGCTGTAGGCACATATCCACGCAGGGATCATTCATCATCTGACGAGTTCACGTCAAGCCCACCCTCATCAGAAACGCGTGGCGGAGTCCTTCGCCCACCACCGACTAAACCTCGACGACACGGCTCACTCTCAAGTAGTTCGGCCCTTGGCAGCTCTGTACCGCAGTCCCCATCTAGTCGGGGGGATTCTCATCGCCTCAGGGCGTCGCTAGCCAGCAATCCGAGCAGTTGCCATTTTTCAAGGACTACTATTCTCAGGACGACATTCACCCCGGTGACCGAATAGCTGTTCTTTGGGCTTATCAACCACGGGCAACCGACGAATTCGCCTTGGAACGGGGAGATATGCTCAAGGTTGTGGGCATATGGGACGATGGTTGGGCGACAGGTGTGATGCTCAACGAGCGAGCAGATGAGTGGGAGGCTCGACGACAAGCTCAACGCGATAGTGGCGTCTCGAACGCGTCGGGACGCCGCGATAGCTCCCCTGCTGCAGAGGGCGAAATAAAAGCATTCCCTCTGGTTTGTGTCTGTCGCCCCGAACACTGGAGGAAGACAATTGAGGGTGATGGATCAACGGAAACTGGTTCCAATGGCTTCAATGCTCACTCATCATTCTCATGATTAATACAGTCACGACACCTTAACTTGAATACTGCCCTGGAAGGTACACGTTATCGGTGCATTGGTTTAACGGCTATGGCGTTCTGGTTTCTCGGCATACCCTGTTGGCATCTGCAGCACAAACTTCATCCGATATCTTCGCAAGTTCAATACGAATATCACTTACCACGCTACGCCGTTCGGAGATATCCCAACCCCGATCAACTTACCAACCATCTGTATCACGCCGTTATTCGTCTTTGACCTTCGAGATTATGACGAATTTAGGACTCAAGTCCTTACTTTCAATTCTAGCGTTGAATTATATACCCGGTGCGAACCACCCAGGATTACTGTTTTGCAGAATTGAGGACCACAGTGCAAGTAATGCGTGAGGAAAACAAGGGGACGAGAGGAGAGAAGATGGCGGCAAGATGAAGTAGCCGCACCACGTTCCTTACGCCTTCAAGGCTTCTTATGATGATGTTAAATAAATAAACACTCACTACCATAGATAGAGCACCTTCTTCATGGGCGGCTACGACGCCTAACGACTTTTTAGCGATACTGCAAATAAGTTCATTATTTCTGATGATATATACACTACTCGGTCTCTTCAAGCAGTGAAGTTAAAAGTAGAATTCCAGTTGAATGCCATAAGCTAGCCGCCTAGTAAGCGACCAAGGGTCCATCCATGTTTGAGATCTCATGGAATGCGGGTTCCTCTGTCTACCGCTGTGGAGTGGTGTCAACAGAAGCCCCACCGTGGGGTGTTCCCTCCCGTCAATTCCTCTACTGCTAAAGAGGGGCAGAGTTGTAGACCACAGCCAAGTCTTTTCCATCTCAAATCAACGATGGCCGACGTCAAAGCAAAGGCGGAGGCCCTAGTGCCCAAATTCAAGCTCGGTCGCGTCCTAAACCAAGATCAAGCAGGTCGTCGCATCTCCCTCTATGGTTCTATCGACGACCAGCCAGCTCTACTGATCCTGGAACGGGCTCCATTCCCAACCTCGCAGACCTACCTCACCGATGTTCCCGCCCAGCTCGCACGGATTCAGAATCTGGGCGCAAATGATATCTATCACTGGTTTATGGGCCGTAGCGGCACTGAGACGACCAAACCTGACGACGCCGACTTCTTCGCCGATCTCAAAATCAACCTGATTTACCCATGTACCGAAACGCACGTCAAAAAGTACAGCAAGCAGGGTGTTCGGTTCGTGACGGAGACACCAGATGTTTACAGAGACCACATTCGACCGTATATGCTCAGCAAGAGGGAGGAAGGACGACTCAATTGGGTATTTAACATTATTGAAGGACGCAAGGAGGTAGAAGATGTGATCTACAGAACGAAGCTTGGCGAGGCCGGCGATGAGGGTTTCCTCATGCTGCCAGACCTCAACTGGGACCGCAAGACGCTCGATGCGCTGCACCTGCTAGCGCTGGTCGAACGACGGGATATCTGGTCGCTGAGAGACCTTCGCAAGAAGCACATCCCCTGGCTGCAGCACATGAAGACCCATCTTATCGATGCCACTGTCAAGACGTATCCATCGATCGAGCCGGACCAGCTGAAACTCTATGTGCATTACCAGCCCACATATTACCACTTCCACATTCATATTGTTCATGTCCAGCTCGAAGCGGGGGCCACTCAGGCGACGGGAAAGGCAGTCGGACTCGAGGGTATCATAGAAACGCTGGGCGCAATGGCGGGAGACGACGAGGCGGGTATGGATAGCATTGCTATGAGCTATACGCTAGGAGAGGCAAGTGAGTTGTGGACCGAGATTTTCGAGCCACTCAAGTCTAGCGGCGTAGCTTCTCGATCGCAATAATTAGATCGTTGACGCCAGAACCGTTGGGACAGTCGGTCCACTCGCCACCGTCGCGGATGCAGTAGATTTTGTTATCGAGACGAATAGTGGCGCTCTTCGTCACACCGGCCTATCGATCATATTAGCACGCGCATGGTATTAGAGACGAGTGTGGTATACATCTGCAGTTCTCTTGATGCTATCCCGTAGGAGGCTCAAACCATAGGCACCGTCCTCCCTTACAGCGCAGTCGTTAAGTTGCTGGAAATCGATCGCGGACTCAAGAGCGCAGTCTTCGACGAGGGAGCGTTCGGGGATTTCACTGTAGTCGCGGCTTAGACACATGATGAAGCCGAGGTTGATCTTGGGATCGGGGTAGAGTTCGCGGGCGCAGAGCTCGATGATGTTGCCCATGCATTCTGAAGGGCCATGCATGCAGTCGACACCGTCGTTGGCAGTTGGCCTATGGAGCCGAATTTTAGTCTCATATTAAGATATAGCTGTGTGTCGACATACCGGCCAATGTAAGATAAAGTGAAGTTAACCTTATCATGAACGCGTTGCATCACGGGCAGTACTAGTAGTTCCAGCCCATCCTGGAGATATTGAGCATTTGTTATTTTGCACATAGATGGGTAGGCGTTTACCTTTGCGTCGGGACATTTACTCATGATGTGTGCCTCCAGTGGTACGAGTTTATCGGCAGTATGAACATCGTTGTTCGTGATAGCGACCATCGTTTGGTCAAGTATGGGGTTGAAAGGCTGCCATATCCAGAATGTATAGACAACAGCTATCACGAAGGCTATTGTGAGGGTAGGTCGACTGCGACGGAGGGAACGAGGCGGCGACATGGCTCGTGGAGCAGGGCGTTTCTCATCCATTATATATGAAGCGGTGATAATTAAGTATACTACTCAGGAAGAGAATCCGGGGATGTTAGGTGGAGGAGATGTCGTTATGGGCAGCTGAATGCGCGTCACATTCACATGCGGCTGCATTGTTTATCCGAATTTGGTTAGGGAAACCGTTTTGGGACATGAGCTTCAGTGATTGATAATGCTTTCATACTGTTAATTATATACGCTGTCTAACACCTCCTGCATTGTCTAAAGAGTCGAGTATCGTATCATTTCATACTCCAATTTCTGCTCTTGAAATGCGTCTCAAGTCGGAACTTGAAGATCATCAGTGCATCCTTGATAGTGAGAAGTGCTGCTGTAAGTCAACCGTTTCAGGGGTAACCGGCGGGGCACAGAAAGGCTGATATTTGACCCCGCAGAAAATCGCGTGTGAATCTCTCGATCAATTCCTTGCTTGGTGCATGTATGAGATGAGATGAGATGAGATGCGTTCAATGATATGATATAGATGCCAAACTACTAATCACTGATTACGGCCGCCAATGCCCGATTGTTAAAATAACCACCAAGGCCAGATATATTTAGATCGCGGTTCCACGTCATTGCATCAGGGTGCAGCTTCTCTGCGCTAGCGTCTCCGTTGGATCGTCAACACAGGTGAATAACTTCCACCTTCTCATGACTTGCGATTCATACTTATTCATTCTCACACTCACAGCCTGCCTAGCACACCAGCACTACCTATGAGAGCCCCTGCTACGTTCGTTACTCGATTACACAACCCCTAGCACTATTCTACCGACGACCTACTTCCAATCAAGCTACGTCTGCCTAATGCCGGTATCAGATTCTCTAGAATGATACCCTGAAGTACCTCACATCAACTTCATAAAAACCTACCATTTATATCTTACAGCGATTTTGCTCGAATCATGGCAACCCCTGTATCGATTGAAGAGTTCTTGGAACCCTTGTCTGTCGATATTGACAAGATCAATCGACTATCACAACTGTTTCTCAAGACATTTAAGAAACTTGCCGCTGGCTCCGAGAACCAGTTCTTACCTACGCCCATATCTGAAGCTATTCTACGACCAGAAGCGAAGCGAAAACAAGGCTGGTGAGATATTGTTATTCGAGGATTGAAAAAAGAAAAGAAAATATGGACTGACATATGATGTAGCCACTTAGCCATAGACATGTCAGTTGCTAGCCTTCGAGTTTCACTTTCTCTGATAAATCTAACGTGAGAATAGCGGCGGCACAAACTTGAGAGTGGGTTTTGTCCAACTCGGCAACGAAGCCGCGTCATCTGACCAAGCCAATGGCCATATCACCAACGGATCCGATGACAGTTCTGCCACGAGACATGTGAGTAGGCTTTTGGAGAAGTCCTGGCCCATCGATGAACACCTCAAGAACGAAAATCCGGATAGTCTCTTTCTTTGGATTGGCAAATGCATTGCTGAGGTAGTCCAAGATGGATGCGACACGCTGCACCTACAAAGCGACCAAACATTGCCTCTTGGTGTCACCTTTAGCTTTCCCATGGTTCAGCACTCACTCTCCCAAGCTACGCTTATGCAAATGGGTAAGGGATTCGCCATTTCCCCCGATCAGGATCTGGGTGACCGCCTCACCGATGGATACAACCGTGCAAAGTCACACGAGCTACCTCCTATTCGAGTCGAGGCAATTGCCAATGACTCGGTGTCGACACTCGTCTCATTCATCTTTAACTTCGATGAAGCTTTGAATCGACGTGCTGCCATGGGTCTTATTCTCGGAACAGGCTGCAATGCAACGATTCCGTTGAAGCTGAGCCAGCTGAACCCATCCAAACGCCCAGAGAGTGTTGTTGCCCGACCGGAGGAGAGGGCAGAGGATGTCAAGATTGCGGTCAATACTGAATGGAGCATCAACGGTACTGCACCTCCCTTACACGAAGTTGGGTTGGTCAGCCAATGGGACAAAACATTGGACATTCAAGGTGAGTTGAATGGCTTCCAGCCACTCGAATTCATGACGGCAGGCCGTTACCTGGGCGAACTCGGACGAATTATGCTGGTCGACTACTTGACGGAACACTTGGGTATTGATGCAGGAACGTTGCCTCAGAGCCTGCTGCAACAGCACAACCTTACAACAACGTTCTTGAGTCACTTCAAACCCCTCCGACCCTCGGCTCTTGTCGCTATGCTACAGCAAGAGTTCCCCGAATCGACAGGATCGCCGCCGTTCGAGTGGACCGAGGACCTTGCCACGGCAGTATATCGAATTGCCAAGGCTATTGAGGTTCGAGCGGCTGGCATTGTGGCAGCAGCCACACTGGCTTTGTTGACATTGGCCGAAGAAGTTCCAAGTGAAGGGTCAAAGGCATTGGATCGGGATTACGAACTCGGTGTAGGTTACACCGGGGGATGCATTGTTCACTTTCAGGATTACCTGCAGGATTGCCAGAACTTTTTGGACCAGCTCCTGCGCGAACGATTCGGCGAGGCGAGCCCGTTACGAGTCGTACTCAGCCCGTGTCACGATGGAGGCGTTACGGGAGCGGGCATTCTTGTGGCTGCAGCGTCTCAGAGCAAGACGATAGAATAGTTGCAGGTTTGGGTTGCATACTGCATTGGGGTGTTTGGGGGGCGGCTGGACCGCTTCGGTAATTGATCAGTCAGTCCAACTTGCAGATGGTGGGTATTTGCATCTGTCTGGGGTGGTTCATGAACATGAGCATGGGTGGCTGTAAGCCGGGGTTAATGAAAGGAGGGGAAGGGGGAGAGGCTTGAGATAAGGTAAACCTGACGATTGATTATTGACTGGTTTATAGAAATGATAACTATTCTCACGAGTTTAGTTGTATGTTTTGAATATGTGCCTTTCATTGAAGAGTGCTAACCACTCGTAGCAATAGATTTTACCAGCAACTCTATCTAATTGAAATTGGCGGAGTTTCCGACTTACAACTACAACCACAACTACAACACCAACTGACCCCCTCCACACCGTAGTCTTGCTCGCGTGCAGGTGACTCGTCTCCTCCTGTGATGGTCCCGCATAACGGCCGGCAGAGATAGTCATAATCCTCTGCCTGACTCACACCTACACTCGCACCGAGAAACCTTTTGTGGAAGATACCGCATTTCTAATCCTCCACTGACAATGCATCTATTATAGGCAGTCCGAGTCGGGAATATCCCGATGATCTTTGCGGGGCCACTTCCTGGGTGTATCCGCCGCAAAGTCTGCGATCACGACAGTGAGACTCCACTCTTTTCTACATGGTCCCCCAACCTATTTCCTTAAAAAGGTTCTGTCGGATCCTTCTATTTTATTGCAATCTTTCCCTCTCTTCTCCTTCTCCTTCGTTGGTTCCAAACAAGACTTCCTGCCGAAGTTATTAAGCCGCCGTGATGACTCCGGTCTCGGACCCCGGCCGTGCCGCTCCCACTCCCGCTCCGGTACCTGTTCCGGTACGGACCAATTCTCGGAGCAGCGACAGTGACGGCAGTGTCGTTGATCCAGCAGAATTCGAAAATCTTTCGAGATCTTTGACGACTGGTGCTCACTTCCTGCAGCCTGAATCATTAGAGAGTGCAATGCTAAGGCCTTCTTCTTATAAGGCTAGCCATTACCTTCACGATGAGGAGCAGGAGGGAGTGATCAGTGAGGCTGAAGGTGAAGGTGAAGATGAAGATGAGAGTGAGATCTCTGAGGACTTGGATAATGTGCGCCCCCATGAAGAGACTCCTCTTATAAGTCACAGTCGACGCCATTCTATTACAGCAAGATCAACAACTTCTGCTGTAGCGGAGATAGACACACCGTTTCTCAACAACACATCTCCAACACGGTTCTGGTTCATCTTCTCCCAGATTCTGACAGCATACTTCATATCTTGCTTTGACGGAACAATCATGGCTTCATCGCATCCTGTCATTACATCATACTTTAACGCCTCAAACTCCGCATCGTGGCTTTCCACAGCCTTCCTCCTCACTTCATCTGCCTTCCAACCTTTACTGGGTCGGCTCTCTGATGCTCTAGGCCGAAAGCCGCTCTTTGTAGGAGCCCTGGGCATCTTTGCAGCCGCAACGACATGGTGTGCTCTTGCAAACAGCATCGAGAGCTTTATTCTCGGACGAGCCTTTTGCGGAATCGGCGCTGGCGGTGTCATGACCATTGGTTCCATCATTGTGTCAGACCTTGTCCCCATTGAGAACCGTGGCGTGTACCAGTCATACATAAACATGAACTATGGTGTTGGTTCAAGTCTGGGTGCCGCTGCAGGAGGCGCAATGGCTGATTATCTTGGCTGGAGATGGGAGTTTGGAGTTCAGATTCCGCCACTATTGATTTGCATGGTTGTTGCATGGATTGCCATCCCAGATGATCTGGGTATCCAGGGCGAGAGAAAGGGGGTGTGGCAGGCTCTTAAAGAATTCGACATCAGGGGCTCGTTGCTCTTGACTACCGCTATTACATTTGTGATTCTGGGCCTGAATCTTGGAGGCAATGTCCTTCCATGTAAGTCGACACCGAATTCTACGCTGACAGTGACTAACATGCATCTTTCAGGGTCACACCCCTTTGTCATTGCAAGTCTTGCTATATTCACCATCACATTCCCCGTGTTCTTATGGGTCGAGTCCTGGGTCCATAAACCGATCATGCCCCTTCATCTCTTGAACCGACAGCCTCGTGGAAACATGATCTTCTCGAATGTTATTGCTGCTATTGTCGCCAACTCAATTCTCTTCAACATGTAAGTCATTCCCCTTTGTATAACAAGAGACTTGTGCTTTTTGATGGGACTGTAGGATATCTGTTGCTGATAGAGGTGCGATGTGGCGCTCCTTGTGGGCAACTCGTTTCTGATACACAGCAGCATTTTCCGTATCTCATTGCTCACTGTGTTCTCAATTACCTACTAGCAGCCTGGATCGTCTCCTACAGCTTGAAACTGCTCTTTAGTATCCTATTGCTAACATGTCATACAGTCCACTATATTTTCAGGCTGTCCTCCTCACATCTGCCACCTCTTCTGGTCTCCGCCTCATTATCCCGACAATCGCCGCCTCTTCAACCGGTGCTTTTGTTGGTTTTGCCGTGACTTGGACCGGCCGCTTGAAGTGGCCTGTCTTGAGTGGTACTATTTGCATACTCATCGGCACTATAGGCCTGGTCTTCCTTCAGCGTGACCTCCCATCTTGGGTTTATCTCTTCATCCTTCTCCCTTCCTCGATTGGACAGGGATTCCAATTCCCAGGAACATTCATGGCGATATTGGCTGCATCTCCGCAAGCCGAGCAAGCTGTTGTGACATCTACACTCATGCTGTGGCGAAGTCTCGGCCAGGTACTTGGCATTGCAAGTAGCTCGCTTGTTGTCCAGAATGCTCTGCTCCATTATCTCAGACAGTACGTCACAGGAGAAGGTCGTGATGAGATTATTCGTCGTGTGAGAGAGTCGGTTGAGGAGGTGGCCAAGCTTGAGCCCAAGTACCGAGAACAGGTCATCGTGAGTTATGAAGCCGCGCTGCGGCTCACATTCATCACTTGTGCCGTGTTTGCATTTGCCTCTGTGGTGATGGTCTGGCCGATCAAGCTTCCTCGTCTTGGTGTGAGAAAGCACAAATAAACTCGAAAACATATATCAAGTCAAGATGAATTAAAAGGACGAACGGACAAGATAGTAAGTATACAAGCGTAATGCCTAGCGGACAGATTGTTAGATTAGACCCAGATATGCTAGCCTCGACTGAGCCCCTATTTATACACCATTAATAACACATCAATTAATGAATCCCGTTAACTCCAGATGCCATGAGCGCGTCCAGCTCTTCCTTTGCATTTCTATAACTTTCCTGTGCTTCTCTCTCACGTCGGTTAACGAAACCGACTTCCTCGCGTAGAGCGCTTAGTCTTCGCTCGATAGCCACGTCCTCCGAGATGGCCAGCGTCTTAAAACCAGCCAGGGCAACACGTGCCTTCTCCAAAGCCTCGGAGGCATCGACCATCTTATCACGAAGCATCTTCTGCCGCTTCTGATAACCACCGAGGTGAAGTGATAGCTTCTTCTCTAGCTTAGCGCCTGCTTCAGCAGAAGCCATGATGGAGTCTTGAACAGCCTGGATAACAGTTAGTATAAAGGTTCACTTCTGCAGCTCATCGAAACTTACATCGAATGCGACCTTCATGACCGCCCCTTGCTCTTCCTCATCATCGTTGTAACAGCCCAGACCGAGGAGTAGCGAGCTGTTTGCGCGTGCTTCGAATGCGGTCTGAATATCCTCGAACTTAGGAAGGGGTTTCGTTTCGGACATGATCAACAGACGAGCCTCCGCGAGTGCATCGTCGTCGATTTGTTGAAGAGGCTTAGGGGCGCCACTGACTTGGCCACCAGCGACAGGATATTTCATCGCATCATTCGCCATGAGGTTCGCTGATTCCTTGGCAATAAGAGACTCAGCAACATCTGAAATACTGGTGGCCTGTTTCAATAAACTGGGCAGATCGATATGAACCGGTCTGGGGAGGTTCTTCTGCATAACTTGAGTTCGCCTGCGAAATTCGAGGGCTTCTTCGGCTGCTTGCCTCTCACGTGCTCGGCGGTCCCGCTCTGCAGCATCTTCCTCAGTCATCTCATCAACTAGCATAGCCTCCTTCTCTTCCTCAGGGATATCGAACTCCCATTCAGTATCTTTTGGTCTGGGAAGAGAGGCCAGACCTGACTTAAGCTGGGTGCGCAAAGCCATATCTCTCATCCTGATGTCTCTGGGTGTAGCTGAAACCATCGACATTCCCCCGTCTTGGTTCAAAGATAGCGTGTCTCTGGGTGTTCTCATGGGCGTTTGACCAGGTCGACCAGGCGTGGCTCCCACGCCATCTGCCCGCACAGGTGTGGCCATTGGGTTTGGCGTGGAAATGATCTGCTTTCGAGGAGCGATGCCATCGAAACCAGTAGAGGCTGCGCCTACATGGAGCGGGGCGTTCTCACCACCGAGAAGGACAGAATTTGTGTCGTTGAGCGCTCGAATATTTCGGATTTCGTTTGCAATGTGATCTTCTTGTTCAGGGGCTCTTGGTGTTCGAATGGGGGTAGCGGAGTTCAGAGTAGAATATGTGCTGACAAGTCCTCGAGTAGCGTCGTTCTCACTCTCCTTTGCTCTCAAATTGGCAGCCTCACCCATCCTACCCATCTTGACGATATCCTCCAACTCACCCTCGCTGACTTGGGGAGCGGGCAAAACCAGGCCACGACGCTTACTGCTCTGCTCCGCCTCTCGGATCTTCTGTAGCTGACCAGCCTTCAGAGCAGCCTTGTATGATTCCGACGCCCCATCCTTATCTGTCTTCTTTCGCTTCCGGTCGTTGTCGTCCTCGCCCTCACCCTTGCGCTTGTTGGCCAGCTGTTGTTTCCGGGGATCAAAAGCTGCGCGTTGCGCCTCATTCTGCACCATTTCTTCTGATGTATCGTAGAAGCCAGGGAGCGCTTTTCTCTCGAAAGGAATATCGGCGTTGTAATCCATCTCACCCTTTTTCCTGGATGTGACCTTAATGTTAATTCCAGCTGTCTTGAGCTCTCGTCTCTTCTGTAGAGCAGCAAGACGTCGCGACTCCTCTTGTTGACGCTCTCGGGCTTTTCTCTTGGCCTTTTTACCCTGCGTATTGGCCAAGCGGGCTCGAGCCTCACTCAACATCTCCTTTTCGTCCTCGTCGAGATCGATAGTGTCGGGTCGCGCAGGCTTCGTCTCAGGATCGGGATCTAACTCGCCCGGTCGGAGTCTTCGAACATCATCGGCGCTGGGGGCTTGCGTTTCGCCTCCATCTGGGCCCATCAGCCCAAGGCTGGATGATTCCTTCGCTTCGGCTTCATCGAGGAGCTTCTGGTATCGTTCGAGGCACTGGTTTGCTGTTCGGCCGACAATAGGAGCGATCGTGCGCCACTGGGTGGGCATGATCTTGGCGAGATGGAGGAGTCTCTCATCTTCCTCCTTGCTCCATTCGATCTTTTTGATGCTTGGGTCGAGCCATTCGTTCCATCTGGCTTTGCACTGCTTGGGCGTCTTGCGCGCCAGCAGCGATGAGACACGCGCCCACTGATTCAGGCCATACTTGGAGACGGAAGCCTTGAGGATTTCGTCCTCAATGTTGGTCCAAACGCCTCCTTTGACGACGGGCATCGCGGCGGTGTTGGCTAAGGCGCTTTTGATAATGGTTGAATACAATGGAGCCTGGACTATGCTGCGAAACACGCTTCTTGAAAATATCCAGGTTCCATCTACAGCGCGCAATTGTTGCTGACTCAGGCGGACGGGGGTTATGATTGGATGAATGTTAAGCTCTATAAGCCCCACAGTTGCGAAGGAGCCCGTTCCTCAAGAGAACATAAAACCTCTGACGTTAAATGAGGGTATCAGAATAAGCTGACCTAAAACTCTACTTGAATCCACTAGATTTGCGAAAATGTTTTTTTTATCACTCAGGATAAAGGTCCTAAGCTTTCTTGCCTCCCCTTTCCTCGAGCGCAGGCTGAACTATCACTCTTCCCCGAGGGAAATGCAATTGTCGTAACCACTAGTGATGTCGTCCTAGGGAGATCTGAGCTGTTCCCTTTAGAAGGAATCATTTTCGGGGATCTCAGTATCAAAGTTGGAAATATCGATGCGTTGCGCTCTTGGGTACCTATCCAATGATGGGTTTCGCCAATTGGCTGCGACCGTGTATCATGACATTCATCAAACAGCATCCCCCAACGTCTATACGACCGAAGTCATGATAACCGAGGACAAATTCTTTTATGTATTCGTCAATGACCAGGCACGAGCTTTCGACATTCAGCAATGAAACCTATTGGATGAAGAGCTATTTGCTAAACTGTAAGTGGCTCTGGAATATACAGAGAGTGCGAAAAGGATTATCGTCTTGCTTCTTTCTGTCTGAATATTTGGTGGTTAAATCCGAGATAAAGCAGTAAGCAGGCTAATCACTAACTACTTAACTATCATAGTAGGAGTAGCAGGTTTGTAGGCACCTTTGCAACACGCGGTCATCGACTCAGGCAGATTTATAATATGATCTTCTTCCATCCCACGCGCTTGTTTCCTGTTGATGCCGGACTTTGCGGAGTCGGTTGGATCAAAACCCGAAACCCGATGCGATTCGATGCCACACTTTCAGGATTCAGGAGCAGTAGCCTATCAGATCAAGCCAGCGAGAGACCAACGAGCCACGCCAGCACCCATGATAGCTGTTAGCTTATCAGATACTGCCAGATCCCAGCCTGCATGGTATGCATAGGACGCAGGGAGTGCGTCATTCATTTATCTATCTCGACAAAGGTGCCAGAGAAGCAAATCTGGCATGAATCGAGTGATGCCGTGATGGGCCCGGCAATGGCGCCAGTATAACGTGATTGAGTATCAGAATCACCAATGCATTAACGTATATAGGCGACAGCAACTCAGAGATTGACAACTGTAAAAAGGAAAAGCCCATCCATGGCTTATCAGGTCTTAAAACGATCGTGTTTCGTCTAGCTCTGGGGCAATTGGCATGGCCCAACGTGGATAGCATGGATGTTGGACTCCACAACACCATCCTAGCACTTGGACTCATCATGTATCCGCAAGAGAGCTCCCCAAATGCGCCTAGATCATACATTATTAATCCTCCCCAGACCAGATCCCTTCTTCGTCACACTTATCTCATGCCAGTTGCAAGCGACACAACCCTCTCGCTTGTTTTCACTTCTGAGACATGCAAAATATAGTCCTTATTATCCTTTGAAAGACTCGTCCATCTCTCGATTCCCCCTTGGCCATGCCCTAGAAACGTCGTGATTGAATACAGGCTTCACTGGCCATCATTTTGCTGCGCGCAGCACTTCACCGTCTCCGACCCGAACCGACGAAACTTGTCCCCCTTGCGCGCTAGGAAACCATGGCGAAAAATGATAGTATTCACGAGGAGGAGTCTGCGATCCTAGACGAAGCAACACGTTTGCTGCCTACCAGCTCCGAAGCTCGCGATGCAGATAGTGAAACATCTTCTACAACTCCCGCTTGGGATTCGTTCAAGGACTTTGAAGGCCTACCCTGGTGGCGGCAACCATCGGTAGGCGCCTAGACGTTGTTCAAAGCCGTATTGTTCAGCTCTGACCTTGCTTGCAGGTTTATTGGCTGCTTGGTCCATATATCATTTTCACCCTTGCCTTTGGAGGTGTAATGGTTCCCAAACTTGACCTGTAAGCTTCCGTTGCTTGCAATATGTAGAATTTCTTTACTTACCAGCCTATGCGATAAGAATCCTTCAGCTCGTTTGCAGGCAGTATTTCGCAGATGAACACAGCCGTAATCCAGACGCAGTCTTCCAGCCTGTTCTTCTTGGGTCTGAAAATCCCCAATGCGATGTCCCCGAAGTGCAAGCAAACGTGGCAAAATTCATGCTGGTCATGAATTTGTTCACTGGCATTCTAAGTGCCATAGTCGCACCGAAAATCGGCCATTTATCTGATCGATATGGTCGTACACGGCTTATGGCTCTAGCTTCTGTTGGTGGAATCTTGGCCGAATTCATCACTATCCTAGTTGCCCGATACCCCGATGTTATTAGCTATCGCTGGCTGCTTCTAGGTAGTGTCTTTGATGGTATGACGGGATCGTTCACTACGGGAAGTATTATGACACAGTCTTACACAAGTGACTGCACCCCTCCTTCAAAACGCGCCGTGTCTATGGGCTACGTGCATGCGTGTCTGTTCACGGGACTTGCTTTTGGTCCTCTTCTTGCAGGCTTCTTCGTCAAGTGGACTGGTAGTTTGTTATCTATTTTCTATGTTGTCATGGGATGTCACATTGGTTTCATGCTCTTTGTCTGGCTTGTTGTTCCAGAGTCCTTGTCTCAAAGGAAACAATTGGTAGCGCGGGAGAAGTACGCAAAGGACCAGGAGTTGCAATCTCCTGTCTCGCCATCATGGGTGAATACCCTTCGAACAGCAAACCCCCTCGCTCCTCTCAAGGCTCTCTATCCTACTGGCCCTGGCACATCGCCGGCTCTTCGTCGAAATTTGATCGCTCTTGCGATCAATGATACCATCATCCTCGGAGCAAGCATGGCCGCAGGTGCTGTCATTGTTCTCTACTGCGGACGGACGTACCACTGGGACCTCTTAGAAAAGTCGGGGTTTGTGTCTCTTCTCTCACTTGTTCGCGTCGTGGTCCTTATGGGAATATACCCTGTTATCAACTACTTTGGCCGCATCCGCCCAGCAGCTCGTCGTCGTCGCGAGTCCGGTGTGGCTGCCATCGAAAGGAACCGTGGGGCAGACGAGCTTGACGTCCTGATCCTGAGAATTGCTTTGACTTCAGATGTTATTGGGTCTCTTGGATATGTATTTGCCCGTTCATCGCGAGTGTTTGTCGTGAGCGGTATGATGACCGCTGTCGGGGGTCTTGGGAGTGCAACTGGGCAAGCTATGATCACCAAGCATGTACCTTCTGAAAGAGTTGGCCAGTTGCTCGGAGCAATCGGCATGATGCATGCGCTTGCGCGAGTGTTAGGGCCAGTCTTGTTTAATGGAGTGTATGCCCTTACGGTTGGGCGTTTTGACCAGGGTATTTTTGTCCTGCTGGCAAGCGTATTTGGATTCGCACTTGTGGTAAGCTTTGCTATAAAGCCATATGGTAAGTCAAACCTGGCTTTATAGTCTGACTCTGAGACTAACGAATTATAGTCGTATGGGAAGATGAGCCTGAAGATGAACGGCAGCCTCTCAATCAGACAGAGGAAGCTTTCACGGTCCCAGATGGCCAAGTTCCTCTCGATGAGGAAGATCAGGTCAGATTCTAAGAAATGCCCGACTCTTCAGTAGAAGCGATTTTCTTTTGTTGGTTTCATGTTACAGTACAAAGGTGCTCAGGTCGCCGTGATTGGTAACTCTTGTACAATAGTATCAGGCAACTCTTTAGATCGTTTGATCATAGAATATACACGAAGCAACTCATGGATTAAATATACCATCAACTGCCCAACAATCGTATTAAACACTCTTCTGCTAAGAAATGCTAGAGACCTCCGCCAAAAGGCTCAGTGTTAGACAATTGGTGCAAAAGATGTGGGTCCCATTTGAGTTCTCACAGGGGAATAGAGCTCACTCATGACATCAGATCACCACCTTTAAACGACGTGATTTATACAACGAAGAAGGCGAAACTCAGGCAACACCCTCTCATGATTTCATTGTAGACCAATTACTTCCACCAACTCATAAGACTTCCAAGGGAGCCACCGTAATCGCAGAAAAAGGTCCTCTACCAATTGGAGCATGCTTGCATCTAGAGCTTGGGCAACTGCAAAGAGTCGTTCAGTGAGAAACATCATGACTGCAGCCGGAGCCGCCGGACGAAACGTCAAATTTGGGCCCTTTGAGGTCACAAATCAGGTGAGGAATCATGTTGAGCCTCAATGCCAAGCTCAGACCCGAGCTTGCTCTTGTCATTAGTAGACACTGACAACTCTCAAGGTCTTCCTCACTACACCGTACTCTTTCGCGCTGGTGAATCTCAAACCTCTGATTCAAGGCCATGTCCTCGTCTGTCCGCATAACCCGCATAAGCGTCTAACAGACTTGACGCCCACGGAGATCTCGGATCTCTTCACAACAGTGCAGCTTACCCAGCGTCTGCTTGCACGTGCTTACTTCCGCACCCCGGAACCTGAGGCCGGAAGCTTCTCAGTTGCTGTGCAAGACGGAGCTGACGCGGGGCAGACGGTACCACATGTTCACGTCCACGTCGTCCCGCGAACGGCTGGGGACATGGGAAGCCCGGATGCCGTGTATGTTAAGCTTGCAGGAGAGGAGGGTAATGTCGGTGGCGCGTTATGGGATAAGGAGATGGGAGCCCGACCGAAGCCGGGTGGAGGTTTGACGAGAGTCGATGACGAGGACCGAAAAGCAAGAAGTGTTGAGGCGATGGCTGGGGAGGCAGAACGATATAAGGCTATTTTGAAGGAGATGGGTATCGAATAGAGGTAGCAAGGCATTCTTTGCAGATCATAGAAGTCTAGCTGCATATACGATAGGCGTAGTTCTGAAACGGACTCGCGAGTATCATAACATAATCGTAATATTGATCTCCAAACTTTTCACTAGTTTGTATCTGCAATTGCTTGCAGTTGCATAACAGTATCTGTTGTGACATGGCTCTCATAAACCCAAGACAACGGATCGACAAGAGAACTTAGAGCTGATGAAACTTTCCCCAAAGTCCATCAAAAAGAGGCGACAGTTACGTGGCTTTTGAACGGATACACAGTAAAAGCGAGCGTACCTGACAATGCAATGTATCACAAGGAGAACATGTAGACGTTGAGCTTCGAAACACAGGCATTACGCGTATGCTTTCTATGTTCAAGGCAAAACTCATGCCGGCACCGTTTCTTGGCTACAGTATAAATAAATATTTCGTGCCTAACGCCACGATTGATGTTGAACAATGAGTTATCCTTATTCGCCACCCTAGACCATCACAACTGGAATGCCGATCTTTGAGTCCCAGAACTTACTGCACAGAGTTCATAGCCACCGTTTCGCGGCCGTTTTTAGCTTGATCTGGGGGGCGTCAACGTTTGATCTGACTTTGAAGTATCCGGATGGTACAGTAACGTCTTGCTGGTCAGCTACACCTCCAATGGGGCTAGGGCAGAATGAGGAGTTCAATCAGTTGCAATTGGTCCAGTCGATAAGGCAGTTGAAGAATTCCAAGTTAGACTAGTGGCAAACACATCTTGCATATGAGTTCGGGCAAGCTTGAGAAGATGCATGCCATATGTAGCACGCATCTGAAGCTGCTGATGTGCCACTTCAACGCAGGAATTCCATACGCTACCTAACGGAACAGCTTATGATAATGCGAGGCTTGCAGCCGGGATACGATGTGCGATCGCCCAGTGTGTTCACGACGTTTGGGTGTCTGATCTTATGTTATAGACTGATTGGAGGTTAGAGAATTAGGGCCTCGATCCCAAGTAGAACAGTATAGTTCAGTCTACAGTAACTGAGAGACTTTGTCAAATCATCCCAAGATCCGCGGCGTATGTCCTTAGTCTTGTTGGGAGAGGGGCTGGAGGTGCTCATGTGATGGGATAGAGCAAAATGAGGCTTTTCGGGATAGTTTCCACAGTGGCTCCCAGCTCAAAACACGCTAATGCTGTTGTTTTCGTTCACCTGGAAGACTGGCAACATATTTTGGAATATATCCCCACATTACATTACAAGTCAGTTTCCCTGTGCGGGGATTGCCAGCATTTGCTCGCCTATCCGCAAATAAACGAGGCCTGGACCTCATGTTTTGGCTTGGTAGCTTAGCCTGGTCTGGTAGTTGCGGATCATCGGGATATCTTGGAAAGAGTCCTGTGGCCGTTACAGTCAAAAGTGCCAGGCTGGCAACAAGAGTCGCGCTTGGATCGGTGAGCGAGCCGATGGTCCGAAGACATGCAAAGGTGATGCATGCAACTGATACTGTACTCTGGCTCAATTCCGTGACCAGTTGAAGACATCGGACCGTTGATATGAAGATCCTAGTCGAGTTTAATCCTTCAATCAGCAGTGTCACATAAAGATCAGCCTGAAAGCCGCTCTCTCACATCCTCGACTCAGGTGTTGCCGTTGTCGCAGCCGTGTTCATGGTGTGTCGTTGAAATAGTCCCACCTTGACTGGTGGAGTCGGCGCAGAGGACAAGGCGGGAACTAGCGCAAGCAGTTTTTAGCCGCTTCGTTTGATGCATACGCTGAGATGCGGTGGATAATCAGTGCAGGAAGCCCTAGACGACAGTGGGCCCAGACAGGTCTTTTGCAATGCGTAGCGCAAAGAGACGGAGAGGAATCTCTTGGAGAGCACGGGGCCAAGTTCAAGAGAGCTATAGACCACGCGATCTAATTCATATTTCCCCCGCAATGAGAATGCTAAATCGTCTGGTCACCAGAATCTCCGGAGTCCGGACTTCTTTTCCCTTGGTAGTCCAGTTCATGCCTTGCATGTGAGTGAGGGTTGGTAGGCTCAGCAAAAGGCGGTGGACGGACGTTGACTGCTGCAACTGTATGGTGGCTGGGTCTCGTCGCTCGCGCTACTACAAGAGCCTAGAGGTAAGCTGGTGACTCGGCACGGAGCACTATCGGCGATTGACCAAAGTGCAAATTGCGTAGAACCATGATTGCAGTGCAGGCAGGGCAGTGTGCAGTGTGCAGTGTGCTTGGGATCCAATGCAAGTCAACAGCTGGTGGGTCGCACAACGACAGGCCAGATGCTGGTGATATGCGAGATAAGCAAAGACACTCAATTTAGGTTACCCAAGGATATGACCTTTGTGGATGCATGTGAAACGTCAGTCAAGCCATGGAAGACCAAAGAGCACAAGTTGTGTATCATTTCGTCGAATGACATACAATTGAAGGTCAGATGGGGAAAATGACGATGTTTGACAAAGGGGGAATTGTGATGAACAGTTACCTTACTCGGCCATCGAGATGGAGGTCGGGAGGCCAGAACGGTGTGTAGGTTGTGGACGGGACGAGGGAGACCAGTGAAGATGGAGGGGTGCCAGCAGTCCTGGCCGTAAAGTTTCCGAGGAATCTCACAGAACCAGAGTCTCAGATGGAACCAGCAGCGGGCGTAGGCGCACAGACTCCCACCACCAGCCAAGCAATGCAAGCGCCAAACCCAACTCACCAAAGTCGCACGTTCCAGCAACATCACCTTTTCCGCTTTCAATTGACCTGCAGCCATCTAATCTCTCTGCTTCATTAGCCTCAAGGTCCCCTTATCCGCTCAATGGATACACCCGGTTCTCGGGATGTTTTTTTTCTCAGGGTCGCTTTTGTTGACATGTGTCCTTCTACGTTGTTTGTTTGTTTTGAACGCTGTTTAGCGCGCCACTGAAAGCATAGTCAATTGTCAATGATGTCGGGAGGTGGTGAATTATTGCTTTTTGTCGTATTCTCGAATCTGAAACCTGAACTGCCACTGACGTTGTTGAGCCGCATCCTTTTCCAAGTTCGTATCTCGCTTTCCAGAGATGCTGGAGCTTGAATCCACCAGTCACGGAGCTTGGCCGGTATTACGCAGGGTTGCGGTCGCAAGGGCCTTGTTCGCGGTTGAGTTGCATGGAATCATCTGGATTACTTGGGATCTCCTCAAGTCCGTGAGAGTGAGGAGATGATGAATAGGCAGACAGGATACACAGTCACCATCACAACATACAAAAAAACACTTTGCCAGTATATTGATAACGACTATTATCTCTTTTTGTCAGGATACGATGTGGTGTTGAGATGTCGATCAAATGTCTTCCTCATCGCTGGAGCTTTCATTGACTTAAGCAACTGGATCTTCATAGCGGCTCTACTACGTACAGAATTGTGCGCCTGATTCAAGCCAAGACATGGCTTGAGTCGTTACGCGGCTATTGAGTTGATGTTACGAAAAGAATGGTTCAAACACCAGAGACACTCTTGCGTAGTCGCTCAGTGCCCGGTCATCGGCTCCGATGGAAATGAACAAACGAATGCAATGCAACGAAACGACCAGAAGAGAGAATTTTCAATTCCAGGGTGGCGGGCCTAAACAAAAGACACAGCCAATCATTACATACGCTCAAATCTCAGATACCGGATAAAGTCATACGCTAAGTTAGAAGGAAGCTCTGGCCTCAATGGCATCCTAGGGGTGGCCCACCGGCAATCGACATGCATGCGACGTTGGGGATGGAACCCTGACACAGACCACCATCGGTCAAGCCGCCCAATCAAGTGACATATTGCCGTTAGCTGTATGCAGAATCCAGGACGCTCCCGAGAGTTCCCCTCCATCTTGGGAGACCAAGACACACTTGACACGGACTTGAGGGAAGCAACACCACCGCCAACGCCAACGCCAACGACTCCATCAGTCCCGTCCAACGATAGCTCGATTCACTTTCTGTGTCCAAGTGACCACCTGCCGACAGTCCGGAAATTTGCCTGCGATAGCCCGTGGGGCAGTCTCGTCTTTCTGTATCACGAGACACTTCATGCCTGCAGTCAACAGTGGCACGAGAAGAGCATGAAAGGTGTGGTTATCTGGCTGAGTCTCAGACCAGAGATGCATGCATATGTATGCATGTGAACCGATATCAGGGAGGCAAGAAGGTGTAGCGTTTCAATGCCATATCCTCGCGGCAGTCGACGGAAGCACCAGAAACATCCAATTGTTGGTAGATGATGCAGAGTCTCTTATCTCTGACACATGACACACAGGATTGTCGACAAACTGGTGAAGGAAGATCAGGCAAACTTTGTCTCACTCTGGCCGCGCCCGGTGTTATTCTACCGTCCAGTTTTTCTTCTCTGGGCCTTGTCGTATGCAACTGTTGGCTCAAATTTCCTGATGGTGTATGCAACTCTCAGCAACAAGGACAAGCTTAGCGGCCGCCCCACATGCCGCAAACGAAGCTTCGACTGTTCCACTGCAAGCAAAAGCCAGGTTCTTTTTTCTCCGCCGAGTAAGTTGATGGGACCTTATCGGCCAGGGAGAGCGAGCGAGCGAGCAAGCGAATTGTCTGGGCTTGTTCCAAGGTTGAAGTCGGCCTTTGATTGCGATTTCGGTCCCCACAAAAAAGTGTCGCCGCACTTACACGGGTATGCACTTGTTCTCCTTCTCCTCCAACTTGCGCTTGCACTTTGCTTGACTGACTTTTGGTAGAAATTTCCCATCTCCCACCCTCTTTCCTTTCCTTCGTGACTGAGCTTTTCTCCCTGTCTAACTAACATTTTATATTCAAAGTTTGAATCACTTCCCATCTCCAGTCTGGGCTCTTGTTCTTCCATCTTAACTGTTGTGATTCTGCTATTGCTGATTTCCTTGTGAAATCCCGTACTAACTAACTGGCTCTCCAAATTCTCCAACAAGACAGCCACTTCCATTCACCCCAAAGGGCTACGATAACCACCCTTCTTCTGCCTTTTTCCAAATATCCCTTCCGTGGAATCGTCGCTTTGCTTATTTTCCCGCCCAATTTGGGATCAAGGCGGCGATTGTTTTTTTGACAAGCTCAACAACTTACCTTTCTTTCCATCCACGCCGTGATCCATCACAAATTACCATGGGTATGCTTCGCGCTGGTCCTCGTGACCCAGATGCATTCCCGGCCATGCAGCTCTTCCTCCTGGGTAAGATCAGACATTGCACTTCAACAATATGTGCTAACTCTGAATAAGCCATTGTCCGACTCGCTGAGCCTATCGCTTTAACGTCCCTCTTCCCATACGCCTGGGCCCTCGTCAAAAGCTTCGAGATAGGCCGTGAAGAAGATGCTTCGTTTTACTCTGGCATCCTTATATCCGCATTTTCGCTTGCTGAAGCTGTTATGGGAACGTACTGGGGCGCCCTGTCTGATCGTATCGGCCGCAAACCTGTTTTGATTATTGGATCGCTTGGTACAATGATCAGCATGTTGATGGTGGGAGTGGCTCCAAGCTTCGGTGTTGCCTTGTTTGGCCGTCTTCTCGGTGGTCTACTGAACGGCAATATTGGTGTTATCCAAACCATGGTTGGCGAGCTGGTCACTAAACCTGAGCATGAGCGTAAGTCTGCAAACCATTGCTCGAATTTCTACGACTGACCAATATTTTAGCACGTGCATACTCCATCATGCCTTTTGTTTGGAGCATTGGAACCATTGTTGGCCCCTCTATCGGCGGCATGTTTGCCAACCCTCATGACTCTTGGCCTGAATCTTTTCCGATCGGCAGCCTCTTCCAGCGCCAGCCTTACTTGCTGCCCAACGTTATCTGCGCAGGATTGCTGCTTGTGAGCATTGTGCTCGGTTTCCTCCTCCTCGAGGAAACCCATCCCGATATGGTCCAGCACGTTCCTACCAGCGAATACCACGTCAGTGAGGAGACCCCTCTTATGATGAACAACCGAATGGCCACCGAGATTGAGCCACGAGCGTATGGTGCGATAGAGACAATTGAGGATTCAACTGATGGCTCAATTGGGGACTGGGATACTCTCTGTATCGAAAATGAGAAGACAGCTGCTGCTTCCATCAAGATCTGGAATTGCCGTGTTGTTGGCTTCATTGTCGCCTTGTCAATCTTCACTTACCATTCCATGACCTTCGACCATTTGCTGCCCATCTTCTTCGAAGACAGCCGTGTTGATGCTGTAGAGATGTTCAAGCATGGCTCTATCTTTCCTTTCTCCTCACCTGGTGGCTTGGGCATGACTCCACGAGATGTTGGCGTGATCTTGGCAATCGACGGCGGCATCGCTCTGTTTATCCAGGTTTTCGTCTTCCCCTGGACTGTCAAGATGCTTGGAACCTATCGCCTTTTCCTGCTCGTTACTGTCCTCCACCCTATTATTTACGTGCTCATGCCCATGCTCCTCCTTGTCCCCGACGGCCTATTATACCCTGCTATCTACGGCTGTCTCATCATCCGCAACATTCTCTCCATTATACTATATCCTCTTCTTATGATCCTCATCAAGGAGGCTACACCTGCCCCAAGCGCTCTTGGAAAAGTGAACGGCTTGGCAGCAAGTGCTGGTGCTGCTTGCCGAATGATTGCTTCACCCGTCGCTGGATTCTTGTGGACGGTCGGTACCAAGTCAAATTGCTCTGCCTTGCCCTGGTATGGTAGCGCAATTGTCGCTATTTTGGGGGCCGTTCAGTGCTTCTCTGTTCCTCGCCGGCGCAATGAGGAGCCCTATGAAGAAACCTCCAAGGCACCTAACAAACAAACTGTTACAGTGACCGAGACTGAGTTTTATGACTCCACATAAGGAGCACGCGGCGCAGTTTGAAACCCGATCAGGTCGAACATGCCGAAGCGACTTCGCGGTTTCTACAACCCGTTTTTGGACTTGATTGCCTGCAGCAAGTCATATTGTTTTATACCCTCATGAGTTTGGAGTTCAAGCATGTTTCGATAATTTGCCTACAACGACTGGTAGATGGGATGGTGTTTATCACGGCCGCTTTTACGAAGTTATGTATACCCCAGGTATAATGATTGATTTGGTTTGGGATGACTTTTTACTTTTTGGAGTTTGACTTGATTATTGAAGAAAAAAGCTTTGGGAGTTGATTTGTTTTTGATTTGGGTTTATGGTTGAAGATGGGATTTGGTATATAAGTTAGATAAAAGCGAGGTAAATGGGAATAGGAACAGTTACAAATATGACCACTCCCATCTAGGCGGGCTAAAGAACGGATGCCTTGGATTGCCGCCAAGGCCTGTCTTCCTAGTTGGATTTATATGTCGACTACCATCTGTCTATATTCAGTTGTTCGTGCGATAGTCAGTGGCCCCTCTAGACAAGGCAAGAAACCTTAGGATCTCCATCGTAAGTGATAGAAAGATTTACATAAGTTGAGACATATGTTAGTAGGTCTTCAGTTTGTTTAATTATAACATCCTGAATATTAGAGGTTTCCCCCCACGCCGGTTTCTTCTATATGAATCCTGAGTCGTGATACTCCGTAGGCAGTTGATGAGGTAGCTAGGTAGCTGATGCCCAATAGAATTTTCGCCACCCACCCTAGAGTTGGAGAAGCTCAAATTTTAGCAATTGAGTCACTCTAAATCCACCTACCAATGACATCTGAAGTATAAGACTCACCACAATATTCCTGACTTGCAGACACCAGTGGCATGTTCATCCGCTGTAAAAGGCAAAAATGAAGATCGAGGAAATTACCGACAAGATGGATGAGGCTATGAAGCTGGAGCAGGTCTCACCACAGCCAAATACCAGCGCCACAGAAGCCACCAAACCTGAGCTGCCTCCAGCTCGTGCCATCGCCAGCGGAAAGACTGTTGACGAAGTATGGGAAGATCTAAATAAGTCGCCCCTTTTCATGACAGACCTCGATGCCAATGAGGAGAACGAAGACATTGCAGCACTGCAGGCACTCGCGTATGAAGGCACACCTCTCGAAAACGGCCAAGAGTTCAAGGAGCGTGGAAACGAGTACTTCAAACTTAAGAGCTACGCCGATGCGAAGGAGTTTTATGGAAAAGGTATTGCTATTCTCGCTGGCGAAGAGCGCAAGCGCGCCAGGGGCGAGCAGACAAAAAACCAGGAGGGCGTAATCGACACTGAGGAAGAGATTCAGAAGCAACGCGAGACTCTTGAAGCGCTCTACGTCAACCGGGCAGCATGCCACCTTGCTGTTAAGAATTACCGCAGCTGCTGGCTTGATTGCGCTGCAGCATTGCGGCTCAACCCGCGAAACATCAAGGCATACTCCGCAGTGCACGAGCACTCCTCGCGGTGGACCGTATCCAGGAGGCCGATGATGTTTGTGCGCGCGGACTTTCATTAGACGAAAACAATGCTTCGTTGCGTGCTGTAGCGGACGATATCATTAAGCGAGCCAAAGAGATCGACGTGCGACGAAAGAGGGACGCAGAGCGCGAAGCAAAGGAGAAGCGACGCGCACTACTCATCAAAGCTGCACTGCGAGCGAGAAATATTCCCACACGCACAACCTCTCAACCACCAGAGATGGAAGATGCGGGTATTGCGCTCCTCCCAGATCCTGATGATCCCCGCAGCACGCTTGCGTTCCCAACAGTACTGCTGTACCCTCTACACCTGGAGTCTGATTTCATCAAGGCGTTTGAGGAAACACATTCGCTCGATGATCATCTGAGCTATATCTTCCCTCTGCCGTGGGACAAGGAGGGTGTGTACACGACAACAGGTGTAGAGGCATTTGTGGAAACCACACAGGGTGGCCTCCTAAAGATGGGCAAGCGGGTGCCGCTGTTGAAGGTTTTGGGAACGGGGAAGGTCGAGGTAGTGGACGAGGTGGTGAGGATCTTTGTCGTTCCTAAGGATAAGGCAGAGGCATGGACAAAGGAGCACAAGGCAAAGAGAGCGGCTGAAAAGGGAGAGACAAGCTGATGGATGTAAGAAAGAGAGAAAGAATATAAAAAGGTTACTTTGTTTTACAATGATGTTCTTGTACTAACTAAGACTTGCGATTGCTGTTTCCTAGGCCCTAAATGATGTGCTATATGCCGTTATGATATGATCGAGATGCCATCCGATACTGGCGATTGAGTGATTGAGTGAACCCAAGTCCGAGCTTTTCCATTCTATTCGCTGTTAATACTATAACCCCCAAAGACTCCTTTGTTGACAGAACCCCATTGCGCCTTTCCCCCTTCTGCCACAGTTATTTGGACAACGAAGTGGCTCGCAGTCTCTTATTGCGACGTCCTTCCTCGAGCTCAGGCTGCAGTTGGATAGGAGGCGGCGACTCGACGGCGTTGGGAGCAGAGGGTCCCTGGTCTTGCATCCTGAGGTTTAAGAGAAGCATAGCTGCGTCCTTCTGGGCCGCATCAGGTACGCTGTGTGGCGTCTTGATCACTCGTTGCCTCATAGGACTGGCGTCAGGGGTCGAAACCATGAGAATAGATCTCGGGCTCATGGCGGGACTGGCGCTCTCTCTGTAAAAGCTGTCCCAGTCTTCGTAGTCCAGTCGTCTCTTGGGTCCCCACGGAGCACAAGAGAGAGCTCCTTCATTCTGCAAAGGTGGGATGCGAGGGACCGCACTAAGCAAGGGATTAGGCTCAGGGCTAGACTGGTTTGCAACGGTCCAACTAGATCCCGGACGAGAAGTCACCATATAGCCAGGAAGTCCCGAGCCACTACTCGAGGCTGAGTTGGGAGCTGACATGTAATGGCATTCGACGTCGCTGTCCATGGCCCACGATGGGTCACAGAACAGACGGGGTCGGAATCGATGGCGGCGCTCGTCTTGGGCATAAATACCCGGTGGAATACTTCGATCGTCTCTCGGATAGCTCGTAGCGCCGTGGAAGCTAGGTGGGATCGTACTCATATGCATACGCCTAGTCATTTCGGCTTCATGGGTAGCTTCGATGATTATTTGCTGGCTGATGACCATGCGGCCGAAGTCAGGCGCTCTGGGATGGATGCAGAGAGATGGAAAGTCTGGGCCAAAGATTGGAATCAAGGCACCCGCGATAGAGTAGCAGAAGGTTGCGCAGACAGCTCTGGCACATGTGTACGGCATCCAATAACCTGCGTAGACTGATGAGCAAACGACCAGAAGACGCTGAGAGATGGATCATACCTTGAGCAGCTATAGAACCTCCAGTAATGCTATGTGTGATTTCTTTGAGCCCTGGGTTGAGGCCTAGCATCTTTGCCGGAATTGTCTATTCCATTGGCAGTTAGTATATGTATATATATATCGAGACTTGTTCTTTTACTTGCCTTTCCGTAGCCGCGACATTTGAAGAAAGGGGTCATGCGAACGAGCCCAACATTATAGTCCCACATCACAGCGTAATCAGTGTTCTGTTCAGCCAATGTGAACTCGTATTTGAAAACTGTTAGGGTTGCGTCAATGACCGGTGATCGAAGCTAGACTTGGTAACTTACCCTCGAAGCTCTCTCGTCCTGTCTTTTCGTAAAAGTCCTTTTTGCCACTGTTGTATGGGATGTGAAGGCTTGAATCCTGTATATTCCCAAATGGCTTGACTCGGAATCGGTGTATCTCTTGCAAAGCAACCTCGTCGAGATGCTCGAAAGGGTGAAACTTGACTGGACCGCGCAGCTTCGACTTAGCCATATTGTTGGCGTCTTTCGACCCGGATCTATCAGAAACCATCATAAAACGGCTCCCAGATTGATTTGATGCTTCTTCGAAGTTCGGGATTGGTGGAAACTCGAGCGCAGGACTTGGTCGAGGAAAGGGGGGGTCATTATCTCCAGCTGGTGCTGGGTTCAGGAGACCTTTAAGGGACAACATGATGAAAACCAGTAAAGTTTGCCAGAAACTAGAAGTTTTAGAGGCGCAAAGATGTTTGAGAGATGCGGGAGGCCAGATATTTGGCTGTAAAGAGATGGCTAAACCAAGTGGTTTGGATAGTACAGCGGGCAGCGGCCGTGATATAACTACTTCTGGATTGCAGGGAAGGACAGGCAGCCGCAACACTACAGCTGAGGGAGACTCTTCGCTTTTCAAGTCACTCCTCAGCTTGACAAACAAGTCGGGAAGGGGCAAATATGCCTGCGTGTACCGAAATAGGCGGTGGTGAGGAACCCTAGCCTGAGCTGGCTCGGCCAGCAAAGTTGCTCGGGAACCTGCAACCCCAAAAAGTCGGTCACGCCTTGTTTAGGTCAGGCCGACACTCTTCGTAATGTTTTCTTTGTTCTTTCAGTTTCAATGCCGGCTTCCAAGGGGCTAGAGCTCCGTTGACGAGCTCCCACCGCCTGGTGCTAGCAGATACTAGGAACAGCCACCAAGTGATAGATGACGGAACGATGTCGGGGCAGGCTATTAATGATATAGTAAAAGAAATTGGGCTCAGTTTGAAGCCTAGGGAAAAATGCAAGGATGAGGTTTCCAGATACTTTGATGAATAGGAACGTATTGCTGCGTTGTCCCACTGCTATGGTTTTGTTCATCCACCTAGGAGATATGTTTGAGCCCAGAGTCCCGCTTTATCAAACAGCTCCTCTATAGCCTCTAGAATTCCCCTCCGCATTAGGAGGACCATAAGGCAGAAAGAACTGCAACAGGGGTGCGTATTGGAGCTGTCGGGTGTGGATAGGTCAGCCTTCACTCCGTGCCGTCCGTTACACTCCCCGATACATCCTCTCCTTTGCTCTGAACTCCAAAGGGCACCACACAATCCTGGCTTCGTCTAATTAACATTGCAGTTCGTCTCTCATTGATTGAATGGCTAACTCCCTGGCATAGTCTGGAGGCTGGAGGTCAAGACTGAACTGTGAGCCGCGAAGGAGTGCCAAGAATAACGAATTGGTTGTCTCGCCTTTCAAAGGCCACCCCACGGGCTCAGAGTCAGAATGAAGTACAGGCGGATGCTTGCATACCACATCGTCCAGGACCTTCTACCCCAGTCTGTTTCCTGATATTTGTACAACAGGAGACAGCGGCCCTGCTGCCACTGAGGTTATGTTGTTCATCTCAGCACTCCCTCAGAATTGCTCGAGTCGCCCCCACGTGTCAGTATGACAACTGACAGCTAGAAGGGGCACGCTTCCTTACTGAGACGGCTTGCACATCGACATGGCCAACAGACCTATCAGACGTGTCTCCTGTTTCTGCGGTCAATGAATATATGAGGTGGCAATGGTTTGTCAGGGATACCTTTCATGGTTCCTTCTATTTAGACCAAAGACCTGTGCATAGCCGTTGCATACTACACCAGTGGTAGGTTTCTGCTGAGAGTTCGATGGCGCTTCCAGAAGTCAGTCTGGTATATTCCCTCCCCCATATGATCTATTGCGGTGAAGCCAGAAACAAACCTGTCATGTCTCTGACCTTTGTTACTCTCACGAGCTCTTTGGCGTACAGACACAAGAAAATTCCCCGAAGGGGGACACAAGCCTATGCCAAATACGCTCGCCCCTCCTGCCCATGGAGTAGCCATCAATGCTTTGCCATTCAGTTACCATTTGATTCAAGTTACGATTGTGCCAGTGTGAGAGAGCCTGGAGGACTTGTTGGGCGTTGTGTCCTCCATATCGTCAACTAGCGTAATATGACTGCACCACAATTCCTGAAATACGATTTCATTGACCTAAGCCACCATACCGTTGTTGCGTTTTACTCTGCTCTCTTATCACGAGTAGGCATGAGACGCCGGTCGAGGTCGGTGACCTCTTGGCAACTATCGCTGTCTCGCGAAATTCATGGCATCTGGCGCGACCAGCCAACGGCTCGGGCAGCGACGCTCTTCCGCGGTCGGGTCTTCTGTCCAGTTAATATAAATGGCCAGTGATGGTCCCGTCGCTGAATAGGGAGTAACCAGTCAACCAGGAGTTGCAGAAAGGGTAGAGGCAGGGCCCAACAACGGGCTATGGCGTTTCTTGAGTGAACACCGTCTTAGTCTGCAGCATTTGGGCATTTGAGGCACTGTCTGGGTATCTCGGTCTTCCTGATTCGGACAAAATGACATCCGTGCCTAATTTTGAGAGATGAACAGCATATTTGGCACCTCATCAAGCTTATCGGACCGAGCTCTGACGAATTTGGAAATGACTGATTGTCCAAATCGGTATCAGAGTAGATGAATTCCTTCTTAGTTCTCAGAGCTTGGTTTCAGATGATTGTACGATTTCGGAGCGGTATGACAGCGGCAGTCCATGGCGAGTTAGCGTTTCTTTTGCACCAGGCGCAGCCAAAGACACAGAGCGGCTCCCTGCATCGAATTTCGGGCGTTGTCACCGTTCTTCCTCCCCTGTTGGTATGGCATGAGTCTCGTTGGCCGCGTAAGATAGCTGTGTTGTGTAGAGAGGCAGTGCTTTTGTAATTAGATTTGAGGACTTTAGATGTTTGATCGAATCCAGCCTCACAAGGTACGAAGGAATGAAATGCAGCACTGGCCATACCACATGGGTAGAAGCCAAAATCCCGGCTTTGAGCCTGGTGTGAAGACCACATCAGAATGTGGCCATAACACCTACTTTCAAATTTTCAGCGATGCTACACGATGACCAACAAATGTGCCCATCGAATGCTATAGCAGGCGCAACAAGCCGCGAGCTGGTCCGGCGATGAGTCGACAGTCGATGCCTCGTTGAGTCCTCTGGTGGTGATACGGTCCGCTAAGTCAAGTTATTCTCGAATATGGTGAAACCAGGAGAATAAACAAACCATGGAGACACACAGGCATTTGGCAGACACTTGCCCTCATCCTAAGTCGCACACTTTGACTCGGCCCGCTTAGCCCAGGTTGAGACCGGTGCATGTCTGACTTCGAGCTTGACAGGCTCTTTTTCGGAGAATAAGCGACCGCGATACCACTAGAAGAGGGCTGACCTCGGATGCTTTTCATGTTGCCGCACTTTCTATGAGGAAAGCTCCTGTTCTGGGAGATTTGTGTCACGTGTGGCACGAGCCGAAGCGTTAATCAAACGAGGTGAGTAATGGTTTGCTATCCTTTTATTTGTTCTGGAGATGATTTCATTCCATCTTAATCAAAATGTGATCCTGTTTGGCCTGAAGAGGTCTTGAGCCGAAAGTAAGTTTGCATAAGGGGAGCCTTGAGTTCATCCCGTCTTTGAGCGAACCGGAGAGGCGAGTAGTATCGGGTTTGACAGAAACGAATTAATCTCCTCCTGAAACCCGAAAGACCTTTCAGGCCGACGTTCTTTGCAAGGAAATCCAGTGTCAAGAAATGAGTAAACAATCGGCAATTCAAAGCCATTTCCTTTAGTACCTTGGTCTACTCAACGTCTCTCCCACTCACACCGGTTTACAACATCATGTGCCAGGTCACGGGGTCTGGCGTTTGGAAGAGGGGATATGGCCTGAGGCGTAAATGCGCAGCCCCACGACGGGCGGAAGTGGGTCGCCAACGTCGCGTCCCTGTAAGATTTGTTTACAATAGGGACCCTTGATTGTCACAACAACATAACAAGGTAGGACTGTTTTAATAGTTGATGGGAAGTCTGGCACCTTTTGTTTCTTCATTTTTGTTATCGCGACTCTGTACGCGAGCATCACCACTCGCTCGACCTGGTCGTCCTCCATTCTTGACCCCTTTGTCTTTATTTTGTCCCTCATTGAGACCCCTGTATTCAAACTCATTGTCCTTAAATCCTGTCCTGGCGCCACAAGCCAGATTCTTTGCTCTCACTGCCAACAACAACAAGATGGACTCCGATGCGTCCATGTTCAGTCTTGGGGAGGAGTCAGATGGCTACGTCCCTGAAACCGTAAGTAATCCTTTGTTTTACCCCTCTTTTGTTGACACAATAAATCGGTTTGCGCATTGTGTGCCTATTTCTCTCCCTCAATCTGCATCGCATTCTTTCAATTCCTTTCTTAAAACTTATTTACATCAAGCACCTTCTCCGCCGAACACTTTCGTATCTGCACTTTTTGCACAAATATAACCTGACATTTCCTTTAACAGAAGGCGAAATCCAAAGCCGCACCAAAGAAGGCTGCTGCGCGGCCGCCCGTCAAAAAGATGGTGCAAACAACCCTCAAAACGAAGAGCGCACCCAAAAAGCGCCCTACACCGGAGAGCGACGACGACGATATAAGCGTTGCCACAGGTTTCTCTAACACGCCTCCAAAAGCTAAGAAGCAAAAGAAGGAACCTGCGGTCAGCAAGTCTTCTGGTGCGCCCTTGGAGGAACTTGAGAATGATAGCATGGTGATTGATAGCCCCGCCAAACCTGGCAAGAAGAAGACGGCCACCGAAATGTACACGAAGCTGTCACAACTAGAGCACATCCTCAAGCGACCTGATACGTACATCGGCTCTGTTGAGAGGACGGAACAACAGATGTGGGTTCTGAGCAAAGAGACCCAGTTGATGGAGTACAAGAACGTCAGCTTTGTTCCTGGTCTTTACAAGATTTTTGACGAAATCTTGGTCAACGCTGCCGACAATAAGCAGCGTGATGGCTCCATGACTTACATGAAGATCAATATCGATCGTGAGAACGGTGTGATCAGCGTCGAAAACAACGGAAAGGGTATTCCTATTGTTATTCACGAAAAGGAGAAGATCTACATTCCTGAGCTCATCTTCGGACATCTGTTGGCGGGTTCCAACTTCGACGACGACGAGAAGAAAACCGTTGGTGGTCGCAACGGTTACGGTGCCAAGCTGTGTAACGTCTTCAGCACTGAATTCAACCTTGAATGCCAAGACAGCGAGCACGGCAAGAGGTACAAACAGACCTGGAGAAACAACATGCAGACGATGGAGAAGGCCAAAATCACCAGCAGCAAGACCTCAGACTTCACCCGAGTAACTTTTAAACCCGACTTCAAGCGCTTTGGTATGGAAGATGGTATCGATGATGATCTCGAGTCTCTTCTTCACCGTAGAGTTTACGACATGGTAGGCACGATCCGCGGAATCAAAGTTTATCTCAACGGCGAGCAAATCAAGATCAAGGATTTCAAAGCCTACTGTGATCTCTATGCCAAGTCCATCGCCAAGGAGAGAAGCACAGAAGAGGGAGGCGCTCCGACCTGTACTGTTGAGATGGATAAAGACAAGTCGCATCCTCGATGGGAGGTTGGTTTCGCTGTTTCTGATGGCACTTTTCAACAAGTTTCCTTCGTCAACTCGATCGCCACAACCAGTGGAGGCACTCATGTCAACTACATCGCCGACCAGGTGACCGAAGCTCTTCTCAAGGCTTTGAATAAGAAGCGCAAGGGTCATGCTCTGAAGCAGAATCATCTGAAGAATCATATCTTCATCTTTGTCAACTGTTACATCAACAATCCGGCTTTTACTTCGCAAACAAAGGAGCAGATGACTACCAAGCCAAGCCAGTTTGGTAGTAAATGCAAACTGGGTGAAGACTTCCTCAAGAAGATTGCAAAATCCGATGCCCTTCAAAATATCTTGGATTTTGCTGAGAAAAAGGCCGACAAAATGTTGGCCAAGGGTGATGGAAACAAACGAAGCCGAGTCAACAACGCAAAGCTCGTCGAAGCCAACTTTGCTGGCACCAGAAGAGGTCACGAATGCACTCTGATCCTGACAGAAGGTGACTCTGCCAAAGGTTTGGCAGTTTCTGGTCGTGCCATTCTCGACCCTGACCGCATTGGTGTTTTCCCGCTTCGTGGAAAGCTTCTGAATGTGCGAGACGCTTCAGTTGACCAAATTATGAAGAACGCCGAAATTCAGAACATTAAACAGTTCCTTGGTCTCAAGCACAAGCAAACGTACACGGACACGAAGAATCTTAGATATGGCCATCTGATGATCATGGCTGATCAGGATCACGATGGTAGTCATATCAAGGGACTTCTCATCAATTTCCTCCAGGTTCAATTTCCATCGCTTCTCAAAATCCCCGACTTCTTCCGAGAGTTCATCACACCTATCGTCAAGGTTTGGCAGGGTCCCAACCCCAAGAAGCCCCAGCGATTAAAGTCATTCTTCACACAGCCTGAATATGAGGAGTGGAAGGAAGATCACAAAAACGAACTCACCCGATGGCACTCCAAATACTTCAAGGGTTTGGGAACAAGCTCCAACGAAGACGCACAAGTCTATTTCACCAACCTCGATGATCACTTGAAGGAATTTGACACCATGAAGCCTGAGGAAGCTGACCTACTGGAGCTGGCTTTCTCCAAGAAGAAAGCAGATGCCAGAAAGGAGTGGCTGGGTAACTTTGTGCCGGGCACATACCTCGACCACTCAACCAAGTCAATCACATATTCCGACTTCATCAACAGAGAACTTATTCTCTTCAGTATGGCTGATAATATGCGATCCATCCCCTCGGTGCTGGATGGCTTCAAGCCCGGTCAGCGTAAGGTCATATATGCCTGCTTCAAGAGAAACATCGTCAAAGACAAGAAGGTCGTTGAATTGGCTGGTTATGTCTCTGAGCAGACTGCCTACCACCACGGTGAACAGTCTCTCCAACAGACTATCATTGGCCTGGCCCAGAACTTTGTTGGTTCAAACAACATCAATTGTCTGGAACCCAGTGGAAACTTCGGTTCTCGACTTGCTGGTGGATCTGATGCTGCCAGTCCTCGTTACACCTTCACTCGGCTGTCTCCATTCGCCCGCAAGATCTTCCACCCCATGGATGAGCCCAACTTGATGCATCACTATGAAGACGGCAAGAAGATCGAGCCAATGGTGTATGCTCCAATCATCCCCATGGTTCTGGTAAACGGTGCCGATGGCATTGGTACAGGTTGGAGCACTTCCATTCCCAACTATCACCCGATGGATATTGTCAAAAATCTGAAGCGTCGAATGGGTCGCTTGGACGACAACGATCTTGAGGAAAAGCCTTTCGAAACCATGATGCCCTGGTTCCGTGGCTGGAAGGGTACACCAGAGGTTGCTGGCCCTGACCGGTACAAGTTCAATGGTATTGCCTATCACAACGAACAGAAGGATAACGAAGTTGTCATCACCGAGTTGCCTATTCGTATGTGGACCGACGATTTCAAGGGAAAACTGGAGAAGATTATCGCCGGTGTCGATGGCCCAGCTTGGATCAAGGACTACAAGGAATTCAACGATCACAGCACTGTTCACTTTGAGATCGCTGTGGATGATAAGCATATGAGCAAGGTCCTTGAAGAAGGCGTCCTCGAGCGCTTCAAGTTGACCAAGCAAGTCGCCACCTCCAATTTGGTTGCTTTCGACACCCGAGGCATGATTCGCAAGTACGAGAAGGTGGAGGATATCCTTGAGGAATTCTATCTATACCGTCTCGACATGTATACTGACCGAAAAGTAAGCTCTGATCCAACTTTGAGATGGCCTAGCTAACTCTCCGCAGAAACATTGGTTAGGCGTATTCCATGCGGACTATCGCAAGCTCAAGAATCAAGCCCGTTTCATCAAGGAAATCATCGACGGACAGCTTGTGGTTGGCAAGAAGAAGAAGACCGTGCTGGTGCAAGAACTTCGAGATCGTGATTACGAGGCTTTCCCCCCTGGTGGTGAGAAGAAGAAGACCGCAGATGAAGAAGATGACGATGCCGATGAGAATCAGGACGTGGAGGGTGATTTGGAGGGTGGTGCTCGCGATTACGACTACCTCCTCTCGGTGAGTACTTGGCGTCTTTGAACATGTTTAGTGAACTAACGTCTTGCAGATGCCCATCTGGTCCCTTACAGCTGAGCGTCTTGAGAAACTCAAGCAAGCTATCGAGAAGAAGAAGGCAGAGCACGATGAACTCCTTGCCCTCAGTGAGAAGGATCTCTGGTGTCGCGACCTTGATGACTTCATGGCTGAATGGGAGACTCAGCTTGCAGTTGATGCTGAGATCAAGACGAGCATCCGTCGCTTGGGCCGCCGCGTTTCTAAAAAGATAGGTGCTGGCACCGCTCGTGGCCGCAAAGTCAAGGATGACGACGAGTACGAGCCTGACAAGAAGGGCCGCGGAAGGCCAAAGGCTGCAGCGTTGAAGGCGACCGCTAAACCAGCGCCCAAGGTAGAGACCAAGAGTGCTCAGCGGTTTGCTGAGATGTTCAGCTCTAAGCCAAAGGTCAAGAAGGAACCCAGTGCTGATGTTATGGAGCTGTCGGATCTTTCTGATGATGACTACGCCGCTCTCAGCCGCAGCAAATCATCCGCACCTGCGATCAAGAACTCCCAGTCACCTCCAACTGAGGCGCCGGAGAATCCACGGGTCAAACGAGCGGCGGCGTCCAAGGTCAAGACAATTATCGATGATGACTCTGAGAGTGACGATGATCAGATGCTTGGCGATGTTGGCGCCTTGGTCAAGGGCATCGATAAGCCAGCAGGTGACCGCGAAAGGGGCAGATTTAGTCTACATGCCATGAGCCGGCCAGACTCTAGCCAGGGCAATGCCAGCGTGAGCGGACTATCCAAGTCGAGGCCCAAATCAGCCAAAGCTTTCGACTTCGATGACGACAGTCCTGACGATACCAACTATGAGCTTCTCGCCAAGTCGTCGCCACACAAGACGGCCACCAAGGATGATCATATAGACAGCTTCCTTTCTGATGATGAACCTTTTGTTGCTCCATCCAAGTCAGCCGCGACCAAGTCTAAGCCTACCAGCACGGATTCCGAAGATCCAACACCGGCCGGTCTTGCTACGGTCAAGAAGGGTCGTGGTCGTCCCACTGGTGCGAAGAGCAAAGAACCAGCGAAGCCAAAGGCCGCTCCAAAAGCAACCAAGACAGCTGCATCAAAGGTTGCTTCGCGTCCAGCAACTAAGCAGACCACTCTATCGCCAGCAGCAAAGGCTTACGCTGCTAAGAAGGCTGTCAAGAAATCTGTCCTCGACGACGATTCAGATGAGGATATGGCTGACCCAGATTCGCCCCCTCCTAAGGCTTCCTCAAGAGCAAGACCAGGACGTGCAGCTGCCGCGAGACGACCAATCGTTGTTGACGACGACTCATCAGTCATGCAGCAAGATGATGAGAGTGACGACCCTTTCGAGGTCGACGATGACGAGGATTAGACTATTCAACCTGTGATTGAACCCATGAAAGGAACGGAGTACTGGTAGTTCTGGAACCACTGCAGCCAGGTTCTTTGCTGTAATTTCTTGTTTGCTGAGTAAGAAACGTTGTGTGGGAACCACTTCAAGCAAAGGGCATCTTGAGGGGGAAAGGGGGTTGAATCTGAGTTAACAATTCATTTTGGGTTCTGGGCGTCAACGGATGTGAGGCATTTGCTATCTGGGGCCTGGGCGTGGTTTTTATTCGATATCCGCATATGAATAGCATTTCACTTTCTTCATGATAACTTGTACATGTCACTTGACTCTTGATGATCCCTGTCCCATTTCAATGAAGTTGAAGGTATGGAGTACTCCGTACAGTACTCCCTAGCTCCCCTACGGCGTGCTTATCGATAAGAGCTTGAGGTTAGCGTGGGGTTCTCATCGATGAATCCAAGGGTCTCATCTAGATTTATCATCCCCCTCCATTCACCCCTCGTTATTTAGTTAACACACTTCACATCACAGCACATCATATATATCATGTCTTCAGAAGAACCCCAATCTCTGCGCTCTCTCTACGAAGCCGCCGAAGAAAAGCGCCACGCTTTAGACAACACCTTCGAGGCAACTTCGCCCGCCTACCGCTCCGATCTCGAGGCTGCACTATCCCTCTACTCTTCTGCGCGCGACCAAATCTCAGCTCTTGCCCTTTTCTCCTCCAACGAAGGGCTTGAGGACATTTCTACATCAGATCTCCCTTATCTCCTTCTCGACGCCCACGTTGCGGAGCTCGTACAAAAGACCCCCAACCAAAGCCCTGACCAACGCCTAGAGGTCCTCTCCAAGTCTCGCGCCGCCTACGAGCGCTTCCTCGCCACCGTCGACAGCTATGCACTAGTGCAGAAGCCTTACGATCGCGCACTCGAGCGATATCGCGACGATCCTGAGAGATTTGCTGTTGTTGCCAGTAATGATGCTGCGGCGCGACGAGATGGCAAGATTGCGAATTACCGCGCTGAAAAAGCGCTGAAAGAGAAGTTGGAAACGCTGAGACGGAATCCACGATACCTGGACGATGGCGATGAGGAGCTCGTGCGGGAGCTTTACCTGACACAAATCACTTTCACGGTACATTCTGCGCTTCAGGCTTTGGACTCATTAAACCGTGAGGTGGAGATTCTTGCACAGGCACCTCGACCGCTTGCGCCCTCAGCTACAAATGCGCCATCTCCCGAAGACCACTCTTCCCGGCTTGATCAGCCCCTACGCCGTTTACACTCTCTCCAGGCTGGTCCGCTACTGTCTAAACAAGGCAAACCTTTGCAGCCATTTACGCTGCTTGGTTCACGGGATCAAATGTCAAGAGATGTATTTCGCTCAGGGCACAACTTGCCGACCATGTCCATCGATGAGTATCTCGAGGAAGAGAGGAGACAGGGAAATATTCTCCAGGGCGGCGTGGAACCGAAGAAGGTGGTGGATGAGGACGACATGGAAGCTATAGATCGTGAGACGTACAAGCAGCGCGAGTGGGATGAGTTCGTTGATCACAATCCCAAGGGAGCAGGAAATACTCTCAATAGAGGTTGATCTGTGTTGCAAATATCGTATATATGATCGGCGTTTAGGCACATGCATAGCAGGACATAGAAAATACTAGCACATGGAGCGACACGATATAAGAGCACTCACAAGAGCTGTTGACCATTTCACTCAAGACCAAAAGCCATTGATAGTAGCTATGCTTCCCAATCTATATGCGCAAGTACCTGAGAGATGTGCGTTCCCATTTATAGGAGAGTACTCAATTTTTTGGACCTGATACCGTTACCCCTTTATTGTGTTCCAAAAAGAACTTCATTAGGCAATCGTATCATCACTATCATCAGAGTCCCACATGCAGGCATCATCATCGCTGTCATCTCTTTTTGAACTCCAGGGTTCGATTACGGATGCTGACTCGGAGTCGGTTGTCTCGACTGTCATATTGACCGCTTCACCCATTGTCTGATGGTCCACGGGCATGGCGTATCTGGCGTTCGTGAACTCAACATCAGACTCGCCTAGGGTAAAAGAAGACTCGAGCGCGATTAGTCTGTCTTGGGTCATTGAAGCAGAAGACGTACTGCCCCAGACTCGTAGCGCATCCATGTCCTCAATGATGGAACCACAGACACTCGAAGGGGTTGAAATCGTGTAGCCTGTATGGAAACCAGGTCCAGGGCCATTAGGTGCCACCAGCAAGTCTGCTGAGGGAATTGCATCCCCAAATACGCCTCCGCTTCCGTCATCATTACCTCCACACCACAGAGGAAGGTATTTGAGTTCGTTTTCGGTGAGAGTGAGGAGTAAATGGCGGGTCAGGTTCAGAGGAGGCCAGAAATTTTCTCGTCTCCACGAAAGAGTTAGCGGCCTCAGTCGTTCCTTCACAGCAGCTTCAAGGGTATTTAGTGATACGATAGGCCTGCCTGGGGAACGCATACCCATTCTTGGGAATTCGCGGTCTTCGAGTGCAAGAATACGGCTCCATAACAAATTGTTGGACAGCATCGGCGTGCATACAAGAAAGTCGTCGAGGGCAGCTGTTGCCTCTTGCACAAGAACGACGTATGATTTATGCTTGTATCCATCCAGTTTGCACCTGCCGGAATTCCATCTTTGATTATCCAGTTCAACACCGAGATCGTTGTAAGGCACAGCACAGAGTAGCATCTGAATCGGATTAAACAACATCATTATGAAAGTCATATTGTCAAAATCCTTGGGTTCCACGTATGTCAGGCGGTCTCGGTCTATCCCGTTGTATGTTGAATGACTATCCACTGGTGCTGAATCTATCGCCTCTTCCCATGCGTGCGTAAATTCGTGAGTCAGGGCACTCATGAGAAGACGAAGCTTTTCCAAAGCAATTTGACCAAGAGGTGTGTTTTCCTGTTCAAGGAGCTGCTCGATTACTTGCAGCTTGGCCCATTCATCGATGTCCCATGAAGCGAACAAATTTGGGTTCCTGTAGGTCGTGTTGATTTCTGATACTCTATCGACGAGTGCTTGTGCCCCATGCTGCACAATGTTGCTGAGTTCATCGGGAAGTTGGCCCAGTTGTCTCCCAAATATCGTCGTCTGGCTGTGGGCAATATTGTTCGTTGGGCTGGTGTCAGCCAGTTTGAGGGCGAGCTCATTGACAAGGATCCTGAAAGCAGAGTCCATTACAGGAGGAATCTTTAGCAGAGACCCTATTTGCAAGGCTTCCTCGGGCAAGACCTCGATAAAAGCAGTGTTCTGGCCGTGCATTATCCATTGGGTGACACGATCGGTAAGCATGGAGCTGCATTCGAAGAGGCAACTCAACTTGAAGATGGTGAACAGTCTTGGAGCCGAATCCAGGATACATCCTTTGCCTTCGATCAACATGAGCAGCCTCACGATGCCATTTCGGTGGCGAATTGGGCAATAATCAGGAATTTGCCGATATAGAGGTGTCTCGTATGCATCTTCATTCTTGGCTTTCAGCTGTAGAGCACGCTCTGGATCAAGATTTAGTTGTTTAAGCCTGTAGCCGATGGTTGCATTCCTCTTAGTGGGTGTTGCGCTGTCATGCTCGGCATTTGCATCGACATCTTTGTTGTTTTCTGCGCCTTTTGGCTGTCTGTTGCACTTACAAATATCATCATGGCCTGTTTTGCGTGTCAGAAGATGTGCTACAAGCTGGGTACAATTACTGACCGCAAACTAAGAATGGATCAACGCCATTAAGAATAGATGAGCTCCACCATTTAATGATTCCAGGAGTCAAAGACAGCTCGGTCATCTGGAACACCAACTCATCTCCTTCCGAGGGTGGAGTCAGATCAAGCAAATACTGGATGCCGTCGGGTAGTTTGTTGACCATCTTACGACGGCGTTGGATTTTGAATTGGTATGTAGGGCCAAGAAGTTCAGCGAATTTGGGAGAACCAGTCTCAAGCAACTTGCTCGAGTGAACTCGAAACTTCTGTGACTTATAGACTATGCCATTGCAGTCAGTATAGTCGAGAACGCCTTTATGATGGACAGGATAGTCGATGAACACAAGAGTGTCCCCCTGGTTGAGTTCGAAGGACACCATGTGCAGTCGATAGAGTTCAAACAGCCGAGTCTGTTCGACATCCTTTTCTGGTAGGAGTCTCGGCAGATGGTCACCATAGAAATTGTTCGATTTGTTGAAGGAAGGGCCCGTCCAGCTTGATAGAGGGGCTGGTGCGGGTGATGGTTCTTCGAGGGCCGTATGAGCATCAATACCAAGAAGATGATGGGTAAATTGAGGCTGAGACTGCGGTTGTGGCTCGCTTTGCTGAGCGGGTTGAGTGCTATGTTGAGATTGATGGTTGCTTTGATTAGCCAGACCATCCCAGGCAACATGTGCTTGTTCGATCTGCCAGTCATTCGGGACATCCATATTCGTGAAACAGACGTGGCTCACGCCAACAGTGCGAGAAATTCCAGTACTTTAAATCTCTGGATAAGTTGATATAAGAGAGCAGATGCAGCTGGAAGATTCGGCTATAGAGATTTGAAAGGCAGAGATCTGGTTTGGCGTCGAGAATCGCAGGCAGCTCAACCCAGAAGCTGTGTCGACAGGGTGGATCGCGCAGATTATGTAGGCCAGCCAAGGTTACGCTACTTGGGTAAGATAGAAACAATATGCGCAGAGAAATAGTATGTAATTTTTCAAGGAGATGTCGATGCTCTGGTTTGTCGGTTGATCGAGAGAAAGAAAGAAAGAAATAGATGAATGTAAGATGAGGAGTTGTGAGAGAGGAAAGCATCGGGCTGACGGTGGAAAGTGGCAGGTAGCAAGGTTCAATACAGCCCTATGAAAGTACCTGCACATGCCTGTGAAGTAAGGTGCCTATGCCAATGAAATACTTCCATTTTTACCCCTCCATAACCAAGAGCTGATGCCTGAGTGTAAACGTTTTGTTGGAGGGATGGTTGCCTTGAGGCTGCCATGCGATCCAATGATCCAGTGCATGAGGTGTGGCAGCTCAGCCTCCTACTTGCATCTACAGTATGTACATCGGGTGACACTAAAACTGGAGACCTTCAGACGTTACGACGAGACAACGACTCTTCCGCTTGTGAGTCAACAAGCAGAACACCACTCAACTGGCATCTTCAGACAAGGATCATGCAGGACAAGTTGGTACAGTAGTGACTCTACAGTTACGTCGTTTTTATCGTATAAGGAAACAAGGAGATTGCAAGTATCAACACCAATGTAGCTTGGTCTACCTATACAGCCAATCAGCCTGGATTTATGCATGTGTGACCATCCAAGTCTTGCCTAATCTTCTCATAAGTGGCGATAAACAGACGTATCTGGGCAAAATTGACAACAAATTACCTAGACTATTAAATATCAAAACGGGCACCAGTGCGAACGCTAGTGAAAAGAAACCTCCGGTGTTAGTGCTTTTCCTGTTCCAATCTCAACTTTAGGGTAGCATTACTGGAAGCGTTTCTACAAGACTCTATAAGCACCTACCAGATAAGTGCATGGTCACCCCAGTAATTCCTACCTACTAGGTAACTTACCTGCGAGGGTTGAATATTGTAACTCCCGCCTTACCCTTGTTGAAGAAAGTTTCTTTGACAAGCCCACTTTATTTGGTGAGTGACAAGCTTCCCCGCAGGACCTTCAAACGTCCCTTGGCAGTCTACCTGGGCAACAGAGCAGACGACATTTTGGATGCTCCAGATAATCACTAGATTATGAGATCAAGGTGAGTTTCATCGACTTCTTCTGTCAGGTTTGCGCTTGATCTTTTGCGTGGGACTCCTTTGCCCTCGTTATTTCTCTTCAGTATGTGTTTCTCACAGAACTAAGCCCAGTACTTTCGGAGAGACCAAAGATGCTTGCATACCTTAACAACCACATTCTCGACCATCAATTCAAGCGCAAAAGCATTCTATTCATACAGCGATCAAGTTACCGTTTAATTGCCACCTCATTACAGAGTACTCCTATCTTATGCATTCATTACCGTTCCGAACCACAAAGCTATGCCCAAACGCCACCTATGCTTTACAATGAGCCCCCTTTCTTGAACAGACTGTCATCAGTCTCTGCCTCATCGTCGGACTCATACACTACCTCCTTGCCCTTCCCCTTATAATCCCACATGCCAGCTTTCGTCTCTTTAAGGCTTCTTCGGCTGACGGGTCGCTTAGACGCAATCTTGCGTTGGCTGTTGTCGATATGGTACTTTCTCAAGCGGTCTCGTCCAGCCACCTCAATCATCGGCTCCATATTGGCCTCATCTCCCGAGTTACGCCGCGTTGTAGGGACCGTCGAAGAGTTTTTCAAATCCCGCATCTCCTTGATCACATCCGCAAAGCTTTCCTCCAACGTCTTCATTCTAGCCAACACCAGCCTTCCCATTCTGTCGCGGTCGCCGGAGTCGTTACCACCGCCTGTCCGTAACCGATGATCCTTCATGAAAGTTGCAAGTTGTGTCTGGAAGCTGCCAGGCATCGCACCAATATGGTCTCCCACTACTTGATCAGACATCGCACTCAGATCAACCGAAGACAACCTTCTAATGTCCTTGGGACGATTTCGTGGCTCAATGCTGAGAAGGGCTGATCGACTAACAGCACCAGCCTCGGTCATACCTCGTGGTGGCATCACTGGTCGAGGTTTCGTGTTGGCGACGTACATAGAGCGGCGAGGTGAACTACGTCTTGGTGTCTTTTCACCAGTGTTTATTCGTCCACTAGTTCGTGGACGTGACTGGCCAGGCAGAGGTGGCGATATCGACGATGCCCTCTGCATTTGCTTGACATCCTGAGGGTTGAAGAGTATCGTATTTGTAGAAAGTGTTCGGTTGTGTGCTCCTCGTTTGGGCCGCGGTGTCTGAGAAACATTCTTGCCAGAGGAGCTCCTCTTTCCAGAAGAACTCACAGAGGATGCCAGCTTTCCGAAGTTATTGGCATTGGGTGCAAAGTAGCTTTCCGCTTCCTCGTGGATTCCACGGCTTATAGCAACTTGACTCTGCCCAGCGTTCGTAACATGATCATCCTCATCCTCATCATTTGTCACCAGTTCGTCATCGCCATCGCCATCAGCATCAGTCTGGTCTTTGTATTCGGATAAATCCGCATTCAGACGAGTTCTGGAGAAATGGGACGGCCGGAGTGGGTTTCCCACGTTAGACATCCTATCAGCAGGATCACTCGCTGTCGATCTGACGTCCGAAACACGCCTAAGATTAGTTGTACGAGCAAGACCGACGCTGGATCTTCGTTGCCAAGGAGGCATAGTACCATCAGGCGTTTGCCAATTCCCTGGAGACGCATCGTTATCGTCGTGTTGATCCATCCAGTTACGAATCGCAGTCTGCGTCTTCCGCCTCTCTTGCCGTCTTTGTGTCCTCAATGTTAGGGGATCAGGTAAGCGCCGAAACACCTCCTCGAGAGCCCGGTCTTTTTGAAAGCCAGCCACAGATTCCTCGCGAACCCTAATGCTTGGACTAAAAATGGCTGCTCTGCTTACAGGATCCATGAAAGAGATGTGCCGACTTCGTTCCCGAACTGGGTGTTCCACCAAGTCAGTTGCCTCGTACATAGACGGGGCAAGCCAGTATCTCTCGTATAGGTAGATGCAGAAAAGCACGGGAAAGTGCGTCACCTTGATGACAGTTCTGTTCAGCCACACGAAGGTTCTCAACGGCATGCAATACCGTAGAGGCATGAGAAGCCACGCGAAAATGTTGCTAGGGGCAATATACGAGAACAGTGCGTCATTCTTCACCATAGAAATGGTGTTGATAGCGAACAAATACCTTGACCACGATTAGAGCAGACCCATTATGCGGACAGGGGCACTTACTGGTGCTCTTCATTGGCATTGGACGCAATAGCCATGAACGAATTCGTGAGAACGGTGATAAGAATTGTCCTGAACTGTTTAGCAAAGAAAGAGTACACGTGCCATCAGAACTTACACAACAAGGAAATGACAAATACTCAGGAAGAGAACCAATAAGGCCCGTCCTAACCAATTGTACGCATCCCATCTGCACGCCATTAACCTCAGTTCGTTTCATATTTGCAAGTATACTTACACTTCCCATGCTGCAGGAGTGAATCCCATCAGGATCTGAAAGATCTTATAGGCAACATCACTCGCACCGAACGAGTTCTTTGTCAAAGAGAAAAACACGAAGAACCCGCTACAGAGTACCAAGATCAATGTGAAAACGGCCACCAAGTCCACAGCCATAAGACGAAATGCAATAAGAAGCTGCGAGAAGTATTGGTAGTGATCCAAGATGCTGAAAATACGCGGGAGGAGCAGGATCGCATTGGCCGCGAGTATATCATAGGCATTGTCGTAGATGTGGTGAGAGTCGGCCAGGAAGACGCCATACGCTCGCATGCAGTAGTATACAATGAGCAATAGAAGTATTCCGAGGTCAAAAACATTCCACACGTTCAAGATGTACAGGGCGAACCCCTGCTCGTTGAATCCAACGAGCTCGTCAAGCATGAAGCCAGCACTCCAGAACCAAAAGATCAGTTCCAGACCTGTGATTTGAACTGAACGTTCAGCAAGAACAGCAAGAAACAGTCCAATCAGAACAGCGAGAGATATTGTCGAAAGGAAAGATCTATATCGAGGAACCCGAAGACGGGAGAGTTTGAGGAGAGACGCTTGTCGAGGATCGTAGAGCGACGCCGTACGACGCCCAGGTGGGGTGAAATGCGTTTCTTTCTGAGCAATTGCACCAAGCAGGGGAGTTCTATCGGTCGCTTTTCCAATATATCCATTCGAGTTGAGGCCTGCGTTTGGTGGAGGTTCCCGATGTAAGCTATCGGCAGACGAGTGGAAAGTAATCGCACCGCTCCAGATTGCTTCAAGTTGTTGGACGACAAGGGGATGGGCAAGCAAGTGCTTGGCTGAGGCTCGAATGGCGACCTCGAGAGTTGACGTTCGGGATGCTATCAGAGGCAACTTATTGGCGGGCGGTGATTTTCGAGGAGACGTAGGTGCTTGAGATCCGGGGAGACCTTGAAGTGGGTAAAAATCATAGGCAAGGGCATCGATCAACTCGCGGACATTGTACTCTTTGAGTAGCTTGAGAGTCAGCAATTCGCAAACCTTGGCACGAGTGCTACTAATTCCTGCATTGCCTGGGTAGCGTTCACCCTCTTTGGTGAATTGGAGACAGTTGATCATGAGAGCATACAGAGTTGCACGGCTGAAATGCTGGGCACGAATCTGTTGCTGCATAGGTTTTACGAGGAATTGAGAAACCTGGGGTGATCGAAGTTGATCCCATGACAGAGTTGTTTCAGTGCGTGTCGATACGATAATTCGGATGGCGTGTGTTATGCTGTACACTGGCAAGGAATCTATAATTGGTATTAATGCCAAAACTTGATATCTTGTAATTCCAATATCTTGGGCGTACCTAAATGAGATGCCGAGAACAGGGGAAGAACGGGAAGGCCGCCGCGTCGTCCGTCTTCGCCAGGCCTGTCTTCCTCGTCCCCTTCGTCCCCTTCATCATCATCCTCATCTCCATCATTATTCGTACGGCGGTCATTACTTCGAAACCGGCTCAATCCCTCATCATGAGTATCATCACCGTCGTCGTCGTCGGCTTCTGTGAAATCGGCCGTTGCGTGTCGTTCAAGAGTATAACGTCGCCGAGCAGGACCAGGAGAAGGAGAGAAGCTTGTGTTTCGGCGACGATCGATTCGACGGGGACCAGCCCTGGGGCGTCGTAGTAGGGAGGAGAACATCTGTTGGTGTTTTTGATCTTTTGGGTGCAAGCTTTCCGCCTTGCTTGGGGTTGTCTCAACGCGCCATGGAGGGGGAGTAGCGCGAAGTTCAGAGCTTGGTGTTTATCGAACGAATGTAGTGAGAGTAGAACTCAGCAAAGAGTGTGGGGGAGACTAGATATGATTTAATCCAACAACAGAGCCCGTTGCCGGAGTCGAATTTTGCAATCTTGGTAGGAAAAAGAGGGTGTAGGAGCGAGATGTTCCCTACCGTACAGCTGGGGTCCAACGACAACCTTCAAGGCTCGGGGCGCTGTCGCTACTGAACCTTGGGAGGCAGACAACGCTAAAGCAGGCGAGAATCACGTACCTATTCGCTTACTCCGCTGCTAATAGATACATGAGAGAAGGCCCCTGGACAGGCTAGATTTTAGCGTCGCCAGTATCGTGAGGGTGTAACGCCAGTGGACAAGGTTCTACTTGGAGGGATGTCTAGGGTCCACCGAACGGTTGACTTACATGCACTATGAGAGGATGAAAACCAAGGAAATTTAATGGCTTGTGGGACTTGAAGACCATGTGAGAGTTGGGGCTTTCGTGGTGGCCGAAAGACTTTTGCAAAGGAGAGGCTTCTTCTAAGAGGAGATTTTGGATATTGGAAGTATGAAGCAAAAGTGTGGTCACATCTGTTGCCCTTCAAGTGAAGAGGTTGTAAGAGGATCACTGTCGTTGTGCAATATGTTATTAGATGATCCAACAAACATACAAACAATGGAACGGGAGACTAACGTGATTGGATGTGGATCATCAAATTAGCCATGACCCTGTTAGACTAACAATTCCTGCATCTGCAGGACAGTCAGTCCTGTTCTGGCTCGCAGTTTGACGGACCAGAGTACAGGGTGGGTGAGGAATTCGAGATGTTGATTGGGATGATGAATGCGAAGACGGGCACCAGCTGATAACAGCTGGAGGCTGGCTAACATTGAATATGCTATGCTATTTACTCACGGGTTTCTTTCTATAACAGCTTTGACCGTGAAGGTGAGTTCCATTCCTGGTCTTGTTGTCAATGTAGTCGCAATAAGCAATATCCTTGCTTGACTCCTTGTTTTTTTTTTGCTGATCCACAATCATTCGCAAGTGAGCAGCCCTGGAGAGGAGAACCGACCAGACGTCTCACCTGTGCCGTGGTCCACTCCCTCTGCAACAGAAAATCAAGACCGATCCCATGATCAGCAACTAGACGTTCGATTTTGAACCGCTCGGTCATGAACCGGTATGTACTGTGACAATGTTTATATCTTATCTGCACTGAATTTGTGTGTCTGACAAGCACAAGGTCAAACCAACGGCATTTGCCAGATTGGACTTGCAAACCTGCCTCAGCTTTTGAAGCATTGGCATCTCGATGAGACTACAGATCTAGTTAGATCGCTCCGGACCATGATAATCGCGAGCACAGACGATCCGGGGTGAAGAGTAGACCACCCAATTACCCTCTCGCGATAGCTTCGTTTCGCTATCGCGATCCCACTACCCGAGCACCAAGCCAAAGTTCCTCGACATGTGCCGCAGATCTCGTCTGAATGTCCCCATGTTCATGCTTGCTGCCGGGTCAGCAACTTCTTTGCAACACGGATGCTCTTCCGCTCCATTTGACCTGCAGAACCACCCCGGCTTCATGCTTGAGCGTTATGTATGTATGCGTGAGCTCATCGTTCCAACAGGCAATCACTGCTCAACATGAGCTTCACGGTGATCTTGATAGGCCAGCCTGCACGCTGTGAGCAGACGTAATGCAGATTGTGACATGGTAGGCTGGTATGGATGCGGCCACAAGTGAATGTAGTGCAGACTCCCCCACGTCCATTGCTTCACCGCCGCACCGAATGGGTGCGGGGATGATTTTCGTACGAGAAATTGGCTCCCTTATATCCTCACCTGATCGATCATATCTTCCCCATTCGGTTATGGGTGTTTCGATCACATTGGCAATGCAGTCTGGAACATGGTCTCGTATGCAAGCCACACCGCTGCTGTAAACAATGAATGCATTCCACCAAACGACTGAGGTTGGTTTCCCGGAGAATTTGTGTTACTAGGATTTGATAACCAAGTACCTACGACGAAATAAGCTTCTCAGTAAAGAAACCGGCAGGAAAGTAATTTTCAGCTGTTATATCCACAATGATATACACTTGAATGTTTAAAGCAAACTTTCAGTTGAGCCGCAACGGCTTTCAATGACTCTGCTGAGAACGGAGGCTGTGTGTGATTGTCTTACCAGGTTTTGCTCTGTGGATAAACGGGATGTTGGATATGGTGTTACAAGATGACAGAATACCCCCCTTGGGACAAAACGACATACGTAGGACCGTTAACAATAGGTAAATTACCGTCTCCGGACAGTAGGTAGCACAACGAGAGCTGAGAGACTCAGCCACCAACGAGGTTCCCATAGCACATTTCCCTCGCACTCGTATCTGTCCTGTTCTCAAGGACCCATGCACAAGACTGAACCAGCACAATGCTTGTTATGCTCTGTGATCAATAAAAGAATAATAACTGCTTTATGAGGTGATTTAATAAACGCTTATCCCTTCGTCGCAACTGTTGGACGCCCGCACAGGAAAATGGTGTTATTGATCGTTTCGCTTTGTGACTCTTTCTCTAGGGAACGATTCGATTATGCTATCCGTTTCATCACCAATTTCGATCGATCATAGACAGGGGAAAAGGCCGCCTATGGCTCCTTTTGGAGCTTAGAGATATCATGTCGATAGAAACGTCCACCACTACTATCCTAGATATACCATATCCCTCCTCTTGCAAACCGAAGAAATTTGATAAGCAACTAAACTGATAAAACATGACTCAACTACATTGGTATGATGGTTAAAATCTGGGGTTAGATGGATTGTTCTAACTTGAGACATCGGCAAGGACCAACTGCAAAGGTGATCCAGGATAAATAGCAATACTTGAGACATTACGCAACCAGTACCTATACAACAACTTGTTGATGCTTTCGGGACCTACCAGGTATTCACGCTTTCGTGACAATAGAACCGATAATGTTCGTTGGTTCATGTTATTGAACATTGCTATATTATAAATGATGTTCCCCCCTTTCTTATGTCTGTTAAGATTTTGCCCGTTGTCCATGTCCCCCCTCAGAGATATTGAGGTCAATCATGTTCACCGTCTTGCCTCCCAGCTATGACAAATAACTTACAGCCTCGGCCAACCCACCTTCAAAAATACGCATATTAGGGGGGGAAAATGAGCACTGCTGCCCCAGCCTTCGAAGGACTAGCAAAGTCCACTTCTTACAAGCCACCTGCAACAGCGGATTTTAGACCAGCTTATAAACATAATATATCTGAAAAAGGCCGCACTGTTGAAGACGATCACCCAGCTGAAGAAGAACCATTGGAGTGCTTGGTCTATTATCTCTTGTCACATTCCATCTTTCGGCTGGCTCGAAAGCCACTGATCAGCTACCTTCGAGACCAAGCCACCATCAAGCCTATTCGCCAAAGTCCGTCGCTTGAGATCATCACCGACCTACCTTCAATGCTCTTCGGTAGCCTTCCGTTGTTAATATCGATATGGGCATTGACTAGCTACTGTTGGATCCCTTTATGCGGACTGATGATATGGGAACGTACGGGCTCTGATGTCGTGTATAAATGCCTGTCATGGATCCTGAAAGGGTTTGGGATTGTGATGAATTTTATGGGAAGAACATATGAGGCCATCACTACGATGAAAACTTCTACAGTCATATCAAACGGAGCTCGACGGGGTTTACAGTGGGTAGACGGCCAGATGGATGACGATGGACCGCTCGGGAGTCTTTTATATCCCCATTATGAGGCCTCCTAGCACAGCAATGGTTAGAATACGATAAAGGAAATGGTACATTATGCCTGTTAGATAAAGAGTATATCGCCGATGTAATGATAGGACGAAGAATATGTGTCTACAGAGCTTGCCACCGAATAGCTTCGGACACGAAGACAGCCATATTGATCCCGAATAAGCAATTCACTGGATACGCTGAAGATCGATAGCATCTCGAGGTTGGCCTGTCTGTGATGGTAAGAGGCGTTTGGCACAGCAATGTTTGGAAAGCTTGAGTCTTGACGCAACATGATAAGTGGATGAAATCCGAAGACAAGCTCCAGAATGGCCGCGACTATGCCTCGATCCATTCCTGGTAACAGAGCGGCCTGTCCCTAGCGAACGAGATCGGTTAAAGTTAAAAGAACCACGAACTTTGATCGTGACAGATGAGGAACGATGATCTAATCTACTAGGACCAATGGAGATTATTTGGCTGCTGAAATGATCAGGGTCTCAAAGATAGATGCAAGGAACCCGGAAGCGTGCATGCGAATAAGCCACAGCCGACGCCTCTGATGACTGTTTTCCATTGTACGGACCTGCATGAACGGGCATTGACCACTGACGGGACTTTATTGTTTGGATGCGACCACAACGTTGGCCATGAATGTCACGTCACGTCTACAACTGGAGTCATATTTGCCCTTGACAAGCATTTAAGAGGTATTCACTGTTGTCCCCTTGACAACAAAAGAATGATCTGGCAGGTAAACACATAGTTGACGCACAATAACTAAGTGTTCCAGGTGGTTAGAGGCAGTTCAAAGACACGCGAATCATCGAAGACGACGTCCATTGTGTTGCAAGCGCGTAGTTACTCGTTTCCTTTGAGACTAAAGAACGGGCCAATTCATGCTTCCGTGGCGGTCACCTAGCCAGCCCCGGTCTTTGGCACTCCACTTGGCTTCCCCCGGACCGCCGTCACCTCTGCCGTCCAGTGAGAAGAGACCGTGAGAGACGCTTCGATGCCGGCCTTGGAGCGGATCGTCAACAAAGGTCAAGGGCTGTTGGACGCTGGAACGGTCCATGACATTGGCGAATGGATAAAATGAGCGGGTCTAGGAGAAGGGCTGTCACTGGTTGGCGATTCCTTGTCAATGCCTCCGCCGTCAGTTCAGGGCACCTCTCAACTCTCAGGGCAGCCTGCACTACTGCGCTACTGCATACTGTAGCTGCCAGGGTCCAGATTATGGGCGGGCTACCCCTGGCCGGCTTCAACTTCTTACCAGGAGAAGGTGAATATCTAAATCAGACAACCTGACCCGAACCAAATCCAACCTTGTTGAAACTCCACCGCCAGCCTCGCACGATTGTTGAGACGCTCTTTTTTGTGTCTACCGTAACTGCTTTTCCCGCTCCTCCATCGCCACTCCTACGTCCCTTGGCCCTTTAAATAATTAGCTTATCCTTAGAGTTTGGGTAGGATTCCAACTCGGAAATCGACATCGCCCCAGGAGCTCCGTTTCAGCCTCTGGGACCACCCCTCGATGAGCCAACTTAACCGTACTTGAGGCGTCTTCTTCGACAGGCTGGTCCTTTCCTCGACCTCTGAACCTGATTTTCGACCTGTTGTTGTCGTCCATCTTTCTCTCGATATACACAAACCATAGCCAACACGCGACGAGACGCCTTATCCTATCTGTTATCATAGGGGATTCCTGCCTGCCCGCTGGTGCTAGATTGTGTCTTTCGTTCCAGTCCCAGAGACTCTTGCACAGTTCTCCACCAAACTGACGGGCCGGTATGGACGCCCAAGTTAGAGAGAGCCTGCATGAGCCTCTCCCTTTGGCCGCGCCAGCCGATCGAGGATCCATGATGGCACGAGACCCAGCTCCCGAGACCCCCAAGATGGCTCACGATTCTTTGGTAACGGTTCGCCTCTCCGAACCGGATCCTATAGTCCTTGATTCTCCCATTACCACTTCGACAATTAATACAAACCAGACAACTCCGACCAAGGATCCGGTTGATGACCGCCCTGATACTCCCATATCTCGCAAGTCTAGCCTCTTGGTAGTTGACAAGGACGATAAGGACGAAAGGGACGATAGCCTGGACGACGAATCGAAAACTTTGATTAAGGAAGACGTGGTCAACACAGAGGCTTTGCGTTCCTCTTCAGCGACCATGCCACCGCCGATTTTGACAACGCGGTCACTACAAGACGAATTGGCCGATGACGGCAATATATCAGACGACCAGGACGAAGTGAACTGGGCACAACTTGAGCAAAAGGAAGACGAACAGACTAAGGATGAAGAAACAGATAACGTGAGTTGAGGCACTTCAACTGCCGAGATCTTGCAGCTAATTCGTGTAGTCAACTGCATTGTTGTTGGCCCGACTTGAACAGGAAAATGCAAAGTTGGCTACGAACCCAAAGAGCGTCAAAGTCCAAGGCGTTGACCGTGCGACTGCTGAACGTAGTGCAGTCAGCAGACCTCGACCGCCTTCAATGGCACAGCTTCGCCAGATGGTTCAGGGACCTACGCCCGCTGCCCTACGATATTCGATGCTACCACCACCTCCCATGACCGATCTCGAATTCTACGCCGCTCTCGTTAAAGACTACAAACAAACAGCTGCCCGACTTCCGACTCTTCTCTCAAATAAGATTCGTAAAGGCATCCCGCCACCGTTGCGTGGGGTGGTTTGGCAGAGCATGTCTGGAGCACGGGATGCTATATTGGAAGAACAGTTTGATCGCTTTTGCGGCGAGTCTAGTCCATACGAAGTTATAATTGGCAAAGATCTGGGCCGAAGCTTCCCAGGCGTAGACATGTTCCGAGACCCAGAGGGTGATGGACAGCGTATGCTTGGCCGCGTCCTCAAGTGCTTCAGTCTCTACGACACCAAGATTGGCTATTGTCAAGGGCTGGCCTTTCTGGTCGGCCCATTGCTGATGCACATGCCCGACAAACAGGCATTCTGTGTTTTGGTTCGGTAAGCCGCAGCTAATTTCCCTCCCTCACCTTGGCCACAGTGACATTGACTAACAAACAATCTCAGCCTCATGGAGCAATACGACTTAAGGGCGTGTTTCCTCCCTGATCTGTCGGGTCTCCACGTACGCATCTACCAATTCAAGGAGCTACTACGCCAAAGCCTCCCAGTCTTGTCGAATCACCTTGACGAGCTACAGGTTGACCCTGCTTATGTTTCGCAATGGTTTCTCAGCTTTTTTGCCGTGACCTGTCCCTTGCCGATGTTGTTTCGCACTTACGATGTGATCTTTGCAGAGGGCGCTTCAGAGACATTGATGAGAGTCGCGCTATCCTTAATGCGGAAGAACGAGGCGCGACTATTGGCTTGCACCGAAATGGAGGATGTGATGCAGCTTCTTTTATCTCGGGGCCTTTGGGATTGCTACCATTACAACGCCGATGAATTTGTTCAGGACTTTGTCGGGTTGACAGGTGCTGTTACCGCCGAAAACATGCAGCAGCTCGAGCAAAGTTACCGCGAGTCCAAGGCGGCCATCACCAACCCTGTCAGAGGTTCAGAGATAAGTACTGCAGCTAGCCGCTTCCTCGGCCGGATATGGGCTACCTCTACCAACAACAAATCTTCCAACCTTAGCCCAGGAAACACTGCACCTGCAAGACCTACGAGTATGCTGCGACGAAGCGCATCCAAGCAAAGTCTTGCATCGACATTGAACTCGATGGAGGCTAGCTCAGCTAGCGTCACAAGTTCTTCATCAACAGATGTAACCTCAATATCGAGAGATTCCTCCAATACTGAGGATGGCCGGGAATCTACACCAGTCGGCAATAAGACAACAACAGCCCATAAAAACACAGACGAACGAAACTTACATAGTCAGATTGAAGATCTCCTTACCGCTCTTAGTGAGCTCCAGCGCAACCATGCTTTATTATCGAATCAGCTGCAACGGGAACGCGAAGAGCGACAAGAAGACCGTAAGGCCGTACAGTCACTTTTGAACGGATTGAGACAGAAGGCAGACTCTGCCGCGTCAAGACCCAGTAGCCCACAGCCATCGGTCTTATCCGATAAAGAGGACATCTCAGAGGCGGACAAAGCTGAAAAGTCGGAGATGGAGGGAGACGAGTCTAAGACACCGAGTCCTGAGGAAAAGGCCCCAGCGAGCGACGACGAGGCTCAGAAAGGAGCGCCATCCACCACCGAGGACCTAGAAAATCTGCTCAATATTGTCGAACAGCGGTTCCAAGTGGAGGATGACAAACGACGTTCATCTATGCTGATATCGAAGGCGCAGCTGCGGGATGAGCTGAACCACGCAAAGGATCAGCTTGCTGCTGCACTGTCGCAGTCACAAGAGTACAGTCGCCAGATCTTGGATCTCAACCAGGAGATGGCCAGTGTGAAAGAGCAACTAAGGGAAAGTCATGCACACGTCAGGACGCTCCATCAGGATAAGCAGAGACTCGAGAAGCAAATGCATGGGCTTAAATCTCGGGTCTCGTCAGCCAGCTCAGCCCACGAGGTAACCAGAGAGCACGATGTGGACCGCGGTAGCAAGACTGGAGGTGGCCTTCGAGAGTTTAAGCTCAACCGCAGTAAGACTACACCGCACCCACCGCAACAACAGGCCCAGGATCATGAGCCAATGCCGGCCACGACGAGCAAGTTCAACAAGCGGATATCGTCCCTGCCCCAGAACCACGAAGCCAGCGTACCAATGGTGACCACGACCGGGCCTGCGCCATCTCAGAGTGAGCACGAGTCTTTGCTAGCTGAGTTAGTCCAAGCCAAAACCGCCGAAGCAGTGGCGAAGCAAGAAGCTGAAGAGGCTCGGCAAAAGCTGGAGTCTATACGCAAGTCTCACGGATTGAGCCGCTCCGTATCAGCGCATGCTCCTTCGGCATCACAGTCTGGACCCGGTGGAGTGTTCAGTCTTCTTACCGGCCACGGGGCAGCTGCCACAAATGACGTCGCGATGAAGCCGGCATCGACCAATGCTGGATCTCCAGGATCTGGAGGCAGTTTCTGGGGTTGGCGAAGGTAGAGAGCTAAGATTGTGGCTTCGATCTCAACGAACGTCGAACCGTGTTCACGAGCCAATCACGCGACATGTCTTGAAGTGAAAGTTGTCGATTCTTTGTACATATTTTGGGAAGCATGAGATTCGTGCAGTCGAGCGCATATGTTGGGATGTTAAGGCGAGAAGCTGGGAACTCTGAGTATTGGGCATGGGCCACATTTGCCCTTTTAACGGCTGTTTTCCTTGTTTTCACATGTGTCACAAAGGCACCATCATTGTCGTCATAAGGGCGTTTGTCTAGGTACCAGCACAGGAGTTGGAGTCTAAAGATGACTTCTGTCGGGGTTTCTCAGAATGCCGCACGATCGCGGATTGATAGATACTATATAAGTCTATGTAATTAAAAAGACCTTTTTATTCATGAGATTTTGCTCAACGATAAGGTACCTCCAATAATCTACTGGAAGATGATGGAGAAAACGGAATCAGAGTAAGGTACGTACTGGTAATTACCTACCTAGGTACCTCTATGATGCAAGCCATCGATCGACGGGGAATCATTCAGCCTCTGAACTTGGCACTTGAATATGTCATGATCAGTACTATCTTCCAGGACTGAAATTGGCGCTATCTCAGATCGATGGAAATGTTCGATGAAATCTCATAAAATCATTGTCCCCTCTGGTTCACGAAGTTTGTGGCATTAACAGTCACGGTCAGATAACTCTGGTATCCAATATGCAGTGTTGACCAATGAGGAAACAGCTAGATGCCATCATCGAAACTCTCCGTGTTGATATCCTCTTTTCTTAGTGACAAAATAACTCGAAAATTCCAAGCTAATACTAAGCTTACCTGAATATTCTCCTTATTAAAAGTAGAGGTCCTAAGCTTTTTACTCTATGAGAATATGAATATTTTGAGACTAAACATCGTTCAATGCTTGCCTAAAGCCAACAACACTAGAAAGCATAGTAGTTAGCCCATTTTCAACTTGTGGACAGTTTGTTATTATCTATTCTTTCTTGATGTTACTGTCGTGGTGTGGTGGTGATAAGAAGATGCAGGCTTGTGCCCTTTGAGTTAGAGCTTTAATGGCAAGGCCCTGTCATTTTTTGAGATAAAGAACCCCCCTTTTTAGTGCGACTTTCACATGCGTTAGAAATGACCAGATCATCACGTCAAAGCATCATACAGGTTTATGCAGCGTTGCGGGTGAACTCTGAGGTATCCCGTACATGCATGCTTTGGCTCGAAATGGTAAACTGTCGTCTGTTTACTCTTGCTAGCTCCATATGTCACAAAGAGAATTGACTTTTGTCAATTTCTTAGAGCTGCATGCCTGGAATGTCGTCGTTCAAGCTCCCTGATGACGGGATCAACCCTTGTTGACGGATCAGCTTGGACATTTGGAGAAGTGGTGACATTGGCGGTACCTGCAGCCGCTGACTGGTGGAGCGCATATGGGATGTACTCTATAGGTCTAGCACTGCGTCATGGGTAACAGAGCTCCACCAGCATCATGGTTTGGTAAAGTAAGGTATCCAAGCTCCATCGTCCAGCTTTTGGACAAAGAGGAGCCCAGAGATCCAATGCTACGCAACAGGAGCTCTCTCGTTGACACCGGCGTTGTTAAGCGTCGGTCCACTAAAAGGAGATTTGCAGTGATTCACAGTAGCAATTCAAATCTTGCTGTAATGGACGGATAATGCGTGGGTACCACTACCAGCACCTGAAGTTGTGTAGCCAGTGTACGTACGAATACCGAGCCAGTTTTTTTTCTTTTGGTGGGCTCCATGGCCGGCGACTGTCGTCACTCGTTCGTTCCCCCGTGCCTTCTTTCCCACCTGAAGCAAGGACGAAACTTGGTCCCCTCCAACACCTAAAAGAGAAGTGTCCCGTCCTCTACGAACACAAACGTCATTCCTGATTCCTTCTCCTCCATCATACAAACTTAACTTCCTCGCTCTCGACGAGACTCTCTCAACCATCATCATCTCACCTCACACCACTTCACTTAACCCGCGCTGAACATTTAGCACCCTCAAGGTACGTTTCACATGCCTTATCCTGGACCTAGTCTGCTGCCTCCGACGGGGTCGCTCGTTTCGCTTGACTTGCCTGTTCCTCTCACACGACCACTCACCTCGCTCCCCCGACCGGACGCCCCTTAAGTCTGTTTTTAGTCACCTATCGGCTCAGACGAAAAAAACGTTGCAGCTCTGTTGTAGGTCCAGAGACGCGGAGCGGAGCGAGCTAGAAGTCGCTACGTAGCAGTAGCTTGTCAGCGTCGTGCCCTTGTCCTTTTTTACCCTGCATTAAACAAACAAACCAAGCTGCCCAAAATTTCTCTGGCCACTTTCGCTCACGCCGCTTTCGCTTTCTAGAGAACATCTTCTTCCGATTCACCTCCTATTCCTCGTTCCCATACTTTCAACTATAACTCCACGACGGTTCTTTCAGCGAGCGCACCACTTCTTTACACATTCTTCACACTATAAATCGTCGAAATGGCTGATTCCACCTTGGCCGCCAACGGCAACTCTCTTCTTGAGACCACCAAGACCAGTGAGGTAAGTTTTCTTGCGCTGAAATGCGCTGGCATCGTATGGGGGGGAAGGGGGAGCGCCTCGAACTCGAACATATTTGCTAACCTCACTTTACAGTGTTTCCCCGCGATCTTTGCGCGACAATGGCACTGCCCACCATGATACAGGGCCTTCCCGCAGACCAGTATAACTAACTGACCTAACTTCCAGACGCCGCCGCTGCCTATCAGTCTGTCGCCAACGGTACGACGCTTCGTTACGAACCATGATTTTGACATGTTGCTAAAGCTCAATCTTTCCAGGCCCTGTTGCTCAGAACGTTTACGATCACACTCAGAAGGCCTCCAACGAGCTCTCTAACCTTGCTGCTGCTCGACGCACTCCCGCGAATCCCGCTGCTACCGGTCAGCCGCTCACACACTACCACTCATTCTTTTCTGAGCTTCTTTCATGGAACAACCCTCGTAAGTTGACTCTTGTCTCCTTTCCGACCTGCGAGAGCTGACGCAGTGACACGATAGGCGCATCTGCCATTGCTTATGTGACTATCATCGGTGCTATCTTCACTGCGCGATACCTGGATCTTCTTCGATGGGGACTCAAGGTTTCGTGGATGGTTCTTGGTGTAACCATTCTTGCCGAGGTGCTTGGTAAGGTCATTCTCAACAATGGCCTTGCTACTCAGGTTCGCCCTCGTCGGTACTACACAGTGCCTCGTGAGACTCTGGATGCCCTTATTGGGGACGTTCATGAGCTCATCAACTTCTTTGTCATTGAGGCCCAGCGAATCATCTTTGCCGAGAATGTCTTTGCTTCCGCCGCCGTAAGTTTGATATTCGAAAGGTTTAACAGCGGGAACTAACATTAAATAGGCTTTCATTGCCGCTTTTATTTCATACTTCCTCGTCAAGCTTGTTCCTTACTGGGGACTTGCTGTCATCGGTACCACCGTCGCCTTCGTCGTTCCCTTGATCTATACATCCAACCAGGAGCTAATCGATGAGCAACTCCACCACGCTTCTGAGCTCATCAACTCCCAGACTGCCCAGATCCAGAGCGTCGCTTCGAAGCAGATGGAACAGGTCTCCAACATCAGCAAGCAGTATGCTGGCGATTACAGCGGCAAAGTCCAGGACCTTCTCCGTGGCAAGACTCCTTCTCGCCAGAAGATTGATAAGCCTGAGCAGCCTATTTCTGCCAAGCAGCCGCAGTTTCCCTCCCCTCCTACCGAGGACCCCGTCACGGCCACGGAGGCTCCTCAGATTCCTACCCCTGCCGCTCTCAAAGAGGAACTGAATGCGCCCACCGCTATCGATACCGCAGCCCCTGAGCTCCCTCACGAGGACGTTGTCCCCAGCAAGGAGCCCATGCTTGCTTCTTAAGTGGCTAATAGGTGACACGTGCCATGTGCACACGAGCTCAGAAGGCAAAGCTGCCCCGAGCAATGAATATGTTTTACGGCATTTCAGGGCGTATGTCGATCCTTGAATTAGGAGCAAAGGTTGTTCAGATTGGACTCGGGCGTGAAATGGTTACTTGGGAGCATTCTTTGACACGCAATGCGACGACGATTGTTGACGTTGATGAAGGGTGGTTAAAATACGGATTGAGCGGGCAGATGCTGATGTCAGGGAGAGTATTCCTATAGAAACTCTTGATTAATACGTATGGGAGGACATCGCATCTGGCCTGTTGCTTGTTTTTGTACGTTTGTGGTTCGAGGATAGGTGTTTAGGATTGTTAATGTGTAGCTTGCTGAAGCAAATGCTATTCACTCAACTTTTAACATACTGAAACATGAAACACTTTATTTCTACTGTGTACGATACTTACACGATGTTCGTCATCAGATGCAGGAGTTGAGTGTCCAAGTAATGCTATTGTGCTATTTGGAAGAAGGGTTTTATACTACGGTATGTAAAATGCAATATGATTGATCTTTTGATTCTCGAAACGCCAACCTAACAAGGTATACAACTAGTACCTTTCTAACCACTTGTATATAATTCAAGCAACTGTAACGGAGATATTGACTCGCCCCTTTACTTCCTGCGCTTACCACCACCTCCATCTTCGGCGGCTGCACGCTTACGACCATTCTTCCTCCAGAAGTCCTTGGATTCCCGTTTCTCACGGGCTTCCTTTTTCTCCTCGCTGTCTGCCAACTTCTTCTGGAAAGCAGCACGGTTCTTCTCCTTTGCGGCACGACGCTTGGCAGCAGCGTCGTTACGGATTGTGAGTAACTGTTGCATGAGAGCCCGGGCTTTCTTCTCCTCGGAACCAGGAGCCATGATGACAGCACGCTTCTGCATGTATGTCTCTTTCTTTTGCTTCTTGGTTTCGACAATCTGCGACTTGAAAGGAAGGTCAGCAGCAAGGGCGCGGGGAACACGGAGAGGGTTGAAGTGGCGGGTCTCTCGTTCAATAGTGCGGTACTGGCTGTTCTTGGGCTGGGGAGTAGGCACGTTCTGATCACGGCGGACCTCGCCTGTGAGTCGCATGGGCTGCCAGCCGATGAGGTTGGTGACAGGATTGTAGAACCGGTGAGGCTTAATTGGATACCAGGCACGCAAGAAGACAATGTCACTAAGAAGAATCTTGTCCTCGAAAGTTGCGCGGAATTGGCCCTCGGGCTTGGACAAAGCACGCTTGATCTGACCGCGAATGCCAGAGACCGTCTTGATAGAAGCTCCCTCAAACTTGGCGATTTCAAGAGATGAGTTGAACATGTCCTTGATGAAAGCTGTGTTCTTGTAGATCTTTGCAGGTGTACCGGTAAGCTTGAGCTTCTTGACGATCTCTGTGGACTCATCGACGCTGAGGATTGTACCAGTAGCAGCGATGCGGAAACCGGGTGTCGACGCTGACATTGAGTTGAAGCAAACAAAGCCTGTATTGGGTGCAATCAGGGGACCGTAGATGGTACCGAAGCAATGCATATGCTCAGGTGTGTACTTGAGCATACGGTTACGCGTGCGCGAGTCGGTGGTGCTGTAGATGGGCATGGTCTGGAAGCGACGCCATCCCAAAGAGAAGATAAGAGGATCATTTGTCTTGAGAATGCGCTTGTGCCAGCGGTGACGCTTGATGCGGACTTGAAGATAGCCGAATCGGTCTTCTGTGGCAGAGAGACCACCGACGACGATAGGTCGACGAGCATCAAAGAGCTTGACAAATTCGGCCGGAACACCTTCGAGGACAACCTTGGCATATTTGCCGGCTCGGTAGCCTTCCACAGCAGAGCGTTGACGCTCATCGAGGTTCTCGAATTCCTCCTTGTTGATATCGAGCTGCTTCTGGATCATAGCCTTTTGCGCCTCATACCATTGATCCTCACCAAACTCTTGCACATCTCCACCTTCTCGTCGAGCATTTGCCTTATCATTGAGGAAACCCTCACGATCTTCCTCTTCGAATCGCATCTTGAGTTCCTCCTTTCGCTTTGCGTTCTTCTCTCGCTCGGCCTCAATATCGTCGACAGTGGGCTGTGCTGGCTCTTGTTGGCCTTCAGCCTCGAGATCCTCAAAGACACCATCGCCCTCATCATTTGAGTCGCCCAAGCCCTCGAAGTCGCTGTCGTTGGCATCCCCATCACCGTCATCATCATCGCCGGCAGCGAGGGCTGTCGAAGTGAACTTCCTTCGTAAAGCCTCAACGTTCTTCTCTGATGCCCATTTGGCCGCTAGATCCTCATAGTCATATGCGGGTATTGACCTATCCTCTATAGCGTCTTCCTGCTCTTGTTTTGACTTCTTAAAAAAGTCATCTTCATCATCATCGTCCTCAATATTCTCCTCTTCTGATTCGTCATCCTCGCCCTTCCATCGCTTGAGAGCATCTTCTGGGCTTAGTGAGTCGTCGTACATATACCTAGCCAGATCACTTGTGTGATATGAGCGTCTCTTGCCATGAAGCCTCATCGCAGTGCCATTCAAGTTGTCCTTCCACCTTAATGCTGCTGCTTCCTCGTCTGAATCGTATTCTTCATCGTCTTCCACCTCTTCCTCATCAGACAATGCTCCGAGGTCTGAGTCACTGTCGGCAAATGCAAGATCATCGTCACCGAGTTCCTTATCGGCATCCTTGCGGAACATCTTGCCTAGTTTGCCTTCACTGAATTCGATCTCGGCATCCGAGTCCAAGTTTTCGTCACCACTCACAGAGCCCTCGTCGTCTTCGTTTTGGTCATCATCGCCATCTTCTCTTTGGGCAAATCTAGGTTTGCGATGTGTTTTTCTGCCAGTGTCTTCCTCCTCTGGCACTGCCTCGACCTTGTTGCCGCCCTTAAAAAGCTGGACGCCGCCCTCCATTTGGCCGAGAAGCTTTCGCTCAGCTTGAAGACCAACAATCATCTCTTCTCCTTCTCCTCGCTCGGCATCATCGTCCTCCTCCCGGTCGAAGCTGAAGCCCTTGTCGCTGGTGATCCAGATGGCATCACCATCAATCTTCAAGCCACTACGATCCGACATGGGAGCATGAAGCTTCTTTTCCTTTTCGTCAAGTCGCCTTCGCCCAGTCTTGCCTGTAATCTTCGCCATTGCCAGTTCCATCGATGGGGTTGGACAGGGGTCTGGCATAACCTCCATATTAGACACTGTAAAATCTCCCAAACCAGGGACGTGGACTCGTTGGTTGTGCGAAGCAAAATTTGTACCTCGCAGGTAACCGGAAAGTACAATCGACCGGTCGCAGTTGGGGTCTTCCTCGATCTTGGTCGGGTGCGTGATATCTCGGAAGCTGTCGATGATGGAGTAAGGGTGGGAATTGCGCCAGACGAGAGGCCGTGGGTTCTTCATGACAGAGAGGAAGCGTGACAAGTTGTGGATTTCGCGGTCGGGATATCGGCCGTTCATAACACCGGAGAGGTAAAAGAGGTGGGCGCCCTGGTACAGCTCTGTCCAAAGTCTCCTCTTGAGACGCTTCTTGGCATCCTTCAGCGCCTGTGGCTTCCGGAAAAGATCCAGATGTGTCAAGATGCCAAAAACGTTTCCTGGCATACCTGTAGCGGCGAGAATGTTGAGAAACTCCATAGTTTCCATCTCAAAGCCGTAATTTCCATCAATCATCAAGAGGACAATATCGGCAACCTTTGCGATGTCGACCATGGCCTCCAGTTCGTTTGGGCACTCGACAAAGGTCAGGCGTTGCTTCTTCGATGTGACGACCGTCACAGGGCCCTGAGGGTCCGATATCGTTTCTTTGGCATATCGTCGAATGAGCGATTTCATCAACGTCGTCTTTCCTACACCGGGAGGGCCAACGATTGTAACGAGTCGAGGCGGGGCCTCATCGGGCAATCGATCCACGAGCGGGACATGGAGACGCTTTTCCTTGATCTATTGCTGACTTTTAGCATTGTGACTTCTTATTCAAGGGAACAGAGAAGAGTCCTACATCTTGCGATCTCGCTGCTTGTCTCTGGAGCTTGCCAGGGTTGGCGAAGGAAAACGCCTTTGGGTTGCGCTCTGAGATTTGTTAGAATGCGCCAATCGCTAATTGCAACTGTGTATAAGAATAACTTACCCCCTGTATGCTGCTTCTTATCCTTCTTGTCCTTGGACTTGCGATGCGGTTTGTGCACTTGATCTTCCATGTTTGCGTGCGACGTCGTCACCTTCCAAAGACCATCAGCTAACTGGCACGGTCTTTCGCCTTTCACTTTGCTTCCAAATTTTTTTTAGACGCTAATAGAATTGTTATCGATAAAGAGTATCGTTTCAAAGAGCGTTGCGGGGACTTTGCACCGCCACTGTTCCCAGCAAAGCCACATATGGCTGGTACTATGCACCATATTATCTAGGCCTATCCACTCTAAGATTTAACGTTATTTTGTGAGCTGCCCGTTTAAGCATAGATTCACTGGTCTTGTCAACGTGCAGAACCAACGCGTGTCTAGGAATTATCTGGTGACGCATGCTTTGATACTTGACCGCTGTCTTGTGGGACTCATTTCCAACAAATTCCACGATTTCTAAGTGGTGAGCCCTTGGACTGACAGTAAGACGCGGCTGAATTACAATCCATCAAGTATAATTTCTATCGAAAAGGCCCCAATCCCATGTAGGTGACATTCATGTTGTGTCAAACAGTCATCAGATGGTGGGTGATAAGTAAATACCATGGAATACTAATAGTGTTATTGGAATAAATTGTCGTGAGATGCAACCCACTTAAGGCCTGCAGAGTGTCAGTCTCACCATTTTGTCTGATCTAAGATCCTATGTTTTCAGGTAGATAGATCCTCGCGGGATTCCGTATTAGCCAATTCGAGGTCTCTAGCTCATCTTCGAATTTGGCTGAATGGCCAGTGGGAACGCCAAGTCGTCGAGTGAGTAATCCCCGGCCGGCACTGGCGTAATGGAAGCTAGTCCTCTGCATGACCATCAGTCCAAGTTGACCAATACCAGTTGCATGTTACTCCCCTTTATTCCTAAAGCAGCGTCCAACACTCTCATATCTCACACGCATCAGGTAATAAGGTGGTGTTCTGCGTATACGCTTACACAGTACGTACGTATTCCCGGATTCTTCGCCAGCCTTGTACGCACCCATGGTATACGTAGACTTTTCTACTACCGTGCATGCAGTCCTTCGTCAGCCCTAACGCCTGGTCGATGGCTTCCGTCATGACTCACGCGCGTCGTAGACTACGCAAGAAAGAATCCTAGTGGTTTTCCTTCGTTCGTAGTCATCGTAACAAGAGTATCTAGCAAGTTACATTACCAGGATTGAGTATATAACAATCAAGATGCGACGCCTTATGGACTTCATTCTCAGGCAGAAGCAACCTAGAGCTCCATCTAAGAACAAGAGTACAAACTATTAAGCTTAATACTCTAACCCAAACCTTGTCTATAACTACCCACCCAATCAATCACTTCAAACCTTCTTCACATCCTTCAATATGTCCAACAACTCAGGCAACAATGTTCCCACAACCTCAGACTGTAAGCATCACATTCGCAGCAAGCTGAACTTGAATAACAAGTAAATATAGCCCAGGTAGATTCTACCAAGTATAACAGTTCCAAGGTCGCTGATCCCGAAACTGCCTCTATTGCTACCTTTTCCTCGTCAGCACCCCTTTTCAAAAAGGACCAGAAGGAAAAGAACGGAACGGAAATCGATGCCAAGAAGCTCCAGGAACAGGCCCTCAGGTCACAGATTCGATTCAATATGTAATCGACGGGACTCAAGGCCAGGGACATGGTGCTGATTTAGAAAGCGGACTGAAAATATGGCGAAGGGCACGGGCACATAAATGCAAAGGGGTGAAGGGTATCTTTGGTTGAAGTCAAGGAACAAACGACTGTTTATTCTTTAGATTTAAGAGTTGTGTCTCTAGAAACTATCGTTCAAAATATCTTCGTTCATCTTCACCATAGAAGGGCTGTATTCGGACGAATTCGGATCGGCCCCAGCATCCAGTAGAATGTCACCAACAATCCTTTGGCTGGCTTCACGTGCTGTCAGACAGTATTAGTATATAGTAGTCCATTTGAGAGCGAGATAGACCTTACCAGGTGTTTGCAAGAGCTTCGAAGGAGGCAGCGCGAACTGTATCGTCTTGGGCGGGCTCATGCCTGCATATAAATCGATATCCTCATCCCCTTCATCACTATCCCAATCGATCTCATACTTCTCCTTTCCAGTGGCTGTGACAGTGTCATCAGCGAAGACGTCCCGCGTCTTTCGTGCTGTCGCTGGCGTCTGAACACTAACGCCAGGTGTTCGAGGACCCTGCGTTGCCGCCGCAAGACGTTGTCGAGCGTTACTTTTGTAGGGCGACATAAAAACTTCACTGCGTAGAGTCGGTACTGCCATTTCGGGCGAGGAGCCTGGTGAGTCGTTCCATGCAGGGGTGTCCTTCTTGCGTTGGGCGCTCTTAGGTTGGGCGCTTTTGAGTGGAGAGATACGAAGGGCGGGCTTGTGTGGAGTTGCCTGAATGCGATAGTTCTTGTCGAGAACACGGTGAAGCAAAGGATCCTTATGAGGCTGAACAGACTGCTCGCCGGTCATTGTGTGGTCGCGCTGGGCCTGCGGAGTCATTGACATATCGGGGAGTCTAGCGGTGTGTTGGGCGAACAAGACAGTCGAATCCTCGTTATCGTCTAGGACTGTGGTATTGTTTCCTTCCCCTTCCATCTCGCGCTTCATGGCTTCGTAAGGAGATTCCATATCAGAAAATCGTGTCTTCGTCTTTCCAGGCCGGGGCGTGCTTCCTGTGAGCTCAGCATCATCAAGGAGGGAGTCCTCAGCTTGGAAGGTAGATTGCTCGATGCCAGTCGTGGCGGTGACATCTTCGTGATGCTGAGATGTGTATTCTTCTGTTATATCTTCCCTCATAGCGGTACTTTCTTCCACGTTTTCGCTTTCGTCGTCGTTGGCGAGCTCTTCATAACCGGAGAGAGATACGTTGGCCGATGCCTCGAAAAATTGCTTCCAGAACTACATGTCGTCAGCATCACTTCCTTCGAATCCCGGTGACTTCATGCACCTTTGAAGCTTCCCAAACAGCGCGAGAGTGTTCTCCATACTGTTCTACTAGTGGTAGAATGCTTGTTGTCACTATGCGATGCGATTTGCTAAAGTTGTGATCGATTTCTAGCCAAGGGTCAGCCCTGGGTCGCGAAAATTCAAGATTCATGTATACCTTGAAGAGTCAGAGTGATTGATTGCTCTAGTCTTTCAAGCTCTTCAGTGAGAGACAGGTTGCGCGCTGCTACGCTTTGTCGCGACATTTTCGTTATCGGTAGGTTGCTATGGTTCAGTGTTGAAGGTTCAATATAAACAAACAGCCCAGGAATTAATGTTAGCAACTAACCTAGCGCGTGGGGTCATTTGGAGGGGCATCCACCACTAAAGATGGCCTGCCGCAGCAAGGGTGCAGCCTACATCGATGGCGGGGTATCGGATTATCAATAGAATGAATAGGTTAGTAGGTTTAGACACAGGTATTACCAGGCTTGGCAGGATTTCATTGATATCTTCATGTCCTTCGTGGTTAATACTTTTTATTATATATGTCCTAGTGTTTCGTGTAATAGTGTCCCATATCGAGCTTTAACAGTAATTGAGCGACCATATGGTCTTCACCAATACCCTCTTGTTTCAACCCCAAATCGTCCGAGACCTTATTACTTGTTGATCGGCTCTTTTCGGTCAAGGCTCGGCAGACAGTCATGAAGATTTGCACTTTCTTCTTGAAGTTGCTATACAAACGCTGTAATTCTTCCAATTCTCTTGGGTCGGTGGTCTGGTTCTTTCCAAGAGCCTTGGATCGTGAAAATTTGGCGTATTCCAGAACTGCACCAAAGATTTCTTCGAGCAAATTTAGCACTGGCTGCTGTCGTTTCCGGAGAAAAAGAGAAAGCATGACTCGATCAAGTACTCGGGAGTGGAACTCTCGTAGTCTATCAGGACTCTCAACCTTATCTGCTGTACCCTTGGCTGTCGAGGGGTTCTTCAAGTCGGCTTCGATTTTGTCGAGTTTAGCCTCGAATGCCTCCCAAGGAATGGCGACCCCAGCATCCATGAAGAATGAGGTGATCCCGGAGACAAAATGGTGGGCCTCTCGAGTGAATCGGTAGGAAATGTCCTCAGGGTCGTTCCAGCGACTGGTCCTAGCATTGACATCTAAGAACAATTGGTTGACGACATAAACCATCCTCATGATTCTTAGCAACAGCTTGAAGACTCGATCGTACTGTGTCAAAATCACAGGGGTGATGATGCTGGATAATGCCGCAGGGGGCTTGTAGGACAATCGTAAAAAGTCGAGAGCTTCCAAGGAGTCTGGGTTCATGCACTTGTCGATCTCTTCCTGCGACAAATCTCGAACAGCAAAGCTCATGTCGCCTGGGAGCTCAGATGCATCCCTCGATATACTAGCCAGCTTTTCCTTGGCGAACTCATTGTCTGAATCGAAGCTCTCGGCTAGAACGCCCATAAGAGCTAGACGTAATTCCGAGCTCGCTGGTGGCCAGGTATCTCGACCTCCCAGGCGAAGGCCCATGACACCTCCTTGCCTCGCAACTCCAGCCTGCCTTTCGGCTGTTTCCAGGTCTGGATCGAATAGAGCATGGGACAGGCGGCTTACGAACATGCCGCTACCAAAGAGGTGGAAATCACGGTGCATTTTCAGGTGACCACGCAAATCATGGTGATTAAACAGCAGCCTCAGACTTTCCTGATTAACAACCTCAGATTGCGCGGAAGCAATACCCCCAAACGAAAGCACGGGAAGAAGCGATGGATGAGGCGTGAAGTCGAAGCCATTGGTAGGAGGTTGGGACTTGCGAGTAGGAGACTGGGTAAGACGTTCACGCAAGATTTGACTCAACGTATCCTCTTTGCTCACATCATCAGGTAAGGGCTCATCCATACGTGCCGTAAGAGTATTCAAGAGCCCTCCAGCTGTTTCTGACATGGGGTCTTCACGAAAGAACGGGTTTGCGATCTCAGAATCAATCGCAAGGCCATTGCTTTCCGAGTTGACTCTGTCCCGGAACGAACAGTCGCGAATTGCCCCTAAGAGATCGTCGTGATACTTGGCTACACGTTTCTCAAGGTTCTCGATGGCGTTCCAGTCGTAAAGCCAGCTGACCTTCGGGGGATCGGTCGCACTGATGATAGCTGATGAAGCCAAGGGATGCTCAGGGTGGCACTCCCTAATGAACCGCAGATTCTTGCCTGTCTCAAAAATAGACTTGGCAATATCGTAGGGCATGAAATGGGGCATTTTGGTCTCGTCCAGGAGAAAGTCAATGTCCTCAACCTCCTGCCCGAAATCGTCCGTATATTTCTCCGTATCGACTTTGACGAAACCTTTGCTCGCTCCCACATTAGCTTTGGTTAAGGGAATCCCTTTTTCTTGCCTAGTCCCGATCCATTCTTCCAGGAACTCGATCCAAGGCGAAGAGACTCTCTGTAAAACTTCGCGCATAATACCTCGGAGTTGTTCTTCACCGTAGTCGACTGAGTATGCTTCATGGAATACCTGGGAGAGAACATGTTGGTCTTCGTAACCTTTGCGAAATTTGGAAGCAAGTCTTTGAAATGGTATCAGAATCGCAAGCATTCCTTTGACTGTTGATTGGAGTTCCAAAAGCGATCGCGGTGTCTGCCTATGGAGAGCGACATGTCGCTGAACGTCCTTAAGGATTTGATCAAGCACACCAGCCAAAGCAACGCCGCATTTGGACGTGCGCCTTACATAAGTAGAATTGACAAAGGATCGCAATTCGAACAGCATTGATCCGCAGCGGTGACATTGTTTTTCCAGGCCCTGGAGAACATCTTTGGAATACCCTGTGACCCGCATGCTTGGAATCGCCGGTGCAAAAGAGCGGCCTTTCTCCTGTTTGACGTAGAAGATTGATTCTTGACCAAGAGCCAGAGCAAGCAATGAAGAAAAGTAGGCTTTGATATCGACAATAGGAACATCGGAGCTTTTTAGTTCAAGAGGGTCGACGGACCAACCTAGTAAGGCATCGTAGACCGCGGCTCCAGCTTCCGTCACCAAAGGCTGTTGTTGGCCAGCCGGCGTACCGGAGATGAAGCTATCCCAAGTCCTGTGTTCTGGTGTCTTCTCTTCTGGTTCATCGGTATGTGCCCAGATGTCATCGCCAATTTCCGGATCAGCTAGACTTTCCGTGGAGGCTTGGATGTTGTTGGTAGACGCAGTTACTTCTGGCTCTGGCTTGTCTTGAAGCTCAAGCTGAGATGGTAACTTGAAGAAGCCACTTTGCTCCAATGACACTTGGCCAAGCTGGACAAGCTCCGATTTTACATCTTCTAATAACACGGATTAGTAGGGGTACGGTTCAATTTCAAGGTCCAAATTTACCTCTGAGCCCTGGAGAAAAGAAGGGATTCTGAGCTTGTGGGCCATCATCTATTTGATGTAGGAATCTCGACGGTTCCCAAAAGTCAGGTATAGTGAATACAGCTCCCAGGTCCTCCTTGGATTCAGCCATGATCCTTTCTCGTAAAATGCATTCGATTCAATAACATAGTGCTCAGCAGCGCGTTGTGGGTTTCAAAGCCGAGCCTGAGCTTGAGTCTTGTTATCCAAGGTACGTCTGAAGGGCAATTAACGCGATATCAACATCCATAAAGTGAGGTGCCCCTCCGTAGACGCGCTTTGGTGGACGTTAGGCGCGTTTCAGAGCCCCTGTGCACTAAAAATGGAGCACCACAAGCTCGGGACCCGCTTTACGCAAGCCATTGGATTGGATGCTAGCTTATGATTTCATCAGAACCTCCTTCTCAAGCAGCACATTGCATTCGACGACGAGTACGGTTTTTGAAATCTTCAATTTCGTTCGAGGCATCCAGATAATTCATACCACCAAGCAACACCCCTGATACAAAATTGGTACTTACACAGCATATCTCGTCAACATCACCATAAATCGACCGATCTTGGTCTCCTCATCATAATCACAATGGCGCCGAGGAAGCGCGCCCGGGCTAGCACCCAAACTGTTGCGACACCAACTCCTGCGCGAGATGACGATGCAATGGACGTCGACACTCCCCAGACTGGTGATAATGAAGGTTCTAGCGAGACAAAAGAGCAACAGCCAGACAATAACTACAACAGTCTTTGGACGGATGATCAAGTAGCCTCGTTATTCAAAGGTGTCATTCGCTGGAAACCAGCTGGTCAGTTGAGTCTCTTCCTTCATGTCGAGCTATTACTAACCAAGACTGTGTAGGCATGCATAAGCACTTTCGAATGATAGCAATTTCGGAGCACTTGCGGAACCATGGTATCGACCCTGATTTGTACCAGCACACACGCATTCCGTATATTTGGCAAAAGCTCCGAACATACTACAATCTTGAGGTGATCGATGAAAGAGAGAACTTCGACGATGAAGAGGTCGAATACAATGACTTCTGTTTGCCAAGAGCGGAATACTATGAAGCCATGATGGCCCGAGCCGTGGCCGACGTCAGCGAAGCTCCAACATCACCACCCCAGCTCGAACTTTCTCCGGCACCTTCACCCGCCAAGAAGCGCAAGCGAGGTGATACGAAAACCAGAGGTACATCGGTAGAAGATACGGAGGACGGTACGGACGCACCGTCACCAGCGCCCAAGTCCAAGCGAGGTGCTTCACGACAAAAGAAGAAAGCGACCCCGGCCAAGGCTGAGAAGCAAGAAAAGGCCGAGACCACAGAAGAGGAAGGGGAGGCAGAAGAAGAAGAGGAGGAGGAGGACGAGAGCGAAGAAGAAGACAGCGAGAGCTCTTCTAGTGGGGAAGAAGAAAGTGCTGAAGAGAGCGAAACACAAGTATCAAAGTCCACACGAGGTGCCAAGAAGGGCCAGAAGGCTAAGACTACTAAAGCAAAGGCAAGACCAAAGAGGAGACGTTAACTTGCGAATTAATTGATATGATGCAAACGATAGATGGGGCGGTTCAGATACCCTTAGGCATGGAGTCATAATAAGTATTTATTCACATTGACAAGCGAGCTCCCAAGCTCTATTGTCCTTTCACTGGCTAAAATCAGGTGTTGTCTCCTATTCTCCTTCCCACTCGCTGCGGTATTTTACCGAGGTTCTCCATTCCCTTCCTATGGGAAAGATACTTTCCACATCCATAGTTGACCGTTGCAACGGGCCCGGTTCTGGTATCCTGGGTGTTTCAGTGAGAGGTTTCTTCTGTAGTAGATCCCACATCTCAGTCTCAGCCTGCCAGCTGACGTACTGGTCGCGTTCTTCAGCATATTGCTCCTGTCGCCGCTCACTTGCGATGCGGTTCTTGAGAGTCTCTTTCTTCCGATGCGTTTCTGGGAAGTCGGCGGCAGAGAAGAGCAAAACTTCATTGGCCTCCCGTGCGATAGCAGCCTCCTCTTCGTTCGAATGTGAGACGGGTTCCTCGAAATCAGAGCTTAGGGCCTCGTTTCCAGAAGAGTTGGCGGTTTCTTCTACATCAGATGGCGCTTCAAGTGCCTGGTCGGCCTCATCGCCGCCGTTGGAGAGAAGGGTTTCCACTTCTTCATAGCTAAGAGGTTCACGTTCTCCTTCCTCCTCACGCTGGGGCGGCTCCTCGTGGACCTCAAGTCGTAGCCTTCGTGCGCATTGGTTCCAAAACTGATGGGAATTATGGTTCAATCCCAGGGACGACACAGCTGCTTCCACATCTTGTGCTCTGATAATTTCGCGAGTAGTTGGTACGAGTTCCTTTTTGGCCCTAATTCTTGACTCGCTGAGAAATATCGTTGTTTGAACCAATCGTTTCGTAATTGAGACTGCCAAAGAGTGAAAGTCTTCGAACGTAGTGGCCCACATCGAGGGAGGCCTGTTTTCGATAGAATTCCAGTTCTCACTAGGAATGGAGGAATTCATGAAGATACGCTCAGAGAGGCTTAGCCAGGTATGCAAGTTGAAAAACTTGGAGAAAGGAAGATCCTGGCCTTCAACGACGGTTTCGCCCCTGTCTAATCGGCGAGCAATCCTTGGGTTGATGTCCCAGCAGTCTTCCCATTTGCTCTCCTCTCGCTGTTCCTCCTTTCGTTCCTGGCGCACAGAAATAGCATCTGCAGCCTCGTCTAAGGCGTGGCAACATTGCTGACTTAGTTCTACGGCGGCTGGGATCTCTGGGAATTCAATGGCGGGGCGTCTGACTTGTCGTTGTCTGAGGAGACGTGCTGTTCGGAGCACGTCGAGATAATGATTCACCTCGATCTCGCTCTTGGTGCCTATACGGGATGCAATACCTGGAAGATCACTCTGGCCAAGACGAGCGATCGCTTCGAAGAAGAGCTTCTTCTCCGGTATCGACCAGTAAGTGAGGCCTATTTGGCTTGGATACAGAACGGTTTCTTCGCTATCGTCGGTAAAGCAGACACCCTGAGCTGCATCTTCAATGTCTCTATTGAGAAGATCCAAGTATTCGGCGTTGAGAACTCCTTTCTGTCTTTTGAAGAGTCTCGGGGATGAGTCTTCCTCGGTGCGTCTTTTCAGGGAAGAATCCTCGTCTTGGTCTGTTTCATCCTCCTTCGCACTATACACACTACCAGATGCGTCAGTTTGATCAGCAACGTATTGCTCGTCAAGTGGCGGTAACAGAACATCATCTCCAAACTCCAGGTTTCCAACTTTCTCTGTGTCGCTTAAATCCTCATCGAGGGGTTCATAATTGGTTTCCGACTCCATACTGGATTGTGTATGATGGCTGGAAAGATATGAGAGGGCGAAAACATGGTAGCAAGCAGAATGAACTTGAATTACTCCTGGCCAGGAGTGGGTATCAAAAAGGAAAATAAAAGAACTTTTGCAAGACTAAAAAGGCGATCACAAAGTTGATATTGACGTTAACGCATCACTCATATTGCACCGAGAGTTTATAAGTGCTTGTCCACTCCTTCAGTCGATGTTAAAATGAAATATTGGTACCGTGGAAGAATACTGCTTACATAATGCATTCACACCTTGGTATAGGTTAGCACTCGAAGACTCAATTACGTCTTAACCATGAAGTGTTTGAGTTATCATATATCGATGAGACGAAACGCATTTTTGCTACACCTCTCATCATGTGCCATGTTACAGGCTACACCACGAGCTGTTTTACGGCCCAAAGCTGCAAGGTTGCCTTTCACAATAAGCCCATTCAGAGCCTTTGCCTTGGCTGTCGCTCATGATACCCCCAAATTACAGCTTCGAGATTATCAAGAAGAATGCATCGACTCAGTTCTTTTCTCTCTAAAAAGCGGTCACAAACGAGTCGGGATATCTCTAGCTACTGGTAGCGGTAAAACAGTAAGTGTGTTTCTCTTAGAATGAAAGCTCAGTCGATTGACATAAAGAAGGTCATCTTTACACAACTCATTGATAGAATCCCAACAGCAAATAAGGATGCGCAACAGACACTAATATTGGCGCATCGTCGTGAGCTGGTGGAGCAAGCAGCAAACCACTGTCAACGTGCGTATCCTGACAAGAGGATCGAGATCGAGATGGGTAATGTCCATGCAACGGGCACGGCAGATATCACAGTCGCCAGCGTACGGAGCATAACGTCACAAGGCCGTCTCAAGAAATTCGACCCGTCCCGCTTCAAACTTTTGCTGGTCGACGAAGCCCATCACATCGTTGCTCCAGGGTACCTCAAGACCCTTCGTCACTTTGGATTAGATGAGAAGCGACCTGACTCCCCAAATCTAGTTGGTGTCTCCGCCACGTTCTCACGTTTTGATGGAGTGAAATTGGGCGCAGCCATTGACGAGATTGTTTACCACAAAGATTATGTGGATATGATCTCTAAGAAGTGGCTGTCGGACGTCATTTTTACGACGGTTGAGTCTAAGGCAAACTTATCCGAAGTTAAGAAGGGGGCTTTCGGCGATTATCTCCCTTCGGATTTATCCAAGGCTGTCAATACCAGTGAGATCAACGATATAACAGTCCGCAGCTGGATGGCGAAAGCTCCAGGAAGACAGTCAACACTTGTATTTTGTGTTGACGTCGCCCATGTGGTGGAGCTGACAGATCGGTTCCGACAGCATGGCTTTGACGCGAGATATGTTACTGGAGAGACCCCCAAGATTGAAAGAGGCGAGACGTTGAACTCGTTTCGAAGAGGAGAGTTTCCTGTGCTGGTTAACTGCGGTGTCTTCACCGAAGGAACTGATATCCCAAATATCGACTGCATTATCCTCGCGAGGCCGACGAGATCCCGCAACTTGCTTGTTCAAATGATCGGTAGAGGAATGCGGCTGCACCCGGGAAAGAAGAACTGCCATATCATTGATCTGGTCTCGAGTTTGGACACTGGAATCGTGACCACACCAACGCTATTCGGTCTTGACCCTGATATTCTGGTCGAGAGGGCAACGGTGAATGACCTACGCAAGATCAAGGACACTGAGCATGTTACGTCTCAACAGCCTTTGTCATACCAGACAACTCCCGGGCCTGGAGCCGATAGTGTCACATTCACAGACTATGACTCGGTTTTAGATCTTATCGCCGATACGTCTGGCGAGAAACACATCCGGGCCATAAGCAAGTATGCATGGGTTCAGGTCGGAAAAGAAAAGTTTGTCTTATCGTCACCGAGCGGTTCATATGTTCGAATCGAGCGGGTCAGTGAACAACTGAACACAAAGGGGCCGCTTTACCGAGCTATAGAGGTACGGGCTCTACCGCCTGGCGTAGCCAAAGCACCATACGCAATGCCACGGGAGATTCTCACGGCAGCCACATTCACTGATGCAGTGCATGGAGCGGACAGTTTCGCGGCCAAGATGTTCCCCCATACATTTATTCACCGCTACCAAAGATGGCGGACACTGCCGCCTACACAGGGACAAGTTGATTTCATCAATAAGATGCGGGGAAGGGCGGAGCCTTTGAAGCTCGAAAATCTGGACAAGGGCAAGGCTGCGGACATGATCACAAAGCTCAAGCATGGCGCGCGTGGTCAGTTTGCGAGAATTGAGGCAGGACAGAGAAGACAAGATAAACGGGACCGGATGGCCGAGGCTAAGAGACTTCGGGAGCAGGTCAAAGTTGGACCTGTATCATCATAGTGCAAGGAATGAGCCACATGCAGCGGTGTCTGTGTTTGTGACTATATGTATAACACGGGATATGGATGGCAGCGGGGGGTTTTATGGACTTTTGTATACAAGTGTATTATATCCACTTACGGAATGTTTCCAGAAGGTGACACAGATTAATGTATGACCATACAACGTTACAAATAACCCGATCCACGAGTCTCCCAGCGTATGCACTGGCTCTGCCGAAGATGCAACCGCCACAGAATGATCTCGTGTATACTCAGAACCCGAGACCAAGGGCGCAAACAGTTTATAAAGCTGGCTAAATCCTCATATATCGTTGACATCGAGATCTGTCCCTCGGCTCGTGACTCACTGACGGTGAAGGTAGGCGGGAGTCGTCAGCTCATTGAAGACGTTTGAGAGAGGGGACTTGGCCTTGTTACGTTGAATCTTAAAGCCTTGTAACAACACGAAGTCGGGCCACAACTTATATCAGTGAGGAATAAATACTCACAAACGTTTTTCGTGTGGCAATATATATGACAGTGATGGGAATTTGCTTCCCTACTGAGTGAACTTTCTTCAACACTGGTAGAAAGCCGTTTACACTGGCTACTCCTGTTTAACAGCGCATTGCCAATTGTTCAGGCATTGTTGGTTCTATACAATCGACTTGTTCAGGTCTAGTTGGTGAGTCGGGGTGTCAGGCACTGGCAGGCGGCTGCACAGCTATGTTCAGTCATTATTTGTTCACCTATACCCATTGTGAATATTCGCCTCTCTCCTCCCGCGCACACAACACTTTCTCATTTTAGAATAAACCAAAATCTCTTTTTTCTTTCTGGATAGATTTGTTGGAGACTTGTTATCGGAGACACATCTTGGAGACCTGAACCCAACATCAACCTTCATCATGACGTCGAACAAGTTGTCCGACCCATACGCCCATACTCCTCCTCTTCCTCTCCCCATAGAGAACCTAGGCAAGGAGGTACCTCTCAATAGAAGTCAAGAAGAGAAACAGGACACCTACCCCAGCTCATCATCTGGGAACAATCTCAAGGCATTCTCGTCACACAGTCCGCGAGCTCTCAAAGATTACCTCTGCAGCCCGAACCAGGGCGAAGTATCTTCAGTTGATCTTCACACTCCTCCCACCGACTCTCAGAGAGATAAACTCGGTTCTGGAGATGTGCGTGAAGCCAGGCACAAACGGAGCATCGACACCCAACTTAACCCACCTCGAGAGTATCACAAGCCCAAGACTAGTCACCGGTCTCAGTTCACCATCCCAGAGCGAAAGCCCGGACTCAAGCTGCTAGAGAACTGGCATTCCGAATCCAACTATCCTTGCAACAAAGATTATGCCGAACATAGTGATTCCACCTTTAAGCCTAGAGTCCTCGCTAAGCAGATCGACCCCGAGATACCTCTATCCCTACACAACTGGCATAGCGAAATCAACTTTCTCGAACCACTCGCTCTTGAAGCAGATATTCGCCAAGAGTATGCTGTTCATGCTACCTACAAGAAGGACCATCACGATGCTAGTGTCAAAAAGATCAATGATAAGCGACAGGCCACTGCAGAACAGGAGGCCATCAAGATGCTCGACTGGAACACTCCAATGGAATTCCATGATGTGCCCCGCCACGTACAACAAGCAATATACGACGACAAAGTTGAAGTTTCCGCTTTGACCAGAAAGATCGCAATCCGCGATGGACACGTCGAAGGCATGATTGCTGGAGAGTTCACTTTCCACCCAGATACCTCTCACTTACCACTAACCGAGGACCAGACGGCGGTTCTTCGTGAAGCTGAGAGTTTCCAGGGGCTGTTCTCGCTGGAAGAGGTCAATGAAGATGAATATGATATTCTTCAGAAGACCTCAAAGAAGGTCAAGCCCCCAAACAAGTCCTCTACTTCCAAATCTTCCAAGTATGATCTGTGGCTCAAAGAGCAGTCATCCAATTCCTGCCCAGCGTCTAAGTGGCTTGATGACGAGGTGGCCTTTTCGAAGAAGAAGGCATGCAACAAAGCCTTTTCCAAGCAGGTCAAACATTACTTCCCAACTTTCAACTCACCCTATCTGAAAGAACTTCCCAAGGCCGTCGACACTAACAAACTTGAGTGGGAAACCGAATATTTCCCCTATATACTCCCCAAGACTGATAATGACGCTGAGCGCCACAATATGTACGAAACTCCTGTCAAGGTTGATGTTCCAAAATGGTTCCCAACCTTCACCAGCTATGGCGTTGTCCCCATCAACCGCCGCAACAGCATCGAGAAGCAGTACAAGGAATTCCTCACCCATATCTGGAGACTCGAGAACCAGATGCGCAGCAAGAAAAGCAACAAAAAGTGGGATAAGAAATGGCACGAACCCAGCTCTCGCTGGTCCGAACCTTTCCAGAAGGTGAGCGGTGGCTAGTGGAAATGCCGTTTCGACCCTGGCAAGCCGGTAAAGGAGCAATTCTGTCACAAGTATCATAAAGGTCAAGAATGGGTCACGTTTGAAAAGGCCGCGCCGCGCGATCTTGTCGAGCAAGATGTGGTTTCTGGGGAATTCAGCTTCGATGATGTTTTCGACATGGACGGTAGTGATAACAACAAAGCCATTGGTACGAAGAAGCCCGAAGTTTGTCTCAAGGAGATCGAAACGGCGGTGAAGAAGGCCATTGCGAAGGTTGGTATATGAGTGTGGAATGTAATCACAAGAAGTGAGGCTGATTACCTACGAGATGTGAAGGCAAGGAAAGGAGACGTCGATGAAGGATAGGTGATGGTCATGTCATTATAGAACGTTTTCGCATAGGCAGATAACTTTGGATAACGTTCTGACGTGCTAAATATGCTACACTGCGTTTCCCAGGCTTGACGTTTAGTAAATAAACGAAATATGCTATATATTACATAGAATACAAAAGATGCAGGTTAGTGGCCATTCCACGTTAATCCTGTGAGCCTTCAATCTCAATGGCAGACATATCAACCACCACCTCTTCCTCCTCAGTCTTAGCCTTCTCCAGCAGGGGTAGCATTTTACCTCCCCTCATCAACACAAGCTTGTTGTTATCCTGTCCATACTTCAAACCAACTGTAACTCCATCTAGACCCATCGCTTGAGCCTTGATATTCCATATCAGTTGCAGAATATCTCCCTCCTTGGAGCAACACACATAGCCTAGCGCCACATCCGCAGAGTGCATCTCGCCCTGCACACCCTTCGTGGCTGGTTTCTCACCCACCAGGAGGCCCAGGACATCATTGCCTCGCCATCCCGGAGGAGCTGCTTCCATAGCGCCCTTGAGCTCGCGAACGTACATTGGGCTTGCACTTCGAGCACCTGCTTTGCATTGGAGAACCACTCTGAATGTTTGTGTTGTGGAGGGGAGTGTCCATATCCCTAGAAGATCCATGCCACGGTCTGACTGCCCCCCAACGCGTTTGAGAAAGAAGCCATACTGTGATAGTGTATCGGCGACTGTATATTCGTAATGGGTGCCTCTGTAGACCGTGGATCTTTTATTTAAGCTGACACGTTCCACGTATGATAAGAAGGAGTTGAGATCGGAGTGCTCCTTGGTCGGAGCATCGGGATATATTAACTCAAAGGGTTTTGGAGCCTTGGCTTTGCGCTTGCTCATCAGCCTTGCACCGTTTATTGCGCGGCACCATTTTTTCGACTGATTTACATGCCTTGAGACATTAAAAGAGCCTCGGGGCAAAATAGGCATTATTCATAGATTGTTGGCCGACGATCAAACCTTTCCTTCTTAAAACCGTGGGCTGTGAAGATTTGAGACTGGATATGCATTAAACGGGGTTACATATAACCCTGTCAACGTTTTCAAGTGATATCATTCGAGCTAGGTTTGAGGTGAGTGTATCATGAGAGATGATCAACTGTTCTCACTTAGAATAACTACATTAGTCTTGAGTTTGGGACTATTTACTAGGACTTGGTAGATGGAACACTTGAGCTTGATTTGCGCCTTGCCTTGCCTTGCCAGTTAAGTTGAGCAGAAACCATACAATCACTCAAAACCACAGCACTTGCTATGAACTGTGAGTTCGACAGCCTATCCATTGTTGAATTCGATCGCTTTTTTTCTCTTTGACATATATGTAGACATATCCAATACTTTGACTATTTCACATGTAAGATCCCTGGCGCCAGCGCAGCACAAGTTCCACTCATCATACAACATATCTAGCAATTATACAAAAATGGCCCATAAAACTGGTCCTCTTCACATATCATAGCATATCGCCCTCTGCGTGATCTTGCATGCCTGGTGGGAATATACTGTTAGCCAGGCGTGATGCCGGTTGGGGCGGTGGTTTCTCTCTGCTCCTCTCGTCTCGTGAACGGCTGCTTGGCCCACGTCTCATCCTCGACTGAGGTCTTCGTGTTGCGGGCTTGATCATATTCTCCAAGTAAAAGGCGCTTTCGGTATGCCCTGTACCAGGCCTCTCATCATCGGCATCAGAGAAGCCCCCCACATACTCATCGTCAGAAACAATATCGCCCATCTGTGGTTGATAAGAAGCTGGAGCTGAGGGTGATGTGATGGATCTGGAATGCAGGCCTGGTCTGACAGTAGGGATTACCACACTGAAGGCGCCCGGATTCATAGTATTCGAGCTTCCCTCCCTCAATAATCCTGGAGATCGATCGGAGAATCCATTTTGGAAGGAGGTATTGTTCGAGGCTTCGTGAAGAATCGGCAGAATCTGCTCATCGTAAAGTTCCGCTCCAGGTTCGAAGGACTCCGGGGTATATTCAGTGATTGTCCTGGAAGATCTGCCGTCGTCATCCGTCGTAGGACTGGATGGCTCTTCGAAAAAATCGTCAAGGCTGTCCAGTTTGGTTGCAAGATCCCCTGAGTGAACGTCTCCGCGTCCTTCATCAGACAGCATCGTTTCGGTTCGTTCTGGTGCGCCAAAGTAGTTGTATGGAAAGTCATCGGCATGAAACTCAACATCGGGGGTAGGCGAAGTTTCGGTCAACATCCCTTCTGAGCCCTGACAAGTATAGAAAGCGGCATGAATATTGGCCCGCGTCGCATCTGTCTTCTTCGCAGGCATAGGAATGGCCCATCCTGATGCCTCGGGTATTCCAAACAAACTCTGCGTACGCTCGTATTCCTTGCGGATCGCCCTCGAGGTTGGCCGTGTCATGCTCATCCTCAAATGGTGCTTGTCCATATGATTTCCAGACATGGTCATGATGTTGTCCAACACCTCAAGCGCCTCCATACAGAACTCTGTCTGTAGGAGCCGAAGAAGTGGGGAGATCAGATCGGATCCATGACCAGCGAGCTCGGGTTTGCGCATGTCCACTTCAGGGATTGCGACACAAAGGATCCTCATGGTCTGGATCTTCACCCACGACAACGAGTTTGTGAGGAGCCCGGTTAGGAAAGTCACCATCTGGAAGTCCATCTGGGGGAGATAGTACTCTCGTAAAGCTCCCCATAGCTCAACAATGAAGTCTTTGCTGCTGTCCTGTGGGTTTCCCATTGCGAAATCTTCCAGAGCCTCGGCGATACCAGCCAAGCCTTGGTTATCGGCTTCTTCCTGGAGAAGTCTTGCTGTCTGAATAACGCTTTCGTCCGAGGTGGACCTCTCAAGTTCGTTCAAGAAACGCGGGAAGTTGGCCAGTAACGAGAAGAATAGACGGGACTCGTCGCCCACTAAGCCGTCGCTTGGTAGGTGTACCAACTTATCTATTGTGTCGAGAGTTGGTTGCCAACAAAGCGACGACCGCAAGCCCTTGTGAAGTAGAGGCTGGATACCTTCGAATATTCCCTCCCAGCGAGACGGCTGGCCGTCGGCAAGTATTCGTCGCACATTTGGTGAGCTCAAATCCAATTTTGAGAGAAACTTATTGAGCATTTCGACCGCTTCCAAGAACTCCCGCTCGTTAATAGACTCTAGACAAGCACAGGTCGTCCAAAACAGCTGTGGGAAGTTAAGAAGATCTTCAGCATCAAGCTTCACAATGATGGTCTTCAAAGTCGTCAAGATTTCCATGGAGAAGGATTGGATTTCTGGGTCTTCATCAGCAATAGTATTGGACAATCGAGCAAGCATGTCTCCAAGCATTGGCTGGTCCACAGATGTAAGAACGCATCTGAAGATTTGGAATGACCGGCAAGCAAGATGTCGAACTGGGCAGGATGTCGCCCAAGTTAGCGAAAGGCGTCCCCAATGCTCTTTGATTCCAGGAAAGGTCGTCTCGAAGGTTTTGATAACCTCTGTTGTAAGGGATTCCATACTTGGTGGCACTTTGCTATCGTGATCGTCAACCTTGCCGTTGCTATCCTCATATCCCCAGACCACAGAGCGATCGTGCCGACGAATCATGTCGATCAGATCTTCGATGGCTGTCTTGTCAACATCCTGAGTCTGCTCATCTATCTGCGATATGACCACCTCATGAATAAGATGCACAAGCATCTCTCGTGCCTGTTCCTGAACCAACGGAGTGTAATGATCCCAAAGGACAGTGACGACCTGAAGAAGAAGCGGGACGTTTTCGTGGGTAAGGTTAACTGGAGATACCATTAGATCCACAAGTAGGATCAGTGACAGTTGGCCGAGAGAAAACCCAGCTTGCTTGGTTCCAACTGGAAGAGCCTCGGCCAAATTAGCACAGTAGGGCAGAAGGTTAATGTCAGCTGGGGGCTCAACAGCATCTCGCTTCTCGTTCGGTACCATGGCTTTCGGGGTTATTTGCATAAGAAGGAATTCAACAACCTTGATGCCAGGCGTGCTATTGGTTGTTGAGAGAAAAACAACAATTTGCTTAGCATACTCCACGAAGTTCTGCTCCCGACGCTCAAGACACAGCTGCATGATGAATTCGAGAACCAATCGGACGTTTCCTGGGTAAGGCCCAGTTGCAAGAGCTTGCCAAAGAGCTTGAACCTCATTATGCAGTGCGCCGCTGGACTTGATAGTAATCTCGAGCAGGTTTGCAAGCAATACAAATGACTGTGCCGCAGGTCCACCACTGGGGTCCAACTTTAACTCAATGGACTGAATCCAGGGCAACATGACTGCAACAACATTTCGCTGAGCTGCAGGTTGAAGATCCTTGAAGTAGAGGGTGAACTCGGAGAAGATATGAAATGCCAGTTCTGTGTGTTGCTTGGCAAGGCGTTTGGAGATTTCGAACTGTGCTAGTTTGTACACAGCCTGCGTTTTGTCTGAGATGCTGATGTCAAAGTCTTGAATCTTGGAGTTTCTCTGTTGACGTGTCTCCAAGCTCCGAAGGACAGTCGAAGACTTGGACCGAATCTCGCTTTGATCATTGCCCAATGTGAACAGACACAAACCAAGGAGCTTCCAGAACGGACAAGGATAATCAATGTGATCCTGGAGAACTTGTGTGACCACCGTGAAATAGCTTTCGAGGACTTTAGGCGCCTCGGCCAAATAACAACGTGCAATACAGTGCTCCATCAAGTAAGGAACCTCCTGGTTGTGGACAATTAGGTTCTGGAGGGCTCTTCTGCCAATGACGTTCATCTTATCGCTTCCCGAGTTGAAAATAGAGTCGATCCAAGCAAGCATACGTCGAACATCAAACTGAAGAACCACGTTACTCTCTGTTGTGACGCTAATCGGTCCGCCACATAAAGCAGCCATTGCACTGAGGGCTGCAGTCCGAAGGTTTCTCTTCTCTATCTCCATCGCAGCGGTAGCAGTGCCTCGCTCGCCCAGGGTCTGTTGGTCAATTAGCGATTGCCGCATGGTGTCCTCTCGAGCACGGATCTGGTTCTGATTCGGCGAGAATCCGCACCAGTCCTCCATCAGCGAGAACGCAGATTTTCGGGATTCAAAAGTCATCCATCGGGATGGATCTTTGGTTCTGTTAATTCCTTCAAATAGTGCTTCCATCAGTCCACAGTAATGGCGTCGGAGCTTCTGGAATTCCCAATCCATCTGGACTTCTCCGTCCATGAGGAATAGCTTCAGGTCCTTTGTATATGTGGTGAGAGTGGTTAAGAAAAACTCGCCGTTGTAAACTTCGGGGTCTCTAAGGAAATGCGAAGTCAACTTGAAAACATGGGTGATCTCCGTTCTGAGAAGGTCCATCTTCCGGTTCCTCCTAGGATTGCTGTTTGTCCTCTGATGTATCCGAGCCCGTGCCTCATCGTTACATCGAGAGACTTGGCCTTGTAGTTCCTCAAGAAGAGTCCGATAAATATGAATGTTAATGGACCCCATAGCAACAACAACAGCGTCCCGAACAGACGCGGAGGAGACGGACAGCATGGGAATGAGGTACTTGAACAACATCCGAGCCGTCACAATCTTATCTTTAGACGACGCTTTCGACGCCTTCCGGACGTGCTGGGGATCCTGAGCCGTTGGCAACGCGCCTGGGTCTGCCAGTGTTGTGCAAGCAAAGATCAGATACAGCTTCCATTGCTCCACCATCACCTCAGGATGGGTTGTCGCAGATCGGGCCCCTAGCCTAGCACTTCCTGGCTCGTTATTGTAGTACAAGCCCCTTGAAGGCTCGGAGAGATACACGATTGGCTTGTACATCTGCAAAATACGATTGCAAATGAGATCGCGACAGATAGTGACTGTGAACGGGCATTTCTCATAGGCCATGCGAATGAGCTTAGGGAAGATTTTAAACCACAAAGTCGTATCATAAGAGACATCACTGGCACAAAGCTCAACGAGAGCACCTTGGTTATTGGCGTTTTGTAGACCACGTTGCAATCGGCTTCGTTCAGCAACAGATAGCTGCTCGTCGTTGAAATCCATGACCTTACTAGACTCGTTTTCAAGGATATCAATCAGTCTCATGGAATCCTTATCCTCGGAAGCTTCTTTCCCAAGGGCCTTGTCAAATTCAACAATCAAACGAAGAACTGTCACTGCAAAGTGACGAACTCGTCGTGATTGAGAACATAGGAAAAACAATCCATGGGCCTCGGCCTGGTCAACCTCAGCCCAGATACTAGATATATCAAGCTTGATAGCTCTTTTATCAGATGCATTAGCTTCAGGTTGGTCTGTAGCAGCGTCTCGGGTCTTTTGTCTGATTTCCTCGATCCATATCTGTAGCAGTTCAACGTATAAGCGTAGGGTGTTCTCGATATGACTGTGGCCAAGCATTCCGCCATCAGACATTGTCGAGTATCGATCATCGAAGTTGAAGATGAAACGAGCGAATCCCATAGTGACTTGTTGAGCATGCGATTGTCTGGCAATGGCTTTCAAAGAATTGGCAGATGACTCCGCAATATTATACTGCACATGAGCTGTTCCAGTACACAGCAAATTGATCAGAGAGTTGAAAGGTATGTCAACAGAAAGACAACGGGGTAACGCCTGAACAGCAACATGTAAGAGTTCATAAAACGCTTGTTTTTGATCCGCGGCACTCTGATGGTCGTCTTTGCGAGAGAAGGTAAAGGTTTCAGTTATAGGGGTTTTTGGCAAAGGGCTATTGAACTTCTCATCCAAGGCTGCTTGTCCACCAAATGTATTGTCACAAATAATCGTGATTTTTCCAAGAATTTCACAGAACTTGAGATAGAAGTCTCGGACTCCGTCACTCAAGACGTGAGTTAAGACAGGGCGAGTGATGTACTCCTCCTTCGAATGCGCATCTGGTTGTGATAGCGGAGAGTTGCGTGCCGAAGACATAGCAGGGGAGACAGGAAATCGATCGTGAGTCGAACTCGAGTTTGGACTTTCAAAGAATTGCGGGAAAGGAGGTCGTCCTTGCTCACCCTTCTCCAAATCCGACATTATGTATAGGAAAGCCCTTATGCCAACAACAACCCGGTCAGGGTCCAGTTGCTCAACTTTCAACTCTTTGTTGGCAGTAAAAAGTTCAGCATTGATAAGAGGAAACACAACATTCCTGAAGCAGTATTCAGGATACTTAAAGCCAACGATCCGAATGATCTGGATCAGAGGTTCAGTGCACGGAGTATCCGATGCAACTAAACTTCGCTTGGATGATGGCAAAACAAGTTTCATGACCTCGTCGATTTTGCGGAGGCTATTTTGGAAGGTCTCATTAGTTCGATACAGGAATGTCCATAACAAGCGAGAGATGACCTGAAGACAAAGGGGTTTAGTCATTCGATCCTTGACTTTGGTTTGTAAAGGCAATATCAACTGCAGCCATTGTGATCCAAAATTGTCTGGAGAGGATACACAAAGCAAAGTCGCAGTAAGAGGGAAAGCGAAGTTCCAATGCCTCGGTTTCATAAACATTTGTGCAAGGCGAGGTCCGACAGCAGCGAGTACTTCCGCCCATTTTGGATGCATGAAATGGCTGTTGCTGGCCTTTGCGGCGATTGGAAGAAGAAGCATCTCTATCACTTGGCAGAAGGCTGTCTTGACTTTTTGACCGTGGGATTTCTGGAACAGGCGGCCAAGTGAGATGAGAAAATCGCAGGATTGCTCCCATGACTCTTCGGGGGAGATCTTGAGCTTTAGGTGCTTCATGCCCCCCAAAACAAGTTCTACTTTTCCCTCGGCATCTCGACCAGAAGAGGAGGTTGGGCTTTTGACCACACGTTCTTGGAGAGAGCTGTCCAAGTCTTCAATGAACCTCCTGGTAACTCCACCAAAGTTAATGCCACTCATGTATCCCAGCAACTGAGCAAAAAGGTTCCAATTGGCAAGTTTCAGAGGCGACACCATCAACTGCTCAGTATCGGCGATTTTTAGTTGTCCGAATATAATACTTTCCAGCTTATCCTCCATTTCGGCGGTGATAGACGGTAGGTTACTCTGACTGATGACTTCGAGGAGAACGCGACAAAGAATGTATATAGATACGGTCGATCGACGTTCAGCTTGTGCTACAAACTCTTGCCTTGCTGCGAGTGTTGGCGGACCATTTGGGAAAACAGAATCAGGACCTCCTTGGCCAGGCATCGCAGCTTGTACTGGTTCTGTATTTCTTCGAACAAGAGGTGCCCCTGCCGCGGCATTTCGAGATTGCTGAAGATGACTGCGAGCTTCGTTGGCAGCATCACTTTTACTTTTTCTCCAGAGCATCATCGAGTCTATCAGGGCTTTCGGTTTAGGGCTAGCGATATGGCCCAGAGCAACAATCAACTGATCGAACGCTGGGTCAACACCTGGTCCGCATATTTGTTCAACATTGGGTTCGGGATCAAACGGAACCGTGATGCATTCTGTCAACTTCTCCTCCGCCTGTGCAATAAACTATTTCAAGTTAGTTGTGGTACGCATATACACACTAAAGTTTATACTGACTGAGGTGAACAAGACATGAAGCGCATATTCGCCAACCGTCTTTTGCTCATCCTTGTGACGTGAAGAGTGAGAGTGATGGGGGGTATGGTCGCGCCGAGATTTACTATGCATTCGTTCCAGCTTTCGTTGGGTCATGCCATATGGAGCATCAGAAGCATTAGGACGGTCCATAGGTGCAACATTTCCGGGGAGAGATGTAGGTGGCCGAGAAGGATAACCGGCGTCGCCATCGATACGGGTGGCCACCGATTGCATGTCTGAACGATCAAAGCCGACGCCAGCGGCTGCTATCATTTGCGGGCTGAGGGGACTAGAGCTGGTGCTGGCCAAGCTGCCATTTCTCGAGTGTTGAATGCCGTGGACAATCGAAGTTTGACGATGATGGCCGTATGCGGCGCTCTTCGGGTCGATAATGCGCTCTAAGACTCCGCCCAGAGGGCTCCTCGAATGAAGTCGTGGCGAGGTCAAGGGCGGGTGCGTCTGGGGGATCTTTTCGGCGGACGATTCTCGTGAGTGCGCAAATCGATGGGCGACCGGCGATTCTGAAGCTACAGGGCGTAATGTTCTATCCCACTTCTTCTCATCATCATCTTCTTCCTCCTCCTCTTCAAGTCTAGGAACAGGCCGGGGAGAGAACCTGAGCGTATCCTGCAGGTGGTCCGGCAGCGGCTGCGACGGCACTATGGGTCACACAAGGGGGTTAGTGAACAAAAGATATATCTTTGCTGAATGTTTGAAGATGTTGGTGAAACGACAGCGGAGACGCCTAGAGCAGGGTCTGCATGTCAGCACCGCCAACTTTGCTTATTTTGCGGCTATAAATACTGAAGACCCCGCCAAGCTGAGTTGTCTGGATGGTCTTAGGGAAAACTGGTGACGAAGGTATTCCCGCGATACAGCCCAGATTTTAGAGGTGGTGCGGGAAGAGAGGGGTTGGTGTTGGTGTTGGTGTCAGGTACTGAACGTATTGGAGTGTGGACACACTTTCTAGGGATTTGGACTTACCCATCCTCAAGTTCTATGTCGCAGTCCCATGATCTATGTTGATTCTTCAATCTCAATGTCAGTATCGCAACTGAGCAAAAACAAAAGCAGGGGAACACGAGAAAGGCGAAGGGTATTTACGGGTTTGAAGGGATGCAACTATGCATGTGCAGTACACGAGGGAGTCTTTTGACAACAAAGACAAAGACCCAAGAGACCGACTGACTTTGACGGCTGGACCACGCGCAATGACGCTACCGTCAGCTTGCCCATGTATTGGCCCGGCCCGCTGAATGGCTTGTCCGACAAGCCTTTGTAGAGGGCTGTTATGGAGCCAAACGAACCCAGGGAGCTCTAACACATGGCACACATGGCAATCGATTCGTAGTGTTCTTTGGGCCATATCCTTGCTATCTGCAAGGGCCATGGCCTATCAACGGAACTAAGATCAACCGACATGGGATGACGGGCCCTTGGGAGACAGCGCGCCACTTCTTGCCTGTCAATTGGCTTCCGGGCTTCTTGGGAGGGGGCTTGGGTGATCCTCATGGCTCAGTGTTCGAGATGCTATCTGACAGGCATCTATTCACAAGAATGACTCGGTGAAGCTTGAGGGATGGATACGCCCCACTGCCAAAGCTGGTGTATTATCAGAACATAAACAAGAGTACGGAGGTTCGTCTCAAAAGTCTTTGCCGAAGAAGACTGTGGCTAAGAGACCCACCTTTGATAAGATACCAGAAATACATCTAGCGAGATAATAGATGCTGATTCTAATTAAATTATAGCAGTTTTAACCAGTAAAATACTTAAAGATTCTCCCTAAATGCCCTATAACTATAGGGGTTTAATAGGGCAGTCCCTCTGTAAGCTGTCTCATCTCTTGTATACCTCTGTACCTGACAGGGATTAGCAATTGTGGCGTAAGTTATCTTAGGCAAATACTTTTGAGACGAACCTCCGTACGCCTGCACTTGTTAGCAAGGATCAACGGACCCGGATGCTCATCAGCGTAGCACTTGTTTTCTCCGCTGATCATTGTGCCAGCTAGGGGAGGAAAGAAAACTCAGGACCTTAATCCTAAACGACAAAAAGATTTAGGTAACTTTACATAAATTTAGGATATCCTTTGCTGGATTTATTTTGACACCTCATATCAAGGTACGGTGTTTTCTTGCCCCCCGAGGGCCAGTATGAAATTGCTTAGAAGATAACCCTTGAGTTAGCATAATGGACCTGGGTATCTCCATGTCGTTCAATATCTCGCCATAAGCACCGCACACAACTTCATTATGCGAAGGGATGGTATAAGCGAGGTTTCCATGAGTCAGGGATATATAATACCTATGATATCTCCGCTTGATCCTAGCAGCTCGCTAGCAGAACACGAAGGGTCAAAGACTAGATACATTGAAGCACCACTCGAGTAGCTGAGACTAATTAGAACACATGCCATTTTATCATAATGGTCACTAGAAACATATGTTAAGCAATGCGACCTGCTTGGTAGACCTGGCCAAGCCACAAGCATTTGTTTATAGAGCCTGCATGTAAATTTCGCAGGTATTCATGTGAGACGATCTTGTGTCATGGTTGTCGATGTCCCGCATTCCAATGGGTGATTGGCATTGAGCAAGCAAATTGGCAATGGTACCCTAGGCTGTCTTGGCAGCAATGAATGTCAAAGAAACAAAGGTAAATGCCACATAGGAAAACTCATAAAGACGGTCCATGCTTTCTATTGTTTTGATTCAAATACCTACCTGCACAGTCGTCTGCTGATAACAGCCACACTACATGGTGTGTTCAACGGTTTGTCTCTGGACTGCACAGGTTTTCTTCAATTTGAGGGGTCGAGGCATGTGCACTCGGCACTTCAAAGGAGCCGCGGATCGAAACATCGGGATAGTTTCCGCAAAAGAATAGAGGGCGGAACTAAAGTCCAATGTTGTAAGGCGATTCGAAGATCTTGGGGTAAATTTTCTGGCTACATAAATAAGGAGCAGAACTAACGAAGATAGTCGATGAGAGATGACCAGGCGGGACAAAAACGCGGGGATGGAGGCAAGAGAATGAAGAATGCTATTGCTCGATATGCCGAGGCCAGTTGAGTCGGCCGGGAGTCGATTACGGGAAGTGCAAGATTCCGTGCAAATGGCGGCTTCATACCTATTGAGCGTGTTCGTTTTCGGAACCCCGCCGGCGCCGGCCGCAATATCTCCTGATTCGACCGCCGTCACTTACCGTTTGATCTTCCGGGCGCCGGCTGCGAGGTCGCTCCCTGGAAAGCGACTGGAAAACACATATCAAGTTCCGAGTTTCCTTTCTATTTCATCATTCTGTTCCTTCTAGCTTTTGAGGCGTCTGTGCGGTCTAAGTCATCCAGTCCACCACCCTCTTTCTTTTCACGGCAAAGAATCACAAACTCGAAAGTGAATCGTTGGACACTTTTACCATCTCCAAAGCGACTCTGGCCTGAACCCCTGCAATCCCGCAATTGAGCCCCAACAACAAGAAGAACCCCGGCTTTAACGGTTCAATCCGAGCCAACAACCGAGCGAGATAAGACCACTGTGGCATTCCGTAGCTGTTCTGAGTAGCACATACCTTTACCCTTTTGAGGAGGTTTCGTTTCAACCTGCTACGGGTAGGTATAGTATTTCCATAATAGCTACGAGTTAACAAGAGTTGGGTTTTGGCTGCTGAGTAGATGGGTTTACGTGGCCAAAGTTCATGATTAGTGCTGATCCTTCAAATCGGTAAGTGCGGTCCAGGAAATCTCACCTCGCACGATAAAGGATCCTCGGGTCATCCATTAATCTCCTACTTTAGCGCGAATTTGTTACTGACAGCGCATCCTTTCTTTCTAGACACTCCACGCCACATCCCACTTTCCTCCTCCTCCTCCTCCTCCCCCGCCTCCTTTCCGGCCGATGAGTATTGGGACAAAAACCTCGAAATCTCGTTGAAACTCGGCAGATCCTGATTTTGTCACTGGCATCGTTGTGTTTGCTGGCTCTCTACCTCTTGACCACGAATCCGCCCCAGCGCTTTCGTAGCCATCATGGCTGAACTCGACACTCTGGACATCGTCGTCCTCGGCGTTATCTTCCTCGGAACGGTTGCATACTTTACAAAGGGCAAGCTATGGGGTGTTACCAAGGATCCCTACGCGAATGGCTTCGCTGCCGGCGGCGCTTCTAAGCCGGGTCGCACGAGGAACATCGTCGAGGCAATGGAAGAATCCGGCAAGAACTGTGTTGTCTTCTATGGTTCTCAGACCGGTACTGCTGAAGATTATGCTTCTCGCCTCGCCAAGGAGGGTAAGAGTCGATTCGGACTAAACACCATGATTGCCGATCTTGAGGACTACGATTTCGACAACCTGGATACCGTTCCCAGTGACAACATTGTCATGTTCGTTCTCGCAACTTATGGTGAAGGTGAGCCTACCGATAACGCGGTCGACTTCTATGAATTCATTACCGGCGAGGATGCCAGCTTCAATGAGGGCAATGATCCTCCGCTGGGCAACCTCAACTACGTTGCTTTCGGTCTCGGAAACAACACGTACGAGCACTACAACTCTATGGTCCGCAATGTTAACAAGGCTCTCGAGAAGCTTGGCGCTCACCGCATCGGTGAAGCTGGTGAGGGTGATGATGGTGCTGGTACCATGGAAGAGGACTTCTTGGCCTGGAAGGATCCCATGTGGGAAGCCCTCGCTAAGAAAATGGGACTGGAAGAGCGTGAAGCAGTCTACGAGCCTATTTTTGCCATTAACGAACGCGACGACCTGACTCCTGAAGCCAATGAAGTGTATCTCGGTGAGCCCAACAAGCTGCATCTCGAAGGCACCGCCAAGGGACCATTCAACTCTCACAACCCCTACATTGCCCCTATCGCTGAATCTTATGAGTTGTTCTCCGCCAAGGACAGAAACTGCCTCCACATGGAAATTGACATCAGCGGTTCTAACCTCAAGTACGAAACTGGAGACCATATTGCTATCTGGCCTACCAACCCTGGTGAGGAGGTCAACAAATTCCTGGATATTCTCGACCTCTCTGGAAAGCAGCACAGCGTTGTCACTGTCAAGGCTCTCGAGCCTACCGCCAAGGTTCCTTTCCCCAACCCTACAACCTACGATGCCATTCTGCGATACCACCTCGAGATCTGCGCTCCTGTTTCACGTCAATTCGTCTCTACTCTCGCCGCATTTGCTCCCAACGATGATATCAAGGCTGAGATGAACCGCCTTGGCAGCGATAAGGATTATTTCCACGAGAAGACTGGCCCGCATTACTACAACATTGCCCGTTTCCTTGCCAGCGTCAGCAAGGGCGAGAAGTGGACCAAAATCCCGTTCTCTGCCTTCATCGAGGGTCTCACCAAGCTCCAGCCCCGTTACTACTCCATTTCTTCCTCGTCTCTGGTTCAGCCCAAGAAAATCTCGATCACTGCCGTCGTTGAATCCCAGCAGATTCCTGGCCGGGATGATCCTTTCCGTGGTGTTGCTACAAACTATCTTTTTGCCCTAAAGCAAAAGCAGAACGGTGACCCCAACCCTGCACCTTTTGGTCAGAGCTACGAGCTTACAGGCCCCCGCAATAAGTATGATGGCATCCACGTTCCTGTCCATGTTCGTCACTCCAACTTCAAGCTCCCCTCGGACCCCGGTAAGCCCATCATCATGATTGGTCCTGGTACTGGTGTCGCTCCCTTCCGCGGTTTCGTGCAGGAGCGTGCTAAGCAAGCCCGTGATGGTGTTGAGGTTGGAAAGACACTCTTGTTCTTTGGTTGCCGAAAGTCAACCGAGGATTTCATGTACCAAAAGGAGTGGCAGGTAAGACAATATAGAATTCAATCGTTCGAGGCTTATACTGACTGTTTCTCAGGAATACAAGGAGGCTCTTGGCGATAAGTTTGAAATGATCACCGCCTTTTCTCGAGAGGGCTCCAAGAAGGTTTATGTTCAGCACCGACTTAAGGAGCGATCTAAGGAGGTCAGCGATCTGCTCTCCCAGAAGGCTTATTTCTATGTCTGCGGTGATGCAGCCCACATGGCCCGCGAGGTCAATACCGTCTTGGCACAAATCATTGCCGAGGGACGTGGGGTGTCTGAGGCCAAGGGCGAGGAGATCGTGAAGAACATGAGATCAGCGAACCAATACCAGGTATGTAGTGACTTTGTTACTCTTCACTGCAAAGAAACCACATATGCTAACTCAGAATTACAGGAGGATGTTTGGTCATAGAAAATGGGGCGAATGGCATACTAAATTTAAAGTCAAGTCATCGGCGGCGATGGCTCTTCAGGTTTCATGGTTGGTGTTCTGCTCGACTGCGACTATGTTCGTGGTGTTGATATTTGACGAGATACAAAGTAGACTCGAGGGTTTTCTTGCAGCAAACTAGAGGGATGGTGTTAGGATGGCTTGGTACATTGCGGTATATGGTTTGCAGCATCTACATTGTTGTCATCGTTTGTAACCTGTCCACGAGAGCTTTGGTTATCTGCGCCATCACAGCCTTTCTGCCACTTAGACATGGACTTGCCGACAGAAGCAAGTCTGTAGATCATCACCTCATGCTACCTTAGTAAGACGAACCAAGTTTAAGATGTAGGAAATCGACAAGCCATGTTTAAAATTCTGGGCCAGACTGAATATTTGGCCAGTGCTCCTGTTGAAGGTATGATGATGAATGAAATAAATACAAACATTCCAACTCAGCATTTGTATATGCAGTCATGTATGGGCCGGCCCATGCTGGTATGTGATGGCGTGTCGATAGGTATTAGGGTAATGTTAGATATGGGGAAACTGGCCACCCCTAGAAACCGGCTATCTGCTTTTTAATCTAACTACCTAATTTATAATATCTTAATTAATTTATAACTTTACTAATTTTAATTATAGAAACTTATAAACTATATTAATTAATTTAAAAATAATAAAATTTATTAAAAAAAAATATAAGTATTACTCTTTAAATAATTATAAATAGAATTTCTATAAATAAAACTACTATAGCTTATAGTATTAACTATTTTACCCTTTAAGATTAAATTAAAGATACTATAATACTAAAATAAACTTATAAATTTAATTAAAAGCTTTTAGCTATTTAAAAAAGGTATTTAAAAGATTAAATATTAATTTAAGTTAATTTAAAATATTTTATATTATATTAATAAATTTAATACTTTATAAATTAAATTATAATATATAATAGCTTTTTAAAAGGTATTAAAAAATATTAATTATTTACTTTTATAAATAGAAATAAAAAAATAAAGACTTTATTAAAAAAGTATATAGATTTTAATTAATATAATAAAATATCTATTAAACTTATTAAGGCTTTTTTTATATTATTATTAATACTAGCAGTTTAAATAGTTAAGTAAAGAAATAGATATAATATTAATAAAGTTAATATAATAGAAAGGATAGAATTAAATAGTTTTTTTATTAAGTTAAAAGATAAAAAGTTAATATTTATTTATTAGCTTAATTTAAGATCTTAAATTATAATCCTTAAATATATTTTAGTAATAAAAAAGGTCTTAAGACTTTTAATAATCTTTAAAAAGAAAATAGTTTAATAATAGTATTTTCTAAAAAAATTAAATTTTTTAAAAAATTAAAAATTTATTAATAGTAAAAAAGGCTAAATAAATAACTATATTATATTAATTTAATTAAAAATAGTATTTATTTTATTAATAAAGCCTAAAAATCCTAAAAAACTTTATTTATTAATTTTTAATAATTATAGAAGTTATATAACTAATAACTTCTTATTTAAGTATTATAATAATAATATATTTATACTTTTCCTTTTAATATATACTTTTTATATCTTTTAACTATTAAATATTATAGTTTTTAGACTATTAAAGAAAGTATATTAAAAATTCCTTTTAAATCTTACTTTTATTATAAATTTAAGTTATATTAATAAGATTACCTTTTTATATAATTATAATAAAGCCTAAAAAGAAGCTATTATAAAGTTAAATGCCCTAATTAGCTAGAAAGTAACTAAATTATAGTTAGTTAATTTAATAAAGGTCTTAATAAACCTAATAGTTATTTAAACTCTTAAGATACCTACTTTTATTATTATAGCTATTTTTTTAATAAAACTAAAGAATTTTAATCTTTTTATAACTTCTTAATTATCTATATAGCTTTATTAAGTTATTTAAGTTATTTTAAGTATTATCTTTAATAACCTAACTATTAAGCTACTTTTCTAAAAGATTAGTAATTAACTTAATAATTATAACTTTTTAATTAAATATTAAAAATAAAAAATTATAATATTATAGATAAAATAAAAGAAATATCCTTTAAAAAAGAAAAAAAAAGTTATATATAATAAAAATATTAAGTTTATAAAGATATTAATAATTTTAAAGGCTTATAAATAAATATAAAAAGTATTATAACTATAAAGAATATTAAATTATATTAAAAAATTAAAACTTAAAGATCTTTATATTTAGTTTTATTTAAATATTTATTAATATAAATTTTATTAAATTAAAAAAATATAGTAGTAATTAATTAATTAAGTTCTTAATTATATCTTATTTTTAGTGTTTTATTGAGGGTGGCCGGTTTCTAGGGGTAGCCGGTTTCCCCGTATCTGACGTTATATGCAAGCCGTTTAGACATAGAGTAAGCCTACCCTGCATCACGGTGTGGTTGGTCGCTGACACCACCAATTGAAGGGCTTGGGATTTTTTCTCCCTTGCATATTGCAATCGTAAAACTTTATCTCTTTCCGTCTACATGCACGAACGCTAGTCGAATAAATTCCAACAACCCGGTACTTGGAAATCAGTACTACGTTATGGCGTTGGAGGATATCTTGAAGCCATGCCACAAGGGCCGAACCTGAGCATTTGAGCAACTCGAAGTGCTTTACTAGATGAACTATGGGTACGATGTGGTATTATCACGGCCGACGATATAAATTCAAGAGTAATACGCTTTACTTACCTACCCTCGGGGAGAAATATTAAACGGCCCAAATGTACCAAAATTTGCTGGCGTTCCACCCATCGAAGGGTCTAAATCGCCGGGCTGAAACTTGACTAAAAAGAAAGTCATAACGCATGGACAGGCAATACAAGACAAGCCGAGCGGTTGATGCAGGTGCAAACTGCACGGATACAAAAGAGCATATGAAAAGCAATATGTGTACTCACAGGTCAAACATACTAGACAAGCCAAGAGCTAAAAAGCTGATATTGAAGTACTACCAAGGATTGGAAAGCATCACGAACATGCAGCTTACAGAGACATGCATACTTAGGTGTTCATGGAATGGGATGGCGAACATGCACGCCTTGTCTAACAAGATCTTGCATAATCTTCAACAAATCAGAGCGCGAGACATTGGGAAAATGACTACAAGAGAGTTCGATATTTGAGCTCAAACAAGCGACTAGGAAATGGTTGGTTTTGCTCGCATGGGAGATCTGTTTGTGCTATGAGCCATGCCGCAAAATACCTGCCTAGAAGTATACGGAACATACTCTTATTAAGACACATCTTGTACACTCCCCAATATAAGTGTCTGCGTACTTCAGCTGGGGTCCAAGCCATCTCTCAGTACATACAAGAAAGGGCTTTAGATCCAGGCCACTTCAGCTATCTAGATACTGACCTTTGAACATATTAACTTTTAGTAACAAGTATCATTGCTTCTGCGTGTTCATGACCCAGGCACATCTACGAAAGACTTACGGTATGTTGCTTTGATTCACACTGCTTTTCATCAGTCACCACAATAATCTTCCTATTCACTGCCGTTTCACTGGCATTGACTTTCGTCTTTCCTGATCCTTGTCTTCATGGGTTTCAACATTACGTTTCCTTCATCACCAAACCGATGTTCTCGATGCTGTTCATGCTGATATCTGGAAAGCCTCGGTCCTCGCACGAATATCGGCACTGCCCAAGTACCCATCGCTCTGGCCCGTATTTAACAACAGAACAATAGACAGACAACGTGACTATCATTGCAGATATTCTCAACCATACATACATAATTGTTCTGATCTTGACCCATAATAACCCTTTCCGTTGCCTCATCCTGAGGTATTTAATACCTAGTAACAAGCTCGTTCTACAAACTTCCATGGGAGGTGCTTAGGTCCTTCCAATATCATTGTCTGGAAGTGGCAGGCAGAACCTCGCTTCGCAGCTCTTGCCAGCTTCCTAAGATAGGTTGACACTGTCAGAAATCCTGAGGCTGTCAGAGGGTCCGCATTGAATTTCTCCTCTTTGCTATTCTTCTTATTATTCCTTCCCATTGTTCAAGATTCATCCAAATCATATCTCATCCGACCTTCTCACTCAACATCAACAGTGTTTTGACAACATTTTTTGCGCGGACATAGGTCTTACTGATAGCATCATTCTTGCCTTTTTCTCAGCTGCAAAGGTCCTTCCTCTTTCATCAGTATACCTCTTTCCGACATCATCATTTTTGTGCACTATTAGGTAGGTGCTTGCTTCATCCTTTCTCTTCCTCTATTTCCCCTATATCTTCGCTCGTCTCTTCTCATCCTCTCTTTGTCTTCTTCATCTTCTTTTCACAGACTTCATTCAGCGCTCCTCATACCTTCAATCTCTTCTGTACTCCATCTTGCACGCTATCGTGGCTAATTTACTTACTCTCGCTTCATCTCAGTCTTGGTACCCCAGAGTTCGTCATCATCGGCTTCTTTCAGCCTGCTTTGTCCATCAACTGCTTGATCATCATTCAAGCCCTCGAGGTATGTTTGCTGCAGACCTTTGCCCCAGTCACTCTGTTTTCACGCATTCATCCCTCAACCTTATCACAGCAATACAGGACTGCCAGAATATCGTTCGTCCATATACTCAGTGTTGGATGTCCTGTTCGAATCCCTGGGAACATCTGTTCTACCAAGTTACCATACCCTCTTGTCGTCACCCACACATGCACTTCTCAACTGACATCTTGGATACAGCCAGATTTTCACACATCCACCGATTATTCGCATCTTGCACTGCTTTTTGCAGCCGATCTGTTGCTTGTGAGGTGAGATACTTGCAGTTACCCCTCTGGATGTTCAATCTGGTGTAGCAATATCCCTTTTCATCTTCAAGCCTAACCGAGTCCGAGCCTTCATTATTACCAAATGAATAATCGTCTGACATTTGCATAGATATCTCAGTCATACATCCTCATTCAATGGCGACCATGGAACCGACCGCTGGTGTGGCACCTTTCCTCTCCAACCAGCCTGATAGGCGACCTCAGCATCTCGCTATCCCTGGCTCTACCGATCACAATGCTTTGTTGGGCCACTTTCAGGGGTTGAGCCTTACGGGCATGACTTTGCCTGCTCCCCAGGGCGCTCCTGTTCCCATGCCACCACCCTACATGGTTTCTCCCGATGGACTCATTCTTGCCTCCATGCCCGGTTCCCAGTCGGTTGCCCTTAACCACCCAAATGAATCGGCCTATCCTGGTTATCAGATGAATGGAGCCTATGCCAACCCATATGCTCTATCCGGCCCTCTCATCCCCTTCACCCCCGCTCGCGCCAATGCTGGACATCCTCGAGGTGATCGAACTCAGTCCGAAGTTCCTGGTTTGGAGAACCGCCGCGGCTCCTACTCGACCACAGAGTCCGCACCTGCTACCCCCTTTTACGGGAGCTGGCCAAATCGTGAGCATGGTCCCAGAGTTCACAGCGACCGATCAGCGTATACAACTCCTTCTCCCCACCAACTCCTTGGCTCTCATCATGTCGAAGCTACGACTAAGACAAAGCCTTCTCCAGTGTCTGATCACGTCCTGGATGAGATCTTGGCAAAGGAACCTGCCATTCCTACGGCGGTTCCCGCAGTTTTCACACCTGCAGGTCAGATGAAGAGCCTTGAACAGAGCCTCGAAAATCGAATCCCCGGCAACCGCAATGTCTATATTCGTGGCCTTTACCCGACCACCGATGACCATACCCTGTATCAATTCACTTCCCGTTTCGGTGAAGTCGAGACTTCCAAGGCTATCATTGACACTGCCACGGGTGCGTGCAAAGGGTACGTTTCGTTACGCAAATCTTGGAACAAACAATGACTAACAAAGACAAGATTTGGCTTCGCAAAGTTCTTTGACGTTGCTCACTCCGAGATGTGTATTCGCGGATTCCATCGTCTTGGATACGAAGTCGGCTTTGCTAGGGCATGTTCCCCCAACCCATGGATGAGTGTTGAGAAGGGTAAACTGACACTTTTTTCTTTCAGGAGTCTTTCAACTCTCGTCTCAAGGCTGAGGGTGACGACGACTCTACCAACCTGTACATCTCGAACCTTCCTAAGTCTCTGACAGAAGTGGTACGTTTTGAAAACCATGGCTCAATATGTTCTACAGCCTCTAACTGCTGCTAGGAGCTCGGCGCCATTTTCAGGGATTATACGATCTTATCCAGCAAGATCCTTCGTGATAGCATGGGGAACAGTCGTGGTGTTGGTTTCGCTCGGTAGGTGCTCAGGGCTAAGGATGAGTGTATGTGGCTAACAGAAGCACAGCTTTGAGAACCGAGACATTTGCGATGATGTTATCGAGAGGTTCCATGGTTCGAGTGTTGGCGATGATGGACTTCTCATGAACATTCGCTACGCTGATACTCCAGCTCAGAAGGAATTGAAGCGAGTCACCGCTGAGCGTCGTCAGTTCCGAACGAACGAGTACAATATCGGAGCCTACGGCACTCCCCTCGTCGGCTATGGTGGCTCCATGTACCCTCACCATGCCCAGAACCGACGAGCAGCCATCCCCATCACCCGGCCGTAAGTTTTAATGCGTATTGTTTTCTCACAGAGGTTGACACTTTCCTAGTCCCATGCCCCCGGCTCCCTCTGTGTCCGATACCAACAATGAGACTCGACGCCTGGCTTCTCAGCTTCAATCCATTGGGTATGAGACAGGGCTGCCCCGGGGTTCTGTGACTTTTTTCTAACCCTTGGTATAGGACGGCTGCTATCGGGAGCACCAATGAAGTGATTGCCACACCCGCCTCATCCGAATGCGGCGAGAACACCCCCGTTCACGTGGATGGAGTGGTGACTGGCTCATCCTTCGATGCGTCCCCTTCGATCAAGAAGGAGATCAAGAAGGAGATCAAGAAGGAGATCTAAGATCTCGAACTGCCAACAGTTAAAATGGATTCTATCTGGCTGGTAACGCCGGAACCCGCGTTTTCATTTATTATTCGTCTCTCGTTGTTTTCCGTCTTGGAGTGTTTGGCTCAAGCATCAACAGTGTAGCCATCGCGGAACATCTTATGGTCTGAGGTAGCTGTTACACTCGAGGAATTCATGCCATGATATGATGTCATGAGCTTTTGTAGTTTAGATTCGGGGGCTTCGTGCCATAAAAGTCAGAGGGCGTTTAGAGAGAATTTTCTTAATGTCATAGAATTCCTTCAGTTATTTTGAGTCGCAGATTTGTTGTGAGCGAAGATATGCTTGGTTGGCCTTGTTGGATCTTCCAAGATATGGGTATCATTGTTTTTCATTCATACTGTCAGTTTAGACATGCTCTCCTCTACCATATCCTCCTTCGAAGCCATAGCATCATCGCCAAGTAGACCGCCTGATACCTGGCCATCATGAGGGTGTTCTGTGTTATCTGTATCACTGTTCTCACTCTCTTCGTCACTGTCGTCACCCTCATCTTCATCGTCTTCATCCCCACTATGTTGAGCCGTTTGATCCCCCTTTTCCTTGATAGCAGCCTCAAGATCTTTCAACATCCTCTTTGTAAAGCCAGAAGCCTCCACCGTAGCGTCGAGTCGTTTCACGCCATCCTTACCCACTGTCTTTTTCGCATGTTTGAAAAAGGGACCGGGTTCTGTTGGAACAAAGTGAAATCTGCGCTCGAAGAAGCGCTTGATGCAGTTCACGTCTCGATCAAAATACATCTCGGCATTTTGATGTTCCATGGAAATCATTTGGGGGAAGTCGATGATGACTGGCTCGAGTGTCAGAGTCTCCTCCCCATCCTCAGATTTGATAATGTTCTCCTTGATCAAGATGTTGAATTCATTGAAATCACCATGAATCAGTCCTTGTTTGGCGAGTCGGAGGATCAAAGCAATGAGGTCAGCATACAAAGATGCCGGATCAGGAACTTCCGCTATCTGTCGAAGAGGAAAGGCGTCTATTAACGACATGACAATTGTGTGCCGTGATTGTGCAATGGGCTCGGGGACGGGGAAGCCTTCTTCACGTAGAGCCTTCATGAAAGCAAACTCCTTCATGGCAGCGAGCCGTGAAAGATACATCCATGATCCAGATTGTCGATTCTTAAGGTAGTCTCGATTCGATTTGACGGTTCGGAAAGAAATTCGGCCCAGTCGATGGATCTTGAGGACTCGTTGGGTGCCGCTATGATCTGCCACAACCATGATATCACTCTCTTTACCCACACCAATTCTGTCTCCTACACTGTAGACATCCTTTTTCTTGGCATAGGTGTGAAGTGCAAGGTAATCGAGTCCACCATACGTGAGTCGATATCCATCGTATTTTGCCTCCTTCACCCGCGCAATGAGACCGACTTTGGCAAGGGCTGAAATACTCTTATGAACGCTTCCGGCACCACCGCGAAGGCGTGAAATCTTTTCAATCAATGAAGTTGGGACAAGTTCGTGGTTCTTGCTTCCCATTTCGACCTATAATTGGTTTAAGTCTTGTGTCTAACCGTGATGGCCAGGGCGTATGCATACTGCTGTCAAAACTCGCCAATCCTCAGAGGCGAGGTGGCGCATTGCCCGTGTATCTAACTTCATGGTGGGCCGCTTTTGTAGAGAGTTCCAGGATAAATGCTTGAACCTCTATCTCAAGGATTTGTTGAAAACTGATGTTTTTTGTTGTTGGAGTTGGAGGGGTTGATGTTGTATGGTGGGGTTATTTTTTCTTGAAGATCTTATCGCTCGTTATCAAAAGTCTGCCTTCTTGGCAATGTGGGTCCTATTGTGCTGGCTTGCACGTGATGAGGCTGGGGATAGCCAGGCGGCAGCGCTTCGCGTAACCCAGCAGAGCTACCGCTACCTACAGCAAAGCACCTTGAGCTTAGCCAAGCAGCCTCCATCAGTTTCCATCCACACCAACCCACGACCACGATAGCACAACTCTCAAAACTGACACGCCGCGATCACTGAGGACACAGCTCAGGCTTGTATAGTAGTTTACCTTTCTGCTTTTTTTTTTTTGCTGCCAGTCTGCTCAGTGGACTCTACCAGGCGCCCCCAGGCCTACGACATCAACATGGCTCAAGACAGCGAGGTGCCAAAGGCGGCCGACAAGGGCAAGGGCAAGGCCGTCGACGATGCGAAGAAGGACAAGCAACAGACAAATGGAAAGAAAGAGGAAGAGAAGATTGAGAGTATGAGGCCCTGCCGTTTGCATGAAATGATGTACTGACTAGGGACCTAGCTGCTGAGGAGGAGCTCAACGAGGAGGACCAACAACTCAAGAATGAGCTTGAATTGCTGGTCGAGCGCTTGACCGTAAGTTTATCCGCTAGCAAGTCTTCGGTGCAATGGTCTTAACAATATACAGGAGCCAAACACGGAACTTTACAAGCCCGCCCTTGAAGCTATGAAGAACCTGATAAAGACGTCGACGTCATCCATGACAGCAGTTCCAAAGCCCCTCAAATTCCTACGACCGCATTACGAGTCCTTGACGAAACTTTTCGAGCAGTGGCCCAAGGGCGAAGACAGGACCTCGCTGGCGGATGTTCTCTCCGTCATCGGCATGACGTTTTCAGATGAAGACCGACAAGACACACTGTTTTACAGACTTCAAGCGCCTTCATCTGACATCAGCTCGTGGGGTCACGAGTATACTAGGCATCTCGCGCTTGAGATTGGAGAAGTGTATGGAAAGCGAATCGCAAATGACGAGTCCACCAAGGACCTGATCGACCTGGCACTTGTTTTGATCCCCCTCTTCCTCAAGAGCAATGCCGAGGCCGATGCAGTGGATCTTATGAGCGAACTTGAAATCATTGAGGAAATGCCCAAGTTTGTGGACGAAAACACGTACGCTCGTGTATGCTTGTACATGTCTTCAATGGTGAACCTCCTCACCTACCCCGACAATGAGACTTTTCTCAAGACCGCACACGACATCTACATGGAATACAAGCAGTTTGCACAGGCTATGGTCCTTGCAATTCGACTACACGATTACGAACTCATTAAGTCTGATTTCGACAAGGCTGAAGACCCTGCCCTTCAGAAGCAGCTTGCGTTTCTGATTGCGCGGCAAAGAATAGTCATTGATGCTGATGACCAGTCAGAAGAGAACACTGCCCTTGTGGAGTCCGTCGGCAACCTGAAGCTGTCGGAACATTTCAAATCGCTTGGCAAGGAGCTCAACATTCTGGAGCCAAAGACCACCGAGGATATCTACAAGAGTCACCTGGAGAGCAGTCGAGTTGCAGGAATGACCAATCTGGACTCTGCTCGGCATAACCTTGCAGCGGCATTCGTCAATGCTTTTGTGAATGCTGGTTTTGGCAACGATAAAATGATGCTTGTCGACGGTGAGAAGGAGACATGGGTTTGGAAGACCAAAGCCGACGGCATGATGTCCACCGTTGCCTCCATGGGCACCCTTTTAATGTGGGATATCGAGAATGGGCTTGACAAGATCGATAAGTATACGTACTCCTCAGAGGCAGAGATTTCGGCTGGCGCAATGCTTGCTATTGGAATTATGAATTCGGGCGTAGTAATGGATTCAGACCCAGCCATTGCCCTGTTGGCTGATGGGGACAAGCTTTACCATCCCAACCCCCTCGTCAGGACTGCCTGCATCATGGGCCTTGGACTTGCTTATGCCGGCTCCAACAAGGAGGACGTTCTCGAGCACTTGCTACCCATGATCTCTGATGCTAGTGTTGATATGCAGATTTCGGCAATGGCTGCTTTATCCTGCGGTCTTATCTTCACTGGCTCTTCTCACCCGGAAATCAGCGAGGCCATTATCACTACTCTAATGGACGACGATCGCAAAAACCAATTGACTGACAAGTGGACACGATTCTTGGCTCTTGGTCTAGGTCTTCTCTTCTTTGGTCGCCAAGAAGAGGTTGATGTTATCCTCGAAACCCTGAAGGCCATCGAGCATCCTATGGCCAAGTCGACCGCTGTCATGGCTGAGATTTGCGCGTGGGCCGGTACTGGCGCTGTCCTTAAGATCCAGGAGCTTCTTCATATCTGCAATGAGCATCAAGAGGAGTCTGAAGAGAAGAGGGGTGACGAACTTCTGCAGGCATACGCGGTGATTGGTATTGCACTTGTGGCTATGGGTGAAGATATTGGACAAGAAATGGTCCTGCGTCAGTTCGGTCATCTCATGCACTACGGCGAGGCCAACATTCGAAAAGCTGTGCCCCTTGCCATGGGTCTCATTAGCCCCAGCAACCCTCAAATGAAGGTGTATGATACCCTCTCAAGATACAGCCACGACAATGATCCTGAGGTTGCTATCAACGCCATCTTTGCCATGGGTCTTCTGGGTGCAGGCACCAACAACGCCCGATTAGCTCAGCTGCTTCGACAACTCGCCAGTTACTACCACCGTGATCAGGATGCTCTTTTTATGGTGCGAATCGCCCAGGGTCTCCTCCACATGGGTAAGGGCACTCTGTCAATCAGTCCCTTCCATACAGATCGTCAAGTTCTGTCCCGTGTAGCGGCCGCTGGTCTACTTGCTACTCTTGTCGCTATGATTGAGCCCAAAGAGTTTATCACCGGCCAGTCACATTACCTCCTCTACTTCCTTGTCACGGCCATGCACCCCCGCTTCCTTGTTACCTTGGATGAAGACCTCAAGCCTCTCAAGGTCAACGTCCGCGTGGGTCAAGCCGTCGATGTCGTTGGCCAAGCTGGTCGTCCCAAGACAATCACTGGCTGGCAAACTCAGAGCACACCTGTGGTGCTCGGATATGGTGAACGAGCGGAGCTGGAAGATGAGGAGTATATTAGCCTCAACAGCACTCTAGAAGGCTTGGTAATTTTGCGGAAGGTAAGTTGCATAACGTTCAACAAACTATCCTCACGTGCTGACATGAACTTGTAGAACCCTGATTGGGAAGCTGAGAAATAGACGGGTTGAACTTGTTATTAGCATGGTTCTGGTTTCTAAAACCAGGCAAGTTACAAAGCCAGACTTAATCACACTGTATTCTATGGTAATCTGCCGTAAGCGCAGTAAAGAAGCGGGTAGGAATAGGCATTATGATAGACGGAGAAACCAAGTGTGGAGTTTTATCTTGGTCCAAAAGCAACGTGCTATGTCAATTGATGCTGAACCGAAACTGCCCATGCTGTCAAAGCTGGTGCTACCCTTTGAATTAATGTAAACAAACCACGTCTTTGTAATAATGACCATCGTATCCGTCCATGCTGTCTATCACTGTGGCCCTCATGATGAGGACAGATTTCTATATGCAGTATGTTCCAAAACCCCAAAAAAGAAAACCCTTTTCAACATTGTGGACTTTTTACCATGTTTTGGGCCCGAAGTATTCACCTTCTGGGAGGGTATTATAGGAGCATGCTTGCCAGTCACAACCCTGCTTGTACACTTCAGTGCCCCACCATTTGAGGTTCTTTGCAAGCCCAGGGTAGATGAAGCCGAAAAATACAACTACTATACCAAAGGCAAGCCCAGAATCGAGGGCGGCGCTCAAGGTCATGGTGTACTTGCTCCACCAGGCATTGTGACGATTCTTGATAAGGTAGTTGAAGACGTAGCATACAAGCACCCAGACGGAGAAGTTGAGGCCTGTTGCAGGAGGGATCCAGGACATGGCGCCGAAAATAACAGGTAGGTTGACCTTGCGGAGAATACTGGAGCGGTTACGTCGACAGTAAAGCCACAGGGGAATGGGGAGGAGAGCGCCAAGGGGGAAGAACCAGACCAGGGAACGATATATGGCCTTCGGACCAAAGAATTCGTTAGGTCCAACGACACCCCACAGAATGGAGCCGTTGAAGTGTACTCTTGCAATGGGACAGGTGAATCCATTGAGAGCTTCTGAGGTGCAAATGCCTTTGATGTTCGCGAACATCCAGTTGAGCACACCAATCTGAGTCAGCGACGAGACAAGTGTCGCGACGATCTGAACAAGAAAGAGGATGCGAGGAGGAATCTTCATGTAGTGGCCGAGTTTAAGGTCAGAAGCAAATTTGATGCCTTGCGCTGATGAAATGTAGCCGTATGTAACAAAAACCATGTTTGCGATTGGGCGACCTGGAAACACAACACCGCAGATGAGTTGACAGATGAGATAGATGCTGCTATGTTGATTTGTGACAGCCATAATGATGCCATTGGGGATGAAAAACAGAGCTCCAAGGCCAAGCGCGAGAAGAAGGCCGTACCAGGGCAAATGGACGGGATAGCTAGACCAGTTAGCAAGGGAAGGCATCTGAATAAGGGGGCGCAGACTTACTATTCGACAACGAAGATGCCGATGGCAGCCATGGAGAGAAACGTGATTAGATACCAACTCAGAGGGGCATCCTTGTATCTCTTCATGAGTTTGCTGTGAATATCTTCGCGGCTAATAATTCCATCTACATGAGAAGTGGATGTTGACATGCGCCTCTGGTCCTCGTCGAACGATTGTCGTGGTAGAGGCCCAGGAGAATCTGCTACCGGTTCATACTTGGGCTGCCCATCCTCGCGAGCCTCCTCAAGTGCTCGTTTCCAAGACTTCCATATATCCTGACCGTGCCAACAGGCAGTATGCGTCAAAAGAGCAGCCAGACCAGCGAATTGAACACCATAGCTCAACACGTATGTGATTGGCAAGAACACTCTGCTGTAGCTCTGATAGGCCTCTCGATCAAAGAGAAAATCGTGCGTAAGAATCTTGCTGACATCGTAGACCTTGCCCGTGTTGTCGAAAACAGCAGCTGAAAGAATCGGCATGTACGATGAGAAGAGAACGTTGGTGTAGTAGAGAATAGGTGCAATAATCCACATTACCACAGCTAGACCTCCGATAACATTCATAGCAGCCCAGAACGGGACAAGTAACGGTGAGCCAACGTAGGTCACTTGCGCCCAGTCAAAGGTCAGGGGAAAGAGCCCAAGACCGGAAGATACGCCGAACAGATTTGCGATAACGACATTTTTGGGCGCAAACCAGGTGATGACGTTGAAATAGCTGAGTGCTGGCATAAGTAGTCCAGGGAGAAAATAGAAGAGGAAAGATATAGTCCAGACAATGTAGAAGAATTTCCACCTGCTAATGGTCCAGCCTCCGGCAGGTTTGTTCTCCTGTTTGTGAAGCGTCGAGAACATAGCTGCCGACATAAGAGTCCCCGGCCAGATCATTCCACTGGGTCGAACTAGGAAGCGGCGTGTTATGCCTGCAAAGCCATAACCGAGAATCTGGGTGGATATAGTGAGAAGAAGTTGGTACACGATAGGAGCTTCCTGGTTGTAGAACTGAGTCTGCTCAACGATAACATCTGTCGCAAAGGCGAAGCCAAATGCAACGTTGCTACTGACATAGACGCAAGTATGTTCCTTTTCGTTCCAACGACCTTGCGCTAGCCATCTCCTCCAACGCGTGCGTCTCTTGATCTTATGCGATCCATGTGCATCGTCACTGACAGAAGTCGTCCGTACACCATCGATAAACTCCTCCTCGGGGTCATAAGGTCGTTTTAGCACAAAATCCCACAGATGTCCAAGAGGATGGACAAGCAATAAGGCAATAACTGGAGTAATGGCAACACTGGGGTATCTTAAAGAGAAGAACAGATTGGTCGAAGAGCCTAGAATGGCGAAAATGACAGAGAGACACCACATGCGTGGCGTATTTATGGATAGAGTGGTATTGTCTGTAGGCGGAACGGACGCGCGAACAGCCTCGTGAGGCGAGTTTTCTTGATGCCCAGAATCTGATGCGGCCGAAGAAGCGTCATCCAGCAGTGCGCCATCTTCGGACAAGTCGTCCTTCATGCTACCCTCGAGAACACCGGTATGTGTAGGTTCGGTAATGCCCAGGCGGCCTTCAAGGCCCGAGACTAGGACGGCGCCATCGATCTCTTCTGATAACCTCGAGGAGGATTTCTTGCCAAGGGTGGAGCGGTGCGAGGCCTCGCTGCGCATTGTATCCGGAACGTGACGGAGCTGGTGGGAATCGGGATCCCAGCGATCACTACCAGCGGGTGAATTGTTGCGACTGGGTGTTAGTGAGACCGAACCGTAGGGAGCAGCATCGGAGCGAGCGGCGGCGGAGCGCAAGAAGGGCGTCTTCTTGGAAGCCATATCTATAGTGTCGTCTATGGGTTGAGGAATGGCATCTAGACTATCGTCGGAATCGATATGATCAAGAGGCTGCGCCGCATCTTGATTACCAACGAGAACCGGTGGAATAGCAGCTGAGGTTGGAGCCGAAGCGTGAGTAGAAGTAGATGCAGATGCAGGTGTAGATGCAAATGCAGATGCAGCTGGGGTAGCAGCGGTACTTAATGATGGAGGAGGTATATGAGAGGCCGGAGCCTGATACGGCAAGACATGACCCTTGGCTTGGACTGGGTGTGAGGGTGAGACAGTCACAGTGGACCTGGCAGAGGATGAGGATGCAGACGTGGATGTGGATGTTAGGGGCTGAAGGGCGACGTCCTGGCGGAGTGGAGGGGAATCACCAGCAACCCTGTCTCCAACCCTCTCTGCCAGGGACGAAGACGCTGAAGATTGGCGGCTTAGGCTTCGTTTGCTGGAAGAGATGGAGGCCGAGGATGAGTTGGTGGTGTGTTTGCCCATGGCGGGGGCGTGTATCGTGTATCAGTATCTGGCTGGCCACCTTAAGCTATGGATATGGATGCTATCCACACTCTCGTTGACTAGCGAGCCAAGCCAGCGTGAACGAAATAGGTAGCGACTTAGGAGAGGCGTGATCGAACGGGCTCCAGCTCTCATCGATCTGGGGTGTGGCATTGCCTTGTAATGGTATGGAGCAGCATCAAAAGGGCTTTGATACCATGGGAAAATGTGGTTAGAGGGGCCGTCCGCTAGCAAAGTGCCTCAAAGGGATCCAATTGACAGCAGGTGGATGGCATTAATGACAACAAAGCATATCCAAAGACAGTGATAGGTAGAAAGACATAATGCATAATAAAAAAGCAAGGCTACGGCGCGTTACGGGAATGCCCATCAAGCAAGCAAGAGCTTTTGGAGAAGACAGCCCTGTCTTTGCGCATGGGGTGTTCAAGGGTTTTGAGTGGGTGGTGACCAGGGGAGTCGGTGACGGGATGACGGCAATCTAGGTGCTAAGCTACTGAGGCAGGACAAAACATTGAGCATTGTGCATGAGTTAATAGTACGGTATTCAGCTCGCGGAATGGCTTTTGGTATGACTCGGAGAGTATGCGGTGTATCAGAAGAATAGACCACATGAGCGTTGATATGGATGATGAATTTCATGCTCAAAGCACTATTGACAGTTGCATGACTTGCTAACAATGCTTCCCGAAGATGCCAGGAATGACAACTATCCAATTGCAATTCACAAATAATTGGGCAACCAAGTGCCATTCCACAAGGGAGCACCCATATCTTTGCCAAAAACGAATGAATGGCTGGCTGTCCTTCATCTCGCATGTTTATTAGGTAGTCTCCCAGGCCATCTGTTCATCAGTTTCATATGTACAGCAGTGCACTCAATTCTGGGAGGTTTTGGTGCCATCCAATATAACGAATCAGACATATAGGGTACTCACAGCCTGAAAGTGGCTGCAGTATACTGGTGTTTGACGAGCCGTAGAGATGCTCTTGATCTCTATCTTTCCTCACTCTCGGTCATACAAACCCTTGTTCCCGTCTCCGAGACGCACTGAGCACCAAGCACCTCATCGTCAAAGCCGGCAACAAACAAGCGGGCCGAACCAAAACCCTGACGTCCCCATCTCGGCTACAGGCCACAGGACAGGGAAAGCTCAAATTTCTGAGGACGGTTGATGGATCTGATTAGATAACACCCGAAAGATGTGATCATAATCACAACCCAAATCCCTGTGTTTTACAATGGCACCCTGGCTGTCCTATGTCTGGCCTGTTTGGTCCCGGCTCTGTCGCTATCAGAGCACCTAGGAACCGTTCCTGACCCTTTGACGATCCAGATAGGTAGCCCTCTAGGGGCAAGAAAACAGCGAACCTTGCTATGGGGTGTCAAAATAAACTCCGCAAAAGTCACCCTAAGTATAGGCTATATTATCTAAATCTTTTTGTCATTAGGATCGAGGTCTTGTGTTTTCTTTCACCCCCTAGGTAGCTTAACAGCCTCCGAACCTTATACTGCTGAACTTGTAGATCTGCCGCTGTTTGTCGTAATCGAGCCACTATACTTCAGCCTTCTGCCCCGTTGCAAAACGATCTGGTAGTGAGTGAATCCTATTCCTCTCTATAGACAGTGGACCCCTGAAGGCTCCTCTTATGACACGCCCCAGTCCCTGGAAGGAATTCGGATCCTCATTTCAGACATCCCACGCGTTAACCACCCATGCTCAAACTTGGTCCTCGTCAGCAATGCCTGAGACATGGCTTTAGCTAGCCAAGACTGGGTTGTTCGTCCCAACTTCTGAGCAATAGAATATCTCCTAACGTTGGATACAGGGAAACCGGCCACCCCTAGAAACCAGCCACCCTCTATAAAATACTAAAAATAAGATATTATTAAAAATATAATTAATTAATTATTACTATATTTTTTTAATTAAATAAAATTTATATTAGTAAATATTTAAATAAAACTAAATATAAAAATCTTTAAATTTTATTTTTTAAATATATTTTAATATTCTTTTTAATTATAATACTTTTTATATTTATTTATAAGCCTTTAAAATTATTAAAACCTTTATAAATTTAATATTTCTATTATATATAACTTTCTTTCTCTTTTTTAATAAATATTTTTCTTATTTTAACTATATTATTATAATTTCTTTTTTTTAATATTTAATAAAGAAGTTATAACTATCTAATTAATTACTAATTTTATAGAAAAGTAGCTTAATAGTTAGGTTATTAAAGATAATACTTAAAATAGCTTAAAGGACTTAATAAAGCTATATAAATAATTAAGGCATTATTAAAAAATAGAAATTCTTTTCTTTTATTAAAGAAATAGTTATAATAATAGAAATTAGTATTTTAGGAGTTTAAATAACTATTAGATTTATTAAGACCTTTATTAAATTAACTGGCTATAATTTAGTTACTTTCTAGCTAATTAGAGCATTTAACTTTATAATAGCTTCTTTTTAAGCTTTATTATAAATATATAAAAAGGTAATCTTATTAATATAGCTTAAATTAGTAATAAAAGTAAAATCTAAAAGGAATTTTCTATATACTTTTTTAATAGTTTAAAGACTATAATATTTAGTAACTAAAGGATATAAAAAAAGTATATTAAAAGGAAAAGTATAAATATATTATTATTATAATACTTAAATAAAAAGTCTTTAATTATATAACTTTTATAATTATTAAGAATAAGAAAATAGAGTTCTTTTAGGTTTTTAGGCTTTATTAATAGAATAAATACTATTTTAAGCTAAATAAGTGCTATATAGTTATTTATTTAGCCTTTTTTACTATTAGTAAATTTTTAGGCTTTTAGGAAGTTTAAATTCTCTAGAAAATGCTATTATTAGACTATTTTCCCTTTAAAAATTACTAAAAGTCTAAAGACTTTCCCTATTACTAAGATATACTTAAGAATTATAATTTAAAACCTTAAATTAGGCTAATAAATAAGTATTAACTTCTTATCTTTTAATTTAAAAAATAGATTATTTAGTTTTATTCTTTTTATTATTTTAACTTTATTAATATTATATCTATTTTTCTATTTAATTATTTAAATTATAGGTATTAATAATAATATAAAAAAGGCCTTAATAAGTTTAGTAAAAGCTTTATTAAACCTCTTAAAATCTATATACTTATTAGGTAAAGTCTTTACTTTTTTATTTCTATTTAGAAAAGCCTTTAATTAGTATTTTTTAATGCCTTTTAGGAAGCTATTATATATTATAATCTAGCTTATAAAGTATTAAATCTATTAATATAATATAAGATATTTTAAATTAGCTTAAACTATAATTTAATTTCTTAAATTTCTTTTTTAAATAACTAAAAGCTTTTATTTAAATTTATAAGCTTTTTTTAGTATTATAGTCCCTTTAATATAGGCTTAAAGTATTAAATAGTTTATACTATAAGCTATTGCAGTTTTATTTATAGAAACTCCTTTTAAAACTATCTAAAAAGTAATATATATATCTTTTTTAATAAATTTTATTATTTTAAATTAATTAATACTATTTATAAGTCTATATAATTAAAATTAGTAAAGTTATAAATTAATTAAGATATTATAAATTGGGTAGTTAGGTTAAAAAGCGGGTGGCCGGTTTCTGGGGGTGGCTGGTTTCCCTGTATCTGACGTTATTGCAAATGATGAGCATTTTCTGGCACATGGTGAACCATGAGATACGGACGTTTTTTCATGGTTTGTAGCACCAGGCTCGAATTACCTGTGCCGTTTGAGAATTTCTGCCAATCAGAGACCTGACAATTCAAACAATCTGATCTCAATTGCATTTACAATCGTCGTCTGCAGCCTAACTACTTGCTACCTACCTACCTACGTGGTGGAGATGTCATCTCCTCACGTTATACAGTGCTTACAGACAGCCATACATGGTTGATGAGTGTTAAGAAACCCCTGCTCGACACCGCAGCTTCTTTATGAAAGTCGTTACGCACTGAGCCGTCTTTTCCTCGAGCCAAAGCCCAGGATCGATGATTGACGCTTCCAACATATTCCCATATACATACACAGCCTTCGCGTGGGGATTACCATCATGTCTCTTGGACAGACTTGGTAACAGCTGAGCAATTCATACCCTCCAAATATTCGCTTTGGCGTCTTTTCCTCAATATCCGCCGTTGTCGACTGACATGCAGATGTAAGGGCTATTGGAGTGGAATTAGGCTTTCATTTTATCTCCTCGGGTCTCACCGCCGATACCGCCTGTCATGTCTCAACGTTAGACGGCGTCGGCTTCCGTTCACATGATGGCGATGACGCCAGAGAGCGATTTGGGTTCGGCGCGTATCCGCTCCGTCGGTCCCAAGGGCGTGTCACACCGGGAGCTTTTGATTCTTAGCGCAGCATCCTTCCGAGGTGGGTTCTCCAGCACGTTATTCAAAATACAGTTTTCCACCAACAAACAGGAACAATCGCCAATCCACCATCTTGGTTCATCTGTCTTGTCAGCCTCGTCATGGCGTCATCCCTTCCCGCTGCTAAGCAGCAGCTGAGAAGTCTCATGAAGCAGAAGCTGTCCAAGATCACCCAGGACTCCATCACAACTCAGAGTATGACAACCAACCAATCACTCATTATCATGTCATGTGTCTATTCGTAGAACGCTTCCCCTAACACCAGTCATACAGGTCGCTGTATTTTCGAGACCTTGAAAGAGTTTCAGCCTTATAAGGATGCTCGGCGCGTCAGCATCTATCTGGCTATGCCGACGGCTGAGGTCCAGACAGATGCTATTGTGCGCCATGCCTTATCTGATGGCAAGCAGGTCTTTGTTCCTTATTTACACAAGTCGCCCTTTCAAACGCCGGATACTCCAGCTCGGGTTATGGACATGGTTCACCTAAAAGACGTCCAGGACTATGAAAGCCTAAAGTTGGATAAGTGGGGGATTCCCAGCGTTGACCCAGCTACTGTCGATGCGAGAAGACGTATACTGGGTGGTTCAGACGTCCAGAATTCCGAGCCCGCAATTCTAGACTTCATGGTTGTGCCCGGAGTCGCATTTGATTTGGACCAGTCAGGGTCAATTCGACGCCTTGGCCACGGCAAGGGCTTTTATGATTTCTTTATCAACAGATACATGGCCAAGCTCGAATCAAAGGGCATAGCGCACGAGAACCCGCTACATTTGTATGGCTTGGCTTTGACAGAACAGATGGTGCCTGCTACGTCGGAGCTTCAGATTCCCACAGACACTCACGACCGTAGACTCAATGGCCTTATTCTTGGAAACGGCGAGATCAAGGCCGGTGTGCATGAAGCTTCTACTTCGCGATATCCACGACAAGATCTATAACCTTAAAACTGAAGGGCTTGGTATATGATTTGGGGACCACGTGATATTCTCAGCCAGGTATAGGTAGAGTACAATAGGTTCAGCTCTGTTGTTCAGATAGTTGACAGACTATTCTCAGCACAAACACGAAGCTCTGTTATCAGATATTATGAATCGAATGTTTGGGTTTCGTGTTTTTCAACTGTTATTGATAATTCCAGAGATGCATATATGTTTCGTCCATGAGGTGTGCCATGTTGCGGAGTAGTCAAACTTGAGATGTCGGGTAATATCCGGGCGGTTGCCCCGCCATGGCCATGACGAGCAACCTAAGAATCGTAAATACTTCTAGTAGGCACTTATCCTGACCTTAAACAAACTTTAGCCAGGTCATTGAATTACCTGCTCTCTTGAATTTCCGAACTTGTTTGCCTTCTGGGCTCCGTACTATATTTCCATTCTTTCCTTCCTTCTCAACCGGTTCTCTCGACTTATCCTCTCGCCAAAGTTTTCCCTCGCGATCCATAGGAGCCTCATCGATCCCAACTGCTGCCCCCCTTTGCATGCGCCACTACTCACGAAGGTCGATCGTGCGCATCATAGCCATATACCCCGACACTCAACTTTGATCTCCCCTGTTCACCCTTCAAAACGAAATGGCTTCAAACGGGGCCCAGGAGGCTTTTGCGCCGCCTGATGTGCTGGCTGCTGTTATGACTATGAGGAGCGGGGAGCAAGAGGCCAAGAAGCACGCCCACGAGTACTTAGAGAGGTTTCAGAAATCAGTGCGTCGCTACAGGCTCTTCTTCATACGGCTAGGTCGCTAACGCTGGATATGTATAGAAGGATTCATGGGCAACTATAATGGGTATTCTGCAGTCTGATGCCGAGCCAGAGGCAACCCTCTTTGCCGCCATTACCCTGCGTGGAAAGGTTTGAAGCTTATGATATACACCTCGGCCTCACTATTAACTTCTCCCTTCCAGATCACATACGACCTCTCTACCCAAGTTCCTGCGAACGAACTACCTGCCCTTCGAAACCAAATCCTCTTACTACTCAAGCACTTCGCCCCGGGTCCCAAGCCTATCCGTGTCCAGCTCTGTGTGTGTCTGGCCATTCTAGCGATCCAAATGAAGGACTGGAACGATGTTCTGCCTTCTGTCGTTCAGTCGCTTAGTGACAGCCCCGAGAGCCACGCCTGCATTTTGGATTTCCTGAGGGTTCTCCCTGAAGAAGTCACCGAGGGTCGAAAGATCACCTTGTCTGTACGTGGATCGCGCAACCATAGATCGGGAATTCGCTTCTTTCGAGATTGTCAAATCCGGTCGACCTCAACACCAGTTCAAGTCTAATTGTTTGGAATTAGGAAGAAGATCTTGCGATGCGAACGCAGGCTCTCTTGGCCGATAATGCGGACCAGGTCGTCCAACTCCTTATCAACTATTCTCAGTCCTCACGTAAGTTTGCGCGACCTTCCGGCACCGCCAAGTTACTAACATCTGTCGCAGCGGCAGCAGCTCAGAACCCTCAGTTGATGGAGTGCATCACTTCCTGGCTTCGAGAGGTCCCAGTAGGCAATGTTGTCAAGTCGCCTCTAATGGATATTGTTTTCAACGGCACAACTAGCGATGGTTGCAGCCAGGAGGCTTCCGAGTGTCTGTGCACCATGCTTCGAGAGACCAGCGACGTCGACGAGAGTCAGGAGATCATCGAGCTACTATTTCCACGAATCATCTCCTTGAAGCCGCAAGTGGCCAAGGCAGCCGAGGAGGATGACACAGAGACACTCAAGTCTTTGACTAAGGTGTTTGCAACTGCTGCAGAGAGCTGGGTCGTTGGAATCGCCCGCCAACCTACACATTTCCGACCACTAGTTGACGCTGTGCTGGAATGCGCCTTGAGAGACCAGGAGCGCGATGTTATTGAGCATACCTTTAACTTTTGGTACGAGCTCAAGCTCTATCTTGTGCTGGAGATCTATATCCAAGGTCGGCTTGAGCTTGTTGACGTCTACTCCAAGTTGGTGGATATTCTCTTAAAGCACCTTGAATACCCTAAGCCGGACTCGGGTAACGAAAATGATCTATTCGACGGAGATCGCGAGCAAGAGGAGAAATTCAGAGAGTTTCGACACCAGATGGGCGACACACTAAAGGATTGCTGCGAGGTGATGGGCGTTACGGACTGTCTCACCAAGGTTCTCCAAGCAATTCAGCTGTGGATGTCAAAGTACGCCAATCAAGTGAACGATAACTCAGTACCTCACTGGCAGGAGCTGGAGGCGCCTTTATTTGCCCTACGCGCTCTCGGTCGCATGGTGGACAAGGATGAGAGTATTGTGCTCCGCCAGCTCATGCCTCTCCTTGTACAGATGCCGAGCCACGAGAAGCTCCGCTTCGCAACCATCATGGTACTCGGCCGCTATACTGAATGGACAGCTGCCCATCCGGAATATCTCGAGCCCCAATTCAACTACATCGTCACATCATTCCAGTCGGATTCCAGGGAGATCATCCGCGCCGCCGCCTTGGCTATCAAGTTCTTCTGTACAGATTGCAAACACCTCCTGAGTGGCCAAGTGCTGCAGCTTCAGACCTTCTATGATGAAGTGCTGGATAAGCTCCCAGACTTGAGTAAGGAAGAGATCACAGAAGGTGTTGCTAACGTTGTGGCTTGCCAGCCCACGGAGGAGATTTACCGATTGCTCAAGCTATACTGCGACCCATTGATCCAGCGTTTGATGGCCAAAGCCAATAATGCTACAGACGAGGAGGGTAAATTGGCGCTCGCTGGTAAGTAAGCCCGAACTCAATTCAGCAAGCAAGACTAACACCGTTTTAGATCATCTGCAGCTCATCACCATCTTTGTTCAATACGTCGTGCCCCCTGTGAGCCCTGGTCAGGAAAACCCTGCTGTCAAGTACTGGCAGGAGGTTTTCCCCATCCTTTCCACCGTGCTGGACAACTTCTTGAACTTCACTCCCATCTGCGAGCGCGTCTGCAGGTGTTGGCGCAATATGGTCATTGCCCACCGCACAGCCATGACCCCTTTGCTCCCGGAAATGGCAAACAAGCTTGCGGGCGGCTTCAACAACTCAAGGGAAGGATGTTTCTTGTGGGTCACTTCAGCGATCCTGCGCGAATTCTCTGAAGCACGAGAGCACGTTGACCAAGCCACCACTGAGAACATTTACACATTTTTTGAAGCCCAGACAACAACCTTCCTCCGAGTCATGACGGAACTACAACCTAAGGAGCTCCCTGACGTTATTGATGACTTCTTCCGCCTTCTGATTGACGCCCTTCTCTACTACCCCCAGAAGCTCATTCCATCTCATCTTCTAAGGTCTGTCTTTGAGGCGTCCATCTACGCTCTAACTCTAGAGCAGCGAGACCCTCTGTCCTCAACGCTGCATTTCCTCCGTGATCTCTTGTCATACGGTGGTGATAACCCTGCTAGTAGCGATAGACTACCGGAGACAACGGCTGCGGAGGTCAAGGCCATTGTCAAGAATCTGCTACTTACTCTTGGCGAGGGTCTGGTCAAGCAGGTCATGGCGGGCATGATGATCACATTCCCCCGCGACTGTTTCGCTGATGGCAGTGGTGTTCTGCTGGCGTTGTTTGAGCTGGTTCCTCTCCAGACTCACCAATGGGTCTCCCACACAATACAGCTACTACCAGAGGGCACTGTTTCCCCTGCCGAGGCCAACAGATTCCTGATCAAGATCAAAGAGAGGCTTGAGTCGGGAGACCCCAGCGCCATGAAGAATGTGCGCGCGATTCTGCAAGATTTCACCAATACCTACAGACGACGAAATGTGGCACCCCGCGACGGACTCGGCCAGCTCGAGGCCACGCGCTTCCAGTTCTCCGGTTAGGCGAGGTTATGGACTTAATGAGAAGATAGTGGAGGCTCCGTGTTAATCGCAAACGGGGAGACGGGTTTGGTGCTCTGTTGCTTTTTGATACGACATCTAGCCGGTATTAGAGGAACAAGATGGACTGGTGGGGAATTTGAAAATGAAGACCATTAGATATGTATGTATACTGGGGTTAATCGAGGATAATTGAGCGTTTCTTTGACGGGAAAACGGGATGGACTCTCTGGAAGGCATGGCGAAAAGCATTAACAATTAGGACGCTCATGGCAGGTTAGCCGCCTAGAGCACAGTGGCATGATGTGAAGAGTTTGTGTAGATACAAAAGCAGGAATTTCGTATTGTATTCTTTCAGTAGAGTGGCGTTTTTGAAATGAAGCTATTCTCCAGCTTCTGAGTATGAGATGCGTTCACACTTGGACCAAGAGGGGGCCAGCCTCATTATTTTGCTGATACCGGTGATAAAGAGGCTGTATTGAAAAGGCACTGGCCCGTTCGATGGGTGAATAGAGACGACAACAAAGAAACAGATTCGGCCCAGGGGGTCCATCTGATGCGCTCGCACATCACAATGGTCAAGTCTCAGCAAACCCGTCAAGACAACAAGAGGCTCACGGACAAGTGCGATTGGTTACAAATGGCATTATCGTTAGTTTAGTCTCATGGATGTCCCATCTGCGAACTTTGCCTGATTCTTTTCAAGTTCTTTGTGTATCAGTCAAGAATGAATGAACACTCGACGACACTAGACGAAAAATGGAACTCGGGGATCTAAATCGGGTATCAAAGAACCATAGTGTGTGCCCTGGGTAGCCAAGGGAGATTTCTTGGACAAAGACGGTTCACGTTGGTTGACATGTGTTGAACAAAGGATGCAGGGCTCGGGCGAGGGAACATTGAGTTGATAAGAACAAGAACATCAGCTCAAGTCCTGGGCACTCTTTGGCCACTCTATACACTCTATATCAAAACTTATGGACTGGACTCTTATTGTTTCTATTGTTTATGTTGCTGTATAGTCCGTCTACGACACGCTGGCTCAGGGACCAAGCACACTTTAGTTCTAACTTGCCTGCCATCAAATATTTACAGGCACAGTCCTTAAGTTTAGAGTACCGTATCATTCACTGAGAGTTGAACAGTCACGATTTCTCTTGAGAGACTATAACAACATGTCGGGATATCCAAACTACGGCATGCTTCCTGAAGATGAGAACCAGAGTCAAAATGGAAATCAGGATCAAAATCCAGGCCAATATCACAATGGAAATAATTCGATACAGAGATTCCAGTGTGATCCAAATTTGATCAACGCAACCTTCGGGCCTGGTGAGCCTTCTTTCGATCAGAGCGCTGGATCGGCCACTTGGGAGCAGCAAACTCCGATCCCCCAGGGACAGCAGGCAAACCAGCCGAACCCTCCCGTTCAGGAGGAATGGAATTTTGAGACGCAGTCTCCATATAAGGTTGCCAAACAGACACTCAAAAAGATATTCATCCAGCCTTTTCCTGATCCTCAGGCAGAGGCTCGGGCTTGGAGTTGGACTTGGGCTCTGACTCAGCTACACAATTTGGCCATGGCACACAAAGCGATGTTGGCCCAGGGTAAATTCGATCACTGTACTGTTCTTGGCGCTCCAGAACCATTTACATTTGAAAATCCTCGTTCCGCTGGCGGTAATCCGCAAGTGCCTATTCCAAGTCAACAACATGAGCCTCGTTCCATTGCAGGACATCGTAATGTTGTCAACGCTCGTGCCGATCATGGCATTGTTCCTCCTGGTCTTCCCGCTCCTCCATTTTCTCAGCCATCTCTTGCTGGCCCATCTACTGGGGGTCACAAAAAGAGAGGTCGGGCAGCCTCACCAGACACTACGGCGCCCGCTCCGAAAAGGACGAGAAATCTTTCGCCGAACGCATCTGGCGCCGAGGGAAGCGACGCCAACAGTTCTGGAATCCCTAATCCCACTCCAAACACAACGTCACCTCCGTCGAGACAGCCTCACATAACTAGGAAACGGAAAGCGGCTACCGACAGAGGGGGAGACGACGGTGAAGACGATCTTCTTTTGGATCCCAGGCCGCAAAAGAAGCCCAGGGGAGAACCAGCTGCCTCCGAGAATAGGAGCAATTCTCGGAGTAATACCAAGAAAGGAGACCGTGAACGGGTCGTTCAAGGGACAAAATGCCTCTTCTGTGATAAACACCCTGAGATCAGCGCTGTCAAACCGTGTGACTGGGAACAGGTTTCACAGAGCAACGGCCCCAAAATATATAATCTAGAATGCACCAACTGCGCTGATTACCGCTCTCGAAACAAGGATAACACAGAGCTGGCCGAGAAAGGCGGCCATAAGTGCCAGGTTCCAGGCCCTGAAAAGTCCTTGATCCACTTCGAGCACAAAAGGTACGGCGTTGACGATCCTCAAACGTATGAGGACAAGAGTTGCAGTCGTTGTAAAAGGAAGGGATGGGAAGCAACATGCGACGCCGATACGATACTAGGCTACAGTTGCCTCATTTGTCGAAGAGATGAGGAATGCAGGGTTGGCGAGGAGGCAATGCCCTTCAAACGGCCAAACAAGCTCACACGTCGACCGTGGTACCGGCATCCATGCGATCGTTGTTTGTTGCGCCACAAGGCGGACGGTAAGCTGAAGGAAGCCGATTGCTGCAGCTGGATTAAAGACAGGGAAGAGTGGGAGAACAACCAAGCCTGCAGACAATGTCAACGGGACGGGACAATATGTTTGGACCTTGGAGCTCCCATGGGGTCTTTTTCTGAACGTGCCGAGAACGAGCCCACAAGCTGGGAGATACGCACCGAGTTCGAGGCGGACAAAGAGAAGACAAAGGGGGATAAGACCAAAAAAGAAAAATGGCATGAATATACGGAAGTGCTACCACACACAACTTGGAGAAAGCCGTGTCAAGGGTGCCAGACAGCTGGGAAAGCTACCGACTGTCTGGTCATGTGGTTCCAGCCAGACCACGCGTGTGAGCGCTGCACGCAGATTGGTATTGACTGCATGGTCCCAGAAAATGGTGGCCTTCGACATTGTCCAATCTTCGATCTGAGCAGGGTTGGTTTCGGACAATTCACCCCTTACCAGGCCTGCGAGCAATGTTTAAAGGCTGGGAGAAACTGTGACAGACAAAGACCATGTGACAGTTGCATACGGCACAACGCGCGATGCGATGCTTTCCATTGGGCCAAACCTGGATGTATTGACCGTGGCAAGATAGCCAAAAAGAAAAACAAGAAAACCTACAATCCTGGTCCTTTGTACTACCTGGCCTTGGGATATGGCCCTGAAGGTGTCAACGACCTCAAGGATGGTCGAAGCATTGAACATTGGATTGGTCCTACAGCTCCTGTGTACGGTCTGATCGACCCCAAGGACGGCCCGCAGCTTTATAAATCCGTAGCCAACGCTCATCAATCTTGTCGCCCGCCAGTGGGCATTCGGCCCCCTGCCCCTCTACAGTCTGGCATGGAACTGAAGGAAAGACCTGCCGAATTCTGGCGCGAGTTGATGAATAAGTGTTGGCTCAACAGTCAGCCCCAGCCTCCAAAAAACTATCCCCAAGCGTACCAGGAAGTTTGGAGCCTTCTGCGCAGCCTGCAGGATTTCCAGATGGCGCAGGTCCGTATGGAACCCAACTTGCCAGTACCTTTCGTGCGCAGCTTTCGGGGAGGTCCTGTGCTCGCTGACATTGAGAGAACTCAAAGTCATATACCTTCAGCTGCTTATCAAAATCCGGATGCCGCACAATCACAGGGGGTACCACAATTACCGCCAAACCAACCGTCGATGCAATATGGAGACACATATAATCCTCAACAAAATGCACCGGAACCACAAGCACCTCCATATCCCTTTCCAGCGGGATATCAACCAGGTGGCTATACAGACCTTCTCAGCCAGACACATGGAGATCCAGCAGCAGCCGGGCAAGAAGAAGACGGGGGCATTAGTCAACAGCAGCTACCGCCAGTGCAACCGTTCCCAGGTCCAGAGCAAATACATGATAGCTTCGACCAACAGACGTTTTCCCAGGCGCAGAATGGGCAGCAAATGCAACAAGATCAAGGTCTGCTGAACCTGCAAGGTTACGGAAACTCGGATCAACAGCAATCAGATCCCTATTCACAGCAAATGGGACCGCATCAAGGTCCAGTAGATCCCGAAGAAGACAGACAAAGGAGGGAAAATCTAGAATGGGAAAAGATCCTTGGTCTGCTATCAAGCACAGCGCCACAAAACGCAGACGATGAAAGTGGTGAACGTCGGCCCTTGGCCAAGAGTGCCATCCCGGCTCCGGTGATTGAAAATGACCAACAAGAGCGACACAGTGGTTCGCAGTCTCCAGAAGAAAGTAACGAATCCCTGGAGGTTTTCAAGCGTCGGTACGGGCATTTTGTAGATCGAAGTGGTGAGCAGGCACATGGGCGTTCCCGCGCGAATCGTGGGGAGCGCTGGCATAAGCCTCAAACCTCTAGAGGCAACAAAGGCTCATCCCAAGAGAGAACGGCTCGGGGGAGACGGGCGCCCAAGAACGCAAACGATCAAGTTGCTTTCAATCCTTTCCTCGGTTTCACATTCGGTCCGAACCAGAAACCTCAGTCCAAGGAGAAGCCAAAGAGCTCACGCTGGAAGATCTTCAATCATCTCGAGGGTATTGACATGAGCGAATGGCATGAGTCAAAGTCTAAAGATCCTGAAGAAGAGTCCCGGCCACGCCTCTTTTCTATTGCCAATGGTCAAACAAACCAACCAACGCCCTTACGTGATGTTCTTGGCGACGTGCCTTGCGAGGAGAAGGTTACAAGGACAACCCTTTATTGCGGTGAACCGGGAGAGGGCGGATGGGGTCTGTGTAACGCTTGGAACACAGATAGCAAAGGTCAGGCTATCTGCCAGAGTCATGCCCATCGCAACACAGCCCTACCATACTTCCCAGTGTGCAATGATTGTACCCGGGGCAACGTGAAGTACTTGTTCCAGCATGAGCACAATCCCATAACCCAAGGTGAACTGCTCAGCATGCGTGCTTATCTCTGCAATGACTGTGCAGGTCAGATGAGCAGCGGTGCTCCGAACGCGGTCCAGAATCAAATTGTCGGTACCAGGCGGGTATATGGCACTGCAGTGGATGAAGCGCATTCCCAAAGCATACCCTCACAAGCCGCCGCCAACCCCATGAGGAATACCGAGGCTCTGACAGGCTGTTCGTGTGCCAACAGAATGCTAGGAACATCGCTCTGCCAGTTCCATAGATTGTACTATGCTGAAGAGGTTATGAAACACGCGGCATTGATGCAAGAATGGCGGCTGTCGCGCTTCAAGAAGGCAGTGTGTCCCAGTTGTCTTGCACAAAAGCCTAGTGAGAAGGTCAATATTTCGGCCAACGTCGATGGATTTGTAAGGGGCGCGCCGACAGCATGGGCTTGTGTCGTTTGCAATGACTGGCTTGTGAATGAACACAACGACGTGAACAACCAGCCAAAGGCGATTGACAAGCCGCTGTGGAATCTAAATATCGGGCGCAAACTTCTCGACCCGCGTCGAAAGATAACTACCGGCAGGGTTCTGGGGCAAGTGGTGTCTGTCTAGATGATGGATGGCTGAAAAGAATGGTTCATGTGAATTTAAGATGTGAGGATTCCGGAGTTTGGCGTTTGGCGTTTCTGAGACATAGAACCTAGGTTTGCAATTGACTTATCAGTTTTCACACGTAACAAGATGCCGACGCAGATAGGCTGAGACTGACCTAACATGGTGAACCAGGAGCTTTACCACCCTGTCATGCACAAGAAACTCAAGGGGACGCACCGATCAATCTCGGATATGAAGCATTCCGGATTGTTTTATGAGAAAAGCCATGTGGCTGATAACACAGCTGAGCGGAATGTTCTGCATCAAGAGACAAAAGACGAAGCTGTTTAAACCATAAGAAAAAGGGATGTGTACTTGTATTGTCTGACTGACTGAACCATTGCTGCTGGAGAGAAGGAGACCTCGAGATTGACAGATAGAAAAATAGAAGCAAAAAATTACATATATGAAAGAAATAAGGATATAGAGAATCTGAAGCCGTACTTTGAAAAAATCATCCTCCCCAGCAACACAAAACAAAAAAAGGAAATGGTCGGGTGAATTTTTAATCTCTCGCGAGGTCCTGAGGAAGGGATGAGTAGCATTGCATCGAGTTGCATCTGGCATTCGCAATGTCAGCAGCACACTCCCTCCCCTGTCTTTCTCTCTCCTCCAGTATGAAGGCGATTCTTTTCTTTGTTTATCCACAACGTCCAAGATAGCGAGCCACTCCAGAGAAACGCCGATCCATGTTCCATGTCATATGGATCGTGGGTCATTAAGCATGAACCATCGGCATTGCTCACAAAGACACTTTCTCTGCCATGAGCACGCCAGGTCTCTAAATCCCATGTCGCTGGGTATCTCCGTTGGCTGCGTCCGAATCAAATGTGAATATGAACCCAGATCCTGACTCCCGTCCGATGCAATCAACTTTTTCATCTCCGTGCTCTTCCTAAAGCCTATGGGTTATATTGCATCCTCACATCATGTCGCGTGCAGTTGACAGAAACCAGACATGTCGGGTACATCCCGCCGATCGCATCTCGCCTTGTCTCGAGATGGTCTCTCTTTCGCCCTTAGATATTATTCCCTTTACATCAGTACACACTTGGCACAACATCCAGCTTCTTGCTCGCCGTTGTCCATATCCATGGGCTTTGGGGGACCGTTCGCGCCTGAAGTACCGCCGCTGCCAGTCGAGTAGCCTTGCATCTCACGGTTATATCTTCGGATCTCTCGTACGATGTCGTAGAATGCCTTGTCGACGTTGATTCGGGACTTGGCGGATGTTTCGATGAACTTGCAACCGAACGACCTTGCAAGTGCCTCTCCCTCTGTTTCCTTTGTCAGTAATTCATGCTAAAGCCAACTCGTAATAGAACGTACCCTGTCGTGACACGTCTCGGTCGCCTTCCAGATCGCACTTGTTGCCAACAACGACCATGGGGAAATAGTCCTTATCCTTGACTCGCAGAATCTGTTGCTGGAAGGTGGTGATTTCCTCGAAGCTTTGTCGCGAAGTGATCGAATAGACTAGCAGAAATCCCTCTCCGGTTCGCATGTACTGCTCGCGCATGGCGCTATACTCCTCTTGGCCGGCTGTGTCGAGGACATCGAGCAGTGCGACCTCCTCATCAATGACACACTGCTTTCGGTACGAGTCTGTAATTGATGTTGCGTTAATACTGCTCCTGACGCGACGTGATGGTCACGCAAATGAATTTAGGGAAACCAACCTTCAATCGTGGGGTCATACTCGTCGACGAAATGGCTCTGGATCAACTGAATAGTCAAGCAGGATTTGCCGACACCACCGCCGCCTACAACAACGAGCTTGTACTCTCGCAGGAACTAACGAAAGGTCAGCAACACGATCGATCATGTGTGGCGGAATGATGCAGTGTTAATGTCGAGAAATTCGATGACAGGTTCTGTTGCTCCCGGGCACAACAGTGTGGTTTCGCGCTTTACCTTTGTGTTCGCCGCCATTGTGATTAGAGTTCAAGATGCGCTCCCTGATAATGATATCTCTTGACCGGAACTCGTCGTTGTGAATGAAGATCCGGACGTCGCGAGAAATGGATTTGTCGAAAGGCAAACAACCAAGGACAGGACGAGATGAGACGATCGAGGAGAAAGGCGCTCTTTGCGGTCGACACGAGATAATGCAAGGAACAAAGGGAGATGGGGAACAGGACGAAATGAACTGAACTGAATTGAATTGCACTGAATGATTTGCCGCTGGGGCGAGCAGATTCTAGCTTTGAATGTGTGGAGAGACGGAGAGAGACGATTCGAATGGGCCAAATGGGTTCGAAAAAAAGGTCAAAGCAGAAGAGTCGAGGGTAGACTGAAAGTGACCAGGAGAGAGAAGGGGAACAAGGCCTGAAAGGGGAAAGGGTCGAAAGGCCAGGTTAGGAAAGCATCCTGGAAGGGGAGCAAGGGACTGGGAAGGGAAGGGGAAGGGGGCGGAAGGGGGGCGTCGATGGATTGGGACCTACCTACTAAGGAATGAATGGGGCATTTGAGGGTACTGGATACTCTTTGATTGTTTGCTTTTAGCATCGAATCAGTGGCAATTTGAGCCCTCAGCAAAGTATCCAAAACTTTCAGCCAGTTTCTCGCGCTTGCTATGTGTTTGCACTTGCTCTTCTTTCTCTCACTCTCTTTTTTAAACTTGTAGAGAGGCAAGTATCCGATACACAACGACAAACAAACAGAGACTTGGAGATGATGGAGAAAGGAACAGACGGGAACGGGTTTCTCATGGCTGGGCTGGGCTGGCCTTGTCTCAATCGACAACTGAGTATCACTCCTACTCAGAAAGCGCTCAGCACGCACCCAGAATACCGACACCAACACTAACACCACAGCACCATCGCCATCACCCGCCCCACGGCTTTCCAGGTGGTCAATGTCTCTGGGCGCTCCCGAGCGCTGAGATAGATCACTAGCATGTACTCCGTAAGTTAGTGACTTACACAGAATGAATGGAGGGAGGGATCACAGGAGACTACCCGTTCCCGTCCTGTCAGTGGATATGTATCTAGACCTCTGGAGGGGGACACCCGATGGCCGGATTGGTGGCTAGACTAGGGTCGATATAGCCCAGCCTCTAGTTAGAGTGCGCGTAGTGGAGTGACGGTATTTAGATGGAGAGAGGTATACTCCGTACAATCCATAACCTGGTATCATGGTTAGAGGCGGCAAGCTTGTGGTTGTGTTGGGCTGTTGGTTAGTGATAAAGCATCAGGATACAGAGTACGGAGTATGTTCTATGGAATCTAGAAATGCCCGTTTATGGCATAGGAGAAAATGATTCACTGTTAATTAGTGTAGGGAATCACAGGATGAACCTATCATTTGCTCTATTGCAGCCCTACCACAACGCCTAGGGGTGCCCGGCCATGCCATTTGATTGAAGCCTCTATTCCAAAGGGAATTATGCCAAGAGAAGCGTTAACAACATTACAACAAGAGTGGTTGCAAAACCAACAGCCCGGGCAGCGGAATTTACAGTAGCTATTGTATGTTGTGGCTGTCTTGCTCTTGTCATTTGCCAAGTTCAACGCGGCGACTGACAAAAGTTTCGTAATGAGAGGCAAGAAGGGGGGGAAAGGCTCTGAATTGATAACTCAAGAGCAGATTTTTTTTATTTTTTTATTTCTTTGCCATTCGGTCGCCTCCGTATCTTTCGACTCTTGGGCTGATCATGCCTGCAGCAATGATTCATTGTTAGATTTTTGGCCCCAGCGGGCTGTCCGTCATTGATTTACAGCGGCCTTCCAGCAGCTCCTCCACTGGACAAGCACACGAGGTTGGTAAGGTAATGGATGGATGGGTCGGGGCGTGCGCACGAAGCCCAACTAAACGAGCCGGGTGTGGGCCAAGACATGGGGACCCTTGCTTGTGCTTGTGCTCGTGCTTGGCCTTGCAGTTGCTGTTGAGCAGCAAAAAAATCACCAGTTGCCGCTGGTTAACAATTGGTCTTGTTGCTCCCTGTTGCTGGCCTCCTCCACGCAGTTCTGCAAGGGCAGCGGCTGGCTGCGTCTGCTCTACCAATCGTAAGCACACCACAGCGTGCTATGCAGTTGATTGTGCATTGTCCTGCACGTTTTGCTGCAGCAATTCCTCACCGTATCCGCGTGCCTGTGTTCCCACAGCAGATGCATATACTATAATCGATGAAGCGATGGCCTCCAACAATACCACAAACGAAGTAGTTATCCGTATCCGTTCCTTTATACCAGATCACACTCCTCCCACTGTGCAGGCCGCAGACCGACGAGGGGTGGCAGCAGAAGTGGGTGGAATAGGGGCAATGGATTAAAGTCCCTGAATGTTGTAATAATTTGCTTACCAGGCCAAGGGTCTCTCTGTTCTGGGGCAGTCTCTTCACCTGGGCTCGATTCATCACAACACCGAGCTACCGGTCACTGACCAGCAACAGCAAGCGAGGGTGTAGATCCTTAACGGCTACCCAGGCCAGGGCACGCCTCATCCTTGGTTGTGATATGTCAAGTCTAAAAGTTATTCCGCGCTTTTTTTTAAGCTACGATTTATAGAACAAATTAGCCAGTTCTTCTTACCCCATCGTCTTACTCGCTAAGGCAGGAGAATGGACGGCGGAACACCCCCCGAGATACACCGGCGCCGTGACCCCGGCCCTTTCGGTCGAGCCATGTAAATGAGGCCGACCATCCATACACATTATGTACCGTTGATAATTGCGACCGCCGGTGTCTACTCCATCTTTTGTTTGTTGTTCCTTAGAGTATAGGTAACCTAGACATTACTTCACAACCTATAAACAAGATCAGACGAAACATAAGTACTTAAATTCACAATTTTTGTCGAGTAATAGAGCCCGGCTTCAACATAATGACCATCCTTGGAATATACTGGATAGCGATGTTGTTAAACCCACTAAGATAAGAGGCAGTGCGTTATCTGATAAGGAACCTCATTTCCCTATAGAGAAAGTCATGTGACTAAATTACCCCGCTTTTCAAGTTAGCCAGAATAGCAAAAATGACCTCAATCAAGCACCAATTCAATCAGCGGTTCAACAGATGTTATTTCCGTAGCATCAGACATGTCGCATGGTCCCTTTTAATTCTAACGTCAGATACGGGGAAACCGGCCACCCCTAGAAACCGGCCACCTGCTTTTTAACCTAACTACCTAATTTATAATATCTTAATTAATTTATAACTTTACTAATTTTAATTATATAGACTTATAAATAGTATTAATTAATTTAGAATAATAAAATTTACTAAAAAAGATATATATATTACTTTTTAGATAGTTTTAAAAGGAGTTTCTATAAATAAAGCTATAGTAGCTTATAGTATAAACCATTTAACACTTTAAGCCTATATTAAAGAGGCTATAATATTAAAAGAAACTTATAAATTTAAATAAAAGCTTTTAGCTATTTAGGAAAGAAGTCTAAAAGATTAAATTATAGTTTAAATTAACTTAATATAATGGTTATAATAAGCATTTTAGGGTAAGAGGTCTAGCCTTATTAATAGGGTTAGAAGGCTATCTGTAGTAATAGATATAAAGGGACAGATTCCCCTTAATATTTTAGTTTTAATATACTTTTTTAAACTAAATTTTATACTTTTTTTATCCTTATATTTAATATTATTAAACTAATTACTTAATTACCTATCTAATAATAAAGACCCTATTTTAATTAAACCTTTATAGCTATATATACTTAGCTTATAATTAAGGCTATTAAAAATTATTATCTTCTTACAGTCTTTTCTTTATTATTATTTTTTACCTTTAAATTAGTCTTTAAAACCTAAAAAATCCTTTTTATTAATAGTTACTGCCTAAAGGGATTTTAAAATTAATTAATTAATTAGAAAGGAAGGCACTCTTATATTACTAAAAGTTATAAATATATTAAAGAAAGAAGGTATTAAAATAAAAAGATATAAGGTAAAAGGCTATAATAATAATAATAATAATAAAATAATAACTTACTTATAAAAGCTATAAATAGTAATAAATCCTTTAGTTTTTAAGCTAAAAGTAATAATATTAAATATTTTATAAGTATAAAAGGTAATATTATAATTATAAAACTAAAATTATTTTATACCTTTATTTTATAAGATAAGGATTTTATATTTTAATAAATAAAAGAAAATAGCCTTAACTTAATAGTACTATAATATAGCTATAGTATCCTTAAGGGATACCTACCTTAAGAATAAAGTTTTTTAAGATCTTTATATTAAGATTAAGACTTAAAAAGCTATTTTCTTTAAAGAGACTAAGACTAATAATACCTTAAAATTCTAGTAAAATACCCCTTAAAATTATTTAATTAAAAGGTCTTTAAAAGTAATACTATAAGATATTTTTATATTAATAGTATTCTAAATCCTTATAAAAGATCTAGCTATTATAATAATAATTAAAATAATAGTTTTATAGAGAATAAATAAAAGAGATACCCCTTTAACCCCTTATAGAAAGGAGGTACCTATAAAAAACTTATAAAGATATTTTAAACTAATTAATTAATTAATACTTACTATAATAAGCTTATTTAATACTGCTTTAACCTTTAAAGATATAAAAACTTAATCTATAAAGCCTATAATTCTACTAATTTAGGCTAGCAATATAACTATAGCCCTTACTATAATTAATAACTAATTCTATGCCCTTATTAAAGCACTTTATAAATAGTATAGAAGGTATATTATTATTAATTAAGTTTTTCTATATAAAGAAACCTTCTTTAGAGAGAATATTATAAAATACCTTTATTACTTTAAGTATTATATAGATAATACTAATATTTTACTAAAGAAATACATTATAACCCTTAAGACCCTTACTATAAAGTCTCTTATAGGTAATATCTATTATACCTATAAAAAATATACTTAAAAGAAAGCTAAAAAGAACCTAAAGGAGATCTTTATAGCTAAAAATAATATAACTATAAATAGCCTTAAAGCTAGGCTTAAAAAACTTAATTAAAAATAGCTCCCTAATAATTACCCTTAAATAATTAGATAGTTAACCTACTATTAATTTAAGTTTAAGAAACTTAAAAAGGAACATAAACTAATAACTATTTAATCTAAAAATATTCTTAATATAATTTACTAAAATATTTTAAATAAAGTCTCTCTATAATATAAGAAAGGGTAGGATAATATATAAAATATACCTTATAGCTAACTTACCTAAATAATTAAATTAATTATTAATAATAAGATTACTAAAGCTAAAAATTACTAATACCTAAAAAAAGATAAAAAAAATAAACTTTAAGATTAAGCTTAAGAAATCCTAAAGTTAAAGATAGTAGTAAAAGTACTTACTAAAATAATCTTAAAGAAAGACTAAAAGTCTATAGTAAATACCTTAATAAATAAATTAATTACCTTATTTAAGGAAATATAAGTTAATTTAGCTAAAAAAGTAAAAAATAAAATTAAAAAGATATTTAAAATACTTTAAATATAAATAGATAAAAAGCTTATAAACTAAATAACAAGCTAGCCTTAATATATAACTATTTAAATACATTTAGTAGCTATAGACCTAATTAATTAAACTAAAAAAAAGTTTAATATATATATTAATATAAACTATACTAATTAAGGCCAATAATATTTATATTAATATTATACTAAAAAAGGCTATTTTCTAAAAGGGTGCTATAATTTAAAATTTAATAAAAAGAACAGTATAATATAGTTAATAAGTAAGTAGGTTATTTAAGTAAGTAGGTCACTTTCCTTAACCTTTTTAACCTATAGCTTAAAAAGCTTAAACTACAGTTTAAAAAGGCTGGCTTTTACTTACTAAATTCCTCCTTAAATAACTTAAAAGCTACTTAATAAATCCTTATATTATAACTGCCTTTATTATATATACTATAGTACTAACTATTTAGTTACTTTAACCTTCTTTAATTACTACTTCTTAATAATTTAGCCACTACCTATATATTAATATCTATTTAATTAATTACTTATAATACTTTCTATATAGTTATAATCTCCCCTTTCTATAGTTTAGTCCTTTTTGCCTTATAGTACTAGCTTAATATCTTATTTATATCTTAAAGATTATAAAGCTTAGCCTTTAATAAAATAACCTTATATATAACTGCCTTTATTGCCTTAATAGCTAACTTTAAAGCTTTAATAATAGACTTTAGGGAGCTACTATAATGCCTTTTAATTTACCTTTTAAGGTATTTAAACTAAAATTAGGCCTCTATTACTATCTTTAGGGTCTTTAAAGTCTATAATATTAATAGTTAAGTGGCCTCCTTAGGAGGCATTAAGGTTTATAGCTATATATTAAGCTTTAAGATTACAGTTTTTAGGTTAAAAGAAGTAAGTCTAGCTCCTTTAAAACCCTTTTAGATATTACTTTCTATAAAGATAGCTTTAAATGCAATATAAAAGGCAGAAAAGAACTTAATCTTAGAAATATAAGTTATAAAGTATCTAATTAGATACTTTATTTCTTAGCTATAAGCCTTTTTTAATAGCCTAAAGTACTTAATATTAAGAGGCTAAAGTAAATAAAATATATAAGTAGGTATATAGAGTATAATAATTTTATTCTCTTTATAATATCTCTTAAAATTAACTAAATAGTGGCTTTTATAACTATTAAGGATTAAAAGATAATAAAGACTAATTAATTAATTAATTATAGATTAATTAAAGTACTTTAGCTACTTAAGACCTAGCTTATTATTTATCTATTTATTTTAGCTTATTATAATAACCTAATTGCCTAAGAGGTTATATTTTTAATATTAATTAATAAGGTAATATTAGCCTATATTAATAATAAATAGCATAATTAATTAACCTTTTATATTAATTACCTAAATTATAATAATCTATTTTTAGTTTTTAGGCTATATTAATTTTAGCCTTTCTTATATTTCTAAACTTATAATAGCTATTCTAGCTATAATAAGGCCTATTATAAAGCCAGTTTTATTAAAGTTCTAAATATTATTTAATTAAATATTATACTTTATAATTATATTCTATATAAGCCTAAACTAGCTATAAATAATAGTTAGATCTTTATATTTAGCTCTTTAATAGTTATATCTTTAAAATAAATGCATTTTTAGCTCTAGTTATTACTTTATAAAGTTATAAGCCTAACGCTTATTAATAGATAATATATTACAATTAGCTAGTAGGGAATTAGCTATTTCTTCTATAAAACACAATTATAAGGGAAATCCTTATAAATCTAAATTAAGAATAAATTAAATTATTATTTACTCTTCTAAATTAAATAGTCTTTACGATTTTAAGATAGAATTATATTATAACTAAATGCCATAATAGCAGCAATATAAGGTCTTAAAAGGCATCTTATAGTTAGTTATAGCTTATTATAAACTTAGTTTTAAGTTATTTTAAAGGGCCTAAAGGGCAAGAAGTATTCTAGCTTTATTTAAAGGCTGTAATATATTAAGTTATTAATAATTATTTAATTAAATAGAAATGTTATAAGGTAAGGGATTTTTAACCCACTTACTTAAATAACCTACTCACTTATTAACTACATTAGCTAATTATAATACACTAAGTAATATAGCCTAAATAGGTTATTATAAAAAGCCAGTTCTAAACTACTTAATCTATACGGTAAAAGCCAATTTTAATATTAAAAAACTAATCTATATTTAAATCCTATACTTTTTTAAATCCTTCCTTTATAGAAATATTAAGTATATAACTATATATAATAATATAAAAATTAATTAAAATATAGAAAAAAAGGTCTTAAATACTATCTAGAAATACCTAAATAAAAAGCCTAATTTTAATTTTTATAAACTTCTATATATTTACCTTAATAGTAATACCTACTTACTAGTAAATATTATAAATAGAATATATAATAATATTTAGCCTTAAGATATTAAATTAACCTAAATGAATTTTATTATATTTAATAAATACCTAAATATAATACTAAATAATTAAAAGTTTAGGCCCTTTAAGATTTAAATTTTCAATATTAGTATAAATATAAATACTAGAAAGTAAGTTTATATTAAAGATAAAAAGGAGGTTTAGGCTATAGAAATCCTAAAAAGATAAACTATAAAGAAGGACTTAAGGAATTCTAGTCTTTTTAAGTAGAAAAAGGGACCTAAAGGATTAAATAATCTTAAGGCTTATTAAAACTAAATTTATACCTAAATAAAGGTAAATATCTATTTTAAAAAGATTAAATTAACTATCTTTAATATAATAATATTTAACTTATAGTTAGGTAAAATAATTACTAAAAGAATAAAAAATATAGTAAATAGTATTATTAAGATTTTATATTAAATAGTTAAAAATATAAAAATTAATCAAAATACTTTCTAAATTACCTTAACCTTTATAAATATAACTTAATTTATAAGCTAAAATTATAAAAAGAATTATTAAAATTTAATAAAAAAAATATTTAAGATTAATATTAATATTAATACTATTTACTTTAAAACTGGCAGTAAAGGTATAATTAATTAATTAAATAGATATATTTAAAGCAATAAAAAATAGAAATTAATAAAAGGGAAGTATTGTAACGATTAGGCAGCATTCTAATCCGTTAGACCAAAAGATAAGGCAATAATAGCTAATCCGTTAGCTAGTATTGTGCTACTCACACTATATAACCTGCCGTAACCCCCCTGTAACCCCCTAGTTACAGTGGCTTACAGGCCAGCGTTACAAGTATATAGTTATTAAGAATAAAAATGCCCCCTATAAAACTTAATAAATAGTCTAAACTATTAATTAAGGTATAATATTATAACTAATTAATAATAAAGAATTAAAGGATTTAATAATAAATAACCTTAACTTAAACCTCTACCTTTAAAATAGTAATAGATTAATAGCATAAAGGCAAAAGCTACTTAAAATTATAGTTAGACTTAATAACCTAAATAGTTATATTATAGAAGTTATAATTAATATTAGGTCTAAAGGGAATATTATCTTTAAAAAAGTTATAAAAAACTATAAGCTAAAGATAATTAATATTAAAGCTATAATAATATTCTATATAAATAATAAGCTTAAGATAATAGGCTAAATAGATATTAAAATATATTTAGTAAATATTTAAGTCTTTTAGCAGTTCTTTATTACTTTAATTAAAGTAATAATACCTTTTATTTTAAAAATACCTTTTATAAAATTAATATAAATAATATTTAATTATTTACTATAAGATAAATTAATACTATTAATTTACTAGCTAGGCAATATAAAGTTTATTACTTTTATAGTAGGATTAATTAAATAAAAGCTAATATAGATTAAAACTAAAGAATTAATTAATTTAAAATAAATATTAACTCTATTATTAAGCTAAAAGTTAAGAATATATTAGGCTTAAAAGAGGATAATATTCTATTATTAATTAAGGCAATAAGCTATAAGTTTATAGATAAGGTTATTAAGTTAATTACTAAAGAAGGAATAAAGTAATATAAAGAGGTCCTTAAAGTTACTTCTAATAAAATTAAGTAGTATATAAATAGAGCTATTAAAAAAAGAAAGAAAGAAAAATAGGATATAAATAAAGATAGAAAGGTAATTAATATTAAAGTTAATATAATATATAAATAAAAGGGGGTAAAGATCTATCTTATAGATAATATACCTTTAGATAGTTCTATCCTAAATAGTAATCTATTTTAAAAAGAGAAGAAATAAATTAAAATTAAAGATATATTAAATACTGCAGTAAAATATATTAAGTAAATTACCTTTAAGTTCTTTAAAATTAAGTAAAGTTATTAGCTAAAAGGAGAAAGGCTTTTAATACTAAAGGATTAAATAAGTAATATATTAATAAATATAGAATTAAATATATTTTTTAAGGTAATATATAATTAAAAGGTAGCCTTAATATAAGACTTCTTAAAGTATAGGCAGTTAGATTTAATTATTACTTCTCTATAAGTCCTAAAGGTAATTCTATATAAAGTATAATAAATAAAAGATATCTTAATACCTAAAGGTTATAAGGCAGTAATTATTAGGCTATTAAAAGAGTAACTTATATATAAAGTATTAAAGGAATTCTATAATATCTATTAAAATGCTTAATTCTTAATTATTAAAAAGAATAATAATTTCTACCTAATTAATTCTATAACTTTAATAAATAAAATAACTATAAGGGATAGCTTATTGCCACTATATATAGATAAGTTTTTAGCAGATTTTACTATATATAAAATTATTTTATTACTAGACTTCTTTTTAAGATATAATTAATTCCCTTTTAATAAAAAGAGCTAAAATATAACTATATTTAATATATTAATAGGGCTATTAAGGATATATAGTTTACCTTAAAAAGTAATAAACTTAATAATCTAATTTATAAGAAATATTATTTATATCTTTAAAGACCTTATTTTAAAGGTCTATAGAGCTTTCCTTAATAATATTTATATTAAAAGACTAACTACTATTTATAATAAAGAATAAATTACCTTTAATATAAAGAGGTATATCCTTAAATACCTAATTAATATTAATAAGGTTCTCCTTAATATTAAGCTATTAAGATATACTATTATAGAAAGAAAGTTTTAATTCTACTAAAAGATAATAGTTATAGTAAAATACCTCTATAATATATATAAAAGGGCATTTAATAACATTAAAGTAATTAAAATTATAAAATAAAAGAAATATATTAATATAAAAGAGATATAGTTATTCTTAAAAATTACTAAATACTATAGGTAATAAATTTATTACTTTACTTAAATTATTAAACCCTTTATTAAGCTGCTCTAAAAGAATATTAAGTTTTTATAGGGCTAACTAAAATAAGAGGTAATAAATATTCTAAAGGAGAAAATTACTTAATTACCTTTATTAATTACCCTTAACTATATTAAAAAGGCAAGAGAGATAATCTTTATAGTTAATATAAGCTTAATTAGTTAAGGCACTATATTAATATAAGTTATTAAAAGGAAATACTATTTAGTATAATTTAAGTTAAGGTTATAAAATAAGGTTAAGTCTATATATAATATAATAAAGAGGAAGTATTAAGTAGTATTATATATATTTTAAAGATTAAAAGAAATAATATATAGCATTAAGTTTACCCTTAAGACTAATATATAAGTATTAGTATATTAATTAAATAGAAAAGTAAATAATATATTTAAATTATTAATCTTATAATAAATTAATTACCTACTTCTCTTTAACTTTAAAGTTTAATATATATTAAGACTAAAGAATAGGGTTATTAATAGATTATTATATAAGCTAGCTAGACTATTTAATTAGTTAAATATTAAAATTAAAGAGGATATTAAAGACTTTATTAACCTCTACCTTAATATAATTAAGATTAATAGATTACCTAAAATCCTTAATAGGAATTACTTATTAAAATCTAAATACTTAGCCTATTATCTATTAACCTTATAAAGGCCACTAGATATAGTAGACTCTTAATACTATACCTTAAAGGGCTAGAATAAGAAGTTCTTTATTTATAACTATTAGCTTTAGAAGTATATATATTAAAAATAGAAGCAGCCTATATTAATTAAAAAAGACCTTATAATTTAAAAGAAGTAATTAGGTAGTACTATAAGGGATATAGCTATAAAGGATATAATATTACTATTAATTTAATTTAAAAGAGATACTTTTAAAAGAACCTCTAGAAGGATATTACTACTATAATTAAGTTATATAAAACTTATTAAAAGTATTACCTTAAAAGACTATAGAAAGTAGTTTATTATACTATACTAGATAATCCCTTTATTAAGGTCTATTTTAATACTTAATATATATTAAATAACTAAAAGTATAAGTATTTACTTAAGGCCTAATATAATCTAATAGAATAGATTAAAATTAAGCTATTAAAAGCCTTATTAATAAAAGCAATAGCTAGATTTATTAAGAGATTAATTTTATAATTTAGGATAATAATAATTACAGTAATAAATAAAGGCCTAAAAATAAAGAAAGAATTACTATAAGTCCTTTAGCAGTATAAAGTAAAGACTATTAAAACCTTACTATATAACCCTAAAGCTAATAGCCTAAATAAATATAGTTATTATATACTTAAAAAGGTCTTAAAAAAGCTTAAGTATAAAGAAAAATATATTTAAGTAGATAACTTTAAATATACTTTATTTACTAAATAGATAGCTATAAAAGGATTTTATAGATTTTTGCCTTTTTACTTAATATATAGCTAAAAGCCTATATACCCCCTAAAGGTTAAATACCCTATTTAATAACTAATTAATTAAAATAAGGTTTATATACTAAAAGAGAGGCTTAAAGTATAAATTTATATCCTATAGATAAAAAAAGTAAATATAAAGAAAGTTAAAGTAAAAATTATTAAATACTAAAAAAAGGCTTTAGCCTTAAGAAATAAAAAGCTTTAATATAAAATATAATATTAGCCATTAAGAGTTAAAGACCTTATTTTTAAATATAATATACTATAAGTAAATAATATATTAATTAAGTATAAAATAATTAAAAAATAGAATAGTCCCTTTTATATTATTAAGCACTACTTAAAAGCTAACTATTACTTACTTTAAGAGCCTAATGCATTAAGGCTATTAAATAAGTTAATATATAGAAACTAACTTTAGAGGTTTATTAAGGATAAAGATAGTTAGTAAACTTATAAAAAAGACCTAAAGCTAAAAGAGAAAAGGATAAGCATTAAGCCTCTATAAAACCTAATTTCTAGCACTTTAAGTATAAAACTAGCTAATTATATTAAAAGAAAAGTAATTAAATTAATACTATTAGCTAACCTAATTACTAATTTAAAAAATAAGACTAATAATAGCAATAAAAATAAGGAGGATTTAAATATATTAAACCTAATATTAAACTTATATAGAGAACTAAAAATATACTTTAAAGTATAACTTAAGGGGCTTTTTAAAAAAAAGAAAGATACCTATAAATTAATTAATTAATCTTAAATTAATTAATAGAGATCTTAAAAGCCTTAATTTAAAGGTAATTAAAATATAAAAAGTAAAGTTATTAATACTAAAAGTATTTTATAGTATTATACTTTTAGTAAGAGAGAAAGAAATAAGTAATAATATAAAGAAATAAAATATTACCTTTATAAAAAATAATAAAAGGAATAATACTAATATAGAATAAAGCCTATAGACTCTATAAGTATATATTTAATTATAATAAAAAAGGAGGATAAATTTAATATAAAATCCTATAAACTTAAGGGAAAAATATAAACTATAACTAAAATAGGGAAAAGACACTAAATAAAAATGCCTTAAAGACTATAGATAGAAGATTAGAACTAAATAATTAGTTAATATATAGAAAAAATAGCCTTTAGATAATTAGTATTTTATTAAAATAAAAAAGGTAAAGTCTAGACTTAAGGGAGACAGATTAGCCTAAATATACCTTAAGAACTTAAAATCTAAACTAAATACTACTTAAATACCTAAATAATATATAAGATATATTAAAAATATACTTTTAATATCTTAAATAAGCATTAAATATATTTTAAATTTCTTAAATATAGCACTAAAATTATATATTCTTAAAATATAGACTTTAAAAGTATTAAATAAAGTAAGATCTATTATAAAAAAATAATATCTTTAGAATAAAAATACTAATTAATTATTTAGTTTTATATTTCTATTATTAAAAAATTAAGTCTTTACTGCTTAAAGATACCTTATTTCTTATTTATTATTTAATTAATTATAAGTTTAGCATTCTTTACTACTACTATACTATCCAATTTATTATCTTAAGGTATTATAGGCTACTAATTAGTAATTCTTAAAGAAAATTAAAGGTTTAATTAACCTATAGATATTTAGTAAAATCCTTTAGTTTATTAAAAAGAATTAGCTTAAATAATACTATCTTTTTCTAATAAAAAAGCCTTAAGAAAACTAAATTAAGGTTTATTAACCTAATAAATAGAAAGATAGTATTAATTATAATTAGCCTTTATATTCTAAATATAATTAAAATACTAGCTACTTTAGAAACCTTTAATTAAAATATAATAATAAAAAGGCTAAAGGATATATTTATTATTTTAATTAGTAATAAAAAGGTAAGAATTAATATAATTTTAATATATCTTAAAATTATAAATACTAAAAGAACTAATTAAAAGAGCTTTAAGGTAAGGCTTACTTTTTATAAACTTAAAGAAAAACTAGCCTTAATAATAAGTAAACTTAGCTAAAATATATATAGGCTAGAGTTATTAATAAATACATTTAGTAAGCTAATTAATAAAGGCAGTATTACTTTAATTAATAACTATAAGTATCTTTTTCTAAAAAATAAAAGTAAATTTAATAGTTAGTTTTAAAGAGCTAAAAGTAAGGCAGTATAAAAGTTTAATATATAAAGGATATTATATATAGTTAAGCACTATATTAATATAAATTTAAATATTAAAAAAATTAAAGATTTAAAAGATTAATTAATATATAAAAGAAATATATAAAATAGCAGTACTTATAAGTATATAGATAATAGAATTCTTAAAATCTTTAATGCCAATCTAAATACTACTATATAATTATTAATAATAATTAACTTTAGAAAGGAAATTAGATTTATAAATATAGTATTTAGTAATTACTATAAGATTTAAAAGAGTCTTCTTTCTCTTTTTTAAGAAATTAAAACTATTAAAGGCTTTAGTAAATATATTAAAAGGTATTAATATTAAAAGATTAAAGTAATAAAAGGGATTAATTAAATAAAAAGTATTAAAGAAAAAATTAAAGAAATAAAAAAAGAGAAAAAAAGGTAAAAAGTAATAAAAAGAGAAAGGATTTTAAGTTTAAAATAAAAGCTTTTAGGTATATAATAAAGATAAATTACTAATATAGCTATATAAAAGGTTTCTATAAATATAAAAAGCTTTTTTTTCTCTTTTTTAATTTCTTTTTCCTTTCTCTATTTAATATATTACTTACTTCCTACTTTATTAACTAATCTAACTGCCTGCCTCTATACTTTAAGATTACTTAAAGCTATTCTTAATTTTATAATTATACTTACCTTTAAATCCCTATCTTAATCTATATTTATATAACTATAAATCCTATAACTATAATTATATTTCCCTTTTAGCATTAAAGTTAAAAGTTTTTAATTATTTAATTTTTTACTTATTAAGCTTAAAAAAAACCTTCTCTACTATTTAAGTAACTTACCTTATCTTTAAATTAAATACCTTCCCTATCTTTTATTATAGTAATAATATTTAATAATAACTATCTATATAGTAAATTAGCCTCTATAAGTAATAAAAACCTTAATTCCCTTAAGGCAAAAGACTTAAGCTCTTTACCTTTTATACCTAAAAATAATAATAAATATTACCTTTAGTACTTTATTAATAAATCAATATAATACCTTATTATTTATAGTAAATATTATATTAAAAACAGTAAAGAAAACCTTTATAATATTAAAAGATACTTAAATACTAATAACCTTTACCTTAATATAACTTTAATAATATAGCCTGCTATAATCTATCTATAAGAGGATTAAGGAAACCTTTTATTAATATAAATTAATCCCTTAAGGTATAATATTATATATATATTTATATAATATAAACTTATTATAAATAAGGCTTTAGTATTATATAGTTTTAAGACCTAAAAGACTAATAATAACGCTAATATAAATTAAATAGGATATTACTTTCTATTAGTTTAATTACTTAAGTAAATAGAATAGAACTAGTATATTAATAAAAAGGCCTTAATATATCTTTTAATTATAACTTTATATAAAATAATTAATATTTACTATATCTATAATTAAGCCTTTACTATTTAAAGTAATAAATTATTTATTAATTACCTTTTTTAATAAGTTATAGCAGGCCTAATAGACTATTATTATAAGAAAAAGCTTCTAGATAGTATATTAAGAGTTAATATAGACTTTAGCTATTATATTCTCTTTATAGAATAGAGATAGAAAGTTACTAAAAGGAGGTTTATTAGCTTTTTAATTTACTTTAAGGATATTAAATATTAAGTCTTTATTCTATAGGACTAAAAGTATAGCTAATTATATATTTTTAATACTTATAAGGAAAGCTAAATTTCTTATATTAAGGCAACTATTCTAGCTTAAAAAAAGTAATTAATAATCTATAGTATTCTATATAATTTTAACTACTTTATGCCCTCTTTAATATATTAGCTTAATTTTAATAGCTATAAACTGCTATCTATTTAATTCTTTAGTTTAGCTATATATATTTATATTAAACTTAAGTATATAACCCTAAATAGGTTTAAACTATTTATTATATTAAATATTAATAGTAAGAAAGACCCTTTATAATAAAATACCTACCTTAAATATAATAATTAAATGCCAATCCTCTAGAAAATTAAATAGCCTTAATATATTTAAGGCTAAAGAGATTTAATTTATACTTTAACTAAAATTGCTATTCTTAAGAAGCTTAAAATAAAAGATATAACCTACCTTTATTAAAAAAAAGGTATTAATAGTAAGCCTATAAAGGCTATAATATTAAGGAAACTGCTTAAATAAATTAAACTATTAAAGTAGATTTAAGATATCCTTTAAAATCTAAATAAGTTTAATATATTTAGCTGCTTTAATAGATATAACTATATCTATATTAAGAGGCTAGGTCTTAAAATAAAACCAGATTAAAGTAAATATATACTTAAGGTAATTAAATTAAAATTATATAAAAGAAAGCCTATATAGAGAAAAGAGATATTTTATAAGATAATCCTTTAGCTAAAACTAGCTAAAATAAAAAGTACTTAAGCTATTAGGCTTATAAAAATTAATATAAATATTTATAGAAATATATTAGATTTTAATATCTCTATATAGTAATTAAGGCTATAATAAGTAATTAATTTATTTAATTAGTGAAACCCTTTATATAAAAATTATTATTTATTTCTATTATTAATTAGAATTATAATTTAAAGTTATTAATATATATAATACCTTTACTATTAAGGGTCTTAATTTAATAAGCCTATATAATAACCTTAAGGCTAGCTTTAAAAACTTCTATATTAAATGCCTTTTATTAAAAAAGTAGGATTTCTATTTAGTACTTTATGACTTAAAAGAATGCTAATAGTAACTCTATTTAGTACCCTATAACTCTAAAGAATATAGCTACTAACTTTAAATCTATTAGGGTTACTTTAATAAACTAGCTAAAGCTTAAAAGTCCTATACTATTACTAAATCTAAATAATTACTTAAATTTAGTCTTACTATAAAATTAATAGGTACTTTAAAGCCCTAATCTATTCCCTTTACCTTTTTTATTACTATTTATTAAATAAAGTCTTAAATTAAGTATTTAATTAAGTCTATAGCCTTTTATAACTTAAGAGCTAGTAATTTAATTAAACCCTTTATTAAGGCAGCCTATTATAACAGTTATAATTAATAAACCTACTATTATTAAAGATATATTATATATATATTATATTAAGATAATTAAAGAAAATAAAAAGGCTGCTAAAAGAATAATCTAAAATCTTAAAGCTTACTTTTAGGAGATAATTACTAAACTAAAGTTATAAAAGCTGCCTATTTAAGGTATACCTAATTATCTTTTTTTCTTAACTTTAAGGACTTAAGCTATATTTATTTCTATAGAGTTAATAAAATCCAGTTAGTAAAATAATATCTAAAACTTAATAGTTAATACTTTTTAACTTTAAGCCTAATTGGGTTAAACTTATAATAAATAGATAGCAATAAGGAACTAAAAGTAATAAGAGGATATAGATATTTACTAATATAATAAAATAGGTTATAAGTTTTATTTAGGTTAGAATTAATTAATTAATTAGTTATAAAAGGACTGTTAGGAAGGAAAGACTTATTATATATATATAATTACTTTTAGTAAATTACTTATTTAATATAGTTTTTTAGGTATAAGGGTATATGTTAAAACTATATAGGGACCTATATAACAGTTATAATAAGCATTTTAAGGTAAGAGGTCTAGCCTTATTAGTAAGGTCAGAAGGCTATTTATAGTAATAGATATAAAGAGATAGATTCCTTTTAATATTTTAATTTTAATATACTTTTTTAGACTGAATTTTATACTTTTTTTATCCTTATATTTAATATTATTAAACTAATTACTTAATTACCTATTTAATAATAAAGACCCTGTCTTAATTAAACCTTTATGGCTATATATACTTAGCTTATAATTAAGGCTATTAGAAATTATTGTCTTCTTGCAGTCTTTTCCTTGTTGTTACTCTTTACCTTTAAATTAAAATATTTTATATTATATTAATAGGTTTAATACTTTATAAGTTAAATTATAATATATAATGGCTTCTTAAAAGGTATTAAAAAATACTAATTAAAGGCTTTTTTAAATAGAAATAAAGAAATAAAGATTTTATTTAATAAGTATATAGATTTTAAGAGGTTTAATAGAGCTTTTATTAAACTTATTAAGGCCTTCTTTATATTATTATTAATATCTATAATTTAAATAGTTAAGTAGAAAAATAGATATAATATTAATAAAGTTAAAATAATAAAAGGGATAGAACTAAATAGTTTATTCTTTAGGTTAAAAGATAAAAAGTTAGTACTTATTTATTAATTTAATTTAAAGTCTTAAATTATAATCCTTAAGTATATCTTAATAATAAGAAAGGTCTTAAAACTTTTAATAATCTTTAAAAAGAAAATAGTTTAATAATAGTATTTTTTAAAGAATTTAAACTTCCTAAAAGCCTAAAAATTTACTAATAGTAAAAAAGGCTAAATAAATAACTATATAGCACTTATTTAGCTTAAAATAGTATTTATTCTATTAATAAAGCCTAAAAACCTAAAAGAACTCTATTTTCTTATTCTTAATAATTATAAAAGTTATATAATTAAAGACTTTTTATTTAAGTATTATAATAATAATATATTTATACTTTTCCTTTTAATATACTTTTTTTATATCCTTTAGTTACTAAATATTATAGTCTTTAAACTATTAAAAAAAGTATATAGAAAATTCCTTTTAGATTTTACTTTTATTACTAATTTAAGCTATATTAATAAGATTACCTTTTTATATATTTATAATAAAGCTTAAAAAGAAGCTATTATAAAGTTAAATGCTCTAATTAGCTAGAAAGTAACTAAATTATAGCCAGTTAATTTAATAAAGGTCTTAATAAATCTAATAGTTATTTAAACTCCTAAAATACTAATTTCTATTATTATAACTATTTCTTTAATAAAAGAAAAGAATTTCTATTTTTTAATAATGCCTTAATTATTTATATAGCTTTATTAAGTCCTTTAAGCTATTTTAAGTATTATCTTTAATAACCTAACTATTAAGCTACTTTTCTATAAAATTAGTAATTAATTAGATAGTTATAACTTCTTTATTAAATATTAAAAAAAAGAAATTATAATAATATAGTTAAAATAAGAAAAATATTTATTAAAAAAGAGAAAGAAAGTTATATATAATAGAAATATTAAATTTATAAAGGTTTTAATAATTTTAAAGGCTTATAAATAAATGCAAAAAGTATTATAATTAAAAAGAATATTAAAATATATATAAAAAATAAAATTTAAAGATCTTTATATTTAATTTTATTTAAATATTTATTAATATAAATTTTATTTAATTAAAAAAATATAATAATAGTTAATTAATTATATTTCTAATAATATCTTATTTTTAGTGTTTTATAGAGAGTGGCCGGTTTCTGGGGGTGGCCGGTTTCCCCGTATCCGACGTTAATTGCTCATTTCAACTCTACTGTTTGTTCTTGATGGCCGTTGTTTGTGTGTTTCTTATCTCTTCGACTGTATACATCTAATATGCCAATGTTCACCAAGTCAAGGAATAAGCGAAGTGATCCTTTGGCTTTTTTTAATAGGGAAGCCTTCGCTTGAACCATACGGAGTACATCGCGATACGAAATATAGCCTCTTAGGATAGGCCTCATACTTCACCCAATACATGGAGGGCACCGTTATCGCACATTGGCGAATGGCTAGTCCTGTTCATCATCAGCATCTTTCGTTCGGTCACACAAACCTGAGCGGGTTCCTCTTGCAACAGAATCTGCGTTCTTATTGCACGGGTATAGATGGTTGAGACCTTGTAATCACTTTTACCATTTCGCGCCCAGATATCCAGTCATCACTCGAATTGGTCGTCTAGACGGTCGCCGTCACCACTAAGTAACTTCATCATAACCAATTACATCCAACCCCATGGCCCAAGCGTAAGCACCTCCAGAGAACGTTATTAATAAGCCGTGCCTTGTCATGATTCAACCAACAATGAATTTGTGACGGAAGGAAGAAAACCCTTTTCATAGGCGCCAATGATGACATTGGCGTGAGTCCATTATCCATACTACATAGCCATTCTCTCATGTCTCGATCTAATGCAGATCAACGTTCCTCACCCCTTACTCTCTCTCTTTCCAGGTCCCCTGGACCTGGGGAATGAATGGGGTGACAAGTTAACAAGTTCCAATGCTCTTAATCTCAAGTCGGTTAGCTCAGAGTCCAAGTCCAGGGTCATGGTTCCTAACGTGCAGGGCGGTAGGAGTGGTGCTCGACTTCATTGCCTTTCGCTAAAATCTGCTGTGATGATGATGTACGATGTTTTATCTGGTGGAACTGGAACTCACACTATTTATATGCAGTACGTACACTATCATGACGACTCATATATCGTTGGTCTCAGGTTGAAGATGCGCCGTCACTTATAAAAACAAACAAAAATTCTCAAGACACGGATTGACTCCTGCAACGTTTTGGGCTGAATTCAGCAATCAACATGAGCTGACCCTACCTATTCACAGCTTTACTCCCTAGCCTGCACCTAAATAGTGGAAGTGTCTTAGTGCCTGCAGGACAAACGTTTCACTACGCTCATTGTTCTTGTTCCTTTCATCCTCCAATGTACAACCATTCAACGTTGCAATGGCCAGCCGCCTTCGCCAGATGAAGCACAACAACTTTCCTGCACGCCGTACTACTAGCGTTGGCGCGTTTGAGGCTGTTGAAGATGTGACGGTGTGTCAACAAGATCAAGCCGGGTGGGGGTTGATCGATGCGTGGCGTGGCTAGGTCGATAACACAATCTGATGGCTATGATACAGATCCTAGATAACTGCCCATCTCAAAACATTACATAAGGGTTCTGTTAGGCGATATGAAGAGCTAGATTCCACGCAGCGATAGCTTCAACTGAGCTTATCAAGCCGAACACTCTTATCACTTCGAAGATCATCCCGGGCTAAGCAATTTTCACTGATAGCCTGCGATGACTGGGGCTTATGTCGAACAAGATGTGACGGGAACAGGTCAACACAAAGCATGAGGCATTAGGTCTGGAGCAATTACTGAGTAAATTCTGTATGTTGGTGTCTGGTCACTTGAGTCTGGGTGGGGTTTGGTTCCCGACCTCAGATGGAAGTTTCACTAATTCGTTCGGAAAGCGTGATGAATCTACAAAACCAATCACAGGCTCAACCAATAACACATGATACAAAGAAAACTATGCTCTGCCAGAAATCTCCTCAATGGGCCAGGAGCTGAAAGCCAAGCTCGTACGTTAGGATAGGGCTTCGGTCAAGTAAACGGGTTAGGATAATGGTTAGCAGACGAACAAAGCTGTCAAACAAGCCCTTTACCGAAACTTTGACGAACTGTCTAGTGTCAGTTTGAAGCCCACACATCGGTTAACTGGCTATTATGGTTTGCGAGTTTCAACGGCGAGCATGCCTGGGAACCGATTCCGACTATGCCTGTAGGGTCCGCTACGGCTCTTCCCTAGGGCCACAATATGTCATCATAAGTAGTGTTCTTTACCCTAGAAGAACAGGAGTTGCATCAACGTACCTGAGAAAGAAACGTGAAGAGTCGTTCTTCAGAGTATGATCGGAATTGGGTGATGGCCGTAACCACGTCGCGTATCGCATCCCAGCGTTCAACAGTTACTCCCAGAATATCCGTAGCAGCTGCCAAAGGGCACCTAACAGCAAGGTCGAATCATCTCGCCAGGCCCTGTCATACCTGATACTTATATTGCGAACACCAATTGGCGCTGAACCCTCACGGGTAGACACGTCCACTCTCTTCGTCAAGCGAGCGACTGCTGTACCCTAGCATTCTCAGAAAACTGGCAGCGTTTGGAGATATGCTCCGAGTTTCTGAAATAAATTACAGTCTTTCCTACGAGCCGAAGAGCCTATATGATTTTACAGGGGGGAAGAATATCTGTTTGTAAGTACCTATGCTTGTCGATAGAAAGAAGTAACTGTGATATTGCGGCTCGACGGGAGTTGTGGGGTTAACGTGTGGGGCTTCTGTCAGACCTGCAGCAGACACGTGATCCTGTAGTTTAAGGAGAGGATGGGAGCTTGAAGTACAAGGTGGTTTATAAACTTCTTCAAAAACTCAACAAACAATGGCACGAATCTATCCTCCCTCGGCCCTTCGTGAGTAATTGTACCGGCATGCTGTCAGTTGTTAATTCAAAGCATCTTCGCCTGTGTCACTTGAAGTTCTGCTTCTTGACTCTTTCGGCCGAATGCAAATACACGCAACGTCAGTGCAATCAAGTTGAATGTGAATGATCTCCAACAACTTCTATAGTAAGCTTCTAGAACAAAATGACGTCTTTTCCATTTGCGTTTGCGCCCGTTCCCCCCAGTTCCAGGTTGTGGTCCACTTCGATATGTCCCTAGGACTCGTCCTAGCAACAGCCCCTTTTCGGTAGATTACGCTCTGGCTTAGTTCTATGCCAAGCGCATATCACGACATATTTCAATCTCCCCCTCAGGTGTCGTGGGTTTGTTCAAGGTCTAACCTCTGATCTCGGCGCCGATCATGTCACGAGCCTTGCTATCGCCGCTACGATGTGCCTAAGACAATCTATCGACTCCACCTCCACCATCCTCTTTGTTCATACCCCCTGGTCTTCGTCACATCCCAGGTTCCTTATAGGCAAGAGCCTCGAGTCAGCTTCCGAATATAGCGTGCCATCACATGAAGCATGAGTCCCTCTCTAGCCTTCTGTTGATGTTCACGCGTTGATCTGCAACACAACAGATCACTGGCCCCTCTTGTTACTCAAAATCGTATGATATTATGACTTTGGCAAGTCAACTTGTTCAACGCCGATACTACGTTACGGCCCCTCAGGGTGTCGGAGATGAGACTTAACTCTGCTCCATTGTCTTATCTCGGTTGCCAACCCTAAAGTCAGTATGGTACAACAAAGATTCAACACCTTTGCCTTGTACCAGGATGCACGACATATGTTTCATGTGTTGGCCGCAAGTGCTGAATCCACAGGCGATTCAAAAGTTGTCAAGTACCTATGCAGGTAACTGCGCAGCAAAATCGATGTACAAGCCCAAGTGCCAGATTTCATCAACGTTGGATCGCTCTGAGATACCTGCTATCCAAGAATGCTTCCCATGCAGCTCGTCTGAATAAAAAGCGCCATGATCGAGATGATCAGGTTTTGACCGTCGAATCACCGAAAATTTCAAGCCCGTGCGCCAGTATCAGAATGCAACTCCGAACATTCTATAACACTCGTCTACATATATTCAAGGATATCAACGAAACATGCAATATAGCCAATGGCAACTCTTTACAGAGTTCCAACGGATGTTACTGTGATCAGCGCAACTACAACCCGCCACCATACCTTGCGGACTTCCAAATATCCAAGGATCCCAGCTCTCAAGATATATCAAGGTTTCTCAGCAACTTGCTCCGTGGTGTCCTTGTCCGCGTCTTCGGTCGCCTGCTTCTTAATCTGCTTCGGGTCTTCTTCTCCGTCACTCTCAGCATCAACTCGCAGACCCTGGATGCCAGATTGGACTTCATCAACGAGACTCTCAAGATACTCTAAATCCCTATATCTGTGTCAGCATATTTAGCACTTTAGCATTTGGTAATGTTCCCTGCTAACCGTCCAACAAGTGTGACCGTGTTATTTTTCTTGCCCCAGCGAGGATAACTCCCGACCTTGACACCCTTGGGCCCAACTTTGGCAGCCAAGGTTGTGAGGTAGTCGGCAACACCACTCTCGGGAAGAGGCGTAGAGAACAGTACTCTGTGCGTACCCTTCCCTTCAGGGTCACTGAGACGCGGCAGGATGTGAGGCTTCAGCCCATCGAGAAGTCTCTGAACTATTTCCGGTTAGCAAATAGTAAGCGGCATTCAGGAAACGACTTACAAAGTCTAGGGATACCCGGCAGGATATGGATATTTCCGTTCACGACTGATACGGGAACCCAAAGATCATCATGAGGGAAAAGAGCCTGCTTCTTAAGGTCCCGAGATTCATCAATTGGCAACTCAGCCATGCGAAGCTTTGCCCTTCTTGCTGGCGAGTCGACATCCCAATCGAACTTGGGTTGATTGGGATGAACCTTTGACGTCAGCTTCATCTTGTCAAAGGTTTCTTGGTGTAGTTTGAGAGGCAGGTTGAAGGCCTTGGCGATCGATTGGTAGGTAATGTCGTCGTGTCTAAGATGTTAGTATACCTTATGTCAAAATGAGGGTAGTGAATCCTCACGTAGGCCCAATCCCACCACTGATTCATATTAGCTAGTTATTCAATCCCCACGTAGCGTCGCCGAAGGACTTACCTAGTAACAACAAAGTCATAACGGTCACTCATTCTCTGAACAGCCTCAACAATTTCGCCTTCATCGTCCTCTATCACCTCGATGCGCTTGAGGTTCTATATCTATTTAGCATTCGCGTATTCTTAGCTACCCAAGGCCAGACCTACAATTCCGAGGTTGAAGCACCATTTGGCGAAATAGGCAGAGTTCGTCTATCTCGATTAATACAATAACTTGCTCATACTTCAATCACTCACATCAACTGTCTGCATTCATGATGTCAGTTACCCCCATTCTGTTACACAGACAGTAAGATGTATTCAGAGAACTATACCTTTCCGCCCAGAACTTCGTCACCGATGATCAAACAGGCGGCTGTAGAAATGGTGCGCGAGTTGCGCTCATCTGCCGATATAGGAGCCATGGTTCTTCCTAGGGCGAATCGTCTGGTGTTGTCAACAACGGGAGCTGAAAGATGCCGGGTTACCTGAGAGATGCGTGAGAACATGGATGGTCAAAGTCAGATGCAATAAGAGAGCTTGAGGATGAGGTGATTAGGCAGATAGCAGGGTAAATATGCAAGTTCTCCCTTTATTGATCCAATGTTGTCTCGATTTCAACAGCCTGTAGATGACGTTAACTCGCTGCGCTAGACAACCTATGGCGGGACAATGTGGGGTCAAGTCAACGGCTACTTACTGTACTCCGTACATACCTAGGTACCCTTTGGCGGGGCATTGGGCTACACCAACTTTGCTCGACTGATAACTGCTAAACAGAGTTGAGGTATCAGACACAGCTTTGAAACAGCTACAAAGGGGGCCTTACCTATTACCAAAAAGCCTAACCGAGCTCCAAAATGGTACATACACTCACACCTCTTCCTCTCCGTCTCCGGTTCGCCCGCTGACATCCTACGTTTAGGCGTCGGAATCGCGACTGTACACCTTCTCTGGAGAGTCAAAGGACCATCTCCGCAAGTTTAGACTTACTACTTCTCGGGCCAAGGATCCCCAAGCTGTTATTTGTATGTACGTCTCTTTGTGATAAGACTTGAAGGTCGTTGGTCTCTTTTCTCTTGCTAACCGTCCCTCCTGTAGACCTGATCGATAAGAACACTTACGAGATCCGACAAGACGAAGACAAGACCGTGTATACTTCCCTCGAAGAAATTGGAGATGACCTCCCCGATCATGCGCCTCGATTTATCCTCCTGAGCTACCCCCTCACCATGGTATGTATGACCGAGCAACTGTCAGGAATGCTTGACATTTGGCATGATGCTGAGATGAGAATAGGGCGATGGGCGCTTGTCTGTGCCATACGTACTTATATTCTACCTCCCTGTTACCTGCAATGCCGAGATCAGAATGCTCTACGCCGGCGCCAAGGAGTTGATGCGCAACACGGCCGAGGTCGGACGAATTATTGATATCGAGTCGGCGGAAGATTTGGAGGAGATCCCCGACAAGCTCAAGTCAGAGTAATCAAGAATCACACAAAAGAAAGGCAACGTGGTGTGGCAGCGAAATCCGTATATCATGATCTACATAAAAACATAACTTGAAGATACCTGCCTACTCATCCGGCAGCACATCCTGGGTGTTTAATCCCATCTGCATCGCAACATTCTTGACAACTCCTTGAAACGCAATGCAGGCGGGGCTATCTGGGAATGAGTCGAAGTAACTCTCTCCGTAATCACATGCCATCCTGATTCTAGGGTCCAAGGGCACTGATCCCAAGAAGGGAATGCCCATCTCTTCAGCCAGCGCACGTCCTCCTCCTGTACTTGCTTTAAAGATCTGACTTTCGGTTGAGCACTTGGGACAGACGAAGCCGCTCATGTTCTCTGCAAGACCTAACACCCTTATCCCGGCTTTACGGCAGAAGTCGATCTCTTTTCTTACATCCAAAAGTGATACCTCCTGTGGTGTGGTGACCATGACAGCACCATCGATCCCACTCTCCTTCAGGAATGAGTTCACACTGAGATGCTCATCGCTTGTGCCTGGTGGTGTGTCGACAAGTAAAAAGTCAAGGTCACCCCATTCCACATCCTTGAGAAATTGCTTGATCAGACCGTTCTTCTTGGGTCCCCGCCAAATGACAGCGTCATCCCGGTTGGGCAGTAGAAACTGAATACTCATGACCGAGAGATTGTCCATGACCCAGATGGGGGACCAACCTGTACCACTGACATGCACAGTCTCGCCCTCCACGCCCATCATCTTGGGGATACTGGGTCCACAGATATCAGTGTCCATGATACCCACGGTGCTGTCTGGATTTGTCGCGAAGGCGTGTGCCAATAGAGATGTAAATGTACTCTTTCCGACACCGCCCTTTCCGCTCAGTACTAGGATTTTGTGCTTGACATTCTCCAGACGCGCCGAGATGATAGGGATATCAGGGTCCGGTCCCTTGGGCGCTGATGCGCAGATGGCCTGGTTTGGACACCCGGCGCATGCGTCCGCTTTACCGGCTTGCTCTGAATCGGGGCCAACACAGTTCTGAGGCTCTGGCGCAACTAGTTGTGGCTTCTGCTTGATCGGATTGGCGAGGACGTCGTCTACAGCATCTGGGGCCTCAAGAGAAGGCGCCATTGTCTTTTTGTGAAGTGAGGTGAAACAAGGGAAAGTGAGTCGGGGGTGGCGACGTGAGCACGAAGCTTAATAATACAGCAAATTTCAGGATTGTCCTGAACAGTGAGGAAAAGAGTGGTAAGAAAGAAAAAGGAGCGAGGGCTAATTCCTCCTGATTGGGATCTGGTATCTTTCTGGACTAACTTTTGAGAGAGTCCAAAGAATGTTGATGAGGTTAAGATAATCGATGTGGTTGTTCCTAGGGTAAGTGCTAAGCGTCTATGTTGATTGGTTGCTTAGCAAGCGTCCGGAGATGTGAAGTATCGCCGCGGAATAACAGATGCCAGCCTATGAGTCAAGAAACATTGAAGTGATAAAAATCTAATGAATATATCGATATATTGAAGTTAGCTCTAAGGGGAAAGTTGCGGAAGGTGAGATCAATATACGAGTCTCCTAGATCTCCTTGATGTTAAGACATTTTATTCACTGTAAGAAATATTGGGCTAACACGGAGTAGATCAGGGTGAGTCAAGTGTCTGAGAAATCAAAGGGAACTCGATAAGCTCGGACCGTAGGCTCCTCAAAATGTCTGATGGATACCTATAGAGGAAAAAATGGCCTTTCCAACAAATGCTTATCCAACGACTTACTGCTAGAAGGTAGGTAAGCATTAACATCTTCGTACTATGTATAAATATCCTCAAAACCAAATACTTCAATTCATTCCCAGTGATATGGCTCAATGATAAGAAACTGTACTAATGTTTAATACTATCACTGTTAGTGATGTTGGTATGAAAAGCCTCAGTGGTCGCAGGTCACTCCGAAAACCGTTGCATCAACAATAAAAGACATCTTCAAAGTTTCCTGCCATTTCCATTATAACCAACACGTTGAAAGCGCGCCGGTTATCGGACCGGCTAAAGGCGGTCGGTGATCTGCCCAAAACTCATGACAGGCACACCTAAAAAAAAAGCCGATCAGTGGCGGGGTTATTTCATATTTATCTGAGATAAGATAAGCTCAGGACCCCGCGAAGATTTTATTCTGAGCTGATCTAGAACACCCTACGATACATCAAGATCTGTTTCCAATCGATAATCCAAAATGTCTCCTTCTGCCGATACCCCAGAGACCTCCAAATCCGCCGATTCCACGGTTCTGAGCTTGAGGAAATCCCTCTGTTCCGAGGACACCCCTCTTCCCATCCGTTTTCGTGCTCTTTTCTCACTGAAGCACGTTGCGACCACCTCGGATGACGATACTACAAGGATTGCAGCTATCGAAGCCATCGCTGCCGGATTCACCTCACCTTCAGCCTTGCTCAAGCATGAGCTCGCATACTGTCTAGGACAGACAGGCAACCTCGCTGCTGTCAAGCCTCTCCGACAGGTTCTGGCTGATTTGAAGGAGGATCCAATGTGCCGCCATGAAGCTGCCGAAGCCCTTGGAGCCCTAGGCTGGGCCGACAACCTGGATATCCTCCGCGAGTACCGAGATCGGAAAGAAGAGGACATAAGTATTATCGAGACATGCGAGATCGCTATCGAGCGCATTGAATGGGAGAACTCAGAAGAGCGTCAAAAGGAAAAGTTGCGCCCTAGGTTTGTGCGAAGACTTATTAGGGTTGCCCCAGATTAACATTTGTCGACTAGTGATTTTGCCTCTATCGATCCTGCGCCCCCAATGCCCGAATCTGAACAGAAGGCCGAAGTCGAGGAGCTTGGCCACAAGCTTATGGATACAAATCTGCCTCTATTCCTTCGTTACCGCGCCATGTTTGCTCTCCGCGATCTGGCATCACCTCCCGACCTACCCACTGCTGTCCCCGCCGTTCTCGCTCTTGCTAAAGGATTGTCCGACTCGTCTGCACTCTTCCGACACGAGATCGCCTTTGTATTTGGCCAGCTTTCACACCCCGCTTCTATCCCAGCCCTGACTGAGGCATTGAGTAACGTTAACGAGGCTAGCATGGTTCGACATGAAGCGGCCGAGGCACTTGGCAGCCTGGGCGAGGAGAAAGGTGTCGAGGCTACCCTAAGAAAGTTCCTTCATGACAAGGAAAAGGTTGTTCGAGAGAGTTGCATTGTTGCGCTGGATATCGCTGAGTATGAGAAGGGTGGAGAGGCTGAGTATGCTTTGATTCCCGAGACCGCAGGAGTTTCTGTATGATTTATGAGTACGCTTGTGTTGTCGAGTATTGCGTCTAGTTGTTTTCATGCCACCTAAAAGTTAAATGTTAGATTAGTTGAAATAGATGGATTTGGGATTCTCACGAGTTGCCGCAATCGCAAAGGTAGATGACCGTTGATCCTTCATCTGCACCGCGCAATTGAACGTTGGTATACTTGACCTCTTCACGACCGCACTTGGGGCATGTTTCGTGAACTGTGCTATCGGTTTGCAAATTGTGCTTCTCAACAGCCTGGACACTTGACTGGAGCTTCTGCCTCAAGAAAGAAGGGAAATCGGAGGGTTTTGTTTGTGTAACGGTAACTTTGGAACCGGTATCTGCACAACCTGTTAGAGATCTTGCCAAATACAACACCAAGCGTACAAACCTCGATTCTCTGCGCCACAGCATTCGCAATGCAAAACATTTCGCTGAGTCCCTTTTGTTGCAGGCAACAGATTACCGCAGTCGGTACAAAAGACGAGAGTTCCGATCGCAGCCATTGTGAGTTGTGAGTGACTTCTGCACAATTGGAGAATTTGGTCGACTACTTGCGCAAGCTGAACAAATTCAAAGACAAAAAATTGGCCCAGCCATCATAGGCTCAAATCGAAGGTTGCAAGGGTCTTCCGGAAAAACTGACGAGGCAAGAGTGGGCCATGACGGGATAGCCTCTGAGTGGTGGTGCGCTTTGCGCACAGACCAGTAGCTGTCTCGAAAACATCCAAGGAAAGTCCAAAGCTCGCGAGGCTGATCATGTTGGTTTCCCCAGGCTTTCCATGACCTCGTCGTTTACATTCACGCAAAGCGGGTAACAATGCTTAGCTGCATTTAATCCCGTTACTTTTTCAACCCAATCACCTTACCGCGACTCCGACTCCTTGCTTCCTGAGAACATATTTCCTTTGAATACGCGCTCAGAGCGTGTCTTTTGATCCATACCTGACCCTATCCTGTCAATATCCGATGCGCTGGTATCCGTTTGCTCCTTCCTTCGGAACCAAGATATGCGATGAACCGCCTTCCCTCCTGCGACAATGAACAACACGCAGCAGCATGGGGCGGACCCAAATGGGCAGTTTGCTCAAGCGGGGGCTGAGGAGGGCATTATTGCTCGTCCGTTCACACTCCAAGAGGCGCTTCCCTATTCACCACAGACATCGACTATTCCTCTCATTTCTGGTCAGTTATCACCGCTTCTCGATATACTCCGCCTAACTCTAGTCAGATATCATCCCCGACCCCGTTCTAGGCTCAGGCTCCCCTGCGCTCCCTCTGACTGATCTATTTCAAACACACGACTTCGACTACCTAAATAAGGAAGCAGCGGGCCATAATCAGATGCCGCGCAACGTAAAGCAAGCGGTTGACCATGTCCTCCAAGAAATCAAACCAAGTCAACGAACACATTAGTATGATAACTATGCCGTGCATACTAAGAGCCACAATCTGACTGTCGAGTAGCAAGTTTACCACAATTTCAGGAATGAAATCGACCCCCCCTACCAGCAAGAGCCTGATTGATGGTTTGTCGCCGCTCACAAGAAATGTCTTCGATAAGGTGGGAGGTTATTTTAAGACGACAAAGCCCGTGGCTTCTGATGTCAAGCAGGTCAACGGTCAAGCGCCTGGCCACCCGACCCCCAAGCAACGATCAGCTTCAATAAAGTCACCGAATCCTCCACAACCGTCCAACTTGCCGACGCATAACTCTAAAGCACACAAGTCGAACTCCGTTAGGATCGAGGTTGCGATACCATCTAAGAGACAATTTGATCCTTCAACTTATGTTGACGTGAGCGATGCGCCTCAGCAAGACTTTCCAGTTATTCCAGCCCAACATGAGCAACCGCAAATACAGCCGATGACACAGCCTCCAACCACAGCAGCTCAGCTCCCTATCCAAGCTACCACCGAAAATAACCAGAATGGGGCATTTCGAATTGAGCTACCAGCTGCCAATATCAATCGAGAAGAGTACATCGAGGTCGAAGCTCGCCCGGGGGATCCCCATTACCTATCGGTTCGAAAAGAGAGCCAACAAGCCTATTCTCATAGTCCAGATCTGATTGGAGAGAGCCTTGATCAGCGTCAACGCAGCGAGGCAGCGCTCCATGCACTTGACAAGCTTGTACGCGTTGTGTTCAATTCGGTTGGGCGAATGCTTGGAGAAGGACCCGGACAAGACGAAATTGTTTCTGTGACACCAGACCAAGAGGTTGCTATGACCGCCTCTTCGCAACAGAAGATGCATGGTGCTATCCAGAAGACAATTGCTCTAAGATGTTTCGACCGTGTACCAGTAGAGCATCTGACTCAAATCATCAAACTGAGTGATGCCAGCTTGAGGCAAGTTGAGAATCTGGAGATCCGAGTCGACGAGACTTGGGGCGAAGATGCCGTTGATACATGGATGCAGCAACTCTCAGATGTGGAGACAATGCTGAAGTCAGCTCGCACATGCCTGCGCATTCTCTCGGGCGGACGAGAAGACAAGCAATTGTATTCAGAATCTGTCATCCAGAGATGCGCCGATATCTTCAGAAAGGTCACCGAGGACATTGTCATGCCTCTCGTGGAACTTCGGCCATCTGGACCTGCATCGGTTTTATTCAAGTTGCTTTCGAAGAACAAGAAGCCTATCGCAGCTGTCTTCCTCTCTTGCCAGAAGTTGTTCGCCTTGCTAGCAGAGCTTGTTACCAAGATCGAGCTCTCAGAGTCAGTGATCAACTCAATGGAATACACCGCCTCCCGACTCATTTTCATGGAGAATGCATACTTTGAGAAGGATTCTGTCTTGGGAGTTCAAAAGTTTGACGGGCTTCGGTCCGTGGCAATGGACATGCTCTCACAGATCTTCTTGATCAAACCTGAGCAACGCCAAGGCATCATCGACGACATTCTTACATCTCTGGAGAAGCTCCCTGTCGGCAAGCAAAGTGCTCGACAATTCAAGCTATCCGACGGGAAAAACATACAGCCTGTGTCAGCTTTGATCATGAGGCTGGTTCAAGCTAGTTCCGGGCGAGTTGATAACAACAAAAATCGAACACGCAGCAAATTGATACGCAATCTCAACAATAACCCCAATCACGAGCAAGAAGGAAGTTCTGATGAGGATGATCGCGCACCACTTGCGAAGCAATTTGTTTCATCGATTAAAAGTGAGGTACAGGGCGCGAAGCAACACGCTGTTGCTATCAAGGACCTTGAGATCTCTGTTGCTCCATTATCTGATGCGGCGCAGCGCAACGCATCTTATGTGATAAGCTTCATCGTCAAACGTGCCATCGGGTCGACCAAATCTGGAGATACCCCTTACCGAAATCTTCTTGATCTTTTCGTGGAAGATTTTACTACTTGTCTTGATTCGCCCGACTGGCCATCAGCTGAACTGTTGCTTCGCCTTCTGATGATCATGATGGTCCAGCTTTTCGAAGCACCCAAGACTGCTGCCCCAGCGAAAAACATGGCACTGGAACTATTGGGCGGACTGAGTGCTGCCATTTCCCGCCTCCGTTCTCGTGTTCAAAGTCTCACGAGTTCCTCCGATGGGACTGACGGTGACGAGTTGTCAGAATATCTTGTCGATGTCGCTAATCAAGCTCTGGAACACAAAACTCGCTTGGAACAGCTGGTAGCTTGGACTGGGCCCTATCGGGTCGTTCTAGAGCATGTGCAGAGTAGGAGTGACGAAGATCCACACCTCTCGAGTGCCATCTCGTTTCTCATTACGGGCTGGGCATCTCAGGTACATGTCGGCTACGACTCTTACACAGATGAAGATGATGAACGAGATGAGGAACTCGGACGTCTGGCTTATCGATTGAGGATGATGGTTGAGGATCGACGATGGCTTGCCAACGAATACACGTTCAAAATCAAGACTGTATCGACAAATCAAGCCAAACTTTCTTACTCGATCATCTTACTACGTTCACCACTATGTGAAGCTTTCAGCAAGATTCTGAACATTCTTCTTGGCTCTATGGCTAGTGACCAAGCTACAGTCCGAAGCCGCAGTCTCAAGAGCGTGAACCAAGTGCTCGAGACTGATCCATCAATCTTGGATGCCGACAATACTGTGATTGACCTGATTCTGGAATGTGCTGGCGATTCATCAATCCAAGTGCGGGACTCAGCTCTGGGACTGCTTGGTAATTGCATGATGATGCGGCCACGTCTTGAGACGCCCTTGACTCCCATGATTGTCAATCGATTCCATGATAATGGCCTCGGTGTACGCAAACGTGCAATGAAGCTTACCCGCGATATCTACCTTCGCAATCCAAGCAAGACACTGCGCAGCATGATAGCGAGCGGGTTGTTGCGTCGAGTACAGGATCCAGATGAAGGTGTCCGCGATCTAGCCCGCCAGATGATAGAGGAGGTTTGGTTTGCGCCCTTTTACCAAGACGACGGGACCGCTGTTTACCAAACTTCACTCAACGAGCACGTATCGCTTGTCATCCAAACTGTCAAGTCTGGTACGGTTACTGAAATGCTTGACAAGGTGTTCCGAACCATTCTGAAACCAAAGGATAAGTCTCTAGGTGGACCTTTCACAGTCTGCACCAAACTCGTTGCCAACATGTTTGGTTTAATCGATAACCTCGATCCGGATGATCCTTCAACTCCGTCTGGGCGCGACGCGCTGCAGGTGCTTACGATATTTGCCAATGCTGACCCCAAACTGTTCAATTTCGAACAGATACGCCTTCTAAAACCACATCTGGCGAACTTCTCTACGCCAGAGGAGCTAGCTGCTTTTCGGCATGTGACAATCATCTATCGCCGAGTGTTGCCCACTCTTTCCAGTGTCCACACCGAGTTTCTCTCTGAAGTACGCACCTTCTTACTTAAGGCTATTACAAGAGTCAACCAACGAAACCCTCTCGACGATTTGGTTGCTTGCACTCAGGTTGTTTGTGGGTTACTCAATAATTATACGCCTCTGGTTTCTGCTCTACATTCCAGTATTCAGAAACTTGTTCAAATCCAGGCCAGGCCTATCGACCAGACGGCTACCACTCTTACCTACGGATACAGCTTATTAATTGGCATGATTGCAAAACATTGCAAGCTCGACGAATGGACTGCTTGGTTCAAATCGAAGTTGCCCGCCTGGAAAGGAGAAACCGTTCCTATGCTCGCCATTGAGAAACTGATACCGCTTGCTGCACCTTCTAAACCACTCGAGATTCGCAAGTCAGCACTTGACGCCCTTGGATTGATTTGCCAAGCATGGCCTCGCAACTATGTTGTTCCCAAATTGTACACCTTGTTTGACCAGGTTTTCAAAGAGCAGATACCTGGTCTTGAGGTTCTCATCTTGAGATCAATCAGAGAGTTTCTTCTCATGGAAGAAAAGCGATCTGAAACAGCGGCCGAAACACCAGCTACAGGCAGGAAGAGGGAGCTGGCAGTTATGGGAGGGACAAGTTTTGACGACGTGGCCAGCGCCACCTCACAGAGGTTCTTGAAGCACGTTTCTCGAATCGCAGTTGCAAGCCAGGGCGACCATGCTTTTCTCGCCACGGAAGTTCTCGGCAGCATTAACCGACAAGGCTTGACACACCCCAAGGAGACCTGTGTCACCTTGATGACTCTCGAAACATCGACAAACCGCAGAATTGCAGAACTGGCTTTCTCCGAACATCGATATTCGCATGAGAAGCATGAAACTGTTCTGGAACGAGAGTATGCCAAAGCAGTGCAATCGGCCTTTGCCTATCAACGCGACGTCGTAGAGGACACGCGTGGTGCCACAACTAACCCTTTCCAGTCCAAGTTACACTTCTTGATGGAAGTGCTGAAGATTAGCAAAATGAAGAATCGTCAGCGCTTTTTAGATAAGCTCTGTGGCCAGTTAGACTTTGATCTTGTCAAACTCGATATAAGCGAGGAAGTCCCATCCCACATGGCCTTTGCACGATTCATCACCGAGAACCTGGCCTTCTTCGAATATCAGACCGTTGGAGAGTTGCAAACTACCGTCAATGCGATCGAAAAAATCGTGACGAGCACTGGCGCCCCAGTCGCCCAGGCCATCGAGTCAGAAGTTTTTAATGTCCGCGTGGATGCCCTGCAATTATCGGCGTCTGACACCCCAGCGAGCATCCCCGGAACTCAGAACGAGTCAATGGCTCTAGCAGCACCCGTCGATGGACAGCCCCCGGCAGCCCTTGCGATTGCAGCCAATGTTGAGCCCAGCCGTCTTCGTCAGCTCACAACGGCATCCATCATTCTGCTCGCAATGTGGGAGACGCGAACGTATCTGCGCCGACTTTACAGCATGGGAACTAGCCGACACGACAGTAAGGCCAAAGCACTGGCTAAAGATCTCAACAAGACACCAGTCAAGGTCCAAGGAGTTCACGGAGATAAGGTCTGGGACGAAATTGAGTCTCATATGGCTGGTCTTCAGGACCAGGAGCGAATGATCAGGAAGTGTACTGACCTGGTTGAACTCCTCAACGTTGACAAGGAGTTCAAGGTCGCCGATGACGGTGAACAGATGGACTTAGGGCCATCGACTCCGAGTGCAGACGAGGATGAAGAAGGCGAAGCTGTTGCGGATAGGGGACGCAAGCGAAAGGGAGGACATACGCCCGGTGGTCGCAAGAAACGGGCGCGTTCCGACTCCCAGCCACGAAAAAGGGGTCGACCTCGAAAAAACCCATTACCTGAGCCGGAGATGGATGCAGATCTTGGAGATGGAGACTGGATTTAAGCAGACATTAAGACATGGGCTATGAAGTGATTTGGACTGTTTTCAAGCAAGTAACGAAAGTGACAGGGACAGGCGTTTTTCCGCCCGCGAGGGCGCATCGAAGAAAGCGTTTAGTGGGAAAATGGCTTTAGCCGATGGGGCATACATACATTGGTCTTCAGAAGTGCAAAGGCAGCCAAGAGAAGAGGAACGGCGTTTCGGAGCATTGTGACTTTGCAATTTGATGATACCTGAGCTATAGCCATGAGGCCATATAGCTCATCTTTTGGTCGGACGGGCAAGAGATCAAGCGCAGCATACAATGCATATCAGCGAAGCTGGCGCATTTAGGACCATTTAAATACAGAGACAATATTATGATAGCCACTGTATCTAATCCCCTTGTGATGACTGGCATAAAAAATGACTACACATAAATTGAGCATACTTGGAAACAGTAGCAAAGCTCACTATACTGTTAAAGAAAGAAACGAAGCCCCAACCTCGATTTGGGAATGACGACGGCTTCCAGAAATGGGACTGTTTTATCGTATAATTTTGGAGTTAATAATAAAGTTTGTACGACGATGCGAAAAGTGCAAGTCTAAAACAAGCAATGCTGGATATAAGGCGGAAATGAATGAGCCATGCGAGTGCCAAGAAATAAGGCAATTGGATAAAGACATGCATAGATGACATAATTTTGATTGCTTGTCGCTGTAGTCAGATCGCCAAGGCATAAGCAGATCGGCTCGGCATCTTTAGCCGGCTTGGCAAGGTCTAATCCCTGCGAGCATTAACGACCAGTTCTCGCGTCGTTGATGACGACCCGCAAGAAGAAGACTCTGGTGTCTGTCTGGTCATTTAAGTTAGACTGCAAGTAGTTTACTAGCTGATGAGCCACGGACACAGCCTGCCAATGGGCTGTTGCTCAGTGAAGTGGTCAGCTGCACAACCCTGAATCGTGTACTGTAACTCGCTGGCTCACACCGTCTGGCCATGGACACGAATACAGCCACTCGGTCATGTTAGCTGGCGTTGTGGCTGCCAGTGATGCCAGTGGAACCAGAATCAAGCTTATTGGAGGAGTTGGAGAGCTCCAGAACAGGAGGAGGCCTCTTGTTCCCTGTCGCGGCGAGACCTTTCTTCAAGGAGCTTGTTTTTTTGCCAGTCGTGAGGTCCCCTTGACGTGTCGTGCCGCTCATAATAACCGGCCAGCATAGAACCCATTCCAGGGAAATAAAGGGGAAGACAAACGCTGGTGACCTCACTCGCTCGGTACCTAACATTGAGCAAGACCTGAAATCAATCAACAAAACAAAACAAAACCTAGACCAAGCCCACCTCCCTCGATCTAACTTGGTCCCTGTTTTCCTCGAAACCTTGGCATCCCCATCTTTTGTCTCTTTTTCTCTATTTTATACTTTGCAGTGCCGTGCCGCGCCGCGAGTGATACGCAACGCAGCCCAACTTACGGTACATACGGAACATTCGCATCAGTTGACCCACGTAAGAACTTGGACCCTAGTTCTTGGCGATGTCTTCCTGTAAGGTCCCCTTTCAGTTTCTTCACTTTTTCTTCGTACCCATAGTGTCAATCATTGGTTTCTCTACCACATGCCCTAGGACTCCTGCCACTATCTGCTATCCTGCACTGCTATTTTACTTGCTCTATTGGTTACTGACACACACCACCACCACAGTCAACCACTTCAACATCAAGCGTCAAGCGCATACTCTCAGTCGTAGCAGCACCGATCAGTCTTGGAATCCCTTTCGTCACGTCGAGTGGAAACGTCAGGCACGCGCTCTTTCTGACGCCGGCCGCCTGGAGCAACAAACCACACAAGAGGAGACAGCTGGCCAGACCTTGGCACACGCTGTCACCGAACCTGGTCGAAGCGGACCAGCCAGAGAGTGGTCAACAGAAGAAACAATGACAGATATGAGGAGAAGCAAAGAAGGCGACTATGACCGAGAGAAGACGATTGGGGGCTCACCAATTGATGGGAACGATGATATCCCCGTCTCACAGCGCTCGCTCGTCAGCGACGAAAATCAATTGCGAAACAGAAAACGCGAAGATATCCCAGCTGCAGCAGACAACAATATCGATCTCGAAAAGCGAAAACTTAAGAAACGAGAGTCTACAAAAATATTCCGCAGGGTCGAGCCCAAGGAGCCATTTACCGTCCGAAACCAACTTCAGAGAACCTTTCTCAACTCATATATCAATATCCTTCTCATTGCCGCCCCAGTCGGTATCGCTCTCAATTACATACATAGCGTTAACCGAATCGCCGTCTTCGTGGTTAATTTCATCGCAATTATACCCTTAGCCGCTATTCTCAGTTTCGCTACAGAGGAGATCGCTCTGCGAACAGGCGAGGTCTTGGGTGGTTTGATCAACGCCACCTTTGGAAACGCCGTTGAACTCATTGTGGCTATCCTGGCTCTTGTCGATGGAAAAGTCATAATCGTTCAGACGTCGCTGGTGGGCTCAATTCTAAGTAACCTTCTGCTGGTCCTGGGCTTCTGTTTCTTCTTCGGTGGCTTGCGACGCGAGAGTCAATATTTTAACGAGACTGTCGCCCAAACAGCCGCTAGGTAAGTGCCGCTACATACTGGTTGGACGATTCCTAATTGATTTCACACAGCATGCTCGCTCTCGCCGTCGCCTCAGTCATCGTGCCAACTGTTTTCGATCAAGCAAAGGATACACCGCCCGCTAATGTAGCCCGGCTCTCAAGAGGCACAGCAGTGATCCTTCTCATCGTTTATGCCGCCTATCTCCTCTTTCAGCTCAAGACTCACCAGAGCACATTCGCCAAGGAAAGCCAGAAGGTTGCCGCAAAGCCTTGGTCTCGTGGAAGTGCCGGAGCTGGCGATATCCGACAAGGTATCATGGTTCCTGGTGCTCTTGTTGGCGGTGGCATGACAGGACGCGAAGAGAATGAGCGTTTGTCTGAGATGCTTATGAACCCGCACAGACTTCCAAAGGCCGAAGACGATGAAGATGAGGAGGAAGAGCCTCAGTTACACTTCTGGGTGGCCATCGCCACGTTGACAATCGCCACCGTCCTGATCGCTCTCTGTGCCGAATTCATGGTTGATTCCATCGATGCTGTCACCAAGACTGGAGGTGTATCGGAAGAATTCGTAGGACTGATCCTGCTGCCTATCGTGGGTAACGCAGCCGAGCACGCCACAGCTGTGACCGTCGCAATCAAGGATAAAATGGATCTGGCCATCGGTGTGGCCGTTGGAAGTTCTATGCAGGTTGCTCTCTTTTTGATTCCCTTGTTGGTTATTATCGGCTGGGGAATGGGCAACGATGCCATGAACTTGAGTTTCGACTTATTCCAAGTTGCAACTATGTTCGTGGCTGTTTTGCTCGTCAACTACTTGATCGCAGACGGTAAAAGTCACTGGCTGGAGGGTTGGCTTCTCATCTGTCTTTATTCCATCATCGCAGTTTGCTCATGGTGTAAGTCTGGCGCCCCATCATGCTTCTTTACTGTGTTTACTGACCACGTAATAGGGTACCCAACACACTCAGACGAGTAGTCATTCTTTTTTCTCCAAACCTGTACATTTCTTTTTTTTGGGGGAGGGGTTTCTCTCTTTGTTTATATTTCCATCTTGGGTTATATGTGGCTACCCGTTCCCGCCCCCAACGATTCTGCATACCGTCCTGCAGTATTTCTCCACCAAGTAGGTATTTGGATAAGGCCTATTCAAACCTCACAGTACATAGCGATTTTTGTGGGATGGGTGGTGGTGCAAAGGCAAAGAAACAAGCGCGAAAAGCGACAGGCGTCGGAGGTCTGGTTTGCACTTCAGTTAGGACATCGTTAGTTAAAGCGTGATTTATAAAGAGTTTTTAATGCTATTTAGATTTCTGGTAAATGAGAAAAACAAGGTGAACCACATCAAATCCATGTGGTGAGTCGTATCTCAATTATTAGGGGTGACATTGTATGCTGTAGCTAAGGTCAACATTGACCTTGCATCCCCAAGGTCTCTATACAAACCGTGCGTGAAAGACTTGTTCGATACAAGATTAAGAGGTTCTTGGTGTTGGTACGCCTCGGTATTGTTCAGATTGTGATAATCATCAACTGTGGTTCCAGGACTTGTCATATCGTCATGAATATTAGGTACTTCCGTTATCAAAGACAAGGAAGTGGGAGTTCAGCTTGAGGTCTTGTCGGTTCATAGAGTAGGTAAGTACATAGCTGTATCACTAACCAACCAATCATGTTACACAATGAGGTTAACTTAGAGAGCAAGCTTCCTAAGTTGGAAGGCGGTGACAAGATTCTGCCGCGACAGCCGACCTCAGCTTCTTAGTCGCAATACTACTAACGATAGCCATTGCGATGAGTGACAATTCATCTGCAGCCTCTCAATCGGCTTCGTCGACCGTGTCAATCTATTGAGACCAACATGCGAACTACAGGATCGCATCGCGCCCTGTCGAATTCTGCCACATAGCGACCGATAGCGATAGCGATAGCGATAGCCAGCCATATCTCATGTCACGAAATGGTATCATGAGGAACCCGGTCCCTCGCAAGGGACCGCCTCATTGGCGACATCTAAGCAGATCGAGTTTGGATCGCTCCCAAACCGATGTCCCTGCGTCGCCCGCGAGCGTATCGACTCATTCCACTATCAAAGAAGAGAAGCGAACAAGAATAGAACGCCGATGCACCGTGACCGTTAACGAGGGCTACGCTAGAGATGAGGTCCTGCTGAATTTCGACGTAGTTGGTGGGGATATAAAGCCGGGAGCTTTGATGTGTATAGCGACAGTCAAAGATGACTTGCGAAAGATCTCCACCGGCCATGGCGCCGGTAGCAAGCAGAACCAGGAACAGAGTTATGGTTCGAAGGGGACTGCGGGCACTCAAAATGGGGACGGTGCGTGTTTTAAATACTTCTTTGTCGCAAAAGACATGCCTCAAGAGACGAAAACGCGGAATCCCGATATTGAGGTCTACGTATTGAAGCACATTGCCGATGCGTTTGGGATGAAGAAGGGCTCGCAGGTCCTCTTGACGATGGTAAGCATTCCTCTACCTATACCGTTCAGGCTGCTAACAAACATACAGGTGGATGCGAAGAATCCAGCTACGGAAGCGTCGCACGTTGAATTGTCGTTTAAGGATCAATACTTGTCCAGATCAGACATTTGGAGAATGACTGTTGGTGAGTTGACGGGAAGAACTGTCTACAAAGGCCAATCGGTGTTGTTTATGGGTACAATCAAGGCGCAAGTCACTGCAATCTATGTCGATGGCCGCAGAACGCACTCTGCCTTTTTCACCCGGGATACTCGGCCCATCTTCCGCAGTGAATCCGCCAGATACGTCCTATTCATTCAAATGGCCAGAGAGATGTGGGAATTCGACGCCGAAAGCTCTGGCGAGATCATGTTTAACAAGGTTGTCAACGGCTTTCTCCCCGCGCTGTTCAAGAGATGGGCCATGCTCAAGGCTAAACACCTCGTGAGCATCGTCCTTTTTGCGCGCGTGGAATATGACACCGGGTTGACAGCCGAGTTTGACAATCTGTTGGGGGACTATTATACAGGCATTCAGCCATCTGGGCCGCGTCGACCATACAAAGACTTCTATCGAGTTGTGGTCAGTGAGATGGGCAGCGGAGAGTGGACAAAGATCCTGCATCAGCTCAAGGTGGAGTTCAACTTCTTCCGTCGGGATATTAGCCTGCACCATCATAAACTCAATGCTCAAGCAGAAATTGATGGTCGAGGTTCCATTCCTACGGATACACCTTCAACTCGTGTCAAGGCTGAATCAACATATGCCATGTATGGCAATGTTCTCGAGGCGATCAACCTCGCTTCGTCCCAATTCGCCCATGATCATATCGACAGGGATCTCACCAGGACTGGAATTTCCATCGCAGTCATCAGCCCTGGCTCTGGAGTTTTTGAGGTAGACTACGAGACGCTGCGGAGGACAACAGAGGCATTGGTTGGAAATGGTATTGGTATTGATCTAATATGCATGCCTAAGATGCCTCTCCATTCAGTTCCCCTATTCAAATACCGCAATCCGCAGTATTCGGATGATCATGGCCATGCTCATCGTTCCAGCTTCTCAAGGTCGTTCCACAGCCGGGATAGCACGCCTAATCATCCTACACCAGTGATCGGTAGCTATCAATCTCTCGGCGAATCTTTCTCACCTTCGAAGGGAATGAGCCTTTCTCGTCGTTCAGACCCTCTCATGTCTATGGCAACAAGTGAGCAGTGGTGCTTTGCATTGCCTCAATGGCTTCATGTCTCTTTCTGGACCGGCGCATCCGACGAGGCCTTGTCCTATGAAGGCATTGCCCTATCTGTCTCCAACAAAGTCATGCAAGATGACGAAGACGAGTTCAACATTAGATGCCGCATGTATGCATTGCAGATGAGGAGTGTCCTTGAAACCAACGAAATTGAAACAACACCTTTGCAAGTTGACACACATTTCCCGGCCAACATCACCGAACCGCCATCCTCGCAGAAGTATCGAAATACTGGGATCAATGACACTGTCTACATTCCTAACAAGCGCCCCCCGGAGGGTTTATTAGATCACATTCATGGATTTCAAAGATTTGTTCCAGATAGACTTGCACGCCCTGGTGAAAAGTCATTGTGGAAACAGCTGCAAGAGTTTGATGACCATAGGGCCAAAATCTCAAGTAGTCGCAGTCGACATCATTCGTCACGATATGCAAAAGATTTGGATGAGATCACGAGAAGACAGCTGGCAGAGGACTCTGGTCTATACGGAACTTCTCTCCCAGAAAAAAAGGCACCGGTTCTTGGTCCTTCGGCACGAAAGTTGTCGATGAACATCATGGACGGCGAGAAACCATCGCCTACAAGCTTGAAAAAGAGCGCTGAGCCGCCTGCTCCAAAGCCCCCAAAGACAGTTGCAAAGCAACCCAAGCTAATGAGGCAGATTAGCCTCGGACAGCGAGGATTTGGCATCGCTGCTCCAAAGGCGGTAGTTGCAGAGATCAGGGCCGAGACAGTCAACGCCTCAGGCGTTACGTCTAGCGAAGCAAAACAACCCTCAACCCCTCGAATGCGCCCAGAACTACGGCCAAGCTCGCCTCAAACAATTGCAAGCCACCCATCGTCATTGTCTGTACATAAATATCGAACAGACACCCCTGACACCATCATCGAAGGGGTGCCCATGACTCCTAGCATTCCCATTCTCAAGAGAAATAATTCTGGAAACCTCGATATTGCTACGATGCAGCTGAGGACCGCCTCATCAACGATAGGTTCGTCGTTGAATAGTCGGCAGCAAAAGAGGGAGGACGATCGTGATCTTAGGTCTTCGGATGCCCTTCGCGCTGATGACGCCCAGAAACTCTACACCAACAAGCTACGTGCGGGTGCGTTGGGCGGTGCTGTTCAAGACCTCCCAACAACTCTGTCACCCACCACTTCCATTACCCCGTGGTTGACACTGCTGAATCCATCGAACCCGGAAAGCCTTGCGATCGATGATACTGTCTTGTATAGCCGATGGCAGCATGTTTATCCACAAATCGGTCAGATGAAGGTCCAGAAATGGAAAGCTCTTTGTTGCCCTGCTTCTGTACCCTTGACAACCGAGTATTTCCCCTCCAGGACTCAGTTTGATAGCGAGTATCATCGCCATCCGTACACTGTTGAGCAAGATACAGATGACGACATGGTCGAGGAGCCCAAATCTCGGCAAGACTTTATTCAAGAATTGATAAGCTTGAGATTCACTCAGGGCTTCCAAGTTGTCGTAGGACCATGGGTTGCCCGTGCATTTGGACAAAACTCGATCAAGATCGGTGACATTTTCTCGAGAGACCAACCTCTTGAAGATGGCACGAGTATTTTCATGTCTGTGGGCAACAGCATTCACCAACTTTCGTGCGTTAATGGCACAGAAGTCGAGGTGAACATCTTTGTACGAAAGCCAACTGACACTTCGCTCACCTCTCAAGGCTTCTCGCCGATCTACAAACCTGCCATTCGAACTCTTCTCGATGATGCATATGAGGCACGGGAAATCGACCTCCTTACCGCTCGTCCTGAGCGTAATTGGAACATGATTGATTCATACATTGCTGGGCATCACGACGAAATGATGGACAGTCTGCGCTTCTGGCGTGCAAGATTTGTTCTTATCCCTGTCTTGCGCAAAGATGTCCCCGTATCAAAAACGCAGGGTGGTGACCATGCTGAAGAGGTGCGAATTGAGGGTATCAAGCGTCTTGCTCAATCCTGGCAGAAGCATCGCTACATACCTCCTTCTGAACGAAGATATCATTCTGTCGGGCAGCAGAAACGCAAAAGGGACCCCAACCCCCTAGATATCGTATACAAAACCGATGACCCCTCCGTGGTGATTGCTGCTGAAGTCGAAACGCTTCCTCTCACGGAAGGGTTGGAGGGTGGCAATCGAAAAGGGCTTGTCTCGGCCAAGGAGCGCTTTAAGAAATCCAACCTAAACTTGGCCACGTTAGCTGATGCTATGCAACAGCCTGTTGAGAATGGAGGCGTTAGACTACAGAACCGAAGGTGGCATCTCCGCCTCTACTCTGCGTCCTTTATCGGCTCTGATATGGTGACTTGGCTGCTCGACAACTTTGAGGACCTCGATACTAGAGAAGATGCTGAGGCACTGGGTAATGCTCTAATGGTACACGATGATGGAAAATCGGGTAATTCTAAGGACAAGGGGCTTTTTGTTCACGTCGACAAGAGACATCAGTTCCGCGATGGCAACTACTACTACCAAATTGCCAGTGAGTTTGCCAAACCTCATGTAGGATGGTTCAACTCGCGACGAGCTGCAGTGCCCCCAACGCCGAGTCTCGAAGCCTCCAGCCGAGACTCACCTCGAGCTCTGATGTCGGCTCGTTCCGTTGACGAAGGCGGTTCTCCTGCGTCAACATCGACGACCCCAACTATATCGCTTTCTCAAAGCGTGAAACGATCCAGAGTTGTTCTTAGCAAAGTCATCAAGTACGATGTTGACCACCGCAAGCGATCATACAGGCCAGAGAGGATCGACTTGCATTATGACCGCCTCCACAATCCTGACGGTTGTTACCATATCCGCATTGACTGGATGAACGTCACGACAAAACTGGTAGAAGACGCAGTTGAAAGTTGGGCCCGAGAGGCCAGTCAATATGGCCTTCGACTTGTTGAAGTCCCCATTAAGGAGGCATGCACAATCACTGAAACAAATCCATTCAGAAGGCCATATCGCATCAAGCTGGCAGCGCGTCCTCCTGATCAGAGGCCTGAGACGTACATTGACCCTAACTCACAGGGTCCAACGACGTCCCCAAATAAGCACTTTTACCAAACTGCCATCCTGAAGAAGTTCGACTTCGTTTTGGATATGGAGGCAGCCTCTAACTTCCCGAGTAATGTCGATGTGACCTATTCTTGGGGCAAGCCGGATTATAAATACACCCAGTATATCCATCGCAGCGGCTCTCTGTTGGCAGAGATTACAGACGAGGGTGACTTCTTGATTCTCGCCAATCGTTTGTACAGCAGTCGATCTGCGAACCCGCGCGAGAAAGAAGTTCGTTCAGCTGACCCGCCCCTGGTAGAACGCGGTGGTCGTATGTCATCGTATGGCCCTTATTCTACCTTTGGAATGACAGAGTCAGCAACTCTTGCATCTCCGGTTGTCAAACCAACACACTTTTACCACTCACCAGCCCTGAAACCAGTTGATCAGAATAACAAAGCAGTGTCCTCTACGACCCCTGATCCTGATGCCCTCAACGCCGAGATAGACGCGTTTTGCAAGGATACGTCTGCGCTCGTGGAGTTCTACAAAGAAGCCATGGAGAAGGGGCAAAAGGTTCAGGGTACGCCTGCAACAGCGGCGGCCTCGACACCTCTGGAGGCTGTGCCTGAAGCAAGTATTCCCACTTTGGGACTGCCACCTGGTGTTCTGGGAGGAAATGACGGAGCACCGACTAAGCGACTTAATAGTCCAATGTCGTTTCTACGAAGGAGTAGTGTTCAGTATGACAGTGGATCGAGCCTGACTGGGCGATGAGTGCTTTGTATATTATATGACACATCATGATCATTAATTGTGAAGAGATGTGCTTTTGATGGCCCATATACCTGAATCCTGGCCGTCCTGAATGACTGATCTACGACTCGACAAGTCATTGGATAGCTATGACGGGCACCTGATATTTCAAAATCGAGCGAACTCACAGTAATTCTTCGTTAGATTTAAACAAATATGTTGATAATCTAATATTGCAGTAGATATTGCTATGAATATTCGCCAAAACTCCAAGGCTATCGTTGTCCCTGCCGTATCACGAAACGCCAACCTCTAGTGTGGTCAAATTCGCCAGGAAGCAATCGGAAGAGCAAATTAAAACGCTAGTAAGAAGATAGTTGACCCAAACATGCCACAATGCGCAGGGTCTAATCCAAAGTGAGATGCGTTGAAAGTAAAGAGAACTCGGAACAATGTTTACACATGCTTCTCCTGCTATGGCCGTTTCCAAGGCTTGTACGTACGCACGAGGCGTTACATGGGGTATCATTTGGAGGTCTTGAGAGGAAAAATCCTGTGGCAATTGTAGCTCCGTCAGACAAAACTGTATGGGGGATGGACGCTGAAAACAAAGTCATAAAGTCATTAAATGAGGATGGTCTTGATGAGCTCATCCATCGTTGATATCGAGATTGTCAAGCCACAAGCCAATGGCATCGTGAAGTGGGCTTCGCGATCGGCCATTTCTAGCATGGTTGGTCTCTAGGTGCCGCTTCTCGCGAATGTCAATAACTTCGCGAATACTGTCTTCGAGAGCAGAGAGGACAACGGTCTTGCATTGGACACGAGGGATCTCCAAGGGTGCCTGAGGCAGTGCTGGCGTGACGGGAGCGGTTAAAGATAGAGGTTCTTCAACCTCGGTACTCATGCGGGTATCGCTATGTGTTTGAGAGGAAGCCAAAGAATGATCTTTGCTGGTGTCTTGGCTCAAGCTGATGACTCTTTCGACGGCATCAGTCAGGGTTTCATCAGGATGCAAGACAGGCTCCTCGATCCATTCTTCCTCAAGTTGAGTCTCGTAAGGGAGAATCGAGGGAGTAAGTAGCCCACCGTAAGAGGTCGACAGACCAGGTGGGCCAGTGAGAGGTCGGTGGTCAGCTGGCGATCGTGGTTTGACTAGCCGACGGTACCGCAGACGAGTGATCGAGTTGGTGGTGGTATCAGCAATCATAACGCTGCTAATATCAACCCAGCGTTCATTTAGGTCGCCCAAGATGGGGTGGGCTGGCGGAGGCGTGGGCTCAGCCTGGAGAGATGCCTTGATTTGCACCATCAGATCCTCCTGGGGAGGAATAGCTTGAAGAGCAAAATCAGGATGATAACGGTTCAACCAGCCAGCAGCGTTAAGTGGGAGATCGCCATCGATGCACAAACGTGAGGCCTGTTCAAATGACTCTAGTCCGCTTTGGAGTCCAGGGGTAGACAAGTAGCCACTACTTGAAGGCGAGCTGATAGCAGACTCAAATGACGTCATATAATCAGGAAAGGAGATATCTACGTCAATGACGCCATCATCGGCATTGATAGATGTTTTAACAGGGGACTCGAATGCGCCGTTAGGGTCCGGTGTCCTGTCAGGGCGAATAGATGGCTCTCGACTGTGACCTTTGCATTCTCTTGGTGTACCAGTCCCTTTCAGAGCATCAGTAGAAGGCCGGCGGTCCGATGGTGAAGGAACGCTAGTGTTATCTGCTAGAGATGTTTCTTCCACCATTTGAGACAGCTTATCCGCTCTATGAAACGAAGCCTTGGTGGGTGATTTTGGATCATACCCACCATATGTGCTGAACGAGGCTGAGTCGCGGCGTCGATTGTTCCACAGGGCGCCGATGACGCTCCCCCAGCGCGAACTTTGACTTCTAGAGTCGCTACTGGCATTGCTCAGCGCGCCTGTGCTTTCACCTCGCTTTAAGGAGCGCTTCAAGTCGTCAGTAGCGACACTGCCGCTGCTGCTCGGGCGAGGCCTTCTCTGAGATTCCACTCTCTGAGCTGTCGAGAAATGTGGTATAGTCGTCTCGGGCATAATTGTTGTAGTTGTCGCAGCACTACTCTTCCTGCTAACAACGTCGTTGCCAAACATAGCGAAATTTGGGGGTCGGATTGAAGCTGCATCCGAGACTCGCCTTTCATGATTGCGATCCATAGTCAGATGAGCGAGTTGCATGGGGACAGCTGAGGCCCTCGCGCTTTGGCTCGTTGTTCTAGAATGCGAGGCTCGGCGAAGGCCTGTGCGTCTGTTGATCTTTCGACGAAGAGACTCTTCCCGTAGAACAGGAATTACGAAGGTCGGGGGCGAGTTAGAGTAAGTTCCAACAGAAGTTGAAGTGCTAGGCCGATGAGCACGGGTCGTGGGAAAATGAGAATTGGCAGGAAGAAAGGCAGAAAGAAGAAAGATGAGGCGCCTAGCAACCATTTTGTCATCAGACACGATAATGGTTCGTGCCGGCAATGACAGGTCCTCCTCATTTCTGTTCTTCTGCTGAAGATACAGCCGTCTTCGATAAGAGGGAGGGCAAAGAGCCTGCAGCCAGTCTGTGTGGGTTGACAGAAACCCTGTCAGGAGATTGTAGAGAAACTGGTTCTGATTGTCGGTGCCAGCAACCCACTTGGAGGCCCATCGAGCCTCATCACGCCAGATTCCCCAACGGCCTTGGCCAGTTACGACTCTTGCTGCGCTCAAACCCATGACAATTCTTTGTCGAGCGGTATCGACTTCTCGTATAACAGTCTTATCATCAGTGAGACAGTTTGGCCAAAGGTAAACCAGCTTGGTGGTGCCCTTCGAAGGCTTAATCCGAGACATGTCACCCCGGTACTGGTCTGAGAAGGAATGTGCTCTGCCAGTTTTGTTAGTTACTACTAGAGGTGGAACCGGTCCAGGGGCTGGACCGGGAGAAGCCAGGTCGACCTGCTTTAGTAACGTGGCCAGCGTAGTAGCCACCACAGATTGAAGATGAGTCAACGTCCTCATAATGATATCCCAATGCCGAATCAGTGAGTCGATTCTATCCTCCATGTCTAGTGTATAAGTGTCTGACCCATCACCGTTTCCGGACCCAACCATTGTCCATCCTGAAGGACGAGCTGAGCTGAAAGATGATGGGAAAAACTCTTGATCGTTATAAGAGCTTGATTCGCGCTGCGCGGATTTGGACTGATTCATAGGTGACATTCGAGTTGTGGTGTTATTTGCAGCAGGTAGTTGGACGACTAGGACCACGGCATACATCGGTGTTCGTCGTTGCTTCGGCTGAGGCTTCTTCTTCTTCGGCACAGACTCCTCGCTCGTCGTTGGAAAGGGGAAGCCTGCATTCTCTTCTGCATCATCTTTAGAGGGCGATACGTTGGTTTCTGGGTCATCAATAGTAAGATTGACAGGAAACAAGCGAGTTATTAGCACCTTCTTCTTCTCGGCAGGTCGTGAGGTAGAGGTGTGATTTTGGGCTGCGGACATATTTGTAGGGGAGAATGCTTGTGAGGAGAAGGACTGTGATAGCCGACTTGAACGCGCGCTAGAGCGTCCGATGGAGCTCCGGCCATCCCCAACAATGCTACTTGAAGGTTCAGCAGGACGTGACTCGCCAGGGACAACATGGACCTTGGTCGATGTTCCCTTGTACGACATTAATTCTGAGTTACCGAAGATGCAACTTGAGAACGTCGCCAGTTCCTCGCGATACTCACGAGCAGCCTTCTGTCCATCTGACTCGACGTGACTATCCCTGCGCCCCTGGAGGGAGGCTCGTCGATCAAAAGCACCCTGTCGAGGCGAAGGCTGAGGTCCTTCCGGTTGGATAACCAGGGGTCGTGATAGGCCTCCAAGACTGCTTTTTCGCGGTGAAGTTGGCGTTCTTCGAAACTCTGGAGGGATAGGCGGACGCTCCGTGGGCGATACTGGAGGAGCAGGGTGGCTGTCAAACAAAAGAGTTGCATTAGAAGGTCCTAGGGCGTCCTGCATTATGATGACCCTAACATCACGTACGTCCAAGTCGACATCGCCGCTGTAGTCAAAGGCATTGGCCGTAGAGGTGGCAGGGGTTGTTGGTGTGGTTGATAGGGGGAACACTTGATCATTGCGATGCTGATATAAAGCATCGGCGTCTGGGAAAAGCAGATTTCGAGTCACCATATCCTCCTGGGCAGAATCGAGGGAGGATACTGGCCTCGACGTCTTTGTACTGGCCTGTGTAGGCGTGGCTGAAGGGCCGCCAGAGCCCAAGTGCAAGAGCCGGCCGAGCATGTCGGGAGGCGCACTCAGGGATTTGGGCAGCAGGTTGAGTTAACAAGAAAGGCGGCCGTCGATATTAATTACGACGGCGAGCCATAATCAAGATGGATAACGAAGTGTTTCGAGCTGGGCGTAGTCGCATAGTAACCACTGCGCGTGGCATATGAAATTGCAATCAAGTTGCAGAGGTGGAACTCAGATTCACTCCAGTCTGAGAGCTTGAGCTTGAGCTTGAGAAACCAATAGCTGGAGCGGGCGCAAACCAAGATGGAGGGGTCAACGAGGTTGGAAATGCTGGAACAAAGCAAGATCCAAGCTGGAAGCTTAGGTAGGTTGTTTGCTAATAACGTCGCAAAAGGAAAAGGTGGCGGCAGTGTTGATTGCTGTTGTGGCGGGAGCTGGAGGGTGGCGATGGGGTAGCAACTGTGATGGGAATGTATGAGAAGAGCATGCACAGCTGATACTGGATTGACTATGAGTGGTTGAATCCTTTTTGGTCACTGGGAGACTTGGAGGTGACGCGAGGTGCGAATGATACGGTACGGTACGGTGTGTTGCGTTGCGAAGCGCGAGATGCGGAGAGCAGAAGGGTTGTTGTTGGTCGTTTCTGTTGGCTCCTGGTGGTGCTTCTGCTGCGTGTGAGGGGTTGATAGTTCGTGGGTGGAGGCAGAGACGATATGCGCGGTCTTTGCGAGTGATCAACAGGAGAGATGGGGGGTCGGTAGCTGCAGGTGGAAGATCGTAAAGAGATGGATGGAGGGGTTTCGAGCTGGACAAGCTGTTCTACGGGCAGTGGCAGCAAGAGTGATTTTGAATTCGAGAACGCTATCATAGACGTCAATGTAAAGGTAAGTAAATTTTGAGGTGAAGTCAAAAATCAAGGGAAGTAAATGCTCGAGGTCAGTGAGCCAGCCCAGAGTTGTTGTTGATCCAGATGCTCGGGTCAAGGCCAACTCGAAGCGGGTGGCAGCCCAGTTTTGGGTGTGTGTGCGCTGGAGGTCTAGTGGGCTTGGAGCTCCCGGGCGGTACCGCAGTGCCAGGTATTCCAGGCAGCTCGTTAGTGGCGGTTAAGGGTTGGCGCTGGTGGCAGCTTGGGCCACGAGGTACAAGATGCCCCGTACCTCTTAGCTCGGGGCCAGGATGGAGAATGGAGATGGGATGGGGAATAGTTCAGTGGAGATTGCATGTGTATGGGTGGGTAATTTATGAATTGGATGGATTTGGATGGGAGGAGAATCAACAACAGACGAAATGTGGATTATTACCAACCTGGGTCTGGGTCTGGGTTACTGGGCGGGCTCTTGATCTCTCTTGCTCTCGTTTGCCTGTACTGTACAGCAGAGATGGAGGGATGGATGGACGGATCAAAGGACGGCGAGATTATCAGAGTCGAGGAATGGACTGCATCTTGTTTCCCCAGAGTCTTAGATTAGACGGGCGCTGAAAGAGGCCTCTGATGCCGAATGACGAGACCTGATGCTAGACAGCACCCTTCAAACACACCGAAGTGGCTGGAACTGGAAACCGGAGCAGAGACACTCTTGTCTAACAACCGAAGATGGTCAACCTTTGGGTTAGATTTTTGGTTAGATCTGATTTGCCCAAAAATGTTCACGTTGAAATTATCTCTGTATTCTGTTGCTGTAGAGTCGACAACGTACAGTAAGTAGATTGGGCCGAGCCGATGAGCCGCGACTCCAGTGAGCTAAACTCGTTCAACCGAAACTCGAAGACGGCGAGAATACTCGAAGCGGCGATGTTTATGTAACAAGTTGAACCTCGAGTTGATGTTTCGGCGGCGGCACTGCGGGTGGCTAAACACCTAGTAAATGGATCTTCGGGGTGGGCGATACCATTCCACAGACAAAGCCTTTAAGATGATAGGTCCAAGTCAACGACAACGGCGGGCCTTGCTAAACAATTACCCGGCCCTTTTTTTCTTCTTCTTTCCCTTCTTTTCTTGTCGTGGGCGGCTCTGCTGGCCCTTTTGTCTGTGGCTGATCGTAGAAGGGCAAGCCGGAGTAATGCAAATATTGTATGTAAAACAGAAAAGAAGTAAATACGGAGAAAAGAGCGTCGAGGCCCGAAGATGGAGTCCTTTGTGATTATCGAGAATGGAGGCGAATGGGACCTGATGAACCCCCCTTGACTTCAGCCTGTGTCCTTGACCGGGGAGTGACTTCAGAGCAAGATAAGGTAGGTAACGAAGCACATGCAAGTCAAACGAGCTTCAAAACAAAGACAAGCAAGCGCCTTGTAAGCTTCAAAAGAGACGTCGTCCGCAAATCCTCAAATCCCTGGCTCTCAAGTTGCGGTGAAAGCAACCATTAAATCGACAGTCGTCGGGCCCCGACCAGGGTCTTCCCCAGCAGCCAAGGCCCAAAGAGTTGCAGTAGATGTATAGTACTGATACTTTGATCAGAGTCGCAGCAAGACCGGCAGCTCACGTCTCACAAGTAAACGAAAGAGAAGGAATTCGTTCCTATTTTGGTCATTGGAAATCATTACGTGAGGCTCAACATCTGAAGAGAAAAGGCACAAACGTGTTCTGAGTACTTTGTTGCCTTATTACCTAGCCCCCATAAATGATAAATGTCGTTACTCAGGACAAGAAGGACTCAACCTCGACTGTCTTGACTGTTTCTCCCTCCCTCGAGTCTCAAAAGACATAACAATAAGGCAGACAGATAGATAATAATGGAAACTCCGGGGTTCAAAACATGGCTGACAAGGTCAGGGCTATGATTGAATACCATGGTGACGGTCATGATAGTGGAACTCTAGGTGTGCTCTGACATGTCAATGGCTTGTGCTCTACAGTACTGTAGACTCATAGACGCCTAGACCAGGTTTCGACGTCTTTTACAGCTCCGGGTACATTATCAAATTCTCCGCTGTTGCAATTACTACACACTTACAACACTGATGACTGACTCTCCGACGTCCACAAGTCCGAATACGCAGCAACGTTAACTTTTGACTTGACACTCCTCTTACAACAACTTCCACAACTAACTGACCACTAACTCAGCCCAATCCTCAACGCAGCAACCATCGCGCAAACTAGCGTCTACGGTATAAGCTAGACATGCCGAGGCCAAGCAGCAAGAAGCCGGCTAAGGAGCGCCATGGGTAACGGTGCCGCAGTCCAGTCAACTCCCTGCCTTGCCCTGTCCTCCAATGCCTCGTGCTCTACTTCGACGGGCTTGTACTCGAGATACAGCAGGTACTGAAGGGAAGCGAGTCGGTAAGCGAACAGTTTACGAGCTGCGAATTCATCGACATGGATGATCGATAAGGCGTCGACCAGTGAGAGTTTCAAAAATTGCGCGTATCGATCGCAGCCCGACTGTAATGTAATGTAAGGTAGGTATTTCTTGTAGTTGTACATATGTACATGTCGGTCGGCAAGGTAAGGGTATTTTGTATGAGGTTAATATCACAACCCCTTGTTCTGGTCATCACAAGGCCATCACCAACGCGCGCAGTTGCAAGCCGCCGCTATCGTCTGGTAGCATTGGCCTACCCGTTGGCCTCTGTTCTATTGGTTCAAGAAAACGTGCGCCGTACACATGACGCTATTGTACATGCAACTTAAGAGAAAGAAAGAGAGAGTGTGTGTGCGCGCTGTACGTCCTTGACTTAATTAGCACAACCACGAGTCGGCTCCGAGATGGATGCGAATTTGTTTGTTCGTTGTGGTGTGAAGGATGAGCTTGTCTTTCAACGACCTCCAATTTACTGTACTTTTCCCTCCCCCCCAATCTCTCTCTCACCCACTTGACTCGAAGTGCCGTGAGAAAAGAAAAATTCTCCGGTGGCTCCGTCGTAGAATCCTTCAGTCAGTACGTAATTAGTAGGATCACTCTACTCAACGGATAACTCGGGCTCGACTCGCGCGGTGTCCATTGGCATCTCGATCCGTAGAGCTTGACTCGCATTGCCGGATACAGCTCCGCTTGAACTTTTGAGGATATGTATCAAGACGCGGGAGCCCCCTTTACGACATGACATTGGATGACATTCTGCCAAGACGTATGTACGTACTGCCATCCATCCAATGCCAGTGATCAAACCAGAAGCCTGACATTACTGTGTAACTTTTGTACGTATCTGAATTCGCCTATTCCTTAGTTCCAGTCCCTGGTCAGTCAGAGTATGTATGTATGTGTATCGGAATTTTTGAATCAAAGAGGATCCCGATTAATCCCTGATCCTTCTTGATGCCAATGGCCCCCCTTGCGAATGTGATGCAGGCAGCACGATGCTAACGGGTATGAGCTGAGCATGCCACGAGGTACCATAACCGTGTCTTCGGGTTCGATCGATTCGAATGATCCTCTTTACCGAGCAGGCATGGAAACAGACGATGCTCCACGCCCAGGTACGGATATCTCTTGGATTCTTCTCGGCTCAAGGGCTCGGTTTAAAGATCGTGTATTCCTTCACCAGAGAATCTGTTAACTGACTAACTAACAAGCAACTAAGCATCTTGCTAGTGTTTGTCTGAGGCCCCGACCCTAACGGCCACTTGCACGTTTGTATCCGTAGAACGAATGCCTGTCTAATTCATTGGATGCTAGGCGTCGTGGGGTTGCATCGCCATCGTCATGTCCCGCCACGAAATGCCCCGCGATAAGCTGCTTAGGCTGCCTCGAGGCTCATGTCGCTTGTGTCTTCCCCTCCATTAGTGATCTACAGGAACAAGAAAGAACGCGATCAACGGCCACCCCGTGGCGAATGAGTCACGTTCACGCTATTATTCTCAACAACTCGATATGTACCGACTCTGCGACTCTTGTGGAATATGTCCGGGTCTGGCCTGTTTGTTCACTATCAGTAACCTGGGGCTGTCGAGTGCGAGGCTATGTCGGAGCGGTACATACTGTACTCACACGAGGTCTGGGCTGTCGATCTTCATCCCGTTAGCGGGCCACTGCAACCACATATCTGCTATTTTCCGTGACATTGGCAAAGATCACTATGTATGTATCAGCAGGACAAGGTACAGAGTACGTATTCATTAATGGACTTGCGATATTGCCTTCTTGTCGGTGAAGAGGAATTTCTATCCGAATTTCCGGCTGCCTGCAGTTGTCTTGCAGATCACTTGTTGAATAGCCTCACGATGTGATGATCAAAGGTACATGAGAGTGACAACGGAATTGATAACCCGTCTTGATGTCTCAAGATGAGCTGTCAACAACACGAGTGGCCTATCTGGGCAATTCGCATGTCTCAGTCTTGTTTCCTCCCCTGCTCAGCTTCATACATACATACATACAGTATTCTGTGGTAGCAGCAGCATATGTCTTGGTGCAGTATGTAATGTTGTGTGTGTATGGAGCCAAAGAGACTGGCCAACTCTCATTCAGGAAAACAAACACAAGTGCCGGTCTGAGAGTCCAGCGACTTCAGCAGTTACTAGCCATAATATGGATAGCTGCATTCTTAGTTAAGAAACTATCATGGCTGATGTTTTAGTTGTTATCATCTTAGTTGTCTCCCTAGAAGTTGCTTCGTCAACTCCCTTTCCAACTGCGTAGCTTCTCCTCTATTGATGTCTTGCCATGATATATCGTTCTATCCAGGTTTCAAAATATATGCATCCCTCCCTAACTCTAACCACAACTTACTGTCTCTTGTATGTATTGTGGTCTACTCCATACCTACCTATGTCGAACATGGCGTTCATCACGTGTAACTTTATCGAAACCTCCCTCCACCCTCACTCCACTTGTTTTCCTCTCCAATATCCATCCTAGCCATCTCACCGCCCAGCACTCTCGCTTCTGTAACCATAGTTTATGAGCTGCAGCAGAAAAAAAGGGTCCTCATACATTGCAACCGCCCTAACCCACAGCCCCAGTCTCCGCAGTTGACCAGCCTTTGGCGGTTACTGGTATTTTGTCTCGTCTCCGCGTAAACAGGCGAGTTACAGTAAATACGGGATACCCATTCACCTTGAAGCTTTGGGATTGCTTCAAGATCCCTGATGCGGATGCTCTGACAATGAAATGAAATGAACCACCATATTCCGGCGGGCGCGCGTGGAGCGGCCGCATGAGCTTTTATTCCTCCTTGCCATGGATTGTTACAGGTCACATCTTGGGTTGGAGAGGGTACCAACCAGAATCCCTGCTGTGTCCTCCGAGTGCTTGGGAACCCAAGATTGCATCCGGATCATCGTCTCGGGTTTGCTGGGTTGCTCGATCGGAACTTGGTCAATGTCAACTCCCCACACCAAATTACGGTTGCAGCTGCGCTCAAATGTGTGTCAGGCATGTCCTGGCAGACCGGTTCACGTCAAGAGAGACAGCTGTGTTTCCACCTCAGAATAATGCTGGTCAGAGATTGACCGTGTCTGATCACAAGGAACAGCTTTCAGCGAATCTTGGCCATTGGGAGCAACATTATTAATGCTTTGTCGGCAAATGCTACTCTTAGCACATCGCACAGTCACAAGATGGGTGGCATAGCAGCTGTTCGCTTACTCTGTCACCTTTGAACGTTGCGAAGTGTCTGTCATCATCATTGGCCTGGGTCGACTAGTTGATGGGCGGGCCGTCCCTTGACCGTCTCACTGAAATGAGCAGCTGACTTGTGACAAGATGTCTCCCAACCAAGTCACTTCTGCATATGAACATTGGCAATCTTACCTTCAAACCCTATTTTCTTCAATTTGGCTGCCTACATCAATGTAACGCCAAACCCTCACTCAACACACTCCATGTTAAAACACCATCATCGCCATCCTAGCTTTCGCATGCTACATGCTCGGATGGATCATGGTGGCAGGCCTCAGATCTCTTAATGCGTGGCTCACAAGCCTTTCCTTATTGAGATTAGCACGCCATCACATTTCAAGGGTCCAAAGCAAGTGGTGTGACTTGTGCATATGCCATCATGAGGCTGACTGTCAGTCCTGTCAAGGGTCTTTGATCCAGTGAAAAATGCATCACATCACTTCAGCCGCGAGGTTCCTTTGCTCTGTGGCTTGCAGTACGTGAACACAGCTTAGCAACACGCAATGACCTGACTGATAGTGAAACTTGTTGTGCTAGTCGAGGCTTGGCTGCATTCCATTGTATTGTGAACATCGAGTTATGAACTTCAACCCCGCTATCCTCACAATTCACAACTCACCACCCCGTTATTTGAGGCATATGTTGAAGCTTCATCAACGTTTCCCCCGGCTCCGCCCGCCAATCAATACATATCACTCAAAGCCCTTGCCCACTAAGTTAAATCTGAACGCCACTTACACACAGCGACGGCAAAAGGCCGCATCACAGGAACAGTCCGTTTGCTAATTGCTTCTTACAGTCATTTCAGGGATATCCCTTTTCTCTTAGCGTGGGGGAGACCACAAAACCACTGAGGAATAAACTTTTATGGCTTCTTTAACGAATTGGCCCCTCTCAGACCCCTCAAACCCCTCTCCTGCTCGTCACATTTCGCCTCAGGCTCGGACGACTACACAGTAGAAACAGCATCAAGCCCGTCGATCACTCAGGGTGCACTGGTGCACAGCACCTCAGCCCACCATACGAGCTTCCGCAAATCACCTGGCATTCTTGCTCGCCTCCTCGCGACCGTTGATTTCTGCATACGCTGTGATTGGCGTCGATCGAAGTTGCCTGGCCCTGAGACCCTGGGCCACTGTCAGGCATGATCACGGGGCTCGCTTCAAGAACCTCAGGCTGTAGGGTTGCTGAGTGAACCCCGTATGCGTGGAGACACTCCATGATGATCCTAGCCTTGTCTGCAAAGCCCTGGACAGTTCTACTGTCGACGACGATGTGTGCAGAGGCGACAAATTTGCGTTGGTCCAGGCGCCAGATGTGCAGCTCGTGCACCGATTTGATGCCGGGGATCTGAAATGCGTGTTAGTCTTGGCTCTGAACAGAATGAGCTATACGCTGTTACCATCTCAATGTCATTTTTGACGTCCTCGGGGTTGACGCCTTTAGGCGCAGTTTGTAGTAGAATAGCGCCGCTTTTCTTGAGTAACGGTATGGCTGATAGGAGAATCATGAGTGAGATGAAGACTCCCACTGCTGGATCCGCATAGTATCGACCTTCTCCTTTGAGCTGCCAGACTAGAACTGCCGCAATGATGACTCCGATGTTGTTGATAGCATCTCCTAGAACGTGAATGAAAACGCCAAGCATACCCAAGTCCCTTCCCGGGCTCTTCACAGACATGGTTTTGTGTCTATGATTATGGTGGTTCATAGGGATCTGTTGAGCTATCGTTAGTGACAAATACTCTGTAACATGTAGGAATGCTGTACTCACGCGTGCCAACCCTGTCATGCTCTCGCTTGTTGCCTCGTTAGTCAATGGTCCAGTGGTCTCCTGGTTCTGTTGCCTATCATCATGGCTGTGTCGTCTATGTCCCTGGTGGCCATGTTCATGGTCATGCTCTAAAGGTGTAAGTCAGCGAGTGTTGTCGCGAACATCAGAGAAGGACAGGGTCTTTTCTCACCGTGAAGGAAGGATAGTACGAGAATGTTTAGTGCCAAGCCAACGCAGCCAACTATCATGATCAGGAAAGGTTGCCGCATGGCTATTTTGTTAGTGTCTTTTCGTAGTGATCCCGCATGTCAACTGAGAACTTACGAGTCAAATGAACGAATCGTTCAACAGCCTGCAACAGGATACTGATCCCCAGTGCCAAAAGAAAGACTCCGTTGAAGAATGCACCCAGTATAGTTGCTCTGTGCCATCCATATGTGTATCCTTGTGGAGCTGGTTTCGTATGTTCTTGCAGCTACCATGGTAAGTTAAACAGGACACTTGAGATGCAGGTCCGCAACCTACCATCAACGCTACCAGAGCGACAACTATTCCGATGAGATCACTAAGCTGTTTATTGTAAGATATCCATCTACATCTTGGTCTATAAGGGATTTGCGTACGTAGTGAAAAGCATCGGCAATCAATGCGATGGAGTGAGTGTAGAACCCAACTATATTCTGTCAGTTAGGATTCCCACGATGATGTATGACTTACCAGCCAACTCAGCAGCAAAGAACGAGAAAGATATACATATTGTGGCTATTAGCCTCTGCTTCTTTGTGATTTTCATTGTGATATCTCGAGGTTCTGGTCTTCGTTTAGAATTTCTTTTGTAGATTCGTTTGGATTCTCGCTTCTGGTCTCTTGAGTTGGCAGCTTTGCAAATCTAGTGTTTAAGAGGGTTCTCATTATCAATGGAACCAACTGGGCTTTATACTCCTTTGAAAATTCCAAGGAGTGATCTTCCACAGTTAAGAGGTCTGAATAGATGAGCTCCTTGAGAAAGCTGGCATAGCATCCCATCAGCTTGTAGGGCAAACAGCAGCGTGATGTTGTCGAAAATAGCCAAACACGTCAGAGATAGATTCCATCCGTCACCCATACCCATTAAGAACACCGATAGAATTCAGCGAAGCGAAGGCGGATATCAACAAAGTGGTTTATCAAGGTGTTGGCTCATGTAGCTATCCGTGATCGGGTTCCAGGGCAATGATTGGGTAGCATCAACCTGCCGGGCCGAAGATGGGATACAGGTATGTTTTGGTTAGGATTCCTGTTTCACGACAGCTCTTTGTGCTCGGTGAATATAAAGCTTCGTGCTGTTGTGTGCGTTGGTGAGTTGGTTGTTGCCACGGTAAGGTTAGCTTGCAATGAAAACCATACAAAGGGCCAATCTTGCATGAGACACTTCAAAGGCTTGTGTATTGCATCTATTCATATGGCAGGCTTCTAAACCGCTATCTATTTTGAGGTTCGCGGAGCGTCTTGTGTAATGTCACTGTGTCCCTAGGGTATGCCAACCTGTGTGTCCTGCTGACCGATATTCTAGCCCTTTCAAAAGAATTTGTAGAGATACGTTTTTAGAATGGCAGCCATGGCAAAAGTCGACGTTGGCTGTAATTAGAGACGTTTGGTTTCACAATACAAAACGATGTGTTGCTGAATGAAGGACAAAACTGGTATGTACCAGGCAGCATTGGACTCTGATGCTCAGGGGTAAGAAGTCTCAAAGAATCAATGTTTGGCTCGGAACTCTGCGATTCCCTGGCTCACATAGCCCGTGATAAAAGGCAACATATCCTGATTTCACACTCAAAAATATCTACACAGTTTAGCTCACTGAAGTGCTGAAAGAAACCTGTTGACACAATTCTCATTACTTTTTCTATAAATCGTCCAAACGCCATGCGTAGATGCCACTGCAATCGACAAATCACTTCTTCCTGGTAGGACGGGCGTTTTTGAGCCTCTTCTTCTCCTTCTCCTGTCTCGCCTTGCGGATATCGTCCCTGCCCTTGAGTTCCTTCTTGCTTCCCATACCATCGCGGAAACGGCCCACACGCTTCTCTCTCGCCTCGTCGACACGCTTCTTGCGAACCTGGAAGTCGTCGCGGTACTTGTCTGCCTCCTTTGGTGCCCTCTCCTGCTTGTGTTTGTAGCGGACACCAGAGGGAATGTGGGCGACATGGTTGGCACCGCCAGGACGTTCTGCCTCGCCGACGTGAGGGAGTTTGCCGAGACGATTGGCACGCTTCCACTTGTCGAAGCGGCCACTTTGGAAGCTGGCTGCGATCTTGACACCACTCTCGCCACGGATCATCTTGGCACCCTTGGATCCGTCGTCGTCGTTCTCTCGTGAAACATACTTCTTGGACTTCTTGTCCCAACGCATCTTTGAGCGAGTTGGTTCGCCGAAGCTCTTGGCGTTCTCATCATTTGTAAGATCCATGGTCACGCCACGAGCAGCCTCCACAAAGTTGGAAGAGTCCTGGCCACCGGACGATACGCCGTAGCCACGTTCCTCGGCAGCGTTGAATGTTCGAGGCGTGTAAGACATAAAAACCTCTGAGTCTCGCCAATCCGTCTGTCCCTTCTTTGGGTTGGTGTTGGATACGGTGACCTCCAAGCCATCATCCGACTCTTCAGGAGCCTCGTCCACATCCATCTGGTCTTCATCTTCATCAGAAATGGCGTCCACCTCGGTACCAACTGGCAAATCATCATCAATACCATCGAAATCGCCATGATCCTTCTTCTCCGTTTGCCTTCGTGGCGTAATTCTCTTTCTCAGTTGCTTCATTACTTCGGCAGCTTCAGTAGTTCCCTTGTCTCGGCGTCCACCGATCTCAAAGATAGTCTCCTGAGGCCTGAAACCACTGATTCTAGCCAACATATTGGCTCGTGCTTGTTCAGCTCCATCAACGTCCTCCCCAAAGAGTGCATGAAGTTGTGTCCAACCCTCACTTCCGACCAACTCTTTCGACCGCTTCGCACTTTGACTGGCTGCCGAGTTCCTTGTTCTCAAGTAGAGTTTCTCTGCCTTGATAGCAACTCCACGTAGCGCTGAGATGTCCTCACTTTCGTACAACGCTTTGTTAAACCATTCTACCTGAGCTTCCACAGGGTCTCGTTTTAATGCGCCAACAACCACGTCATCTGAAAATGATGGGTTCTTGGCCTCCTGGCCAATAACAAGTCTCTTACCGAGAAATAGCTGAAGGTCAAGTAGATAAGGAGCGTCAGTGTCTCTCACGAGACTGTAACTCCAACCACGCTGGCCTGCTCGAGCAGTACGACCAACTCGATGAACAAAAACCTTGGGCTGGGGAGGAAAGTCGAAGTTGATAACGTTGGCAAGAACTGGAATATCAATACCACGTGCAGCAACATCAGTAACGACAAGAATGTTTGTCTTGCCTCTTCGAAAGTCTTCGACCTGAATTCTTCGTGCAGTCTGATCAAGGGATCCGTAGACATAGGAAACAGCGAAGCCGGCATAGATCAGTAAGTTGGCGAGGTACTCGACGTGATGCTTGGTTGCTGTAAAGATGATCGTGGAATGTTCTGTAGGCTTGCTGCTTGAACTGTCTGCGCCCCGTTTTCGCTTCTTGGATCCTGTTTCGGAGTCTTCTGCGTTCACTGGGGCTCCGACTGGCATCTTGATAACGTCGTGGAGGATATGCAACAAAGACCCCTCCTTTTCGGCACCCTTGACAGAGAAGAAAGCACTTTCGAGATCAGGAGAGACCTTTGTCTCGGCATCAAGTCGCACAAGACTTGGATCTTGTAAGCCGGCGCGAGCGAATTCAACCAAAGAAGCAGGCAATGTCGCAGAGAAGAGCAAACTTTGTCTTGATGGTGGGAGGGCATGAAGAATTTCTGTCAACTGTGCCGCAAAACCCATTTCAAACAAGCGATCAGCTTCATCGAAAACCACATATTTGATAGAAGAAAGGTCCAAAGACATCTCGACCTTCAGATGAAGGAATCGTCCAGGTGTTGCGATCACGATATCGGGATTGGCGGCCATAGATCCGAACTGTTCCTCCAAGCTATCACCACCAACAAGTAAAACGCACTTTAAGTCGGTCCCTCTGCTGAATTCCTTCACAACCTTCAAAGTCTGAATCGCGAGTTCTCGAGAAGGCGAAAGGATAAGCGCCCGTGTTCCGAACCTGGCGCTGTGCGCGCGTAATCGTTCGATCATAGGAATAACGAAGGCTGCTGTCTTTCCGGAACCTGTTCTGGCCATGCCGACCAAATCTTTTCTGTCCAGAATCAAAGGAATGGCTTTGCGTTGGATTGGAGTTGGGACCGAGAACCCTTTCCGTGTAATGGCCTTTAGGAGATTGCTATTCAGACCTGGAAGATATTAGTAGTCTCTTCACCTTATATGTGGCCATTCTTACCCATTGCCTGGAAACCTCCACCCTTCTTGACTGTCCTTCCCTTGAGGTTGGATGCTTTTCGAAAAGAAGCCGCCTGTTGGAGGGCAATGAATGCCTCATCGTTGTCATCGTTGCCGGGCTCTGGGGCGTTTAACAGGCCATCGAAGTCGAAGTCCGCGCTGCCATCGTTGCCGCCATTCTCGTTCTCGCCGTCGCCGGGGTATAGCGATCCAAAGATATCAATCTCTCCATCGGAAGGGGTCGGTGAGACGCCGCGTTGTGGCATTGTGACTCGCCGTCGATATCAGCAATATGTATGTAGAATTAGGATAGTCTAACAGGCTCAGTAGCTCTCTTTCCCAATAATTTTTTCTGTTATCTTATCTCGCGGGGCATAGAAGTGGGTCATTTTGTTCCGGCGCTGTGACTGCTCATCGCCTAGTATCAACCTACCTTACGCTTCACTCACTTTCAACCTTGTTGGTCCTTCATCATTTCAACTTCTAGAAAATTATCATTGCCCACAATGTCCAGCAAAGACTCGAAAGAAGATAAAGACGCGCTCGATGCTCTTGAGCTTGAAGCCAAAGAATTTGATAAGGTCAGCTGTTTGCGACAACTATATCAGTCATCAAAGACTCCTGCTGACTCTCTCTAGGATGCTGAGATTGACCGCATCTTGAAGGCATTTCGCCTCGATGCGTATGTTAAATCCCCGTAATTTCTCTGCATTAAGATCTAAATTTGTCATAGTTATGCCGTTCTTGATCTCCAACCTGGTGTCCCTGACTCAGACATCAAGGTTACTTACCGCAAGAAGTCTCTACTCATCCATCCCGATAAAACAAAGAATCCGCTGGCTCCAGATGCCTTTGATCGGCTAAAGAAGGCACAGACAGAGCTCATGGACGAGAAGCACCGTGCACGACTAGATGAAGCTATCGCGGACGCTCGAATGTTGCTTATTCGCGAAAACAAATGGACTGTCGACAGCGAAGAGCTCAAGACGGAAGAGTTCCGAAAGATGTGGCGCGCAAAAGCGCGAGATGTTCTCATTGATAACGAGCATCGCCGACGTCGCCAGATGAAAGCCCAGCTCCAGGAAGAAGGTCGTGAACAACGACGTACTGATGCCGAGGTGGAAGAACGTAAGCGCAAGCGACAGCATGAACAGGATTGGGAAGCCACCCGGGATGAGCGGATCAGCAGCTGGCGACAATTCCAGAAAGGATCAGGTGGCGAGAAGAAAAAGAAGAAGAAGCTCAAGCCCATCGGCTAGAGACCAGAGACCTTGGTATTTTGCAGGAGTTTATTGGGAAGACAGCACGAAGGCACACGGCTACACTACACAATGTCGCGCTGGTATGTGAGTTAAATAATTATGATGAACGGTTTGGACTCTAATCAAGTCAGACAAGGTGCCCCCAGGTTTCATGCCTCATTCGACTCTGGAGACGTCGGTTTTCAGCACGGTAAGTTCATCATGAACGTGTATCATTGACGTAGACCGTGTGATGTATTCGTAGTATCATTCATATCCAACGTGCACCTTCAAGTGACTTGAAATGCAATTTCAATGAGGAGAGTGGCCTCGTTCGAGCTTCACAGCTCCTTCTATACTACAGGATTAGTATACAACAGATCTGATGTAGTTGGCAGATCTACATGAGGAGGTAGTTGGGCTATCGTAACCCTCCACCGACGCCATACAAAAAATATGATCCTTTTGAACACCAACAAATGCGCTTCTACCACTCTAATTTTAATAATACCCCCAGTATATGATACATATCATCATCAGTCGGAAGTTGTTTATTTCTTATCCTTATCATCAGATTTCTTGCTTGAGTCGTCATTCTTGCTTGAATCGTCATTCGCCTTTTGGTGAGCGGGATTATTGGTCAGTGTGTGCCAAAGCGATTTGAGGAAGCCCTCATTCTTGTGCGATTCAGGGTCATTTGGATCCCTTGGAAGGTCAGTGTCAATTGCTCAAACCGTTGAGGCTGCAATTAGTGCCTTACCTGGAAGAACCGACGCCCATCACGCGCTTGGCAGTCTTGTCGTCCATTTCGTCGGCAAGCAACTCGGCAATAGTTCTCTGGTTAGCCGTCAAATACTTGGGCATGCTAACTCGGTATTCAACACGGAGATCACCGTTGACACCACGTCGTGAACCGAGACGCTTCATTCCCATACCGGGAAGTGTGATCTTGTCACCAGTGTTGGTGCCAGTGGCAACCTTGACATTGACTGTTCCATCCAGAGTAGGGATCTCTGCATGGCCACCCAGTAAGGCTGTTGTAAGAGGAATATTGGCAGTGTAAAGAATGTTGGAGCCGTCTCGACGGAACTTGGGGTCCTTGGTGACTCGGATAAAGACGTACAGATCTCCATTCTGGCCACGAGCATTGGGGTCGGAAGATCGGCCAGTAGCAGGCGCGTCACCAGCACCGTCAACTCGAAGTCGCATACCGTCCTCGATACCGGCAGGGATATCCACCGTGATTGACTTTCTCTCCCTCACAACGCCATCTCCTGAGCATGTCTTGCACTCAGCTCCCTTGGGAATAACCGTACCAGTACCATCACAAGTTCCGCAAGTAGATGCCATTTGGAAGCCACCCTGCATGAAGTGTACTCGAGTCCCGGTTCCGTCACAAGCACTGCAGGCACTCCTCGATGTGCCGGCCTTCAGACCGTTACCCTTGCATGTGCCGCATGTGCTGAGTGGTGTGAGCGAAATCGTCTTGCTGGTGCCTTTCGCCGCCTCCATAAAGCTTATAGTAGCTTGAACTTCGACATTGTCACCGACCAAGATCTCCTGCTGATGAGCTTGCTGTCGTCCACGGCGGCCAAAGCCTTGTTGTCCGGTAAACGCTGAAAAGATATCCTCGAAGTTGACGCCGCCTCCGAAACCTCCCTGTCCGCCAAAGCCGCCGAATCCTCCTTGTGTACCGAATCCTCCAAAGCCAGAGAATGGATGCCCTCCACCGAAACCACCACCACCGCCTGGTGCACCTCCCCCGCTGGGATCGAAGCCAGCGGCACCGAATTGGTCGTACTGCTCGCGCTTCTTGGGGTCGGACAGAATCTCGTATGCGGATTGAATATCGGCGAACTTATCCTTGGCCTGGGGGTCCTTATTCGTATCGGGATGGAACTTTTTCGCTAGGCCGTAGTATGCCTTCTTAATCTCGCCGGCCGATGCACTCTTACTAACACCAAGAGCTTGGTAAGGATCCTTCTGCTGGACGGCACTTGTAGCATGGAACAACTATCACATATCAGAATGTAAAATTTTATCAATTGGTATCGAGCTACTCACCCGCTTCGCTGAAGGAGCTCGAGTCCTCTTCCTCAAAGAAGATCGGTTTTCAGAGCCGGCCCGCCATGCCGCAGTGTGAAGCTGGGCACCTTTCTTTAAACACTGAAGCTTAGGTGCATTTTGCGCCAGCACATGCGCAGGAGCGGCGGCCTTCGATATCAAACTAGGATTCATCTTGAACTGCAGGAATTCATCTGACTCTAAAAAAAATACAGAGAAGTGCAAAAGGTGCAACGAGGGAAGAGTGAAACGTCACGAGCAACTAGCGGAATAGCTCGTGCTTCTCTTTTTTTCGAGACCTATCTCGAACTTTTCCATGGGCAAGCCTCAGGCATCCAGCTTCGTCATAACGGCCGGCTTCGGCTGCGCTATACACGGAAGCTTATTGGTCAATATGTATTCAGGAACACTGGAAGCCGATGATAGAGCAGCTCGCTCAGGAACTAATTTTTATGATGAGTTGAGGCAGGGAAAACTAGTAAGATAGTCAGACTTTGTGATCTCAAGTCTAGAATTTTTTCCACATGTCATATATAGCTAACAAATTAAGAATAAACCCAATCCTCGAATATCATCGCAAAGATATCGGCGGTTGTCTTATGCCGAAAGTACCCCGACTAAGATAGCCGAACATTTAATATCATGGATGAGAAGCCGAGAACAGGCTATAGAATGCCGTGATTCTTGACAGATCACGAGTGGTGAGTCAGCAAGATCAGTTGTCATTTTCTGTGCAGGGCGGACTGTGAACAAATGACTACCTATGTCCTCGCCTGTCCTCTTTATTGAGTAGGTAGGGGTCAGGTTTTGAGCTAATGATCAATTAATGGCTTATCATGATAACTCCCCGGGGCAATGCCAATGTTCCATTGTCAATCACTGACAAACTTTTGAAGGAAAAAAAAAAAAGATTAAAATAAAATCACAGTTAAATAGCAAAACAACGAAACAGATATAAGAGAATAATAGTGCTAGTACGCGCTCTCTATCTGAAAGAACGCATAGTCCCTAAATCCTTCATGAGCCTTTGGGTATCCAAAGTACCCTGAAACATACTGGTAGTTTAAAGCAGCCATTGTCTGGCTCTGCTTAAAGTGGTATCCTTATGACGTAATCTGAATCCGCGCAAGACATTCAAGTCTACCTATGTCGTGACTCCCCGTATGCACAATGCAATCATGCCTATATGCCTTTGCAGCCCTTTGTTAAAAGAACAAAATTCGCAAGTCGCTGGAAGCAAAAGTGCTGTAACGCTTGCGTTCAACTCCAAAACTCCATACCAATGTAACCGTTCCTTGCGTAAAATCCATCGCTTATAAGCGCCCTTATTTTGCAAAAGTCGGGGTCTTGCCTCCCGGGTGTGGTTTTGAGATGCGACTAGGATCGTGGCGAATCTTGTAAATAAAATCGACTATTACGTCGTTCTCTTGCACGCCCATTCCATTAAAATGTTTACGCACGGCGAGTGCCAGCTGGTCTTTGCTCTGGCGACGAGCTTGTCGGCGTCGAACCATTGTTGGAGAATGGATGCCGATGCCATTCGGCTGCGAAAGTATCCATTGGCAGTATGGGCTCGAGAATGAGCTCGGCGTGTTCAAGCGATGCTCACGACGGTAGGCATGGAGGATATCTCGGTCGAAGGAGGCCCAGTGCAGCTGGGAGGAAACTAGTTAGCATCTCGAGGCAGAATCAGAGCGACCATGGTCTGGTAAGTGTTGCAAAATGGTTCGATAAATAATTGAGACTTGGGGCTGGTTTTGCGAAAGAGAGCTACAGGACGACAGAATAAAGCAGATAATTCGACAATACAGTGCGTCAGGTATCCTCTAGCAATCATTGTATACTCGAAGTCTTCCAACCATCTATCGGGGGCGCGACCGTAGATCATGAGGGAACGGAGGGGGTTGACGAACACTAGGGGGAGAAGGCTCAGCTGGTGGTTGAGGGGGAGCAGCGGCCGTAGCATTTTGGACTTCGCGAAGGTGAGAGTGGTTCTGTTGGCTGGCGTTGCGACGCATCTTCGTTGAAGTATGGCCATTTCCACCCTTTTCCTTGGAATTGGGTGTGTCCGCCTTGTCGTCGTGATTGCGGGATGATTTTGCGGGAGGCATGATGAGCTGCTGAAAGATGTGTCGATGTTATTGAATTGACTCGTCGCGGCAAAATGAGAGGCTAAAGGGAGGAGAGGTTCGATCACATAATAATAGAATAGGTACTGGGTAGTTGCAAAACGATCAACGGTTTGTGGAAGGAAATGAGAGGGGAGAAGAGTTGGCCGGAGTCGGTGCGTGATCACTTATTTTTCGGTGGATAGGTACTACCTCAGGGACCGCCTTACCAGGACTATCGCTGCGATAGCGTGAATGCTGGCGACTGCTTCGCAAGTAGAAACCTCCACTACAAAAGCGGAATAGCCCCTTTGGCGTCTGACTTCTAGTCAGAAGAGTTGGGTGAGTCCCCGCGGAATCTTTGCACTTTCTTTTTTTTTTTTTTTTTTTTTTCGTTAACTTCCATTTTGTCCATAGAATTTAATTACCTGGATTTACTTCGCAATCGTAGGAAATGTTTTGATGTATCGATACGACTCGATATGGTGGAGTTATAAGGAAGAACATGTTTTAAAGTTGCGATTTCTATTGAATGGCAGCCCAGTTCAAGTCAGTATAGCTTGGATATCTACCAACCTAATGAATAAAGAATGAAAACTTGGAGAAATAAAATTTTATGGCCATTGTTTTGCAGGCTGGCCTTTCGTTATTCCATTCTGGCCAGCCCTGAAGTGTGAAACTGACTCCCAAGGTTCCTGGACAAGAACCAATCAACTACTGACATCGGATTAGCATATACATGTAGACCTCAGCATCAGCAGAAAGAGGAAGAGATCAACTCATGAGGTGCGGAAATAAATCACCCCGAGAAACCCTTCCAAACCTTCTGGACGGCAGTCATCCATTTGCCTTTTGGCCTTTACTGTTACTCGTTAGTGTAGGGGGCTTGCGATGTTAAAGAGCTCCATAAACTCAACGGCGCCCCCCCTCATTGAAATGTTCCGAAATCAAAGAGGTAGCGAAGGGCTGAACTTGAATTCAATGTGAAAAGAGCCTTGATGTTCGGAGAAGCGCCCTTCATAAGACAATCAATATGCTCCAACCACGGTTGTAGGCTTTTGAGCATGCGATTGAGAAATTTACTGCATCATTATAGCTGGACCGATATCGCTACCACTCGTCATCGTGAACTGATCGTGTGCCCATGAAGTACCAAGATTTTTGTTCCCTTCTGTCCTTCTTTCATGATACAACAACCAAGTCTCAAGGATCCAGTCTCGACGGAGAATCTCCGAAGCACTCGAAATTCATGAGCTAATAAGCAGCCTTAAGAGCACATGGTAAATTTGGAACGACTGCATCAACATATGACGAACCAGTGCGACAGCCTCAGCCTACAGATCATTGAGCCCAAAGGTCGTCACGAGACTACCATATGCCCATTCTATGTGGGACCTTGTCCAGACTAAAAACCACCCCCACGCAGTAAAGCTTGACTGCTAGTGAGTCAAATCAATCAATCACTCGTCACTGGTACATCGCAGAGCGCGGCATCGTCTTAGCCTCAGTGATCGCCTTGGAACCGGAGATCTAAAAACCCCCATCACTCCACTTTGTGATCCGGCCGCATGGAATACAGAGCTGTAACTGCCGATCGATTCACATTTGTCAACACGCAGGACCCTCGAATCATGTGGATAAAGTATCACTTTGGCTGATGACTATGGCCGAAACATCTCGATATCCTCTGCTATTGGGTTGCGATGAGATGCCAGTTCGTGGAGGGTCGTTCCGGACACCTGGCTTTCCATTTCTGGCTCACCGAAAAGGCTGTCCAGACCCAACAGCTGCAGACTCAAGGATGAAAGGCTACTGCAACTTGCCAGAAGGATCACCGACGATGGCGTCTCGGTCGAGAACGGGATACGTCGTACTCCGTCGTTGTTGGATCTATTGGCCGACGGTCGTGCATGTTGTCGTAATTCCAGCCTCACGAGGGGCAATCGATCAGACTCGATGGAGAGAAACTCGACATGGTGCAGTGTGTTACCAGTTCATGCATGAGGCAAAACGTCATGTCTTGTGGGACGACATAGGCGATCCCTCCAGCTGGAACTCTGGGAGTGTTGAGCAAGACGTTTGTAAAAGAAATTCGTGACACCGTGTGTATATTCAACCGGATTGTTCTCACAGATAGGGCACCACCAGGTGTAGGGATCTTCCCCGGACTCCAGATCATAGCCTGCAGGTTACCTATCTACTCCGCAATCCATTACGTTGATCTTGAGATTTCCATGAGTGAATGGAACTCAGCGCCTGCATGTTTCACGACCAATAAAGAGTCCCTGAGATAAGGTCCAAGAGTTTGGACAAGGAGATGGCTAATTAGGGCCGCTTACATAGGGGAGGGACCTGCATACCTGAGGAAATAGTTGCAGGCGAGCCAATACAATCCCCAGCCAAATGTATCAGCCGCTGTGGAGAAGCATCATTGCAGAAACCCGGGGTTTTTTTCGTCAGGCGACCTGTTAGCGTTCAGAAAGTTGACGAGTCTCAAAAAGTGTCTTAATTTTGAGAAACATCAACAGTTTTGAGTATTAGGATAGGCGTCATGTCGTGGTCCATGGGGCTGACAATCACTAGCCAGATATCACAGGTTTTAATCGATTTCCAAGGAGCCGATGAACAAAAGCAAGTCTCTCTCTACTACTACGTAAAATTGACAATCAGTTTAGAGAACGAGGGATTGGGTCATCCTCGTTAGCATGTAATAATGGTCGATGGCGTAGCGACTGCAGCCTATGATCTTGATGCTGCCATTATTAGATATTTTATTTTTTACAGCTTTCGGCTTCGATTTACGAGAGTATGGAAAGCTTAATCTCCAGAATGCTCGATAACCCCAGTGACTGAAACATGATCAATAATACTAGATTTTCCCTAGGTTATGTTTACGGCATCAAAAGCAAAGAGACAAAAATAAGCTGGTGCGTCATTGCTATACCCAGTAGTCGAATCACGTTGTGGGTCAATGATCGACGACCTTCATGTTGAAGATTGTAAGTTATAACTTACTAAGAGTTGAAACGGTTGACGAAAGTCTTTTTTGCTACGATTCTCCAACTCATGCAACCGAGGAGTCAGATTGCCGATGCCTCCTGGTTAATTAGAGCACCATACGGATAGATAACATGAACTCGGCTCGAGTTTAAAGGATTACGTACCGAGTATTGCTACCTCAGATACGCGTCCGTCCTGGAGCGTTGGCCATCTCCCCACCCCGATATTCCGGGATGAAGCGCACTGCTCATGCCACCATTAAAGAGCTGATGACACACGAAAGTGGGCCTAAGACGGCCCGCAGGCTAGCATCATCGCATCACGCAAGGGCTGGTGTACATAATGCCAGCGTGACAACGCAAATGGGAGCCCGGAGTGGCCCGTGAGATGTCGGCTTCCATCATACCCAACTTGGCTTCGGGGTGAGTGGTCCGAGAGATCGTGAGGCACCATTCATTGTAAACGGTTATTGGACGTAGTTGAGAATCCCAGGCTGGGGTTATTCCAGATTGGGTAAACATTGATTGATATTGGGGTCGATGAAGAAGTCATGTCCACCTCCTGAGCTGTAATGTTGGTTGGTCGGACCCATGAAATGTCTCACAAAATCGAACCAACAAGGCCTCGAGCCTTACGAATTATTTCTGGCCATGGCTGCTAAACGTAACCAGAAAGTCACACTTGTTGGTGTCTATGCATGTCGCAACGGATCTCAGCTCTCGGTGAACTGCCAAGATGCGGAGCCCAAGTGCTCACCTACAACAAATCCTGAGTGAAGAGATTGATCATGGATGCCCGGTCAAAATGTGAGCAGATGTTATCACATCGACAAAGCGCGATATCCCTGTACAGTCATCCTCCCCGGAGCAAGGGTCCTCACAACCTGGTATATGAGTTCATGCGTTGCTTGAAAGCCCTCACTGATGAGATCTTCCTCTCGTCTTTTACCAAGACTGGAGGAATCTACAGCACGCATTTTTACCGTCTTGTATCTCTTCATGATCAGCAAAAGTCATCGGCAGGTCGGACATCAAAGATGTGAATGAGGCTGCGCTAGTGGTTTACGCAGGGATATGGAGGTTGCATGGAGAGAGGCGAGGGTGGAGAAGCGAAGTGGAGGAGAAGACGGACGCTTAACCGAGAAGGCAAAGACATGGTACGAAAAGGGTTCAGGCTCATTTAGGATGGTGAGCGTGGATTGGACATTGGGAGACCCTTGTATCGCAATTCAGTGAAGGTGTCGAAGCCTCGAAGGTAGGATTCTGGTTATCCAATTTTGATGGGTGAGACTCGAGAGACTTGAACATTTGAGGGGCTCCATCCTTTTTGTTAAAGTCAACGACCCCCCACTCTCTACCCGCACCCACGTTCCCCAGACCAAGCTCCGTCTTTTCTTCAGTTCCGTCCCGTCCATCCCACGCTTTTGCTCTGCGAATGAAGCTTTTGGTAAAGCGACTACTACAGTGCACTTGCAGTCCAGCCAGTACCTGTACTTGCTTCTTCTGGCATTCGAGACCCTTTGATATCTCGAGTACATACTGCACTGCGTTGGTTTGCTTTTGCTGAGCGTGCCTGAACTCCTATTACTGTTTCTTATTTGTGGTGTAAGCCCGTTTCATCTCTGTTCCTGATTATCTCAGCCAGAAAAGTCACTCAACTCAGGCTGTATCTTTGTCGAGTGCCTCGCTCTCATCCTGTTGTTCCGTCTTCCGTTTCTCTCTTCTCTTACAACCCCTCGGCTTCCAGCATCCTTCTGTCACACTTGTGTTGCATTCGTTGCACATCTGCGAACCTCATCTCAAGGTCGGTAATTGTATAACTTTCTCTACTCATTCTCTCTCTGTTCACGTCTCATCTGCCCCTCCGCATCCTCATCCTTGAACGGCGCCACTTCAGACAGCAAGGACCACACTCGGGCACGTCTACTTGTACCACGAAATCACCACATGCTTCGAATCGGATCATTGCATGTGAGCCACGAGAAAATCATGGAATTGTCGTTGTCTACCACTGGCTAGATCATATCCAATACTGGGCCCAACCCCTTTGTATCCGTCCCTGCCGTACGTCGTTCGACTTTGCTCTGTCTGCCGGACGACGATGAGTTATACCTTCTCGAAACACTTGTTCAAGGATGATCCTGTCCCTCATCAGTCAAATGTTCCGTGTTCCTGTCGAACGTTACACATAAATGAGCAACGACCTCAAGTCAACTCCGTCATACAAGCCTGGTTTCCTTATACAAAAAAAGGAAGAAGCCTCAACCGGCGCCGCAACAACGCCTCGACCACTATCACGTCTGCATCTTATCTTCTCTCCACATCATGAGATATACAGGCCAGCAATACGACAACTCACAACGTTTACATGACCAACTTTAAGATGGTCTCTCGGCATCACCCCGTCTCTGGTCTCCAGTCATGGTCCCACATCCCGGCCTTCCCCAAGCTGGCCCGTCTTTCTTTGATCCACCTCAATCAATAGCATCCTTGATATTAGCCGCAAAAACACGCGACACTTATTGCTTTCACTGCTAACATTAAGGGACCAGTTCAGCTCCAAATTGACCCCATTAGCTTGACCCCAAGATCAAGTCTGGTTTTTTAATCGCGTGCTGATCTTTTGTTGTTCGCGACTCTTGGACGTACAAGTCACGCCAACTCGACCACATCGATTTCCCTTTCGGTCATGCGTTGATTGCAATATCCTATCATTGCGTAGGGGTCCTAGAAGTAATTATACGATTTAATTCCGCCCAGTCCCACCTTCGCGAACCCCGGCCATCACGACCCCGCTATCCTCGGTGACAGACCCAACTGCCACGCTTTGCGACTCTAGCGATTACCAACCGCCATCCTCGAGCCTTGGCCTACCACTGCCTGGCTGGTGGATTCTTAGCCTGTCGCTTTATAGCACGGCTCGACTTGTCTGAGTCTTTTCCCTAACACAAACATCGCATCGCCTTCACTTCATAGGCTTCCTGTTCGGACATTGGGTATGGCCTCCGTTATAACAAATAACGTGAAACCTACCCTTCCCATATCCCCGGTCAGCTCCGGCGCAATGGGAGCTCAAAATATATCGCCTCGCGACACTTCGGATCCCACAGGTCGCGGCCGACGAAGAAGTCGCTCACCCGCAGATGATGGCGCGGACCAGGTCATAAAATCAGAAGGAAATCAAGACGGACCAAATGGCGCATCTTCCAACTCCGACGGCCCTGGCCCTGCCAGAAAACGAAGACGGAGCCGAAAGGGCCTGGACAAGAGGTTTGAATGTAGTGCCGAAGGGTGTGGGAAGAGCTATTCAAGAGCGGAACATCTGTAAGTCTCGAGTTTGTGCAACACTGGGCGGTCCAAGCTGACATATGACAGGTACCGGCATCAGCTTAACCATAACTCTAAACAGACCTACCACTGTACTTTTCCTAACTGCACACGGACTTTTGTCAGAGGAGATCTTCTCAAAAGACATATGGACCGACATGCTGCGAAGGGCTCGCAACTCAACCAGAGAGATTCTATCATGGCGCAATCCATAGCTCCGGGTCAATCAAACCAACAAGTTCAACCTCCTAATTTCAGTCGGAATAATTCTATCGATTACTCAAAGCACCAGCAGACGAATATGCCTTACCAGACACCACAAGTTCAAACACCTAACCCATATTCACCCATGAATAATACTCCAACAGGCATGTACCCTAACGGAGCCCTGCCAAATGGGATGGATAGTTACATGTCCCCGACCCAGGGTTATGATAATCGCACGCCACAACTCAGCCAACCACAATCTCCTTCAATTCAGCAAAGGCCGTCTATGTCTGCCAGCAATACACCATTCAACATGATGTCTCCAATTGCGAATCAGCAAGGGTTCCCAAATCAACAGAACATGTCGCAGAATCATTTTGTCAGCCAGCAAAACGTTATGCCCATGACCCTCCCTCCGGCTCAGTACCCCAACGGACAGAATGCTACCGTAGTTACTTCAGCGGAATATTCAGAGCCAGGAACCACGCAACCGAGCGAGATGATGATGCTGGACCAGATGGCCATGCCGGCAACTGTTCCTGTCTTCGGAGAGGGAGGTGATATGAACAAGTCACCCTACGTTGGAATGCCGGAGGACTTTATGGCTTACCTCTTCAACTCCCCCAGTCAAGCCATGACACCAGTGATGGGCCCGAACTACACCAAGTCAGTAATTCCTAAAGCGTAACGGAAATTGTACTAACTTGAAACTAGTTATGCGGAATTGCAAGGAAGTCAATTTAATATGAATCTTCTGGGTACAGATAGCAATTCACTTGGATACTTTCCAAGCGCTCCTCAGCAGGTAATGGCTGTCAACAACCTTCTTGATCAACAAGTTCCGGAAGCCACGATATCTGAGGAAAAGAGTCAAGAGTTATTCGACTTCATCAAAGAACGCTTCCATGACAACAAGCATGCTCCACCCGATCGTCAATGGGCCGACCTGCTTGAAGGTGATCGATCAAATGGCGAGCATATGTTGAGTAAGAGGATGATGCAGGCTTACATCGGTTCTTATTGGTATCACTTCAGCGATCAGATGCCTATTCTTCACAAGCCTACTTTCTCTCCTGACAAGACACCGAACTTATTGCTCCTCGCGATGATGGCCATCGGAGGGGCTTGTCTCGACAGGACCCATGGACACAATGTGACGAGAGCAAGCGCCCAGCTCTCCAACTTTCTTGCCTGGCATCTCCGTTGGGACATCTTCATGGACGTTAGCTTCAGGCCGCCTGCGAAACTGTGGATTTTCCAGGCTTTGATTCTCCTGGAATTGTACGAAAAGATGTTTGCGACAAGAGAACTCCACGAACGGGCCCACATTCACCATGCGACCACTATCACTCTCATGCGACGAGGACGATCTCTGATCGGCAAATCTGCACTGGACTCTCCGCCGAACCCTCGTGACGTATCCAATGGATCTCGGCAGTCCTCCACGTCCAGCTCGACAGGGACAGCTGATAAATGGTGGGAGCATTGGGTTACAAACGAGGCGACCCGGCGTGCAGCATTCGCGGCCTTCATTGTTGATTCGATCCATGCAACGATGTTCGGTCATTCGGCAGTCATGGTAGCTCATGAAATGCGACTGCCTCTTCCTTGTGACGAGTCTATGTGGCGAGCCGGCAGTAGTTCTGAAGTTTGGAGGATTGAATCAAACTTGATGTCAAATGGCATCAAGCCAACTTCATTCCTGGAGGGTCTTAAGAGAACTTTGAGCGGTCAAGATGTCCACACAACATCATTCGGTAGAACAGTGCTCATGACAGGCCTGTTAAGCGTCTCATGGCACATGCACCAGCGGGATCTTCAGGTCAATGTCCTAGGCGGCGGCATCATCCAGGCTCTTGGCGGTCGTGATCGATGGCGGGCTACTCTCACTCGAGCATACGACACTTGGAAAGCTGATTTTGACAAGCATCTTGAACGAAGCGAGGCCGCTGACCCGTATCGAGACGACGCTACTAAGAGGCAGGAGTTCAACGTCGTATTTGAAAGTCGCACGGTTTTGCACCATTTGGCACACATGGCCATGCATGCTGATATTGTGGACTGCCAAATGTTTGCACGAGCAAAGCGTCTACTTGGTCGAACGATTGGGCCTCAAGAGTTTAATAGTGCTCAAAGGCGAATCAAAGACCACTGGGCTCACTCCGCGAGGGCGAGAGATGCAGCCTTTTACGCTATCAAGTTCCTCTGCTCAGTACTTGCTCCGGATCAAGTATCTGCAGCACATGCGGGCGGATACCACCTCGATGAGCCTTACGACGCCCGCGACGATGTTCTCCTTAACCGGCCTTGGGTGATGTACTTCGCTGCCCTGGTTGTTTGGAGTTATGGATTCGCGCTCGAGGGACCTTGTCCCAACATTCCGCTACCTACCACAAGGCACGAGAAGCTGCAGCATATGAGGAACTACTTTGTCAAGTTCGGTGGCATCGACAGTCCCGGTGCACTACAAGGTCGATCAGGGGTCAATGCCAATACAGCCCTTCTCATGGTCCTCAAAGACACGTTTCAGGTATGTTTTCTGAGCTTCAAGGCTGAGCGGTAACTAACAAGCTTTTAGACAACACGTTGGGAATTGCTTCATGAAGGATCAGCTCTTTTAAGCAATTGCATTATCCTTAATCAAGGCGGAACAATTGATTAAAATGACGGTGCTCGGCTCCCTGTTTCAAGAAGGCGTAAAACTGTTTGAGAGCTGCACGAGTTTGTTGGGCTATGCCTATAAGGACAAGTGAAGGAGATTCCTTCGTCCTTAGGAGGATGAATAGCATTTACGACGGATATAAAAGGATATTGGCGCATGGCTACAGAAGGCTTACAATTGGTATGAGATATGATGGATTCAGAACAGCATGGTTTACTTAGATGGAGTATGCGGCTTCTTGCTTTTGCTTTTTAGAATACCCCAGTGTCGTTTTGCACAATATGATGGTTTTCGAGCGGAATGTCCTAAGAAGAAATTGCTCCAATTGTTTGTGTAAAATCAAGGTATGGGTGAACGGATTCGTCAACTCCTGAGATATTATCCACTCCAAACTCGAACGCCATTGTATCAAAAAACAACAATCAGTTCAGAACATGGCCATTTGTGAGGCTCTCCTCTAAAGGTAAATTCGCCTCGTGGAGGAGAGCCGTCAGTTCCTCTCCTGCTGCAGCCCCCATCTCTTCGTCTTCGTCGTCCTCGTCCTCGTCATCTTCGCCGGTGTACGGCATTTCTCCCTCCGGATCAGTCTCGGAGTCTATGTCAATCAGAGTGCCGTATGGCAAGAAGAAGTCGTTTGGGAGAAGGTCGTCCTCCATGTTTGCGACTTGCGCGAGGGTCGCGCCCTTCCAGAAGGCTGTGGGACCTGCAGGTCCGTGAACATCGTAGTCACTACACTCTGCATTAGCGTATTGCTAGAAGGTGAGTGTCTGGTGCTATACCTATCGAACCAATTTCCTACGACGCCTCGGGCGGAGCGTACGCCTCCGATCTGAACACCCTCACTGCGCCAGCGCTCGACACCATGGAAGATTGAGAATGTTGTCCATCTCACCTCGCCTTCTTTTGTCAGGCGAGCAGTGCCTTTGACGTTGAATGTTTCCATGTTAGCTCTGGCTGAACCTTTTCAACTTTACTTTTGGGAAGGGAGACACTCTGCTTACCTCGGATATTTGAGTTGGCATTATTGTCAAACTCATCGTCTAAAGAACGACTAACACCCCGAAAGTGAACTACTGGTAGCTCTTGGCCGTCTTCGGGGCCTGGTTCTTCTACAGATGTAACATTGACTTTCATCATAATAATGCGAGTTGCTTCACCCACATCAAGTGGTGGGCGCGGCGCATCGGAGGTGATGAGTAGTTCGGGATCACCAAAGTTGAAGGCGAAGAAATCGCTATAATCAAGAAAGCACACAATCTGAAACCTTATCTGTCAGCTTAGCTTTCATGGGATGAGCAAGCAGATACGGGAGTATCCTGGGGCCAACGAACGCGGTACCATGTGCCTGTGACTCCGTAAGGGTCGCGGGCCTCGAGTGAAGTGATGTCCCGCGGCGGAGGAGCCATAAAACTGTTTTGAAATGAACCTGAGAACGGGCTGTCCCAAACGTTAGCGAATATTTGTGCAATATGGCGTCTTGCGCCAATGTTGTGGCCTAGAACAATAAGAATAGCCTCCACTTTTTCCCAGTCGACATTGAAAGTGCCATCGTCTTTGAATGGCCCCCATCCTGTGTTCTGAGTAAACTGGCGCAAGTCGTAGACCTTGGAGCAAGCATAAGGATACGTTTTCATGGATCGTAGGCGACCAACGTTGAGGATCGGTCTTGAATAAAGGCAGTGAAGATGGGCACTCTTTTGCTGAAGAGTCCTGTAGCCGTCATCGGATGAGGTGGGCGCAGAGATACTGTCTTGCGTGGGCTGACGGCGCAGGCGGTTGAAAAGTGATGAACCCTGGAGGAAGGCCTCGGCAGTGTCGTCTCGAGAGAAAAGACTTTGAAGGTGAGCGACATTGCGCGATGGCGCATGGGTCCTGGAGAAGTTGATAGCCTCGTCGTGAGATGGTGAAGCATTTTTGAGCAGACGAGTGACTATGTCGTGTACAAATTCGAGTTCAGCTTTCTATATATCCATTAGATCTTATATCAACTGGAACATGGGATTTCTTATCTTGTCTTACCTCAGGGTTGTTGCATATACTTTCAAGCTTCACAAAGTCGTGAATCTCTTGCTCGTAGTCAAGGCTCGGGTTGCTTGGTTCATCCTGAACTGTTTGTTAGGATTTATGAGAGCCTTCAGGGAATACATACCAGCGTATTCATATAGACATCTCGATATAATTTGTGGTTCGTCTTTACTACTGCATAAAACCCCTTAGAGACGCGGGGCAGTATAATAAGGTCGGCTGGGGCTATCCACTGCAATATGTGATGCAGAATTTCAGCTGGAAGCTGCAGAATCGGCGTCGCAGCGTTTGGAGCGTCCATAGTGAGAGTAATATTGCGGTTTGGTTGTGTTGTCTTTGAGAGAAAGTGAATCTTTGAGATGAGGCTGCCATGTAATGACGATATAGAAAGGCTTCTGACGTTACTTCTGTACATGGCATCCATCGGACTTAACGTGCGGAGCTTGTGTGTGTGGTGGGGGTGCGCCTTCAGATAACCGTTCAAAAGCTTACCCTAGAGCGATTTCAAGCTCACGGCATTTGGCACCAAAACATAGAATATACCATGGAATGATTTGTCTATTTCTAGTGTATCTACATCTTGGCCTTGATATCGCTATCAATATTGACTTTTCCATGCTCAGCTGTGGCCAAGAGAAGGTTATCCGATCTCCTTCTCATACTTCCATGCAGAGAGGCCAATTTCTTCCCGACCTGAGTAATCGAACACTCAATTAATACCTCTGTTCCAACTGGCACAGGTCGCATATAAGTGACGTTAAGTGTCCTGCTCACGCCCATATGCTGCCAGAAGCCAGGCTTGTTCACCAAAGCAAGGGGCAATGTCGTACACCAGTCAAAGAGTGTGGCTGCGCAACCTCCGTGCAGGTTCTGCAGCCTGTTGCAATTATCGGGCTGGACTGTATATGAGAATACGCATGACGGGTGAGGTCCTTCAGCATTGGTGGACACGAGCTGGAGATGAGGGATGAGGGTATTAATCCAATCCTAGGGTCATAGTCAGCATCCGAGACGAACCCGAACAAGTGAGAAACCCACTCCTTGCTTGGAATGACCGTTATCATTTTGTGAAAGCTGTAACCAGGTTTTGACTCTTTCTTCTGGGCTGCCCTCTTTTAAGGTCTTGCGATGATTGTCTGTTGGCTTGTTGTCGGACATTTTGTTTGGCCTTTAATGTACAAAATATCGTACTCAAGTGAGGCTGCAGTCACCGAATCAAGATGGATTATGAATTATGATAATAAGTAGCCCCTTTCAAAAAGATATCAAGTTAGAATCCGGGGTATCACATTGAAATTGACATCTGGCTTACCTTTACTTTACCTACCAGTTGACGATACCTCGGTCCGTTGTAAACGCTAACCTTGATGCTGGTTATTGCCCTTTTCAGTTAATGACCCCAGAAGCCGAGGCACTTCCATCGGCCAACCAGCCCGAGCTTGACGTCGTAGTCGCATCCACTTCACCCGTTATCGCAGCTGCACAGTAATCCGGGGTCACTAACAAATTCCACTCCACTAAAGATCTCCTGTCGCAGCTGATCTCCATTCATCCTCGACATTGAATTCATCACCGTCTCTTGTCATTCTTCTACCCGTCCCCCGTATCCTCCAGGCATATCCTAGAGGCAATGGAGTTCGTCACAGCCCTTCGGGGCACCTTCGACGAACAGAAGCCATCTCTATTCGAAGTCCTTTCTGAGCAACAGCTCAACGCCCTCCTCCCGCCGACCCTCCGCTATCTACTTACCATCGCGACGCACCGACACCCGCGATATCTCCTAAGAATACTAAACTCGTTCGATGAGATATACGCTGGTGTTATGTTGCTCGTTGAGCGGCACTACCTGCGCACCCGAGGCGGCTCCTTCACAGAGAACTTCTATGGCCTCAAGCGCGAAAAGGGCCTCCACGCCGAAGTGCCACGCGCGAGCATGTCATCGCCCGATATTGTGCGCGAGACATTGAAACTCACGACTCGGGACGTCTGGAAGAATCTGCTCGTCATCGTCGGCATCCCTTACCTGAAACGGAAGCTTGACGAGAGCTACGAGGTGAATGCGCCAAGAGCTCTTCTCGGTGCGGCATACACGCGAATGCCAGATAACCCGACTCTTCGCGACCGATTCCTATACTACTACCGTTGGTTCCTCAGGAACATATACCCGAGCGTCAATGCCGGCTATTACTTTGCCATGCTTGCTTTCAATGTGGCGTACCTCTTCGACGGGAGCAAGTACCACAGCCCTCTCTTGTGGCTGATAGGAACACGTATTCGAAGAATGTCAGGTGCAGATTACAAGGCCATTGAGGCTTTGACGCAGACACCCGAGACAGGACACAGACCTGGGTGGCGGTCGTTGTTAAACCCCCGCGAAATGGGCCCGCGGGTGTTGTCAAGCTTGTCGATTTTGCTGCCTACAAGTATCTTTGCCCTCAAGTTTTTGGAATGGTGGTATCAGTCAGATTTTGCGAAGCAGCTTTCACGAAAAGCGACTGAAAGTGTTGATTTGCCGCCGCCTGTGATTTCGGCAGATGGCAAGGGAGGCTCCGGCAAGAAGAAGCCAGAAGTGAAGAAAGAGGAGTCAAATGAGGGAGACTCAACCCCTTCGGCAGAAGATGCACCCATCGCCACTCCCTCGTTGCTCCCTGTCTACACAATTCCATTTCCCAGCGATTCGGCATTGTGTCCTATTTGTGTCGATGAGATCGTCACTCCAACAGCCTGTCAAACCGGTGTCGTTTATTGCTATACGTGTATCCACAAATGGATCGAGGGCCAGCATCAGAAACAAGAGGATTTTATGGAGTCGCGCGAGGGCAAGTGGGAGAGTGGCCAAGGGAGATGCGCAGTGACAGGCAGAAGGGTTCTGGGTGGAACTGAAGGCTTAAGGCGGATAATGGTATAGAGAAGTCGACATTTACAGTATAAGTTACTGCATGCGTCGAGTTGGAGATTTTCAAAGTGTTGGCGTGCAATTTTCGATACCCAGGAGACTTGGATGTCTCACCCTTTTAATTGAAGCAGCTCAATGCGGTTCATTATCGTAATTGCATCTCTCGACTTTGGAATGCATGCGCGTCTCCATGTTTCACTCAACGTCTGATTTACCTGTGTCGACACGCTATCATCGACGCCAACCGCTCAATGTCTCACTTTAATCTCCGCCGCCGTGAGGCGATTCAGAGGCCCGCCACACTCTGGCCAGAGAGTCAATGAAATGGAATGTATAAGATGGCGCACAAAGAGATCAACGTCATGCTCCCCGAGGCGAAATGCACCCCAGCCTGCAGACAATGTACAGTTGATGGAAAGCATTGCATTCTCTTCAACTTACCCCTCATGATGCTATTGGCTCAGCATAGAATCTCGTGGTGTCTTAGAATAGCGTCACAACTTCTTGACTACCTTGAATGCGTATGCTTTCAGACGTTTGCCAACCACTACCGAATTCCATATGCGGGTGGTGCTCGCCGTGTAAGGCAATGGACCGTAAAGAAATAAAAGACGAACTGCTGCCCGCGGCTTTTCGAGATGAAACGACTCATCCTCTTCAGACAACTCTTCTACTTTTGTCTATTGTCCTCATATCCGTCGTGAACTACGATGGCATACTCATTAACTACCTCCTTCTTAGGAGAATCTCTCATCTCTGGTTTCGACTGGTTCAATGGCCGTGATCTTTCGAATGGATTCGTACAGTGAGAAAGACTCACCCGTCTCAGGCTTCTTTCGTTACTGACACCATAACAGATATCAGGACCTGGAGGGTGCCGAACAATATGGCTTATACTCCGTGGATCCTTTTAGTAATACTGTTCGACTTAGACCCGACTCCGCTCGGAAATTTGATCTGGACCAAGGAAGACCCAGTATTCGACTTGAAAGCAAGGAGTCCTACCAGTATGGATTATTCATCGCAGATTTCCAACACATACCTATTTCACAATGTGGTACTTGGCCAGCCTGTATGATCTTCCAACCAAACTCTCGAGTGGAAGATGAACTAACATGGTGGATATAGTCTGGGCATATGGTGCCAACTGGCCCAACAATGGCGAAGTTGATATCCTCGAGGGCGCCAACTTGGCTTACACTAACATCATGTCTGCCCACACGGCAGATGGCTGCATGCTAGACCCCGCAGACTCGAATCTCTTCTCTGGAAACCCCCAGAGCTTAGACTGTGCTGTTGGTACAGACAATGTTGGGTGTGGCTTCACACCGCCCGCCAGTGACACTTCCTCTTATGGTGATGGCTTCAACGCTGTTGGCGGTGGTGTGTATGCTATGGAGTGGGACTCCGAGTACATCTCGATCTGGCACTTCCCACGAGGCGCAATTCCGGCTGATATCGAAGCCAAACGACCTGATCCTAGGAAATGGGGACTTCCTCAGAGTTTGTTTGGGGGTTCAAAGTGCAATGTTGACCAATATTTCAATGATATGAGGATTGTCCTGAATATTGTGAGTACTACGATAATGAAGAGGGGAACTTGGACTAATGACTTGTCTAGAACTTTTGCGGCGATTATGGCGAGGGAACCTGGGGAAGTTCTGAAACTTGTCGAGCTCTCGCCCCAACTTGTCGTGAATATGTTGCGAACAACCCTCTGGATTTCCAAGACGCCTATTTTGATGTTAGCTACATCGATGTCTACACTCGCCTGGGAGGAGACGCCCCGCCTGTTGTCCCATCATCAACCGGTGAAGCACCTACCGAGATCTCTATCCCTTCAGCTAGCACTCCTGGCCCCAACACTTCAATCTCAGGAAATACTAGATTCCCAAACAGCACCGCCATCGTCACTCGTCCTCAGCCCAAGGAAGACGAATCCATAACAGCAGAGCCAACAACTACAACTACATTGACAGGCATATCTTCTGTCGAGGTGACTATTCCTGGCTCTGGAACCAACAGTGCAACCGTTAGCTCTCTTCCTGTTGCTACAGGTGGAAGCTCAGTCAACCCAGCTAAGATTGATGATTATGCATATCTTGGTTGTTTCGGATCGCAGACTGGTTTCCAGACTTTCAATGAGAAAGCTGAGAGCGATGACATGACTATTGAGAAGTGCATTGAAGCTTGTAACGGCCTGACTTATATCGGTCTCTTTGAAGGGTGAGTGGCTCAGATCGAAACTCAAAGCGACATTCAACTAACTATTTCTATAGAACCTGCTATTGCGCCTCCAAACTTGACGCCGATACCCGTGCTTTACGCAACGAGTCTTCATGCAATCGCCCTTGTCCTGGAGACGACGATCAATTCTGTGGTGGTATGGTCTCTCGAAGGTCCAAACGAAGCATTCCTCTTCGCCGAGACGCCCCCAACAACATCCTACTCACAGTCTATGCCGACACCAGCGACGCTGGACAGCCTGATGTCCCACCTGGCATGGGCCCTGGTGTTAATGGAACTGCCGCTGGCGGCTCATCAAGTCCAACTGGTGGAAGTGGTCAAGGCAGCTCGCCTGCGGACGGAGTAGATGGCTCGACTGGATCAGAGAGCCAAGCAGGAGATTCTGCTCGAGAAACTGCGAATGGACAAGCTGGCTCAGGTGATGACTCGCCTGCGGCTACTAATAACGGAGTGATTGTCGACACTGCTACAGTCACCGACGTTGTAGCTGGCACTGATGCGGACGCTGTGGTTTTCAGCACTTGGTCTGGCGGCGAGGTTATCGAAGCAACACAGGCCATCCCCGACACAGTTGTCACAAGCACGATCACTTTCTTCACAGTGCTTCCAACGAACTCTGGATCACTTGTACCTCAAGAAAGTATCGTTACCATGAGCTACTCTCTGTGTGACTACTGCGACACTCCCACCTTGATTCAGCCAGCAATGGCTACCAAGGTCGTTGAATGCGACGGCTGTGGCATAAATGGTGAAAACACAGTCACATTGACTGTGCCCGTCCATGTCACCGTCACCGTCACTGGTGCTGGTACCAATGCAACCCAGGCAACCGGCAATGCGGCTGCAGGAGTCTTCCCAGATCAGACACGAGAGATTCCTCCTATTGTGCCAACCGGAATGGGAAGCAATGCAGACGCTGGCCCTGAAGTAACGACGATCGTGATAACATACTTGACAACCCAGCTGGTCACATATGGCACGGAAACGAACTCCGTCTCTACCGAGACAAGAACCTTGCGACGGACGGTTGTCCTTACTGTGTCGGACATTGAGACGATGAGTATTCTGCCTGTACCGTCTCCTGGAAGGCCGAACACACCGATTTCCCATGCTACACCAACACCGGGCGCATCGGGTGCGCCGGCCGTGGTCTCAAGTGCATCATCGAGAGTCGATGATTTCTTTGTTTACTTCGCGATTGTGGCCATGGCAATTCTGGCCTTGTCTCTTTAGGCGCCCTTGGTATTGATTTGATATTTGTTTCATTCATTCTTCTCTTCATGAGGACCTAATACCCGGAAACGTACAGGATATACAAAAACATAGACATGTTTGGTTATGTTGGAAAGAGTACATGTTTGTTTAACTACGATAGTCGATATTCCTTTTGTTTGTCACGACATATTAGAGCTTAATGCAAGATAATACCAACAAGATGATATTTTAAATATTTCCACTAAGTTCTCGGAGTCTATAGTTGACTCGGAAGCGAAGACATACCTTACATATATTTAAACTTGCTTACTTGGCTTTTCAAATTTCAACAACAATCGCCCTACTCTTGACTTTGCCCGAGTTGCCTTTCATCTGCGCAGCATTTACCATGAGACTACCATTGTTACTTCCAGGACCTGACATTAGCCACTTCCAAGCCACGGTATGAAGACCTTGGGCTAGAAAACGCAGATAATCCAACCAAGCCTCGTTAGGGATGAAGTCTCGGATCAGACCGCGACGAGGCCGTGACATGATACGTTCGTAAGTCTCCTGGAAGGCATCGAAGAAGGCTGATTCTTCACCGTAGCCAAAGTGGACGTGGCCGAAGACGTGGAGACGGGGCTTTACGCGCCAAACTTCACGGAGGAGATTACTGTCCCCGAGACCAAGATCAAGATGATGTTTCTAACAGTATGTAAGTTGAAAAGTTGCCACATTCAAACAGTAGAAGCTTACCGGAGGGCAATGGGTGATAAGAATATCAGTTTGCGGAGGTACCTTGCTCAACCAAGGGTGGTTATCTTGAGTATATTGGAAGCTAAAAGCATCATTCTGTTAGTTATAACGGTATAGCTGGATATTTTATAGACTTACGCAAACTCCTTGGGACCAATGCTTGGAATATCCGGAACACCAAAGATATTGACAGTTCGACCCTTTATCTTTTGCACCGTCAAGCCGCTCTCAAGATAATGAAGGCCCTCCATGTTAGGCTTAGCACCTGAGCGTGCATCTTCCTCATGACGACTTTTGATGTCAAACCAACTATCGTGGTTACCTGCAACGACAACCTTGACAGGGTGAGGTTGTTCACGAAGCCAGTCGAGCTGTTTCTGAATATCTGCTACGGTACCAGAATCTGTAAGGTCTCCCGCATGAATGAGAATGTCACCGCTGGGAATGTCGACTTTGAGATCGTGTGTGTCGGAGATGCAGACGACGCGAATGGCGGGCTTGTCACGCGGTGGGTGAAAGGGCCGACCGCGGAGGAGGAGTACAGCGTGGTAGAAGAGGAAAGCGAGATATGTTAAGGGTGATGAGATGAGATTGTCGAGGAGAGTCATGGGCTCCCATTGATTCCGGCGACGAAGGCCTATGCAGGAGAGGAGGCCCATGATGGGCATGTATGGGGTAGTTGGAGCTGGGAGAGTTGAGAATGAGAGTTCAATTGAACGAGAGGTACAAATTGAGATATCTGAGTAACTGAATGAATGAGTGAGTGAGTGAGTGAGTGAGTGGAGAGCTATAGCTATTGATGAGCTGCAGCTGTGATAGCTCAAGGTAAGAATAGTCCGGAGTGACCATAAGAGCTATGGGCTATGGGCGGTGGTGACGAAAGCTCCAGCTACAAACGGCCCCACAATGACGCTAGCTTGACAGCACCCACCCTGCCTCTCTACAGTGCATAGATAAAAGTTCTGACACATCCCGATTATACCCTAACCACCTTAATTACACCCTGCCATTTTACTCTATAATTAACTAGGCAATATTTATTTAATTATAATAATATATATATAAATCTATAGAGAATTAAAAGGAGATTCTAGCTATATAGCTTAATACTTAATATAGTAGCTATTTATATAATAATACTTATTTAGTTAGTTAAGTATTAATTTTATTATATTTTTAATTATATTATCTTTAATTTTAGTCTATAACTCCTCTATAGCTGCAATTAGCTAGTTAATTGCCTTAATAGACTTTAAATAAGTAGTAATTTTAAGATATATTTTATATATCCTCTCTTTAAGAACTTTTTAAAGGTTTTTAATAGGGCTAAGGTTAAGACTATATAAAGGCCAGTCAGTAAGAAAGATTTCTCTTTTTCTTGCCTAAAGATAGAGCTAATTTTAAACTTTTTAATAAGTAAATATATAGGCATTATTATGCTAAAAAGTCTTTTTTTTCTTAATAAAATTAAGAAGATAAAACTGTAAATAGAATAGAATATACTGGCCTATTACTTTCCCTTTTTTAGATTTAAGATCCCCTAAAAGAGAGATAATTATAGACAGTTTATTATAGTTAATTATACTATAAAATATCTATAAATATCTTATAGGCTATCTATAGGCTTAGACTTTATTCTTATAAAGTCTTTTACCTTATAGTATTATTAAAAGAAGCTTTTAAAAAAGAAGTCTTTAGACTTATAGCTTAATAAAATAACTATTTAATATAATTACTATCTATATAATTAATTATAACCTTATTAAAAAACTACTAACTATATTAAAATAACTTATCTTTATAATAGTATTTATTTATAAAAGATTTCCTTAATTAAATAGCTTTTTTAATAAGAAATAGGCATTAAAGTGTAAATCTATATTATATCTTTTTATTAATAAGCCAATAATAAATTATCTTTAGTAATATTTTTAACTATATTTAACTTATAATATCTTTATATAAAATAAAAGGGTTATTTTTAATAAGTATTTTAATATAACTTTTATTTTAATTTAATAGTACTAAAGGCCTACTAAAATATAGTTTATCTTTATATAACTTTTAGGCTTAACTATATTAAATAATTCTATATATTATATAATAACTTAGCCCTATACTATCTATAATATCTTTAACCTAAACTCCTAATTTATATATTATTATAAACCTTATTCTTTTATAAGAAAAATAATATACTTTTTACCTTTATTAGGGCATTTTAATCTATTTAAATAATACAATAAAGTTATGGTGTTAATATTAATATTTTGTTAAAAGCGGGGTTGGACCGGGAATATATCGGAACTTTCGCCGGCCTACTGTAGCCATCCATGGCCATAGGAAATTGTTCCAGGAGGTTACAACCCAGAAGAAAGAGCATCAAGAGTTGATATTACGAACTTGAGTAAAATGAATGAACGAAGGTCATCAACGCTGAAACTTTTCATATATAATTCGTTCCATTTCGACGTTCGAAGGGGCACCTACAACTAAAGGTCGTGATAGTGAGCCAACTCTTCGACATGTGAAAGCCATTGGCATGTTCCAGGCCTGAGTTACCTTCATACGGCAACCTCTCAAGCAAGTCGTGGTAAGAGAAGCCGAGTATCGACGGAGAGTAACTGTATACGGATACTCAATCAGTATATAGAATTTCAGTAAATAGCATCATATCATATGCAGCTACTATATATAACTAATCTAAGGTAATTCTATCATATCCTTGCCATGTATCATATCTTGGCCAAAATGTGCGGTGACGTCGCCTAATGTGCCAATCTCCCCACTGCAGTAGTGAAAGTGAGCTGCAAGCTGAAGCTCCCCTCAGCTGGGCTAGGATCTTAACTAAAGCTTGTTTCTCCAACCCTTTACAGCACCCATCGTCATCGACCCAACCTCATTGGATTGGATGCCTCAATATCTGTATTCATATCCATCCCTGCCCTGCCCTGTTTTGCTCTTTTGTCTCATCTTGTCTTGTCTCGTTTCTGTGTCGATAAACTCTTCCTCCCTCCCTTACCCTCCTCTTTTGCTTCTCTTCGTTCAACCTCTTGGTTGTAGCATATGGTCAGCCTCTGCTAAACATGTCCAATTTAAAGGACCTTTACAGCCAATCTGGCGACGAGAGCCAGACAAGCAACTTTGGGTCAGCACGAGACAAGTATTCAATTGAGCAGAACTAACACGATCCAGCGTCGATTTTGTCATTCACTACAAGGTCCCGCCCTCAGGTAAATAATACTCTTCGACAACCCTCACGTAACTAACACAGCATATAGAACGCGCAGAAGCTGAAGCCGGCTTTGTCCAGCTCGTCCAAGCCCTCACCACCGTTGGTCTGGCCACCGAAGTTCGCCACGGCGACAACAACTCCCTCCTCGTCTTTGTCAAAGTCGCTTCCCCCGACCTCTTCGCGAAGCAAGTCTACCGCGCCCGTCTTGCCGACTGGCTGCACGGCGTTCGAGTCTCAGCCCCCCATAGCGACGTCAGACAGGCTCTTCACGATGAGCCCGTAGTTGAAGCAGAGCGCCTGCGATTGATCTACATCATGATAACGAAGCCACGTAACGAAGGTGGTGCTGGAATTACTCCGTCCAATGCAAAATGGAAGTACGTTGAGTCCATATTTCCTTTGCACAGTCACAAATTCAACAAGGATTGGATCAAGAAATGGAGCAGCAAGTATATCTTGGAGCAAAGCGACATCGACGACATTCGAGACAAGTTTGGCGAAAGCGTTGCCTTCTACTTCGCCTTCCTGCGATCCTACTTCCGCTTCCTCGTCATCCCCTCTGGTTTCGGCTTTGTCGCGTGGCTTCTGCTCGGCCAGTTCTCTTTCCTCTATACCCTGCTCTGCGGTCTCTGGTCTGTCGTCTTCCTCGAGTACTGGAAGAAGCAAGAGATCGACCTTGCCGTGCAATGGGGTGTCCGAGGTGTGTCCAGTATCCAGCAGGCGAGACCAGAGTTTGAGTGGGATCGCGAAGCTGAGGACCCCGTCACTGGCGAAGTTGTCAAGGTGTATGAGCCCATGAAGCGCATCAAGACTCAATTGCTTCAGATACCCTTTGCTCTAGCTTGTGTTATTGCTTTGGGTGCTCTGATTGTGACCTGCAACTCCCTTGAGGTCTTCATCAACGAAGTCTACAATGGTCCTGGCAAGCAGTATCTGGTAAGTTGACCCGAATAATCTCACTAACATAACTGACTGGCTGCTAGGGCTTCTTGCCAACCATTCTTCTGGTTCTGGGTACACCTACTATTTCTGGCCTGCTCATGAGCGCTGCTGAGAAACTGAACTCAATGGAGAACTATGCTACTGTTGACGGTAAGGATATTGGCCCCTCAACTGAAGTCGAAGCTAAACTCTGTAGCCCATGATGCTGCCCTCATCCAAAAACAATTCGTCCTCAACTTCATGACCTCTTATATGGCTCTTTTCTTCACAGCATTCGTCTACATTCCCTTCGGCCATGTCCTGGTACCTTTCCTCGAATTCTGGAGAAAGACAGCCCAGGTTGTCACCTTCAGCGAGAAGCCGCTTCCGACAAGGGAATTTCAGATTAACCCTGCTCGAATTAGCAACCAAATGTTCTATTTCACAGTCACAGCTCAGATCGTGAACTTTGCTACCGAGGTTGTGGTACCCTACCTCAAGCGAGAGGCGCTCGAGAAAGCCAAGGCCCTCAAGTCCCAGCCAAAGGTTCAGGACGACCACGAGGAGGAAGCCGAATTCCTTGAACGTGTACGCAAGGAGAGTGCTCTCGAGACGTACGATGTCTCGGGAGACTACCGTGAGATGGTCATGCAGTTCGGTAAGCTGACGTTGGAAATGCTTGTGAAACTCAATATCTGACCTAGGGTATAGGCTATGTCTCCATGTTCTCGGTCGCTTGGCCACTTGCAGCTTGCTGTTTCCTCGTCAACAACTGGGTTGAGTTGAGATCCGATGCCCTCAAGATTGCCACCAGCAGCCGACGACCAATCCCGTGGCGAACCGACTCAATTGGACCCTGGTTAACCGCACTGAGCTTTATTTCTTGGCTCGGTAGTATCACCAGCTCTGCTATTGTGTACTTGTGCAGCGGCGCCCGAGGTAACGGAAACCATGGTGAACCATCGCCTCTCAAGGCTTGGGGCCTGCTGCTCAGCATTCTTTTGGCTGAGCATTTCTACCTGGTTGTCCAACTCGCGGTCCGCTTTGTTCTCGGCAAGTTGGACAGCCCGGGCGTGCAGAAGGAGCGCAAGGAGCGTTTCCTGATGAAGAGAAAACTTCTCGAAGAGAACATTGGCCAAGGTGCATCGGAAGAGTCTTCAGTTCCAGGCATTGATCACAGTGAGAAGATTACTCGCGAAGCTTTGGAGGAGGAGGCCCGACAGACTTCCATCCGAGGTCATGGAACGCCCGAGGAGATGTAAGTGGAATTCAAATGATATTTCGATATGTACTAATGAATGTCACAGGTTCTGGCAACGCCAGAGAGGTATGAACGAGACCATTGATGTCGGACGCAGAATGATTGAGCAGCAGGTAGGTCTCGGATGACTCATGATTCAAGGCTGAGGGTTAGCTAACCATTTATATAGAAAGCCGCCGCGGAAAAGAATGGAAAGGCCAAATCTGCCGTGCCAAGCATGAAGGTCGCTTGAAGTGGGTTGAAAATCAAGGCCCGAGCAAATTGGATAGCATCTAGAGGATGGAAGGAGGTTGGCAGAAACGGAATGATGGTCATGGAAATGAACGGTTATGAGCTTACGATTGGTATGGATTGGAAGAAATAGCATCGCTTTGTTGGTGAAAGGATTTTTTCCCTTCTCAATTGAAAGTCTTTCTCGCCTACATCACCTTATCATTTCCTTCTGCCATGACGAAGAATGAAGATCAAACTAGGCAGACACGTGCCACAGGAGCGCCATGGTGAGGCATTCATGATAAAGAGGGCCGCTAACGCACATGTGTCACTCTAACAGGGCGGAGGCTGTGCCGCATTAAGATCGCACCCTTGACAACGCCGCTGCTGAAAAGTCTAGAGCAATGGAGTGAGCTACAGGGCAAGGCAATTGGGAAAAGGCCTGTTTGCCTGGTTCGATCAACTTGAAATCTATCGTTTCTGGAGGGTGGTCGGGCATTGACTATGCGAAGCCAGTTTGCTGGGCGATCATGACAGCAACGATATGAATCCCTAGGCAAAAAACAAGGTTCAGCCCAGGCGGTTGATAAGAACTTATCAACGCGCTGTGATTGCGTTCTAGAAGATATTGTTCACAAACTTTAGGGTACTCCCGTCATAGTAGCCCATGTCTCAGATCACCCACAGCAAGGCTAACTAGACTATCATGAGATGCAGTTTGCCTTGATGATATCCATTCTAATGAATTAAGGCCTTGGATGATCAGCGCTGTCAGGACCATATCCGGGCATGCACTGTTTCCTGACCCCATTTCATGATCGCCGCGGTCCACTTGTGTTGCGTGTTTCGTTATGGGGTCTCAATGCTACAAACATGATGAATTGCTTGCAAGACAAGGGGACAAAGCAGGGACAAAGGAACCTCGGTAATCTGATCGTTCATTGTGTTACTAATTCTGCTATACGAATCTCTCTTTGACCCCCCAATTCGCAAACACTGACTATCCTGTCGCTGCTTCGGTAACTTGGTCTGTTCAGTACCTGACTACTGCACCGGCTTCATCAGGTCTGACCCAAAGGAGCCCTCGGTCAAGGTGTCTTGTTCTGACTAGTCATATATTTCCCCTGGCTATCATGACTTAACTTTACCGAGAGCATCGACCGAGCAGAATTTGATTAAAAATTCCCACTGCTCGAGGTAATAGTGAGTGAGTATGATAATCTGGTGCATGAGGCCATAGAGAGTCCCCCAATCCCGTTGCGTAGATCCGTCAACGTGGGCAGCGGCAAGTGGAGCAACTCCGCCTTTCTATCGTTCTCAAGGGAAGGAGGCCCATGTCATGTCTTCTCTAACCCCCGCTAGGGTAGGTACGGAGTAGTTCCACCCAACTCCCCCGTCTCCTCAAGTCAACTCGCTCAAGACAACAATTGCTTCGAGAACCCAGAAAACAGGTCCCTAATGTTCGGGCGACCCCTAACTACCTACTCGCACTAGATCGTCGGGGATAGAACCATTTCCCACTGCACTCACCGGGGCCCGGCTTCCGGTCGGCCTATCATGCAGTACACGCATCTCTCAAGCCGCATGACACCAGACAGCCCAGACGCCATATCGCCCTATGAGCAACAAAGAAGGGCCCTAGTCTAGGTCTAGGACTATCACTGACTGCAGCCTACTGCACTGCTGTCGATTCAAGCTCTCAGCTCGAGTGGGTGCTAGTGTGCCCTGGTGAGTGCCCAGCCAGGCCATGTATGCTAACTAGGCCGTACCGTGGTCATGGTCATGGTCATGGCCACGGTAAACCTATAGATGCAGCATCCCCATGTTGGTTCCCTTCTTCTTTCTCTTCTTTCAACCTTAACGTCCCCCACCCAAAGACCGGCCACCCCTACAGACTGGCCACCTCAGCTAAAACACTAAAAACCCAATATTATAATCAATTAATAAATTATTATAATACTATATTTTTTATATTAAATAAAACTTTAGTTAGTAAATATTTATATAGAAATTAGTATAAAAATCCTTAAGTTTTAATTTCTTAATTTTATTTACTATTCTTTCTAGTTATAAAGTTTTTTATATCTATTTATAAGCTTTCTTTATTGCTAGAATTTTTATAAATTCTATATTTAGGTTATAGATAACTTTTTTATGCCATTTTAGTTAATTTTCTTTATTTTCTTACTATAAAATACTTATTTCTCTATTTTATTACTTAATATTAAAGTTATAATAGTTTAATTAACTGCTAATCTTTTTAAAAAGTAGCCTAATAGTTAAATCTTATATTATAGAAGCTAAGACTTGGCCTAGAGCTTATTAAAGCTATATAGATAAATAGAAAGTCTTTAAGAGACTTAAATCCTGCTCTTTTGCTGGTAAATTTACTGTAATAGTAGAAGAAGGTATCTTTATAACTATTAGATTTATTAGGACCTTTATTAGGTTTATAGGCTATAGTTTAGTGGCTTTAAAGCCGGTAATTGCATTAAACTTTATAATAGTTTCTCTTTAAGCCTTATTATAAGTATATAGAAATATAATCTTGCCGATATAATTATTATTAGAGATAGAAGTAAGATCTAAAAGAAGATAATAATATACCCTCTTTAGAAGACTAAAAACTGTAATATCTAGTAGCTAAAGGATATAAGAAGTATAAGCAGGAAGAAATAATAGATATATATTATTATTATAATATTTCTAAAGGAAATCTTCTATAATATAACTTCTATAGCTATTAAGAATAAGAAGTTAAGGTTTATTCTTCTTTTTAGGCTATATTAATAAAATAAAGACTTTTCTTAATTAAATTAATATTAATTTATTGCTTATTTAGCCTTTATTACTATATATAAATTTCTAATCTTTTAGGAAGTCTAAATTCTTAAGGAAATATTATTATTAAACTGTTTTTCTCTTAAAAATAACTATAGGTCTTAAGACCTTTCTAGTTATTAAGATATACTTAAGAATTATAATCTAGGTATAAAAACCAGGCTAATAAATAAGTACTAACTTTTTTAATTAATAATTAAGAAATAGACTATTTATTTCTATTCCTTTTATTATTTTAACTTTATTAATATTATATTTATTTCTCTATTTAATTAAGTATATTACTAGTATTATAAAAAGCATAAAGAATGCCTTTATTAGTTTAAAAGAAGCTCTATAATATTAGTTAGAATTAATTTTCTTGCCTTTTAATATTTTAATATTAGGATTTTATTTTAAAAAGCCTTATAACTAGTTCTTTTTAATGCCTTTTAAAAAGCTATTATAGATAGCAATCTTACTAGTAAACTTTCTAACTTACTAATATAATATAAGGTATTTTAGATTAGCTTAAATAATAATCTAGTCTTAAAGACTTTTTTCTTAAGTATTAAAGAGCTTTTAGTAAGGTTTTTAGGCTTCTTTTAGTGTTATATTTCCTTTAATTTAACCTTAAAGTATAGAATAGTTAATACTATAAGTTTTAGCTGCTTTATTTATTAATATACTGTCTATAACTATCTAAAGTATGGTACTTATATCTTTTTTAGTAAAAGAAGGCATTCTAAATTAATTAGCGTTAGTTTAAAATTAATTAGAATTAAATTAATAGAGTTATGACTGTTTAAAGTATATATAAATTAGGTGGCTAGGTTGAGAATGAGGTGGCCAGTCTGTGGGGGTGGCCGGTCTTTAGGTGGGGGACGTTAGTTCCTAACCTTAGTCGCTCCATGACCGTTGCGGTTGCCTTACCCAATTCCACCCTGTCGTGTGATGATCCCCCTCCTCATTCCTTCGGCCCCCCATTTTCGGCCCTCATATTGACTTACACGCCCACCTCATTCATTGTCACATACTCTTTCACCACAACATCCCTTCCTGAAGTTCCAGTCAACCTCTCCACGAATTTCGACGACTTGATCTCACCATGGACGATGTAGCTGACCTTGTCATCGCGCCCTTCCGCGACATTGTCGAAAAGGGTCGTGAGGCTACACAAAACGCTGGCGATGACAAGACAATGCTCAAAGCCTCCCAGAGCCTGACAAAAGAAGGCGAGCGTGCGCTCAAGAAAATTGAACCCCTGTGTCGAAAACACCTCGACGAATATGGCTCTAACTTTCTTGATGCTCTCAAGGAAAATGGTAAGTCGTCATTTCATCCTCAGCCCGCCTTGTTATTTCGATCGACATTGATTGACTTTGCCAACCCAGACGAAATCGCTGCCTTCCGAACCGAGCTCAACGAATTACTTTGGGAGTTCGACGACTACATTGAATTGGAAGATTTTGAGCCTAAAAAGTTCGCCGAACTACAAGCGCTCTCGAGGAAGGCCGCGCCAAAGGTTTACGACATTCTCATGCGCCTCAAGCTGGAGGTTCCCTATGATCATGACAGTCGCTCCATCATGACTCGAATGTCCGGGTCACAATCAAGGCCAATCTCACCAGATGCACCTCCTCTTCCACCGATATACCCATTTTCCGATTTGAAGAAAGATATTCCCCGAAGCGCTTCCTCACTCGCTGAAAGCCGCACTAGCAATGACCCTGCAACGGTTGAAGCGGCTACTGCTGAGTTGCGGCGCATGATGCAGTCTCGATCAGGACCGGATGAGGGCCTATATGCTGAATCACCAAGACCCAGCCATACGCCCCAGGCTATACTCACACCAGTTGAGCCGCCTCCAAGACCACCATCGGGTAACCCATGGGACTTCAATGTCAAGACCTCACCGAAGCCGCGCGATAATAATTTCCCAGAAGACTTTTCCTTCGAAAGGAGACAGCCTGTGGCCCCAATAGAATCGCCCATTGAGCCGATTTCACCACCCCTGAGCCCAGATTCAGGTAGGGAACTTCGTCCGCGCCCACTCAAGATGGGAGGAGATCGGTCATCTCAGTACAGCAACGACTCTCAAGTTAGTTCTCTGGGCATGGAATCCGGGACGTACGAACGAACATACAGTGTCTTCCCAACGCCACGAGGTCGCTACTCGAGCCACAACTCCATATTATCTACCTCTATCCCCGAAGATGTAGTTTCAGAAAGGGCCAGCACAGGATACATCTCGCAACTTTCTCCAACTCCAAGGACGGTTCCACCTCGATCACATTCACTTCCTCAATCTCGCCCTGAATCAGTCGAAACCAATCCTGGCTCTGTCTTTGACTCGGGACGACACGATGGAGTGACCACCCCCCTCACAGACAACCGCGAATCTTCATATTCAGTGGCAGATGGTAGTCCGACACTCGGCACGGCAGAATTAAGTCCATTGCCCGTAAAGCCTCCGCCGGTAACCAACTACCAGGGCATGCTTGAACCAGTGCAGCCTGTCATGGTGCCAGAAGTCGATAACCTGCCGATTCCCGTGGAAACTGAAATTACGATCCCCGAACACCCACCAAACCCGTTTGCCATTGACTGCAAACTCAACCCTCAGAGCTCCTTTTATGTCCACAAAGGCTTTTGCGATGGAGCAAAGGAAATATTGAATGGTGGCGCAGGAGTCAAGAAGACCGTGAAAGCAGTAAGTCATCTCTTTGTCCTTTTTGTCGCTTGATGCTAAAAGATATAGGGGTTTGCAACCGTAGCGACAATTGCAAAATGTGTCAAGTGTCACTTCGAGCTCGACTTTAATGAAATTGACTTGGATGTTAACAAAGCTGGTAAGTCCGCGGGAGCTTCTCGATACGTGTATTATCGTGCTGATTATACCACAGAACGAGGGAACTTCATCAAAAATGGTATCGGCTATAGGTTGCGATTCCTTCAAAAGTCCCATTTGCCAACTCGACGATCTGATGATGTTCTGTATGGTTGTGTGTTTTGTATCACCCAGGGAAAGACTCTTCACGCCAGTGACGCAACTGTGTTCATCAGCCAGAAAGCCCTTTTTGCTCATTTGGCTCGCCATCCTCGTCCTCTGCCAGCAGTCCCGGGGTTCACAGTGATCGACCAGACTGAGGTTCCTGCCGAATACAAGAACGACTACGACCTTCATTTCAAATCGCCTGTCGAAGCACACCCTGCAATTGAGAAAGCTGATGAGATATCGTATTTGCCAACTGCGATTAGCAAGGAAGCTGCTCGCCGTATGTACGGGCAGAGACTGTTGTACGATAGGACACCGGCGCTTGAATTGGTTGTTAACGCAAGGGTCTGTGGCCTTACTTGGCCTGCAAAGTACCTTGGAGAATGGGCAATGGGTTGGTACGACGGTCAATGGGCTTCAGTTCCCACAGAGATCATTAAGCTGGATCCGCCACCATCCAGTCAGATCAAGATCGACGGAACCAGCCCAGTCCAAGTCACCGCAAGATGGAAGTTTAACCAGAAGGACAAAGTCAAGGGCGACTGGCTTAAGTTTGACAAAGATGAAGTCATTACCAACGTCAGCTGTAAGTTGTCCCTTCAAACAATGTCAAGGAAGACTGTTTATCTGACTCGTGTATAGGGACTTATCAAGAATTTTGGTGCTGGTCAGGAACGAATTCCAAGGGCAAGACCGGAATCTTCCCTCAGGCGTTCATCGACATAGCCACGCTACGCGGTTTTGGCAACTCAGGCTCTGACAGAGCAAGTATCGTGAGTAACGAGAGAAACAAGTCCTTGTCTGTTTTGTCTCGGTTCTCGTCTCGCAAAGCCAGCCGAGCAGGAAGACCTGGAAGCGTAGCCGGCTCGATCAGCAGCAACGAGACACCGTCGCTTCCAACCCCGATCACGAGCAGTGCAAGCGTACGCAATTAAGTGAAATCGAGGAGTCTTTCGATGGAATTCAAAATGTATGGCGTTGGGCATTGGGCGGCGTATGTGCACTATACCCCAGGATAGCTAATCCTTTTCTTTTGTTTTGCTTCATCATGTAGATTATTTTTTATCATATCCTCCTCTTCTTTTGGAGAAAGCCAGATTATGAATGATAGCCCAATTCGAGCATTGACATGACCATGTCACCATCGTGATGGCTCTACGAAGGGCGCTTTTACCATTCAATAATTGCTTGTAATAGGACCCGAATCAGACTTGCAGGTTCAACAACAGGTAGGAGGTGCCGCCAAGCAAGGGGGCTTGCAGTCTGGCGCTCGGTTCATCGTCGCCAAGACTGCTAGGATCATGTTTTTGGCGAGCCATGGCTTCTTCCAGGAATAGTTTTCCAAATCCGACGAGTCTGGTCTGATAGACTGCCTGAACCGCCGGGCTCAATAATAACACGACAAGCCCATGTTGCTAAGTCTGGAAGATGGGTTGAGGATAGAAAGCCAATGAACGAGGGTATGATTAGCGACCTTGTCTTAGGATAAAGTTGAACAAGGTCGACCTAAGCGCCACGATACATACAGTGGGCCGGCGAAAGTTCCGACACATTCCCGGTCCAACCCCGCTTTCAACAAAACATCAACATCAACACCATAACTTCATCGCGTTATTTAAATAGATTAAAATGCCCCGACAAAGGCGAAAAGTACATCATTCTCCTCACAAAAGAACGAGGTTTATAACGATGTATGAATCAGGAGTTCGGGTCAAAGATATCGCAGACAGCGCAGGGCTAAGTCGTCACGCAATATACGGGATCATTCGACGCGGTCAAGCCCAAGAGTCGTGCAAAGACAAACCACGCTCCGGCAGGCCCTCAGCGCTGTCAGATCAGGACAAAAGTCATATCAAAATACTCATTAAGAATAACCCTTTTATTTCATATAGAGATATCATAAGTCAGGCGCGGCTAAGGGCATCGCCAAAGACAATTCGTCGCTGGCTTATCGATAAGAAGATACAACACAGACTTGCACTTTGACGCCCGTTTCTCACCGAAGAAGCTGCTCAATTGAGGAAATCTTTTGCAGACAAATACCGTCATAAAGATAAGTCATTTTAATATAGTTGGTGGTTTTCTGACGAGGTTACAATCAACCGTACAGACAGTGACTATACCAAGTGGTCATTTTACCGAGCTGTAAGTCCAGAGACTTCTTTTTTAAAAGCTTCTTCTGACAACACTACAGGGCGAGAGACTTCACAAGGATAAAGTCCAAGCCCGCAGACGGCCTGTAAGACATTCGCAGATGTTTTACAGTGCAATTAACTATAACAAACCGTCTACAGTCGTCCCTCTTCTAGGGGATCCTGAATCTGAGAGGGGGGGAGTAACAGGCCGGCGTATTCTATCCTGTCTGCAGTCTTATCTTCCTGACCTTATCGAGGAAGGAGAGACTTTTCAGCACGACAACGCCCATACATTTACTTATCGGAAAGTTCAAGACTGGCTCCGTCCCTGGGCAAGAAGAAGAGGAGTCTTTCTTGCTGACTGGCCTCCGTACAGTCCTGACCTTAGCCCCGTTGAAAACCTCTGGAAAGTCCTCAAGGAGAGGATATGCAAAATATATCCTGAAATTGCTACTTATCCAAAGTCCGCTGAGGCAATTGGCCGGCTGATTGCAGCTGCAGAGGAGTTGTGGACTGAGATTGAAGATAATATAGTCAAAAACGTGATAAAATCGATGCCTGACCGACTAAACGAGTGTTATCATGCAAATGGCTACTACACCAAGTATTAAGCTATATAGCTGGAATCTCCTTTCAATTCTCTACAGATTCATATATATATTATCATAATTAAATAAATATTGCCCAGTCAATTGCAGAGTGAAATGGCAGGGTGTAATCGAGGTGGTTGGGGTACAATCGGGATGTGTCGGAACTTTTGTCCATGCACTGGTACCCGCCCTGTCGTTTAGCTGCCGCTGAGATCGAAGTTTATGAGGCGCTTGGGACGAATGGATATGGGTGTGACGAAGACCAAATCGAAGTGGGAACCGCCTGATCGGGCTTGTTTACTCTGATAACATAAATGGCGCATTTTCTGTTTTTCTTTGTAAGGTTACGTGTATATGATGAATGTGAAGTCTTCGAGGCAAGGTACTAAGGTAGGTAGGTACCTGGTAGTTGAGGCTCTGTGGATTTTAGTGCACAGGTGCTCCTGCATCCATCTGCACTTGCACCTTGCCTAGCTTGCACAGAGATCTCCAGTGCAGCAGCTGCAGGTACAACGGGCCTGTCTCCTGCCCTAGTCACGAACCTCCACTCGACCCAGAAATGGTTTGTTTCAACTACCTAGGGATTCTCGGGGAGAAAGGAAAGAAGGAAAAGGAAAGGAGAGGACCTACGGATAGAGGAGAAAAGACCCATATTCTGGTTAGACACGCTAAGGTTGCCTCTTTTTCTCTGCCGTCCTAAATACGGGACACGGCCATTGGTCTCGACTTTCTTGGTTGGCTGTGACTTGCATATGACAAGTAGACAAGGTATCGGTCTTCCTTGAGTTATCTCGCGTTGCGGCCCTTGTTGGGTCTTCAGGCTTCAACTAATCGGAAGTTTCGATGAAACATTTGCACATCTCCACCCTCAACTGAAAATCACTACCTCTTGAGAACAAGCTGAGCAATGCAAAATGCGTATTGTTGATCATGAGCCACGCCGCATCAACAGATCGCCTCCGAGATCGACATGGTAATTCCGTCGGTAAAGGCTTTGTCAAAATTATTAAACAATGCGACAATCGACACTTATTCCCTTTGTGACATGGCCGTCCTTTTTCCGATGTCACCTCAGTTGTGCTTTTTACAGTAACCTCCTGGCAAGGGTGAGTCTCAGTTGGACGACTGGTAGCTCGATATAGCAACTTATACTTTACCTCCGACAACCACGGACCGGATGAAGGCGTTTATACAACAAGCTCAGCTGTCGCCCTCTCCCGATCAGGACACAAGTGACACCGTGCTTGGGAATTCAATCGGCTTTGTGCAAGGATTGAGGTCAAAGGCGTCGATTGTTTAAGGTGATGAACAAGGAGGATAAGTTAGATACAAAAGGCGCCAACGACCTGAGCGGCTACAGCGGAGGCTGATATGCTCCGAGAGACAAAGATGTTGTACAGAACACGGGCAGAAATAAGACTTCAGGCAAGGGGATAATGAACCCGGAGTCGTGCAGACAAGATAATACTTCAGGAGCACCAGCAATGCCACCTTAGGGCTGTCCAACAAGATGCGCTGGCATGAACAGGAATAGTTTAGGATGGGATGGGATGGGATGATTCTGAAGAGGGTCAAGATCTAACTGTATCTTGTTTATGTAGGTAGTATTGAACATCCGCTGGCGAATTGCTGTTATCGCATAATATTGGCATACAGCTTGAAACACCAAACCCCGGCTCCGAAGCCACGACAGCACAGCAGAAAAATAGGCGATCATAGAGAGAAGGATACGCATGATGATTTGAGGATCGGTCTGCAGGGATCTGGTACAACTCATCAAGTCTCCAAGAAATGGTCTGCAGATCTGGAGATATTTTCTTGCTGTTGGACCTTGCTCTACGCTTTACAGGATCAACCTGGGAGTTGTCCCCGTGCCATGTCTATCAAAGTCTGTCATTAATACCTTCAGATGTAGCTGAAGGTGACCTGAGTGTCAGGTCAAGCACATGGCGCAGCTAACAAAAGATAAGGTCAACGTCCTGAGACTACGACGGGTAAAAAACCAGTAGCGTGCCGTCCACCCACTAAAGCCCACCTGTAGCGTCAGGGGTTATCTTAGGTAGTGTGCCGGCAGTCTCTTTTTCTTCTGTGGAACCTATCCCGTAGTCCTGGGTCTGAAACATCAAGCGCCCCATCACGACTTTCATCGGCGCGTCGCATCTTCACCTTTAACCTCTTCCTTACCCAATCACCGATGGGAACTGCTCCGAGTCCACATACTCCACTGAGTCTTGGCTGGGACAGCAACAGTTCAGCGTTATGCTAACCGTAGTGTTGGTGTCCTCATCCTGTGCGGTACCCGTACCTGTACCCCTGGAGGGCTTTTCTCTCGCTATGCCATGTCGTAAGTGGTGCTGGTCGCGGCCATGGCCATGCCCACGTTGGAGGAAACATTCATTCATCAATGGAGTCAATGCTATGCAAGTCATGGGGGAGTTCGGTGTGGGTTTAGACAAAGAGGCATCCACTTGAGGGCAAAAAGTTTGATCTTCTTGTTTGTATGTAGCTATATAGATCTCCTGGTCCCTTCCTATATCTTATACCTGAGCTGTTGCTTCATTTCATTTCACTTCACGCCTCTTCCCTGATTCATTCAAACTCTGAGAGTTATTAAAAGTTCTATTGATTCCTGACATTGCTTTCTCCTTCCTCAATGCTATCAAAAGCTTTGTTTCCTTAACTTTCATTCTTTCAATATGCATATCCCCTGGGCGGATCTATTTACTGGGACGACTTTCATTACTTCAGTCAAACCTTCAACACAAGCTCGAGGCGTCACCACATATACTGAAAAGGCAGTTACTGCTATCCAAGTTCTAAATGAAGAATTCTATAATTCTGCCACCGGTGTGTGGGATAATGCTTGGTGGTCGAGTGCAAATGTCAGTCTAGGTCCCAAGTCCCTTATACTAGACACAAAGCTAACAACAACAACCAGATCATAACCACGCTCTCTGATTTCTCAACTCTACGCCTCGAAGAAGCCAACAAGTTAAATATCGGAGGAGTTCTCGCCACAACCTACGAAAACGCCCAAAAGACAACGGTCCATACCATGAAGACAATGACAAACGGCCTCGTTGCTTCTTCCTACTGTATAGACTCAAGCTCAGGCTGTATGATGAAGCGGGGTTTCTTGGGAAAGCGTGGTTTCGACGACTTCCTCAACGAGTTTTACGACGACGAAGGCTGGTGGGCTCTGGCGTGGATCAGGGCATCAGATGCAACTGGCAATGACCAGTATCTCGAGGCTGCTATCGACATCTTCAACGATATGCAGACCGGTACAAACACACCTTGCGGCGGTGGTATAAGGTGGAAGAAGGAGGGAGAGGATGGCTCAGGCTACGTCAATGCGATTGCAAACGAACTATATCTCGCAACTGCTGCTTCGTTAGCACGACGCGTTTCAAAGAACAGCACGTTCCTCGACATAGCCAAGAAGCAGTGGAACTGGTTCTCCGACAGTGGCATGATCAACGAGAAGGGACTTATTAACGATGGGTTGAACGGCGAATGCAAGAATAACGGTCTTCAGACTTGGAGTTACAACCAAGGAGTCATTCTGGGCGCTCTCGTCGAACTTTCGCTTGCCACGGGAGACGACGCTTACACCGACAAAGCTCACAAGATCGCTTATGCTGCCATTAAGGAACTTACCAACAAAGATGGTATCCTTATCGAGAGTGACGGTTGTGAGACCAAGGAGGGCCACTGCGGCGCAGACGGACAGCAGTTCAAAGGTATCTTTGTCAGAAACCTCCGATACTTGCACACTGTTTCACCAAAGCCCTTGTACCGTCGCTTTATCACCAAGAACGCCATCTCCATTTGGAAGAAGAGCCGCAGCAAAGACAACAAGCTAGGCGTTTCCTGGGCTGGGCCCTATATCGACGCCACTGGCCCCTCGCACAGCAGTGCTTTGGATGCTATAGTAGCAGCGATTGCAGTTTCAAACTTATGATTTAGAGCGGGAAAAAGACTGGGCGTCATGGACGGGTAAAAGAACAAACTAGGGATTGGATTTATTGGCGAACCTGCGTTATTTGATTGGGCATAGAGGAACACGGCTTACGAGCATCAGACAAGATAGGGTCTGTGACTCCTGGTTTATCTTATTTGTTAATGGTTGATACCCTGTTAGAGGATTTGGAGGACAGACAAGGTAGCTGGAGCTATTTAAAAGAGAGGATATGGAGGCTTAAGGCGCCCATAGACAGACAGACACACATTCTTGATAACTGTGTAAACATAATCAGTTTTGAAAGCATCTACTAACCTTTGGGCTCCTTACACAACGTCGAAGTGTTTGAATTTATATGATTGCTTTCATGAAGTGCGAGTTGCGGCTCAAATTGCTAGGTACCTTATTCATTGATATACAGTGTGAGCTACTATGGCCGTGGCCCGCACTGTATTGAGTCAAGGACGGTGAGCTTCTGATGCACCAATTTACAACAGCTCTCATTCTCTACAACCAATGTACGATCTAGAAGAACCATAGCAAACTTTCCAGGTTAGTTTCAAGTTGAGATAGTTCCTGAGAGTCAGGCTCATTACTATTGGTTCATCTCTATCCTACCATTCAAAACTTGGACCCGCTCATCTCGTTAACTCGTTGCCTGGCCTCGCACAACATGTTCAAGTAACAACTTCAGTCCTAACTACAAAAACTTGAGCAATCTGATTATATGTTCCTGTTGCTACTGGAGAAATGGACGCACCAGAAGCAGATGTCGATATCAAGCTCCAGAAGATCTCAGCGGATCTTCTGGGGGACTTTGACCGCTCTCTGCCAAATTTCCTGTGGAAGCCTGATGGCCACGGCGGCACAAGAGTGCGCTCGCGGGTGCGGGCAAAGGAGATATTCCGACTTACCAATACTGTATGCCATCTTCTACACTAATAGTAATATACTCACTCTCTTCTTTAGCTCCTAGATCCATTCCAAGAACTTCCTCAGCTGTTGGATCCCTACCTGCCCAAGTGGATTCCCCTCCTTGCTGAGGCGTTTCTCAAGCACCTCCAAACTCGCCATCGTGGAAAAACACTCTCATCACGCTCTAAGCTCTTGGTCTCCGTTGAGTTTGCCATATGTAAAATCATATACACATTTTGCAAGATCCGTGGCGAAAAGATCATTGTGCGTTTTCTCAATGTTGAAGCCAAGTATCTAGAGTTGCTCCTCTCTGCCATTGAAGAGTCTGAGCAAGCTTCCGTTGATGACGTTGCTCTCGGGAAATGGTCGTGGGAGGAACGATATGTCGTTCTTTTGTGGCTTTCGCATCTCTTGCTGGCTCCCTTTGACCTCTCCACCATATCTTCCGTCGACTTGCAAGATGTTACAGTGCCAGAGATCCCAGGCCTGGTCTGGCCTGAGAACCTGCCTGCCATTACCGTACGTGTGATTCCTCTTGCTATCAAGTACCTTGGTACTCCCGGAAAGGAAAGGGACGCTGCAAAGGCTCTGTTGGTGAGAATGTCTATTCGTCGCGATATGCAGCAGCTTGGCGTCCTCGAAAGCCTCATAAACTGGTCCCTTGCTTCTCTACGCCCAAAGAAGGACCAGGCGCTACAAAAAACATACTTCTATCTAGGAGTCCTATCGTTCCTAGCCGGTGTGTTGCGAGCGTCGTCGGATACATCTGACATGAATCCTTATCTTTCGACTATCTTCTATGCTATCCACGAAATCTCCACTGGCGAAAATGCGCTCTCTAAAGCGATTATCTCGTTAGCCTTGGCAAGGAAAATGATTCTGAAGGTCATTCGATCTGTGGTTGTTTTGCGCCTCCGCCAGACACCACAAAATATGGCCAGCACTGAGCTTACGGAGACAGCTATTGGGTATTTGCTTGAATCTGTATCTGACAACGATACACCAGTACGGCTTGCAGCAAGCAAGTCTTTGAGTATCATCACTTTGAAGTTAGATCCCGATATGGCTTCTCAGGTTGTCGAGGCTGTTCTTGAATCACTGAACCGAAATGTCCTCTGGACAAAACCCGCTGGGGGCAAACCCGTCAGAGACTTGTCTGCTGTGAATAACCTCGAATGGCATGGGCTCATGCTCACATTATCACACTTACTCTATCGAAGATCACCGCCTACTGAACAATTATCCGATATTATCCATGCTCTGCTGCTTGGCCTGTCATTCGAGCAGCGAAGTATGTCTGGAGGTAGTGTTGGAACCAATGTGCGAGATGCTGCTTGTTTTGGTATTTGGGCCCTCGCCCGCCGATACGCAAGCTCTGAGCTCCTAGCGATTCCAACACACTCCGTCTTTGCAGCCAAAGCTCATCCGGCAACAAGTTCGATCCTCCAAGTCCTTGCAACAGAACTCGTTGTGACTGCTTCTCTGGACCCTGCGGGAAACATTAGACGCGGTGCATCGGCTGCCTTGCAAGAACTTGTTGGACGACATCCGGATACTGTTGAGCAGGGTATTTGGGTGGTTCAAACTGTCGATTACCACGCTGTTGCACGACGTTCCAGAGCAATCGAGGAGGTTGCGGTAAACGCGACTCGTCTTGCAAGCCAGTATGGCGAGGCCATCATTGATACCCTCCTAGGCTGGAGAGGTATCGGCGACCTTGACGCTGCTTCAAGACGCGTATCTGGTGCCGCTTTTGGAGTCCTCACCTATGAGTTATCAGACATCAAATCCGGGGACTCTCTTGCCCGGTTCAAAGTCATTATTCAACTGCTGACTGATCGCCTCAAAACGCTTCAACCTCGTCAGGTCGAGGAGAGACACGGTCTGTTGCTATGTTTTGCCTCTGTACTCGACAAATTCCCAGCCTTGTTCATCCCAAGCGCAGAAAAGAATAGCCTGGAGCTGATTGATGAAATACTATCAACGGTCTCAGGGGCGTTGGAGAACTTGCAGTCAACTGCTTATCGAAAACCGGAATTGCTCGCCGAAGCCGCAAGCCGCCTAGTCGTTTCAGCATTGCCTATTTTGCAAATTTCAATTCTGGGCGCGGATTCACAACAAACCCTTTGTCCAGGCCGAGAGCTCCTTCATCCGGGGAATGGGTCAGGCTATTTGGGTCTCGTATCTGCACTCGATTCGTGCGATAAGGACCGAAGTGCGGTGGTAGCACGACTGATCTCGGCATTACGCACCATTATCCCAACCTGGCTGAACCGCAGCGAGCAAGAAACAATTGAGCCAACTGCTGCTGCATCCTTGATTCTTCTCATTCTTTCTAAACCAGTTGATAGAGAGACACTCCTGAGAGGATGGGCCGAAACTGTCCAACACCGCCCAACAAGCAGAACCTCAGTACATGGGGTTGGTTACTTTTCTGCACTTACAGTCGCGCAGCCTCTGGTAAGCTCGTCTGGGGATGTGGCCTGCCAGGCGATCCTAGAGCGTTGGACATGGGATAGCGAAGTTGAGACTCGTGTCGCCATCTTGCAGAGCTTGGCTCAAAGCAATGTTCTGCATAACAAGCCTCTGGCTTTTCTACAGTTGATCGCTGAGGGTTTGGACGATTATACTACGAATGCCCGAGGAGATGTTGGATCGCACGTCCGTGTGCACGCTCTGAGAGCCGTGAAGACCTTGTGGAGTAAGCTTGATGATTCAATTGTGCAAGGCGAATGGGAGAAGGCTTCCGTGCAGGCTCTATTCTTCAGTGTCCTTCGTCTTGCTGCAGAGAAACTCGACCGTGTACGACCTGAAGCTCAGGCCGCAGTTGCATTGGTTCTAGAAAACGGGTACGTGCCAAATTTTCAAATGCCAGATTCCGAGACATACGACTGATTTCTCTTAGCCACGCGAAGCACTTCCGCGAACTCACTTTCTCTTCCAGGGCCTACTTTGAGAGTCTCCTTGAGCTTCAGGCGGGCGCTCGTCTTCGCCCATTGCTTGGCGATGTTGCTAAAGGAGACACAGAGAAATGGATGACAGAACTCATGTCTGGGTTTGTGGGATCTGCAGACACGGGCAATGAGGACCTTGTCATTGCTAGTCGAGCAGCGCTCTGCGACTTCTGTGAGGCCAACCACGAGAACCTAGACCTTATCTGTCACGCGATGTTACAGAATCTAAAGTCCCGACAGGGCCAGGATAGGGTGATCGTGCCAACCCTAGAGATCATTGCATTCCTTTTCCAGATGCAGCTCTTCCAGAAGAGCGGCGTCAACCTTCGTAGCTTGTGCATGCAGACACAAAAGGCGAGCTACAAAACAGGCAACGTCCGAAAGCTCGAAGCGTGCATCAAAGTCTATTGCGGTATTGCGTCAATGGCTGGCCAGGAAGGCGCTGAGACAGGTGTCCAAGAAGCTAGGAAACGCTTGGGTGCTCTGTTGCATCATCCCTGGCCCAAGGTCAGGAGCATGGTTGTTGATGGCCTGTGGGGTGTGCTTGAAGAGGAGGAAGAAATCGCACAGAAGTTGAAGGGTGTTGACTGGGGCCAAGCCGGGAAAGTGCAGATCAAAACTGCAGTTGAAGAACTGAGATTGGGCTAGTTTTCAGACTGTATCCAAATAGGGCAGCTCGATAATGTTTGAGGAGGTGTACCAGAGTCGCAGTGGCTGCGCGGCTTGAACTTTGGTTCCTGATCGACCCGCGATTACAAGGCTGAATATCATTGCAAAAGTCAAGAGCCGTTATCTACCGAACAAAGAGAGTTGGTAGGCGTCAGACTTGTTGAATCGTTGTGACCCAGAGAGGAAGGTAAGTTAACCAACAGCCATCCATTAGCAAGCCTCTAATGAATACCGCCAGTCAAATGATTTGTGAGACCAGGATTGTTGCAAAACTATGCATGGTACTGCATGGAGCTCGATGGCTCGAATAGTAGTGCAGAAGCCACAGCACTGTCTTGGTTGACGAATTGCCCAGTCAAGCCAGTGACAGACTCGTCAAAGTTCAGCCGACCTCGGCCTATTGAAACAAGACATTGTTGATTTGCGCCATGTTTCTGCCGGTGTTCTAGAAAAGCCACTAGATGTCTCGGAACGCCCGCGAAGAACGGTCTTGATCATGATCTCACATAAATACCAGCCAGTGTGATAGGGTTGAAGTGATGAAAGGAGATAGTTATTTGCATTAGCGTCTCGGGACCGAGACGAACAAGCTGAAGGGCAGCTAATGGGAGTTAAGGCCACTAGCCTGGAGGAATGAGCAGAAACTGTACATTCATTAAGCTAACTATGGCTGAATGAACGAAGTTGCTGATGTGTTCTAATACTGAGGGACTTTAATGAGAAGGATCAACATAAATGGTACCGAGTTAAGCGTTGACGAGTTCGTGGCTTTGAACCCACTCTGGAGCATTGAGCTCGTTATGCATTGCTTGTCCGTAACAGACCTTAACCAATTTCGACATTGTATGGAGGAGAGAAGTCCTGTTTCATGGTCATACAAGTCCGAAGCTGTTACAGCATCGCCGTGTTACTAGGTTGGCAAACCAGAAGACAGCGGAATCGGGCCGGGAATGATGGTTTTGACAGGCCTTTATGACCGATACTCCAAAACTGGATAGGAACCGTTGCTGCAATATCCAGGGGTAGTTCCATGAGATTAGCCAATTAATTATTGACTATTTCTGACCTGCTAGCTCTACCTGAAGCTTTGTTGTGGATATTGTGTAAATAGACGAGACGAACATGGCGTGTTTTGCTCCGCACAGGATTATAGGCGTCGAAGCCAGAGCTGCGCTAGAGAGACCATAGACTCATAGAGGCGATTGAGATGAGGCCAACGGTCCAAGTTGGAGAGAGATAAGGCTGATGCATGTATCGTGAGATGTGGAGTTCTGCAGATAAGGAGAATGATGTGTGGATATTAATCCGTGCAGGCTATTACAATCACCCACAATTTCGTATCATCACTTTGATATGTCGTGCCGCGTGCGTGTGCCTAACAAGACTTGGGATAGTCTTGGCCCTCCATATTTGATTCTGGGGTTGTGAGACAGAGATGGTCGATGCCTGAGGTTAAGACCTTGGCTTGCAAGATGAGGAGGGACCAGCTATGAATCCCACTTGGACCCAATCTGCCTTCCTTGAAAGCGGAAATCAGGAAGTCGTGGCAAGCACGGCCTTCGCTAAACTCTAACGCGCACGGTCAAAATATCAACTCAACTCGACTCGAGATGCTTTCTCTCAATCATGAAATTGCTTGACTTTCACATGAACCTACCACATCATTCCAAGAGTCCCAGTAGGACGGTCTGAACGTGCGTGGGGGGTCATATGCCTCTCTTATCAATTCTGGCAACCACGTTGTCGCGTGATGTGACATGTCCTTCCTTGATGGGCGGCTGGCTGCTCGATTGGACCCTTGTTTCAACGTCTAAAGCCGGGGGAAATGCGAGCTTCATATTGGACGGCCTATTTTGCCCGCTTTTCAGCATCGGACCAGCAAACTCAAGTCTACGAAGATGTCACTATCACATCGGATACGGCAATGCCAATGCAAAAGAACAGCTCATGATCAAGCACTCCCACGACGGAATGGCTGCGGCCAGTCAGCGGAAGCCAAACCTGGGCGCCGTGATAAGCGACATGGAATCGCGTCCAGCCACAACAGCAAGATGGTAACACCTTTCCGCTGCTCCTTTCACGTATCGGGCAGTTCCGTACTAGACACGTGAAATCGCTGTTGAATCCAGACCGATACTGTTGCATTCTGTCACCATCGAACCCTTGTTAGGCTTAAAGCAATCCCTCGTTGACGAAACAGCGAGTTAGTAGCCACTCTCAACTGGTGAAAAAATGGTAGACCTCGGCGGCTCGGCCACGGTCACGGTTATGTTTATCACCCAGCTAGGTGACCGACAACGGAACCGCAATCCACTCACCACGAGGACGCCACAACGCCGTTAGGGAATCTGTACTCGTTTGAGTTTATTGTGTCCTTGACAGCCTGGTATTCTCATGACTAGCTTGAATTTCTTGAGTTCAGCACTACTACCAAGCCTGGTGGCTGACTGGCTAGTCCCGCCTTGTGCCTTGTGCCAGGAGGTGCGAATAGGCTGGGAGCCTTGCTTGCAATTTGAAATTATGAAGCAAAATCCTGAAGAGTTGACACCTCAATGAGAAGGGGACCTTCCATATCAATGATGCTTCACTGCCGATATTGCGCGACCACGCCGACTAGGGGTCAGAAATTAAACTGCTTGTCAACGATGCATTCATTTTTCGCCATGCTCACTGATACCAGCATGGCATCCCAAGAGAACATGTCTACTCGCTCGCAAGAGCTTGATGCCCTCCTTGGCATCTATGTTTCGTGTGCTGCGATACCTAGTATGACTCGGCCATCCACATCAGTAGTGTCTGCTACTTCGTGGAAGCCAACCTGAAGTGGCTATGTGAAGTCGATATCCTCTACTCAATCAATTTTGATTTCTCTTATCATTAGCTTTCGGCTGTTGGTGTTAACTCGGTACAGCATCGTTGTCTGCTGGGCCGCCTAAGCCATTTATTCACTAGGCTGTCGTTCTCCCTCCTTCTCTGTCTTGGCTTGACTGCCCAACCCCAATCGTTGTCTCAATGCGGATGCCAAGACTCGACGTCCTTGATGCCATAGACTCGGCATCCGTGGTTATTGTTTGTCTTGTCTGCTGATTCGGCTGCACCTCAGAGATTAATCATCAAGTTCAGAAAGCTTTCATACTACCATGCTTGTGATAATCAACATCTTGAGTCGCCATCGAGCCAGGTATCAAAGGTCCAAAATGCTTGAACCCCAAGCGCGCTAGCTGAAAGATCCTGCATCAGGACCCTATAAAATGCTCATCGGTCCAGCCCCAGCACTAGTGGAGCAAAAGCCAAAGACGACCGCCGGTGCTTTGGATGCTTGATTACCCCCCCTGTCTCGTTATGTCTGTCTGGCCCATTTCGATTCTGGAACTCCACATGGTTGTGGCCAACGCCCCTCCCTCCAAGGACGCACAGGGTCACTGATGACGGACCATGGGCTTGGGGGCGATAGGCTCGTGTGAGTGTACGCTGTGCAATCCCAAGACTCTCCCATCAAAACGCTACAGGAACTGACTGTGCCTTCCGGATGGCCAACCGGGATAAGTCGATTCGCCCACATTCGCTCGCCTCCGCAATATCTTGAGACCAGCCGCACCTTGTCTGCCTCCACTCTTCCTCTTATCTTGACCTGCTGCTTTCTCATTTACTCTGCTGTCTTAATACTACTCCAGGTCTCTTCCCTACCTGGCCGCGGCCTGCTGGTTCATCCTTCGACCAACTGCGAACAATCCACCAATGCATCTTGGACCTGCATCACCCACGGTATTGCGCATTTGCCTTGGCTCTGGATTGGCCTCTCCACGATTCCATCTTTAAATAATAACTACAAGCTTGATCGATACTTGTTCAAAAGGCTTCGCTCCTGTTTTTTTTTTACCGACTATCACGATTATAGTCGATATATCAAGCTGATACCGATTTCCACGAAGCGACGAGTCTACGATTTTCATGCATTCTTCTCCCGTTGAAACGATAATACTACCACTCGAGTGCCACCGCTGGCGGCCTTATGTTGAGGTAAATCACCAAAACACCTCAAGGCCGACTCCTGGCACCCTACCACGACATATTCGACCACCCACCACGACCATATCGATACCCCCGGCCAAGCTCTAACCTTCGTCGTTTAATCACTACCTCGCTCGTCGAGCCCTCTGCGGAGGACGACGGGCGCGGACAGGGGACGCAATCATGGCTCTCTATTCAGAACCTCCAACTCTTCGCGAATTCAAATTCGATAAACCGACTCTCCTTGTTTGCTGGTGGGCGACATCATTCTGTACCCTCATCATCCTTCTACGGCTTGCAGGCCGCTTTATCCGCACCGAGCGGCTATTCACTGAAGATCGTGTTGCGGCCCTAGCTTTGATCCCTCTGTATGCACGCATGGCATGCGTTCATTTTATTCTCATATATGGAACCAACAATGCTCAATTCGATAGTGTTGAGCTTACTGACCTTCAATTACGTCAAAAAGCCATTGGTAGCGGCCTTGTGCTCGCCAGTCGGATTTTCTACGCTGCAACGTATGTACCTCTCTAACTAAATGTTACTCACCGTCCGCATTCTTCAAAAGGCAATGCGAATGTAGAACTTAACGCTGACGGGCCATAGCCTTTGGGTACTTAAGTTTGCAGTTCTCGAGTTCCTTCACCGATTGACTCGAGCGACGTGGGAACGATCATGGCAGACGTCTTTATATGTCATTCGAATAATCCTCGTTGCTACTTTCATCGCTGTTGTCATTAGTGACTTTGTGGAATGCCGCCCCTACAGTCACTATTGGCAGGTTGTGCCCGATCCTGGTGGCCAATGCCGTCAAGGATACGTGCAGCTTCTCACGATGGCAGTCTGCAACGTGGTCACTGACTTGTTGCTTGTCATTTTCCCAATTCCGATCATTGTGACAAGCGGAATGACCATCAAGAGGAAGATACAGCTTGTGCTTCTCTTTTCCCTCAGTCTCTCTGTTGTTGGGGTCACCCTTTATCGGGTACCCCATATCATTGATGATCACGGTCGTCAGCAGTATCGATCGCTTTTGGCGTCGGTTGAGCTTCTTTTTGCCACGGCTGCGGCAAACTCACTCGTGTTGGGATCTTTCGTGCGTGATCGCGGCCTGAAGAAGCAAAAGTTCCGTCGTTCATCGGTGGCCGAGTCCCTCGATCCCTCACTCAACCTTCGCCGCCCGACGTTGCACCGACACTGGGGAAGCGATGAAGACCTCGTACGGGACGTTGGTATGACCGTTGATCCAGAACTTCAGGATCAGCCTGATAACTCGAGCGAGAACGGTGCTCTACAATACACTCCGGCCCCTCTTCTTCGCAAACTGGATCAAGACCTCGAGCGCTGGCAATTTCCTCAGAGACAACGCAGCAACGCAGAGCACAGCGATGATTCTCTGATACAACACGACCCACTCTCTCAGTCGAAAAGTGAGAACGGAATAGCACCAAGGAGGGTTTCTTTCTTCGACGTTGGTGGCCTACTTGATGTGCCCCCCGAGAGTTCTGGGAGCCTTCGAGCAAACAGTCGTGCGTCATCTAAGGAAGACTCTACACTGTCGCATTCGCCCCCGGCACCTTCATTACCAGCAGGATCCGGAGGCTTTCGCCGTGGCTCGACTGCTTTGCTCCAAGACCTCGGTGGCCTCTTTGGACCTATGAATTCAAGGTCAAGTCGGTCCAGGTCCAAGCCCCGAGGAACAGAGTTGCAGCCGATACCGCAATCCCGACAGGAGTCGCGATACGATTTGCAAGGACCGCCCGTGGCAGAACTGAGGGATCCTGGTGGCCTTCTAAACTAGTGGCAATCAACCTTGGTATCATCTGCCATCACCTTTGACGACATCTTCACATTTTCACATGCGACTACCTCACGACAACAGCGACTTTTATGGGATTTATTTGGCCTGGCTTGGAATATTTATATACGGCCTGGGGCGTTTTATGCTACAGGCTTTGAATGTATTTTTGGTTGGCAGGACAGGAGTAATGCGCACGCAGGGATCTTTTACTTGGGTATATGCGAAGTCTCAATACGAGGCAGGATTTGGAAATCAGGCATTCGCGCAACTATCGCGGGTTGCATTATGATATGCTTGGGATTTTTATGGTTGTGTCAGGATGACATGGTTATTGGTTATATATACCCGGCAAACGCCAAGTTAACGTTTAATGGCATTGACATGATTTGTTCAATATCTGAGAATATCCTAAATGGTCGGACAACACGATCACCTATTTGAGACACGGCGCTGGCAAGGTTACAGGATAATGTAAAGCTCTGGTGGCATCCGTCACTTTAGAAGAACAAGTCTATAATTAAGGTACTTACAAGCCTGGCATCTACCTACACAGAGCAAAGGGCAAAGATTAACTCTCGTAAATGCTTAATATTCCTTCATTGGCTTTGCTGCGGCAACGCGCAATATACATAGAACCCCTGAAACGCCAGCTTTTTAGAATTTCAAGTGCAGTGTGACGCCTCCGTCCACGTACCATGAGCCTTCCCATCCCTTTCCATCCAACAGCTCTCATCTTCGGCTCGATCTCTCAAGACTGCCCCGTCCATAATTGTTCATCTATACACACAATCTATAACTGGCATAACGACCAGCAGTTTCACTGTTTCGGATAATCTTGACGACTTGGCCCCGCTTCAAACCCAAGTAACGAGCAACAGGGTCCTTTTGTAAAATACGTGGTAGTTGGGTCTCCTTGAGGCGATAGCGCTTGAGAAGAGCGAGCTTCTCCTCGCGAGAAAGCAAGACGTGCTTGGGAACAAGCTCGTGGTGGGTAATGTTGACAAGAAGATCATCCTCGAGGAAGCACTCGATCTTAGCGACGGACTCGACACTCTGGAGAGTCTTGCGGGCGGCGGGTGAGAGAGGAACGTGTGTTACCATGATGCCAGTCTTGTAGTTGTTCGTGATCACATATTTGGCAAATTGTCGGATCTGGTTGACGCCGAAGGTCTTATCGGCGAGGAACTCAACCCAGACAGGACCACAGTCGGCGCCGGGGTTGGGGTTGGGGTTGGCTGCTGTCACAGGAGGTGTGTTTTTGCGGATCATGTTCTCGCTGGGACGCGCCGAGAATTGAAGCTTGGCGCGGCTGTAGTCGAACTGTTAGTTCCATGGTTTCTTTGTGATGTCGCAAGTATAGCCGGTCTTACTTGATGGAGCCGTCGGGGTTGCAGTATTCGTCGCGGAAGCGGTCGAGAGAGATCTTGACTTCCTCTTCAGCAAGCTCGTATTCCTTTGAAATGTCAGTCGTTTGCTTATTACAGAAAGTTACACAGTTGGAAGTGCTGCGCGCTTCTCTGAAGTCTACGATAGGACTGTTAGGACAAACGTACTCGGTCCGCGACCATCTCATGGATGGTCCTCCATGCTCGCCAAAGACGAACAACCTCCTTGGATCTGGCGTCGGTGGGAACTTGATCAATATCCATGGTAGTGAGTGTGAGGTGCGATTCGAGATGTGGTGTTGGTGGTCGAGATAACAAAGGCGGAAAGAAAAGGTTGAAATCGTGAGCGTCGTCAAAAATGTTTCGTTCAGCCTTGCATCGTCGCCGCAAAAGTCCAAACTTCTTTGAGCGGGTCAGAGGACTGAAAGGGTCATGTGATTCTGCTAGACGCCACGCACCGCCACCTACACCTGCATCAGCCACCGCGAGAGGACAAGTCTGATCATGGAAGGTGGGGCGGGAACGAACCCCTGGACCTGGGACGCGCCAGTGAAGCTCAGTGGTCTTTCCAGCGAACGCTAGGGGAAGGACCCGAGTCCCAAGGGAGGGGCACCCCTACTGTAGAAGGAGCAAAAAGAGAGCCCGGAGAGTGAGTTGCCTGTAATACTGAGCGAGACAATGGAAAGAGAGACAGCTCAGGGGCGCACGGGCCTGCCCCGAGAATTTACAGCAAGAGACACGGGTCCAGAACTTTACCTCAGAAGCAGAAGGTGATAGAATTCCACTGGCCGAGACTGCATTTGCACTGCAGCGCACCAAACCTACCTATACCTTACCTTAGCTTTATTCTGGGGTCGTCTTTTTTTCCCTCCTTTTCGACAACACGTGTCGAACTTTGCTCAATTTAAGCCTCGCACTTTCACTTATCCTCGAGCAATTTCGCTCCTGGTTTCTTGTCTTCCACTTGACTCATCTTGGTTCTCGTCTTTGTATTCTCCTCTCATCGCAATGGCCGAAACCGCAACCTCTCCCGCTCCTGCGGCGGACAAGGCCGACAAGCAAGCTAATGTTCGACCTGCCAAGCCCGATGAGAATCTCTTTAAGCAGGAACTCGCAAAGGCTGAGAAGGAGCATAAGGCTTCAATGGACCGTCTGGTAAGATCTCGCTGAATTGCCCTCCTTTTGAAAATGTGGCTTGGATCGACCCAGATTCCACATCCGTGGCCTCACGAGCTGGAACTATTTGAGTCAACATCAACTAACAATTATACTCTTCTAGGCCGCTGTCAAGGCTAAGATCGAGATTGCTATGCCCAACAAGAACAAGGACCAGCCTAACCCTACCCAAAAGCGACGACAAGAGCTCATTGCTCAGGCCAACGAGATTCGACAGAAGCAGGCTGGCGGAAAGAACGCCCGTTCTACTAAGCTCGACCAGATCAAGCGTCTCGATGAGCAAGTTCGAAGCCGAATCAACGAGCAAAAGGCTGCGAAGAACAAGGTTCCCTTCAAGAGTCTCGAGGACCTCGACCGCCAGATTGCGAGTCTGGACAAGCAGGTCAACTCCGGCACCATGAAGCTGGTAGACGAAAAGAAGGCCTTATCAGACATCTCCAGTCTCCGCAAGATGCGCAAGAACTTCGGACAGCTTGACGATTCCCAGAAGCAGATCGATGACCTCCGCGCCAAGATTAAGGAGATCAAGGATAGCATGGACGACCCTGAGCAAAAGGCTCTCTCCGACCAGTATAACAAGATTCAGGCCGAGATCGATGCTATCAAGGCCGAGCAGGACGAAGCTTACAAGGGTCTTTCCAGTCTCCGTGATGAGCGCTCCAAGCTCCAGGCCGAACAGCAGGAAAAGTACACCGCTATCCGTAAGCTCAAGGATGACTATTATGGACAGAAGAAGGCATATCAGGCCTACGACCGTGAAGCTCGGGAGCGCTACCGTGAGAAGCAAAGGGCTGAGCAGGAGCGCTACCACCAAGAGCGAAAGAAGGCTGAGGCTGAGCGTCGTCTGGGTGATGCCAGCGACCCTGCCTACCTAGACGAGATCCGCCGCGCCAACAGCCTGCTCCAATTCCTCGATCCTAACCACAAGGTTGAGAAGGGCCCTCTGATGGCCGATACAGGTCTCGGTGCTCAGGCCCAACGAAGCGTTGACGAGTCTGGCCTCAAGGGCACCAAACTCCTTCGCAAGGAGGACCGTGATGAGGAGTACGCGCCTGCGGTGAAGAAGGGCAAGAAGGGCAAGAAAACTGCTCACGGCGGCTCATCGAACAAGTTCAACGTTCCCCCAGCTGTGGTTGAGGACTGTGCCGCCATGGGTATCGACCCTCCCATGAGTGCTGCCGATATCCCTGCTGTGGCTGAGAAGGTCCGTGCCAAGCTCGATTTCTGGAAGAACGACCAGGAGGCCCAGACACAGCGTGTAAGTCACCAATCTCATAAAGCGCCTGTGAAGAGACGATGCTAATTACTACCTCAGAACATTGAGAAGGCTAAGAAGGAGATCGCCGAACTCGAGGCCGCCGAGGCTAATGGCGACAAGGTCGAGCAGACCACTGCTGACCTGAAGGAAACTTCTATTGCTGACAAGCAGGAGTCGTAAACTTCCTTCTTATCGCAATATCGATTGCTCGTCGGTAATATCCCATACCGTCGATGCTCCTTGGGCTTACAACCTCCCCCTGCGCGCTCCCTACCTCGCCCCAGTTGATCTTATTGTCCTCGTCCTTTCCGAAATTCGTTGGATCCCTCCGGCGCCCACTCGGCATACCGAATCAAACGTTGAGCTTATATCAAACGTTATTCAAAGTTGTCTTGCCCACCAACTTTATTGCCTGAGTTACTTCCTGCTTCATACATCCCTTCTCCCCCTCTTTCAACGCCACATGCTCGAATCTAAAAAGCGCTTTTTTGTGCTGTTTTTGTAATTAGGCGCAGTTTCTTATTAAAGTCATGCGCAAGGAAAATGACAAAAAGTTGGTTCAATCTCGTGATGCATTGCATCTTTTCTTATTTAGAGTTACGTGACATGAGACTCGGTTATCGGGTTCCCTGTAGATCTAAACCCTAGGTAGGGTCGGGTCAATTGCTTATTGCCGCTCATTGACAGATTTGCTCAGACATGATGAGCTCATGTAAACCTGCATCGAAGTTTTAGTTGGGCTGAGCCTGGGGTCGGGCATATATTGCTGGGCCCCTTTAGGTCTACACTTTTCTGCTTGTTTTTCCTGTTGCGTGCATGCGTGTATGCATTCGCCCAAGACCTGGTCATGTAACGATGTATGCACAGTAGAGTGTCGTCTTACTGCAGCAGATGATGTGTTGAAAACGCCGACATGAGCTTGCATAACCTAGCTCACACCCTTCGACCTATCGCCATGACCTTGACTGCTTCGGATGCGTGCCCCTCTTTCGCACCGTCTCCCACACGTCCAATCAAGATATGGCTTTGTTCGCCATGATGCATATCAAAAGGGCAAAGGAAGTTGTGGTGTCGTTCATAATTTTGCCTTCAGTGGCGTGGTATTTGTAATTTCAGATACAGAACAAAATCGCCAAACTTTGTTAACCCCAGTTACTCCAATGAAAATATGCCCGACGGGAAAGCTTCTACTCAAACACAAATGGCATTGTCAGCCCAAACTTCAAAACCCCCAGTAATGGTGCCACCGTGGTCTGCTAGGCCGGTAGTTCTCCATGCCCCAATTATGCAATGGTCGTGATGTTCGTAGAAATCGTAATATGGATTTTTGTAGCATACTCAGCACCTGGATAGATGCTCACAATTAACGTATTGGCCATTTGTAGTCGCTTAATATGGAGGAGGGAAATTATAGGCACCCGGCATTGGCGGCGGGATAGCCCCAAAGTTAGGCCGCCTCATTTGAGGGCCGGGAGTTCGGCGATCGGGTCTGGGCATGGGAGGCTCCTGTGGGTGCATCTGGCCTGGATCACCACGATATCCTGGAGGTGCTACTACAGCAGAGGCACCGGGAGGGGCAGTACCGCTTCGCCGATTCACTTTTCGCGAGTTTGATAACGAACCCAATGGCGGATCCTTTACAGCCGGCTCATCCTCCGCCGGTAATGTGAGTTCAACAAGTCCAAAGAAATATTCCAAAACTTCAGGATACCGCTGTACGCTCGCTTGCCAGTCTTCGTCAATGCCGCGTTTGAGGGACGCTTGCGCTTCAGCAACTTGTGTCGGATGAGGCGGTGCGTGGTAGTAGTGATAGGCGTGGGCAGTAATTCGGTCCATATGCGCAGCATGGGCAGTTTTTCGTTGATCAGTTAGGAGGCGGAAGTATTCAAGTATGTAGTCTTGTGCATGTCCTCGGACCCAGGAACTATGAATTGATAGTCAGAACTGCTTCGTGGCGTAAGGGAAGGGCAAAGTTATGTACCGTATTTCATTGTATATCGACCGCATCATGCGATCCTCGGCTTGTTTGACAGCAACGTCAAGGCCCTTAGCCTCACACTCGCACGCCATATTGGCCGGAGCGTGGCATATCGCGCAATCAGGATCCATCCTGAAAATAGACTTGCCACTGTAGGGATAACTTCTGGGAAACATCTTAGCTGTGAAATCAGGCGAATTGGTTTACACCGAATTAGAGTGGGTGAGCGTAGTGCAAGAGATGGCCAGAAAAACAATATTCATCTACGGTCAAGTCATAACAACAACGTGAGATCCCCCTCCAACCCCGCAGACGTCTTTCATAGGGTTGTATGTGCGGGAGAGAAGACCAGCAACAGTGGGATTGAAGAATGAGAAGACAAGAAATGGGGAAGGAGGTAGGAGGTAGGGATAAGGATGACAGAGAGAAGTTAAAACGGACCTAGCTAAAAGGCACGAGCCGTGTTAAAGTCGATTGACGGCGTGGCGGTAAGGAGATAACGACACTGGGTTGCAAAATGGTCTGGTTTGCCCGTCGAGAACCAGCTTGGGAAGACGAGCTTCTGTTTCGCTGGAGCCGTATGTATGCTGCACTGCAAGCACCAGCAGCTCTCGGGGCTCAAGCTGGAAATGGAGGGAGAAACTGAAGAGCGAGGTGGAAGAAGTCGCGTGGGGAAGCGAAGGAAGCTATGTGGAGAGATCGAATGAGAGCAGGCCGACCACGTCTACAGTCGTGGCTCGAATGCGGGACCACGGATCGTATGCAGGCTGGCCCAATGGCTTCGAACTGCTACAAGGGAGGGGTCGATGGCGGCGAACTGTCGTTGGGTGATTGTGCGGCTCATGTGCTTTCTGCTAGGAAGGGTGGTGTTGACAAGCAGTAGATAGTACACCAGATGGAGGGGTGAGTGGGACTTCGACGAAGAGTCAAGACGAGAGTTGACCGAGAAAAATTATGCGAGGCTTGACGTGAGATATTGTATTGCACAAGAGACTGGAGCTGGATCGACTGGCGAAGTTCAAAGAATGCAAGAGAGCCAGGTGTGACAAATGGGGTCATCGGTTGGGTTGACGGTGGTAAGCCAGTGAGCATCTATCAAGAGTCGACGAATGAAGGCAAGGTCAGTCGTTAAGAGCCCTAGTAGTAAGGAAGATGGCAAGGGAACACTGAAAGGCTGACCACAGACATACAAGAGGCTCTGCTGGCTTTATCCATTGCTGTAACACCGATTCACCGCATTTTGGCGTCAGCTGGCGTTTGTTGTTAAGCTCGGCAAGCTGGGGCTAGCCCAATGCTGGTCAAATAGCAATGGACGCCAGCAACGAGCCATTCTAGGTGAGCTGCAGGATCCGGTCGGGGCGAGGCGAGACGAACAGACAGGGGAGCATCGTCGATGGAGAGTTGAGAATGGTTCAAAACGTTGGCTTTGTTATCGGTAATCTTGAGTGTGATTATTAGAAATTAGGTAGTATGTTGGAAATCGCACGCCCGCACTGTTGAAGCGCGTTGGTGGGCGTTTCGTTTATTGAGCGCCGGGAGTGAGGGCCGTGAGTGTGATACGGAGATGGCCTAGTGGCAACTTGCTGCGATATGTCGGAGGAGAGATATCGATATGGCACGAGATTGAAGGTATCACGAAGTGAGTATCAGAAAGGAGAAATCAGATGAGGAGAGAGAGAGAGAGAGGCCTTGAAACTCTTAGCACCGCCTTCTTTCGTTAGTCCTAGCTGAGACCTGAGGCATGGATCCAAGACGGCGGTTGCCTTGTCGGTTGGTGGTAGGTTGCTCTGCACTGAAGTCCTCTTTCCCTTTTAGGACTTATACGAAAACCACTTTATGTTGAGATCCAAAGCTGGCTGAGATCAAAAATACCTGAGAGAAATCAATGCCCGGAAGTATACCTACTAACATAATTGCACAGAAACTCTAGCCTTGCCTAATCAATTCAAGAAATTGTACTTGTATTTTCACATCATCGTCTGCTCTGTCATGTTTAAATCAAAAGCTCATGGAGGGACCTTATCTAATCAGCAACCCCAAAATTTCGACTAAGCTCAAGGCAAGATGTGATCAAAAGATATTCAACATAACAGCTTCAATTCTACACCAGAATTGTCGCACAAGTCTTTAATTATGGCTCCGCGGTGCCCGGCTATGTCTTCGACCCTCCTACCATTCCTCTACCCTTCGATATTCCTGTCAAGACACACTCTCGCCAGCACAGCAGCTCTCCAACGACGTCGCTACAACTCCACCATAAACGACCTCCCAGAGTCCCGACTAAACCCTGCTCCGGATGACTATGCGTCTCCCAGTTTCTCGGACAAAGCCTTTTTAACTCTCTATGCTGGTAGAGGTGGAAACGGCTGTATTTCTTTTTTGCGAGAAGCATACCTTGCTGAGGGCCCCCCCAATGGTGGCGATGGTGGTCACGGCGGCAATGTCTACATTCAAGCAGCGCATGGCGAAACCTCACTGCACAAGTTGGCGCGCAAGCGATTCGTTCGAGCCGGCCGAGGCAAGCATGGACAGGGAAGCGCAAAGAGTGGAACACGAGGAGAGGATATCATTATAACTGTGCCTGTGGGAACAGTGGTCCGTGAAACAGAGCGTGAGAATCCGGTGCTCGACGAAGAGATGGATATGCGCTTGTGGCACGCTCAGCAGAAACAAAAGAGAAAGGAGGAACGTATGGCTGCTCTAGAGCGGAAGCAGAGGCAAGAAGAGAACGAAGAGGGTTACGAAGAAGAGGAGGAGGAGGAACAGGTCGAAGAGGAGAATGAGGACGGTGATCAGGATCCTGAGCGTCGCAAGTGGCTTTTATATCCCGGACTGTCTAAGACTGACATCAAACAAACCGTCTTTCCTCGATTGCCTAAACGAACTCGACTTCTGAAACAACCGCCTCCCACCATCCATCTTGACTTATCTCGCCCTACCCCAAAGCCAATCCTTCTTGCAACTGGAGGTATCGGTGGCTTGGGAAACCCCCACTTCACATCTAGGGCGCATCCTCGGCCCATGTTTGCTACTAAAGGCGAAGAGGCTGTTACCATGAAGATTGAGCTTGAGCTCAAGCTCCTTGCTGACGTAGGCCTCGTCGGCCTTCCCAATGCTGGAAAAAGTACCCTCCTGCGTGCCATCACAAACAGCCGTACCAGAGTGGGCAACTGGGCCTTTACAACGCTGCAGCCCAATATCGGCACGGTTGTTCTTGATAAGTATTCTGGTCGGCCAGTAATCAAGAGTTTCCGCCGATATCCTGCTCAACTGGGTCTGCCCGAAGCAGTCGACACTGAACCACGCACCCGATTCACGATTGCTGACATTCCCGGTTTGATCGAAGGTGCGCATCTTGACCGTGGTCTAGGGATTGCTTTTCTGCGCCATGTCGAACGTGCTGGTGTACTCGCTTTCGTCATTGATCTGTCTGCTGGTAATGCAGTCAAGGCTTTGGAATCACTGTGGCGTGAGGTTGGATTATACGCACAAATGCGTGATGAAGAAGAGGCCGATCGCGCAATCGAGTCACACATTGACTGGGATGTCACGTCGGATATGGACGGTCCTATGAATCTGTCCCCAGGTATGGCGAACGATGAAGAAGATTTCAGTTCAAGGCCAGGACTACAAATTGCTGGAAAGCCGTGGTTTGTCGTTGCAACCAAGGCTGACTTGCCAGAGACACAAGAAAACTTCAAGGAATTAAAACAATACCTTGATAGTGTCACAAAAGGCGAAAAACCGCATCCAAGCGGAGTAGCGGATGCTTGGACAAAAGACTGTGCTGTTATCCCGGTGAGCGCAATTAATGGCCAGGGCGTAGATAGAATTGTACACTGGACTGTGGGATTACTAGACGAGTAGACAAAGTTTGGAGACACCTTGTATTATACCATTCTGTATTAACATTTCATCCCTGACCATGATTCAAACTATGGTAACACCAAAACAATATAAAGCAATTGTACATTGACCCATTTTTAAGCCGTTTCCATCTTCTCCTCCTCAGCCTCTACTGGCTCCGTGGCTGGCTCCTCGGGCGAGGGAAGATCCGCGACATCCACTTCCTCCTTGGTATCATCACCAGCCTCAGCCTCCTTGGCTTCTTGAACAGCCTTCTGGTTCTTCTGCGCAGCTATGTTGATGAGCGGGGATGTATCGTTAAAGATGCGTAGTAGCATAGCAGATCGATCCTCCTTAGGAAGCATAAGGTTGAGGGAGTGGATGCTCTTCCAGAGAGGGAGAGCCATGCGCTCTCTAAAGTCGGGGTCTGTACCGTCAGGCTCAACGCGGAGAACAGCGCAACCCATGCCGATATCTCGGACACGCTCGCCGATCTCGTCGAAGCGCTCGTACTTGCCATCGTTGATGCGAGGGAACATCTCGATGAGAAGCTTGCGGAAGGTCTCCTTGTTGTGGAGGTGCACAACGCGGGGCTCACCGACGTAACCCTGGAGGATGGGCATACCCTCAGCCTGGATACGCCATCTGCAGACATCAGCAGAGGGGGCGTCCTGCTTCATATACATGCGGACACCACCATGGATGAACTTGATGCCACGGCCCTCGTTCTCGATAAGGATATCGCGGAGAAGTGCGCTGGTGTAATAGATGGCCTTGGCAGGCTCACCCATCTCGTTTCGGACCATGTACCGATCGTCGGGGAAGCGCTTAGAGATATGATAAAACTCCTTGATGTTCTGGACGGTGGGGTGTGAAACATCCAGGTACTTGAAAGCCTCCTCGACAGGGCCGTTTCGGCGAGGCTTGCTGGCCTCCTGTGCCGCTTGGGCAACAGGAGTAACGGCAGCTGAGGGCTCAGTAGACTCAGTCTTGGCCTTTTTAGCGGGCTGATCTTGAGCATCATCAGTCTCGAGAGGTCGCTTGGTACCGTTAGTAGACGCATCGGCCATAGCAACATCCTCCTGCTTGTCTTCGGCCTTGGCAGGTGTAGCTTCAGCTTCAGCAGGAGCCGTCTCAGATTCAGTCTTCACTTCGATCTCCTCCTTGCCAGGTGCCTCTTCAGCAACCTTCTCAGCAGGAGCGGCCTCAGCGGATTCTTCAGTCTTGGCGGGCTTGGTCTCCTTCGACTCGTTCTCATTCTTAGCCTTGAACTCGGACTTCTTCTCCAAGACAGTGATGAAGAAACCGCCTGTGTCTTGCATGTGAGGATAGACTCTCATGCAGCGCTCAAGAGGCAGGTCAGCGCATTCGGCACCCTCGAGTCTGGGGAACATGGTCTCAACGACTCGTCCAGGGATAACGCCGTCGGCGCTCTCCTTGGCAAAGTCCTCAACCTCCTTCCAAGAGCTCCAGATACGGGCACTCTTATCCATGATCTTCCAGTCCTTCATTCCGGGGTATCGCTTCAGGTTGGGCAGCTCATTGCTGCAGTCGACAATCTCAACATTCGCAGGACCGCCACATCGCTCAATGGCTGAGACAACCACAGACTCGTTCTCAACAGGGTTCATACTGCAGGTAGAGAACACGACACGTCCACCAACCTTGAGAAGCTGGAGAGCGCGGACCAGAATTCGAATCTGGGTGAGGTGCAGGCCAAGAGCGCTTCCGGGTTGCCAATCCTTCCAGATGTTGGCATTCTTGCGCAGAGTTCCGTCACCGGAGCAAGGGACATCAGCCAGAATGCGATCGAACTTGAGGTAGGTTGGCTTCTTGCCGTCCTTAGCAGGGAGCCTGATCGAAGGGAATTGGGTAGCATCGTGGTTCGTGACAAGAAGGTTAGGGGAAGAAAGTCGCTTGAGCTGATGCACAAGCATGTGTCCGCGCTTGTAATCGGAGTCGTTGGCGACAAGCATTCCAGTAGCCCGTCCAGCGTCGCTGGGGTCGGCTTCGAGGTCGGCCTCAATCTCATCTGTAGTCTCAGCACCAAGGTCCAGGCCATCTTCCTGAGCATAAGATCGGAGAACCTTGCGCACACGTGCCTCCTCGCCCTGGTGAATCATCTCGAGCAGTTGCGCCGCCTTGCTTCCAGGAGCAGCACACATGTCAAGGACGGTCATGCCAGGGCGGAGATCCATCAGCATAGGGGGGATCATGCTGACGACTTCCTGTCGGCTGATGTTTCCGACGCTCGTCTCGGATACGAGAAATTTCTGGAATGCGGCGAAGGGAGGGAACTTGCGAACGACGTTCTTGGGGGTAGTCATCCACCAAGCAAGTTCGTCGGGGTACCAGGGCACAGGCTGGGGAGGTTCAACAGGTCGGCCATCCTGATGCTCGATCTTGACGATCTCGGGGATGTATCTGGTCTGGAGAAGGCTCTTGACAAGAAGAGCGTGACTGAAAGCACGTCGAGGTTAGCAAACAGATTTCGCGTTACGCGAGCGATTGCGACAGAACATACCCTTTAGAGCCGCAGAACCTGAAGCTGTTAGGAAGCTCACGTCTGAGAGCCTCCCAGTAGGCATTCTTCTCCTCTTCAGGCAGCTGAAGGAGGGTGTCATAGAAGCGCTGGAGCTTCTCGTTCTCCTTGGGAATGGCAGGATAATCTCTCCAGCCACCTCTATCCTGGTTACCACCACCTCGGCCGCCACCGCCTCCTCTTCTGTTCTTTCCCTGTGGTAGTGTCAGTGAAGGTCGCAATTGGGGTGTTGCGTTAAGTATATGCGCACCCTGAAGCTCTTTTTGCCCATTGTCGCAAATGTCTTGAAGTGGTTGAATCGAGAGAACATTCAATGCGACAAAAAATTTGGACTAAAAAAAAGGCCCCGCCACTTTTTGGCATGTGCGACGCTAAAAGTATGCAAGGTTTATAGTGGGTTTATGATAGCTTCACTAGGAAAAGTGAGAACAATAGAAATGCTAAGTTCATATTTTGAAAGGAAAAGTATCATATGAACTGAGGAAACGCCTGAGCGCACGAGGAATAACATTTTGTAGTGTCTGTTCATGGTAACCATTACATTATAGAACGAAGGGGGTAAAGATTATGAAACAACATCTTTTCCTTGACAACGTTGACAGTTTCACAAATTCCCGTGCCTCAGACTATCAACATTGTGACTAGGACCATGATGACAGAGCCTCAATGACTATTTTGAAATTTGGTCTATCCACATTCACTTAGCCAAACGCAGTTAATACACACAATGGATAGGTGCTACAATGGATCCAGCGGAGATGTAGTGAGTAAACTATTTGACATGAATGTTTGTTAATCCCAGCTCCATGGTTGGTTACAAGCCGAAATCGGCACTCATGCTGACCCGACCTTGGCGTTCTTTACAGCTGAACAACAATTGTCAATTGTGACTCCGACAAGAGGTGTCTTCGGGTTGCATTTTGAAGTTATCAAATGGCTTGGGCTTCTTAATTCCATCCTTTTCTCCAATCTGCCACCACTGTACTCCGTATGCAGAATCAAATGCCGTCACCACAACCTGCTAAGCCGATGACACGAGACTACGCATTCAGTCCCGGCTATCTCGGTTTTACAAGCTACAACTCGGTCTTCCAAGGAGCTCGAGAGAGTTTATCTCTTTCTGACAAAGGCTCTGAATTTCCCAGCCCAGAGGTATCAAGCCCTGAAAGTGATGATGTTCGTTTACGCAGCTTGCCTTTGCCAACACAGCAAATGTGCCTTGTTGTACTACAGTATCTTCCGGGACGACCAGAAGCACATATGATATTCCACGATGAACCTGGTCCTGAAAACACCACAACTTGGACTCACACGGCTGTATCAAGAATCATTAAGTCTCTGCGGCTGCTTTTTCAAAGCTTTGAGGGCAGTGAATGCTTCGATGAGCAGGTTGCTGATGTGCTGTGCCGCAACACTTCAAAGCCTGTTAACGATACCTTTGATGGTTTTGATGACTGGATAGCTCAGTTCTGTGGGCCAAACATCCGATGGGAATCGATAGGGCTTCTGTGGGCTCATCTCGAAGGTCTTTCAGATGCAATATCAACCCTAACACATCGTCAGCTTCAATGGGTTGAAGGCAAGCGATCATCTGTTCTCTCGCACGATCACATACACTACTGCATTGAGATAGCGCGCCGTTTCACAGCTGGTAACAATATGCTCCTTGATCTCTGTCGACGACATGCAGCTCTTGGAACAATGGTTTATGGCGATGCTAGTATGTTCACTATCAAGTATCAAGTCTGGTATCATACACTAACTCTCTAGGTCCTGTATACTGGAACTCACACAGTTTATGTGTCTCTATTCTTCTTTATATTGGATTACATGCTTCGGGAGAGGCATCGAGGCCCCAAACACAGCCCCAAAAGCCTTCGTTTTGTGTCGAGCATAAGCGTCTACTCTATAGCTATATCTTTGCAAATGACAAATCCGAGGTCTCCTTTACTGGTAGGCCACCACTTCTGAGCCGTCGCTATTGCTCATCAGTGCCGCCCCTGGATTTGCCAGATAGTTGTATGGTATCTGAGGACACGCTGATAGAGGAGTTCAAGGCTCTGGATGACAGGGGCTGGAACACGAAGGGTGAGATTTCCGGCAACAGTTACATACGGGCCCGCTACTTGATGGCTTATGTCTTTGACGAGGTGATAGAAGTGGCACTTGGCAACGATACCCATGCCACGCTCGAATATCTTCAGTAAGTTGTCGCGGTAATTTTCGACATATACTAATAAGATGAAGAATTATCAAAGCCCGCGTGATGCAAACATTTCTCGAAATGCCTTCGCATTTAATTTTCAAGTTTGAAGATCTAGATGATCCGCATCTTGACGTAAATGTTCTTTATCTGAGAATATTGCTTCATCTCGCTCATCGAAAAGATGTCTTTGTGGTCGAGAGATTGCTTCTTACGCATGGCGGTATTGATGATGGCTCTTTACTTGCAACTAGTTTTGATTTAGTCAAGGTTACGATCATGCTCTGGGTGCATAAAAATCGATTTGCGCCTATGCGGCGGAACTTTGAATGGCTTGTAAGTATCATCATTCAAAAGTATAGTAGTTATTCATTCTAATTTTATGAATAGCTGGTAGCCTACGGAGCACTAGGAGGAGGCATCCTCTGTCAAGAGCTACTTCGACCAACCTTCTTCGGGGCTCATCCCTTGAATCCTGCTCTTTCACGGTCCAACATCGTACAGCAACTGAGCTTGCTCGTTGCTTTCTTGAGCTGGGTCGGTCCCAGCTCGCCAAACAGAGTTGTTTGTGGAGACTGCAAAGCAATCATTCAGCGTGTGCTTGATGAGTATTTGAACTCGGAACCGACTGGCAATACAGACCTGGTACCGTTAGCTATAGGGGTTCCTCCGTCTTTAACATTCGGGTTCGAGTTGCTCAATACATTTGAGTGGCTCCAGAACGGCATTTAGAGAGTGTGCAGGTAGTGTCGGAAAGTTGATCAAAGACTACTAAGGAGTTTGTATATAGGTAGGTAGTCAAATCATGTCACGTCAGGAGAGATAAGATACAGCAAAAAAAAACCCCATTGTAGAAAGCATGTTCCTCGTGACCACTTTGATTATCCCCCAACTATGGTATCGCTCATGTCAAAGCAAAAAGCCATGATCCTCCTAAATACCTACGTATAGGGGGGCCGCTTAAGTGCACACCTCAAAGATGGCAGGCTAGAAGAAAACTTGGGACCTTAACCCTAAACAACAAAAAGACTTAGGTAAGTTAGCATAATTTGAGCCTAAATTTAGTAGAATTTAGGATACATTATATTAAGCTCTGGTGTTTTCTTGCTCCTCTAGCTCTTAAAGGCAGGCAAGCTGGATGTCCTTAAGAGGTTGGTGTTTTTTTGTTTTGTTTTTTAGCGGCGGCGGCGGCATCGGCGGCAGGAGGAGTGTAGGCCGGAGCGGCCTGTGGGACGAAGACAAGCCCGACCCGGGCAGCACGTAGCGGCTGCTGCCATCTCCGCGACAGCGATCTGACAGTTGGCACAAATATGCCCATGAGCGTTGCACTATATTTGGTTATTATTTGGTTTCTATACCTAAGTATAAAAAGCAGACTTCTATGGCAACGAGGACGGCTACGGCCACCTGCTCGGTAGTAGGCATGGCAGCTGTGGCTGTGGCGGGGTCAGCGTGAAGGACCCAGGGAGCAAGAAAACATCAGACCTTAATATAGAGTGTCAAAATAAACTTAGTAAAGATTTCCCTAATTTTAGGCTAGATTTACCTAAATATTTTCATCGCTTAGGGCCAAGGTCCTGAGTTTTCTTTCCTCCCCTGGGGGGGGAGGCTCGAGATCTTGTGCAAGGATGAGCTGGAGCTGCTGCTCCCGAAACAGCACAGGACAGTTGGCACGTGAAAATAGTGCTTATATTTATCGACAAAGCAGGGTAAATGTGTGTGTATGTTGTATCGTCGAGGTAGGGTAAAGGTGTGCTTGTATTGATCGACGAAGCAGGTCACATGCGTGTGTATGCTGTCTCATCGAAGCTGAGTAAATGTGTGCATGCGGTATCAACGACACAGGGTAACCAAGGTAATGTATGTATTTGCTGTAGGTATCGATGAAGCAGTGTAAGTGAGTGCGCGATGCTAACGTCGTGCTGTCGTTGCTCTTTCTCAATCTCCTCATGGGATGACATTGGGAAGGCGTTGGGATTGAGCAACGACCGCCCATAAGTAGAGTGGGAAGGAGCAATACTAGCATCACCAAAGAGGGAAAGAGCAAAGCGGCTGGCAGACATAAATCAAGAAGTGATGCAAAATAATACCTTAAATTCCAGAGGTCTAACATTTGGTATAGATATCGAATGGATTATAAGCATTGTGATCCTCCCCATTGCGAACTGAAGGTCATTATCATCACAATAAATAAGGCATAATCACGCATTCGAATCAATCAACAGTGAAGAACAATTCCACCAAAAGGCATATTGACTATACCGTGGGTATGGTTAATCGTATCGTGACAGAGAATCATATGTCAGTCACATGTGATTTATTCCAATTTACTACGAGATTGAATGTATACCATGTTGACGGAACTTACGTAAGGCAAGGATTTTTTAATAAGCATAAGTGCTGCCAATGTCCATACCTACCTAGTTGTTATTGCATTTAAAGTAATTGCACAAGAGAACCCGTTAACACGAGATGCAGGATCCAACGATGGATGGTAAGGTCAGCTTCTGGTACGTCCTGAAAGACTTTCTGTCACTAACAATACTCTTGTCGTTAACAGATGCCTGTCTATACCACTCGAATGTAGAGTCGGTGGATGGCACACTGCCTGAGTGGTGGTGCTCCAAATTCAGTTTGAGCCCAGATCAACACGGAGAGTTTAGCAAAGGAAACGAGCTGCATTAATAAACTCAGAATAAAACAATATCTCCGTTGAACGCCTTTATGTAATAGTGTTTAAGAATGAAACGGTCAGTGAAGGGGGTTATTGGATCCGAAGAAAGATTGCCGATGCCGTTTTTACAACTATGACAGGTATTCTAAGCGACAAGCACCCGATATGCATGCCATCTTATATGACACATCTACTTACCCACGCTGCCTTTAACCTTGCTGATGTCTTACGTCGCAACACATCATGGCCAGTACAGCTGACAGTGCACCTTTGTGGCTTGTGGAAGTGAGGGTATATATTCATATTACTCCTTGCAGGAGAAGGTCTATTTGCGTTTATACATAATGTTTCATGACTAGTAACTCGCTAGCTGAAACAAATACAATGCCTCTAGGGCTGGAATCGTAACACAACGTTGATTGTCAGGAAGTTCTCCTACATCATCAGACCGCCAAAGAGGGCAGCAATGGCACCGCTCATGAGACCCCATTGGATCTGTCCTCGAGCCTCGATACCGGCGTTGCCGCTCTCTGTTGCTGAAGCGCTGGCAGCAGTTCCGCTCTCCGTAGCAGTGGCGGTAGCGGTACCAGAGGCAGAACCTGAGGCGCTTCCGGTCTCAGCAGCTCCGAATGTGCCTCCTCCGGTAGACTTGGGAGCAGAGCTATCTTCAGAGTCGGCGGCAGCCTTGGCGTAGTTGTCAAAGCTCTTAGCACCGCTGGTACTATTCGTTTGTTAGCATATGTAATGTTGATTACAAGATAGTGCAACTTACGGAGCATTTATGGCCCCTACCATGCCCCCTTGACAATGTCCTTGGACAGCGCAGTAGTACCAGATGGGATCATCGGTCTTGACCTCGATGGTGAAGACCTTATCGCTAACCTTGGTCTTGACATTCTGGTCACCGCTGAAGAAGGCAGTGCTGTTGATGGGCTCACAGGGCTTGGCGAAGCTGCTCTGGGCAACGGAGTGGAAGCCTTCATAGAAATGGAACTCGACGGTATCTCCGGCCTTGGCGGACGTTTGAGCAGGCGTGAAGTTTAAACCATTCTCACCGACCTTGACGACGTGGACGGCGGCAGATACGGTGCTGGCGGAAAGGGCCAAAAGCTTGATGGGAGAGGCATGCATTTTGTGAAGATGGTGAAGATATGAAGGTGGTGAAGTTCGATGGTGGTGAGGTTGAGGGTGGTCACGTGATGGATGTGAGGGTTCAAGTGTTTGTTGATGATACAATCCCATTCTTGGTAGTTCATCCCTCCTCTTTATAGTCATTCCAACTGATGTCAATTACATGAAGTCGAACTTAACTTTGGCCTCGCTGTAGGGTTCTCTAGGGTCGTCTGCTAACCTCAAACCAGGATGAAGCACAGGGGCGGCCGCCCTACCCCAAACATTCATTTAGCAGGCTAGGCGGGACAACAAACAGTGAGACTGAGACAGCCACTCGGCATATGCATACAGATCCAGGTGCTATGCTAGGTTTCCAGCGACTCCGTATCGTCGCGGACAGTTTGATACCCCCGAACCAGAATTGGTTTCGTTTAGTGTTTTCTGTTTGACCTTTCTCCTCGAAACTCTCTGAGCGCTAGATCAAACCGGGTCCCAGACCGAGCCGAGACTCCCTGTGTAGCAAGCCAGGAAGCGTCCGGCACTTTGATGCCGTTGAGCGTGCACTCTGAAGCGCCCTGGCTTACACGTTTCACTTGTGCGCCAATGGAGGTAAGCCACTGCCGTGATATCCAACATTGTATTGGGCATTGAGAGGCTACAAGTATGCTGACGTTGAAATGTATTCATAGATCTCACTGTGCGCTTTGAGGTGCGGAATATTTCGCCTGGATTGTTTGTTGTGTATACCTGACGTTAAGCGCTGGTCCTTTTGGGTTCATCGAATACGAATCCCACATTCTCGCCGATTTTAAGACAAGCATATTCGCAATTCAGATCTGAACGGTCGAACTACCGAAGCTAGCAGCACCCCAGGCATCCCTAGCCCTGGGTTCGCTTGGTATACGGTTAATGCTATCGACGTTGTCGAAAGCGAGGCCTCCGAGAAGGTGTGCAATGTGCATTCTCTCGTGTCAGACTCGGGATATGTCACCGTAGTTTGGCGACATTGTAAGTTTGTGACTGTGGTGATGCGGATACGAGTCTTGTTTGGCCCTTGGCTCGAAACAGCTTGCAACATCTCGACTAGTACAGACACAAAGGAAGGACTCGTAACATTGAATGGTGTAGGGGGGATGATTCTCAAACTCCAGGAGCATGTCACTACAGCTTTTCCGATAGCATGTTGTCTTGACACAATGTTGCTCTGGTATGTTGCACTTCTTCGCAGCATAACAATAACGTGCCAATTTACATAATGAACGCCGAGATCCGCGAAAATACTACTACAGCTTTATTGGATACGACTGCAAGTTTCGGTGAAAGCTGTCAGAAGCTCCATGTAGTACTCCGTATTCTCGTCGGATATCTCGCGTTCTATGATGCTGACCGAGGCCTTACCCTAAAGGCATCACCACAATTACTACCCGGTTGGCATATTCAGACCCATTGCTATCCTCGGGCATGAATTCTCGATGTAGAAGCTATAGGAATTATACTTCGCGCTTGTCATCGCTTGTCATCGTAGAACACGTGGTGAGAATGGCGAGGCTGGGGAAATATTTTATTTTGCGGTCCTGCGCCACGATCGATACGTAAGTCTTGAGGTTTGTAATATTTTAGTAAATCTTAGTTAAGTTGTTACCACTGGCGCGGTTCAAGTTTCTAGAACAATCATGGCCGGCGGATGCTTTATACAACTAAATCGTAGGCTTAAATGCCCAATTGAGGTAATCGCCAAGGCGAACTCGAACTCAAAGGAAATGAAGCTCTCCACATGCAGCCGAGCTGTTATAGCTCAGCACTTTCCGAAATGTGAGCAGCACGGAGCAGCTAGGCAGCACCTGAGCAATCACGTGCAGCTGCCCATAGCTCCTGTTGGCCTAGCAACCCGATGTAGTCAATAGCGCACGGGCCACCCGAAAACTCCTCTATATAATCTCGAGCTGCCTCTCTTCTTCTGCTCTTCTTTTCCTTTCTTCTTCATACTTACCTTGCTTGGAGTTTCCTCGCTCAAGAATGAGGAACCTCAGTGTGTGACGGCCTGCATTGCACATCGCGGAGTCGTCCGCACTTCATTGTCCTTCGGGGCCATGAGAGGCGTAATTTTTGATTTATAACCCATCTTTCATTGTGTGTTCAGCTTGATGCTGGGTCATGAAGAAGGATTTGGGTAGAAACAATGACAAGTCTACGCGCTGGGAGAGTTGAACACATCGGGAGGCAAATATGCGGTCTGTAAAGATGGAAAACCTGAGATACCTACCCTCCTTGGTGTGAAGGTACCTTCCATTCTGGCACAGTGATATCCTCCTAAACGGCTAGCAAATTGCATGGGCGTGATGTTGGGCGCGAAACGCAGCGGCAATGAACTGTTCATACTTCGTACTGATGTCACGAATAGATAGATAATGGATGTCATGTTTAATGGAAGTTGTGTTCATATTAACTCAAATCGTAATCCTACACTCCGTCGTGATAGCCCCACATAATTCCATTCTTCCTCAACTCCCGAAGTTATCGTGATATCGTCGTGATTCCTTACTGCTTCTTCCACTGCCCAGCATTCTCAACACCCTTGGAGATGCTGTCGAGTCCGCCCTGAACGCCAGTTCCCAAATTGCCAATTCCATCCCCGAGAGGGCGGCCAGCGTCGCCAGTCGCGGAGGTTACGGTGTCTCCTAAACCTCTTGTTGCAGCTCCGGTCACATTTCCCACTGTACGGCCCAAGCCTCCTACAGTGTTTCCCACGGTGGAGGTGAGGAAGTTAAGACCTCCTCCAACCGTTTCGCCAACGTTACCCGCTGGGTTGTTGTTGCTCTTATTGTTCGAGTTCATAACGGCGGTTGTGGTTTAGTTTTGATGGTGTGATGCTTGTGTGTGGAGATTTGTTTTGAAGCTTGAGATCTTGTAGATTGCAAATGAATAACTCCGGAATCAGTGGAAAGAAGCCTCTCTTAAATAAATATACTCTTCTCATCGGAATCTCAACAATATCTTGTCCTGTAAATCATCAGCCAGGTTATGTCACCAGATGACGTCAATCGGTCAAAGTGGGCCGCGTTCATTGGATCAATATATAACCACCAGCCACACAGCCATCCCTCCCGCACCTCTAAAATGACGTCCCTCGACACATAATTACGCATTCCGGTGTTTGAGACGCATGCAGAGGTGTCCCTCATCAGTGATATTATAGGGCAGAAGAACACTACTAGCAGGCATGCCCCGACAATTCCCACGGCGAGTTTATGTCATGTTCTGGCCCTTGGACCCTTGAAAGGCCGGAGAGATGCCCTTTGTGGCGCATTATCCGTTAGCTGTCATATTGTGAGGCTGTGACTGGTTGAGCAAGAGAGTCGCGACTTACATCGTGCAGGTTTCGATGCGCACCTTGAGATCTTTGTGCGATGCGAGATGTTGAGTTGCATCGTCATGGCGACAAGATCTTGGAAGGCTATGACGTTGGACGCGCACGCAGGAGCACCATGTGAATAGATGTGTAATGTCATAGGAAGATGTGGAAAAATCAACATGGGCATGATCATCATGCCCGGCTTTTAGTTATGCTGCTCTAATAAAACTCAACTGAACCAAGGAATGCGCTACCTAACCAATGTTGAACTCGTCTGCCGCGGAATTCATGAGCATCATACTCTTCTTCCTGATAATGTTCTGGTTTTGTCTCTCATCTCCAGCTGCCTGTTCTGTATTCTTCTCGACACCCTTATTCGTCCGCTTCTTAGTCTTCCTCTCCACACCTGCGCCAATGCCGCCAGGTGCTTCTCTCAGACCGTAGCTCTTTGCCGTGTGTCCCAGGTGTAATTCTGAAATGTCAAAGTGCTTTCTCTCTTCCTTGGTATGCGTAGCGTATGCCCTGATGTGGGACTTGAAGCCATTTCGAGCAAGCTCTAGTCGCTTGGTGTCCGTCAGGAGCCGTTGCTCGATGTGCAGCTGAAGGGCCTCCGCTTTGTCGTGGAAAGACTGTCCATCCTCCGGTTTCGCGGATGTCTCGACCGGGAATTCGAGTTTCGTCATCATTCCCTTCTGGAGAATAGAGTCGTACGATTGCGGCGTTGGTGGTGTTGACGCTTTCAAGAGTTCGATATATCCTTCTTCAGTTCCGGGGAGCAGGAATAATAAAGCATCACCAGGTCGACCAGCACGAGCAGTACGACCAACACGATGGATATGATCGGCGAAACTGAACGCAGGGTCATACTCGATGACCAGATCGACCGACGGAATATCAAGACCACGCGAGGAAACATCGGTGGTGATCAGAAGAGATGGAGACTTGCAAGCTGAGAAGGATCGCAATGTAGCTGTACGAATGGGCTGCGACAAAGATCCGTGCATCCTGTGCAGAACAACCTCGGGACTTGCTGGTGAAGTGATGTATGCTGCTTTTGCCACTGTCTTCGAAACCGACTCTGCATCCTTGGAGCCTGCAACAGGTGCCTCATTATTATTCGGGTCTCGCAACAGTTCGTAGTGGAAGTCGACAGAGTCGGCACATGATATGAAGATAATGGCCTTCATGGTCTTTCCACGCCGAGAGAATGTCGCCTTGAGGTACGAGATGAGAGTAACGAGCCGTAGCTTGGCCGGGACAACCGAGTAGTACTGGTGAAGCTGTGCGGGCGCCTTCATTTCCGTCTTTTCCACATCCAGCTCCATGTCCTTCTTTGCTGCCAGGAATGTCGCATCCGCCAAACTCATCTCTCCTAGCTTCTGCACGTTCATCTTCATTGTCGCTGAGCATAGCACTGTAACTCTTCGTTCGGGTAGGGCCGTGAGCGGTGTTCCATCGGGTAGTTTGTCGGATACGTCAACTGCCTTGATAGCCGTGATAACCTTCTTCAAGTCGTCCTCGAAACCCAGATCCATGAGTCGATCACCTTCATCAAGAATCAGCCATCGAACAGTGCTGAGGCTAAGTGCCTTTGTATTGTCGATATGATCAGCAAGTCGTCCAGGAGTAGCAACCAGAAAATTGACACCCTTCCGTATGCGAGCCTTTTCTGCCTTCTTAGATTCTCCTCCGGTAATTGCTGTCGAGACGAGCCATGGGAACGGTCGGATGAGCTTCTCTAGAACTGTATGAACCTGTTTTGCAAGTTCGCGAGTAGGCGCAACGATAATGGCAAAAGCACCAGAATCTCGATGAATCTGAGCCTTCCCCTTTTCGCTGAGAAGTAGAACACGATGCAAAATAGGTAACAGGTATGCCAGGGTCTTTCCGGAACCAGTTTCGGCCTGCACAAAGGCATCGGAGCTACTCGTCAACATATGCGGAATCACCTTGTTCTGAATAGCCGTGGGTCGCTCCAGGTTCATCTTGCCAAGCTCATCAACCAGTCGGGCAGAAATCGTCAATGTACCAAAGTTCGCAACATCTGATAAAGGCGCATTGGTCGCTTCGGGAGCTGTCCATTCTGGCTGTTTCTCCTCCTCCTCTGTCGTCTGTGCGGGGTTGAATGAGAAGAGTCGGGAGATGACTTGTCTAGATTTGCGATCTGGCTGCTGGTTGCGAGGTTGGCCTGAGCCTCCATGGCCATCGTTGTCTGTGAACTTCGGTCGCGAACCATGTCTGTTGAATGCTTTGTAATCGAATGAGTGGTCCCCTCCTCCATCGTCCGTTCGTTGGCGTTTTGACGACCTGCCCTCATCGAATCCGTCCCCAGAAGGTTTGGCTTGCGGTGTCTTCCCAGAAGCTATCCTTGCCGACTTCTCTGCCTGCTTCCTGTCACGCCATCGACCACCCTTAAACTTGACCTGAGGCTTAATTGGACCTGAGCCTAGGTCAAAATTCAGAAGCATTCCATCGTCAGCCATGATTGCGATGTTGGTGTCGCTATAGAGCCTTCACATGGGTCATAATATTCTCGATACAATGCGCAAGAAAAAAAACAAAGAGTGGAGTATCTTATCTTATCTAAATCCTATCGATAAGGATTGTGGACGCGGTCTAGGCTCTCAGATCTCAGCTCTGCCCTGGCTGGCTTCATGGTTACAGGTTGACAGAGTGAACTAAAAATGATAAAGAAGCTCCTTCGTAAATCCGAAGCAAAGTTGTCATGACGGAAACTGAAAACTGTCTCATGACCATTAACATCGGGAATCTAGACAATTCAGGGCACTCTGAGCGATGCACATCGATAAGTCCCGGGTCTACGCTGTCAAATGACCGACAGCCCCTTGAGTCATCTCAAATTCCCCGAGATTCCTCAAGAGGAAGAGATCGATACGAGATGACGCAGGGAGTTTAATGAGGCGCGACGATGCATATTCTCGATCCCGCATAATCGCGAATTCGGTCCGCGTAAGCAAAGGGAGGCCTTGCGAATGCCAATACTGCAACGGTCCTACTCCTTCATGTGATACGCATCGCAATTTTAATCTACGGCAGCACAAGCCCTTTGGTAAATCAGTGCTACGTCAGATATGCGCAAACCGTGGGGCATCGAGGGTTGTAGTTACACGTCAACTACGAATGCCACAGATCTGACTTGTCTATATGTCATTGAGGATAAGGCGGTTCGGAGTAAAACATCACCCCTTCCATAAGCCGCTCGTAACTTTGCTCCGTCGTGCCGGGTGATCAGCATTTTGCATCCCGCCCCGGAGACGGTCACAGATTGATAAGCGATAGCCTATTGATAGCCGGACGAACCATCAGATAGCACTCCAATCTCCAAATCTCCAAATCGCTAACTCGAGGACGGATATTCATGGACTTAAAAAAGCGAAAATGCCGGGCATGTGCTTACACCCGATCGGACTCGGCTATTCACCCGTCATCTTAGGCGAGACCTGAAGGATGACAAGCGAAAAGCCAGGGGGATTTTCAGCCATAACCCATAGTGATCCGTGGCATCCGTTGTTAACGGGTATTTTTCGTTGATAGTGATCCTGTGACGGACCAGAATTGCAGCCCTGTGGCAGGACAGTTTCTGCCACTCCTCCATAGCCCTGACTTTAGATGGCTGGGAACAAGTCTGGGACGGAACTCTGTATCATGGGCCAGTGTGATTATTGAAGAATATTCATCATTATTTGAAGAATATTTGTCTTTTTATGGTAGCCCTTAAGACTAGATGCTTCTATGATAGTTAGTTTCTTGATGAAATTCTCAAGTGAAGCAAAACCAGAGCTTGGTGTTTTTTTTCACATTCCTCATGAGGCTGGGACTGACAAGATGGTCGCTGACATTGCCACACTACAGACAATGACTGGTCATCATGAACAAAATGCTTGTTGTTCTAGAGAGGCTGTGGCTAGGGCAAACGGAACCCTGACGGAGTTGCACTACTTGCCCCGGCAGAGAATCCGGTGAGACTTTGGGGCATGAGTAGGTACAATATGGTACTTCTGATGCCTTTCTTGAAAGGTGCTGTGTGTTTCGCTCTGTTGCAACAATGTAGCAGCTGACAGCTGGTATTTTCACACAGCCTGTTTGAGCTTACAACCCTTCGCCACACCTTGTGTAGACTCCACCAAACTCTCAATTTCGTCATGTTTCTTGGTGGCAATGGCACTAATTCATGAATCAAATTTTCAACAATATCTATCACCGAGGATATGGCCAAATTTTTACGTTTGATATCAGTAATTCCACTATCATGAATGGTTCTTTGCTGAGATCCACCTTCACAATGCCCTGTCTGTCAACACAAAGATAGAAGTTAAACTGAACAAAACTGAAATACCCTTGTTAGAAAGCCCTTGGAGAAGGCTAGCACTTAGACAAGTGTCCTCTGGCGGGACATCTGGCAGTGACCCGACAGGCTGGACGTGGAGTTCCGGCTTCTCCCACGAAGTCTCAACGCTAACGGAAGAAGACAGACTTTGACCAATAGAAGCTCATTAAATCAACATTTAAGACAGGGAGGGCTGGACAAAAAGCACCGGTTTGTTCTCGCCCTGGCCACCATTAGAGATCGAAGAGTTGGTGGCTGATTAGTCAATAACTCTCGAGACCCTTGGCCCTGGCCGTCGACGAAGTCGATGATGGATGCATGTTCTGAGAATTCTGGTCTAGAAAACGGTTCCGCTCCTCGCTAAAATCGTCACTTACGGGTCAGACCAAGGGTCGCGTGCGAAGAAGGGTCCGTCAATGCGGATGCACTTTTTAAATAAAATGGCAGAAACTAAGAAAATGGCTACATAGGAAGTATTTACTGTACGTAGGCAGGTAGGTGATTATGTAGTTCAGCTACGGATGATATGATTTATGTTCTCTGATGATCCTCCACAGAAAAAGCAATTGATGAGATCGACAAAGTACAAAAATACCACATACATATAAAGCAAGGAAGAAAAAACTTTCATGACCGGACGAGAGGGAGTTTTCAAAATTCGATGAAAGCTGATTGGTCGAGCCGAGCCAATATCAAGCTCTTCCAACGGGTTCTCCAAACGCCAGGACCAAGTGGTCTTGGTGCTCACAGCGCTGAATGTTCTGCTCATAGATGGATACATTATGCGAGCGGTGGGAATTCAAGCATCTATCGTTTCTAGGATCAATGATCGGTGTGAATGCGCGTGTAATAGACTAAGCAGTATGAATCGTTGCCACATGCATTAGATCCCCCCGCAAACAAAATGGTTGCATTCTTCTGTGTGTTTGTCACTCGCTTGTTCACCTGAAGCTCAACTCGTCACCTGGAAGCTTTGCCTCCGGAGGTTCTAGGGAGCTTCAGTGAGTAAGAGAAAAAGAGACGGGACGGGATGGAGATAACTTTGTTTACAGGTCCCAAGGCCCAAGCCTTGAGTCATTCCAGAACCTGCTTCTGTCCCCGATAAAGTCCAGGCACCCACAAGCTGGAAGAGCACACTTTAACCCCTGTCGACACCCACAGAAGAGCCACTGCGGAGTCTGGATAGGCCGCATCCAACAACGACCCGAACTCCGCGCCCCGACAAGGCCGCTATGGCCGCGCAGCCATCATCGATAGGTACTTGTAGCTACAGAGGTGTCCAAGTACCTTGTAGCGATAACAGACCGTGGAGGAAGCTCCTTCAGTGGATAGTTGACCGTAACAAGGTCCGTTGTGAGGGCTCCAGCGAGTGTTTCCCCACACTGACTCTTGTAAGCTGCCTCTTGACGCATACATTTTTCTACGTAACTGGGCAACTTTGGCAGTAAAAGTGTCGCCAGGGTATCCACTCCACTGCACCTCAGGCAAAGAGAAAAAAAGGCAGCCACTCCCCCGACCCTAAGGTCCGGGACCATGTCGAATATTCACCCTCGTCTTCCATCCCATCCATCCATTTCTAACACCCGAGGACAAGACAACCAACCCCAGACGACTTAATTTTTTCCCTCGTCTCTTTTTTCGATCTGATCTTTTCTCATTTCTTCACACATTCCCTCCCCCTTCATAATTATTCTATCAATCTGGTCTGCGCGTTTGTTTGACGGCGTCCTTGCTGTCAAATGAACCTGCAATTGATATTTCCTCTTTTTTTCTAATGTAAGTGCCACCTCAAAGTCCCATTGTCGCGTTTTGTTGGTTCACCACACACCACTGTTCCTCCACGCCTCCCCAGATCGCATGGCCCGACACAGATCTCATAATCGTTCCACTGCACTCCAGGTTTGGCATTGCTCAGGCACAATGTCAATGGCAGTCGAATTTACTTGAGACGCATCGTGATCACTCCCCTGATTGTTCTTGTTACTGACGTAGAGGTTCTATAGTCTCCTCTCATCCCCCCTGGGTGGTTTCTAAATGCCCACATACTCCAGCCTTTACTCGAATTTCGTCCGTCAAGGATCAACATTCGCAAAGTCTATCACAACACACGGTTACGCTCAATCCGTTGTTGCTGCCGCTCACCCTCACGTTCTCAACTCTCAGAACCGACCTAGCTTTGTACGACGAAAGACCAACCGACTTGGTCGCTTCTCCAACCTTCAGCTTCATTCTGCCTTCCACACTGAGCGCACAGCATCTTCGGGCCTCCCGTCTGTTGAGCATCGCCCCGCCCAGAACCATGGAGGTTTAGACGCGTACTTCGAGGCCCTACAGCACCAGCAGGCCACCGGTGAAATCGATTCCGAATGGACCCAATTCGATTTTCAGAAGAGCATCGAATGGAAGCCAACTCCTGCTTCCATTCTTACCAAGGACCAGGGACTTTCTAAAGATGTTCTTGAGGAGGCTTTGATTGAGGATGCTGAGGTCAAATCGAACCTGTCGATTGAGGATCAGGCAGCTCTTGCGCATATCGATGCTGCGCTCGAGAGGGAGATCGAGGTACGGAGCCTGCAGGAAGCAGCTGAGAATGCAGCTTCTGAAGGACGACCCGTGTCTAGTCTTGGCTTCAAGTCACGATCTCCAGCGGTTTCCAGGTCACAAACTCCAGCAAGTGTCGCTCGCAGCTTCACTCCTCCTGTGGACCCCCAGTCCCTATCTTACGCCGACCATCTTCACAAGCTAGCTGAGAATGGCCGATACGTTGAAATTCCCGCAGTCTTTGAGGCAATGCTGGCGACTGGCGTGCAGCCTATCGCTGGGGCCTACAATGCTCTCCTCCTGTCGGCTATACATATCCCCATGAAGAAGATCGAGATTGTATCCAAGGCCCTCGACGTTTATGCCGACATGCTTAGGAGGAAGGCTTCACCAGATGCCGAGACTTTTAACATTCTCGTTGGGCTCCTGGCATCCCGATGCCTCGAGGTCGCTGAGCTGAAGGCTACCTTGGAGGCCAAGCGAGTTCGGTTTGGTGGCATGGACCAGGTTGGCCAATTCATGCTTGCGTCTCATGAACTCGAGCATGCCATTCTTTGCGAGGACGACCGTCTCGATCTTGCAATCCAGCTGTTCGACACTTCAGTTAACACTGATGCCGCCAACTTCACCGCCGAGACTTACCACCAGCTTATTACGGCCTGTGCCAAAGACGGACGCGTCGATGACATGCTGCGTCTTTATGAGCACATGGAGGGAAGTCAAATCGTCCCTTATGCTGCTTTGTTTCCTACCATGATCACTGCTTTCGCCTCGTCCGGAGATCTGGTCAGTGCTGTCGAATGCTACAACGAATACCGCAACCTCGCCATTGCCCACGACGATGGAGAGACCACTCTCAACGACCGACTCGATGCTGAGGTTTATGCCGCGGTCATCAATGCCTACGTGGTCACTGATAAGATTGAAGGCGCCATGAAATTCTTTCAGAAGATCGTCGACCAATACGGCGTCCGCGCTGCTGATATTAAGGATGCTTTGATCACTACCGGTTTCGTCAAGGGTTTAATTACCCGTGGTATCTACCAGGAGGCTTTAGAATGGGCTCGGTCCGTCGCGGATGAAGCTCGTGCCAAGGCTATGAGTGAGATTGCAACTATTGCTGCCGACAAGGGCGATACAGACACCGCAGTCGCCGCCTACAGTGCCATGCCTCCTTACGTGGACGATTTGATTACTCCCGCGACCGCTCTCCTCGCTATGAATGTCCGCCAGACCGATGTTGTCGGTGCTTCCAAGTACTGGCAAGTCCTATGCAACCCCGGTGTGCAGGTGGATCTTACTTTCATCGAGCCTACAGCTATGTATGCAGTGGCCATGATTGGATCTGGCCAAGTTGCCGAGGGATTGGCACAGTCCGAGATGATGTTCCAGCGTATTCGCGACTCTGTTTCTCAGACCCAACCTCATCTTGTCGAAGAGGTCGATGAGGGAGTCGAATTCGTGACTCGATTCATGGAGACTCGTGGCATCCCTGATCCCCGTGAGGTTCCTTCTCACGTTGCCAGTTTTCAGCCGATGACCGCTTCTGCTTACCTGTCGACTCCTGCAGTTTCCACCTTCGAGGATACCTACGACCCTTACGCCCACAACACCGACTTCAAGGGATCCTCCCTTATTGCGGACGATCTTGAGGGCAACCATGGTCGTAAGGGACCTCGTCTTAGTGAGGCACTGAACCGATTCCGCAACATTCGACGTGCTGGCCGACATCCTCGTTACATTACCTACGCCAAGCTTATTTCTGCTGCTGCTCGTGATGGCAAGTTCGATCTTTGCCATGACATTCTTAGCATGGCTCGCACTGATATGCCAATCATGCCCCAGTATGCTGTTGTTCGTTATGGATGGTCTAGCATTCTTGACGCCATGGTCGGCGCTTGTCTGACCGTGGGTAACCGTGGACGAGCTGAGCAATTTCACCAGGAGCTGTTGGAAATCGGCGCTAGCCCTTCTGCCAACACTTTCGGTCTCTACATCACCACCCTGAAGGATTCGACTAAGACTTTTGACGAGGCTTCCGAAGCTGTCCGTATCTTCCACCGGGCGAAGGCTGAAGGTGTCGAACCCAGCTCATTCTTGTATAACGCTCTCATTGGTAAGCTCGGAAAGGCTCGCCGCATCGACGACTGCCTCTTCTATTTTGCTGAGATGAGAGCTCTTGGAATCAAACCTACATCGGTCACCTATGGTACCATTGTCAATGCACTCTGCCGAGTCAGTGATGAGAAGTTTGCTGAAACACTGTTCGATGAGATGGAGGCGATGCCCAACTACAAGGCTCGTCCTGCTCCTTACAACAGTATGATGCAATTCTTCCTGACCACAAAGCGAGACAAGACAAAGGTCTTGGCTTACTACGAGCGCATGAAGGCCAAGGGCATTGCCCCTACCGCCCATACCTATAAGCTTCTGGTCGATACTCATGCTACTCTTGATCCTGTTGACATGGATGCTGCCGAGGAGGTTCTCGGTATGATTCGTGCCTCTGGTCAACGCGTTGAGTCTGTTCACTATGCTTCTCTCATTCACGCTAGGGGATGTGTCCTCCACGACATGGAAGGTGCCATGAAGATGTTTGATTCTGTTGTCAAGGAGTCTCTTGTTCCCATTAGTGCCAGCTTGTATCAAGCCCTGTTTGAGGCCATGGTTGCCAACCACCAGGTTGCTGCTTCTGAGCCTGTGCTTGCTCACATGCGAAGCAAGGGCGTGGAACTAACTCCTTACATCGCCAACACTTTGATTCACGGCTGGGCTGCTGAGAAGAAGATTGACAAAGCTCAAGGTATCTACGATGCTGTTGGCCGAGAGAAGCGCGAACCTAGCACATACGAGGCTATGACCCGCGCTTATCTGGCTGTTGAGCAGCGAGAGGAGGCCAAGGGCGTTGTCGGTGAGATGCTCACCCGCGGTTACCCCAGTGCCGTCGTTAACAAGGTCCTGGAGCTTCTTGGCGGAGGACATGACGTTTCGGAATAGACGACTGTTACGATCTGGGATTCGTGATGAGAGTGTGGTAATGTTCATTTAATGTTGGCGTAATTTGTTTGATACCCTATTATACTGGTTGGAAGGCGGGATTGGGTTGGGATGGGTTGGGCTGGTTGTCTTTATACAGGGAAGGCATTTTTATGAAATGTCATACTCGAGAGGTTCTGGATCTTCTTGGGCCCTGGAAAGGGACGGCGTTTGGGAATCAAAATGGGACTTACGTGGAGCGTTTGCCTCTGAATGATTGAGTTTAGGGGCCGAACGTTCCCTGGATAGATCATCACCACTCCAAGAAAGGGAAATCGTTATATTACATTACATTTCAGCAGCATAGAGGGACCAAAAGAGCCAGGGAACAGGGCCAGCTGTGAGGAGAGATGAAGGCCAAGAAGAGAATTGGTCCAAGGAAAAGCAGAGCATGTGGTCCTGCTGCTTGTACCACCAATACAATACAAGAAACGAAGAAATGACAATTTTGTCATCAAACAAAGCTGTCCTTGTAGTGATGCGATTTGAGCATATGAAGTTTTGGTGGTTGTGTCCAAAGGTGCCATATCCTGACTGGGACACGCAGTAACATGAGACTTTTATCATTTGACTGCATGACGTCTAATAATTGGCATCATCACGATGCTGTTGGTGTTCTTTTGGTTGGAACTCTGATGAACTCTGCTGTTATTGGGTGATTGTCTGTCTTGTGGCTATGAATAGCTCACAGTGTTAAAATCGCAAACACTGTACAGTCTAGAAATGAGGCCCCGCTGGGGTTTAATGATTCTCTCATCCGTTGGGTTGCGTTGCTCATGCATTCAAAGTAAGGAGCTTACTCACGACTGAGAGAGTGACTGTTTGCATTGTCTGTTGCTCAACCAAACCACCTGAATATTTAACGTCTCTCATTTTTTGACCATTTAAGGCTTCTTATATAAATATCACATATACAATGACCCTCCACCACCCCACCATCGCTGTCTCAGCTCCCGGCAAGGTCTTCCTCGCTGGCGGATATCTCGTACTGGACCAGGAGTACACGGCTTTTGTATTCGGCCTCGACGCTCGTATCAATATTATTGCTGGGGACATTCATACGACTGCTGGCGTTCAGCTCACTGAGATTGTGGTTGATAGTCCGCAATTCCTCGAGGCTCAATGGCGGTATGGTTATCACCTGGCTGGTGAGGGAGGAGGTATCAAAGTTACCCAGTTGCAGGTGTAAGTGACTTTTTCTCCATATGAATGAGTGAATAATGTGAGGCTGTGTCCCTGCCGATGAAACTGGATGAGATACCAGTCCTCAAAGCGATAGATGAAATCATCACATAAGCAAGGCCAACTCCTCACAGGAATCTTTATCTTATACGCAATTACTTCATCTTACTCACTTATCAGTAGCGGAGCACAAATCAATCCCAATCCCTTCGTGGAGACAACTCTCAGCTATGCACTCACCTACATCGACCGAGTGGCCAAGCATCGTCCTAGTCACAGCATGGCCTCCGCTCGTCTCATCATTCTCGCAGACAATGATTACTACTCGCACTCTGAATCCGAGAGCACACGTCAAGGGCGCTTTGCCAAGTTCCCCGTGACCTTGGGAGATGCTAATAAGACGGGTCTTGGCTCATCTGCTGCTCTCGTCACCTCACTAACTGCTGCCCTCCTGGCTCACTACCTACCAGAAGACCTCTTCAATCTTCAGTCTGACCAGGGCAAGAGGACGCTTCACAACCTGGCTCAGGCTGCCCATTGTGCTGCGCAAGGTAAGGTCGGTTCGGGATTCGACGTTGCAACCGCTGTCTACGGGTCTTGCAGATACAGACGTTTCTCTCCCGAGACACTGTCTTCAATTCCCGAGCCCGGTGCGGCCGGATTCGCAGACGCGTTGGTCAAGCTCGTCGACGGCGAGTCTGCTTGGGATGTAGAGGTTCTCAAGGATGCAGTGATCATGCCCAAGGGCGTTGTTCTGCGTATGTGCGATGTGGACTGTGGAAGCAAGACGGTTGGCATGGTCAAGAAGGTCCTCAAGTGGAGGTCATCGAATCCAGAAGAGTCAAAGAAGCTTTGGGACGAGCTCCAGAAGCGCAATGAGCAGTTAATTGCTACTCTCAATGCCGGGGACGTCGAGAATCTGCCGGGGAAGATCACCGCTGTTCGAGAGCTGATTAGACAAATGGGTAGCGCCAGCGACGTCCCCATCGAGCCCGAAAGCCAGACAGAGCTCCTCAACGCCCTCAGCACCGTTGAAGGGGTCTACGGCGGTGTCGTCCCCGGTGCGGGCGGCTACGATGCCCTAGCTCTCCTGATGAAGGATGATGAGGAGACGAAGCAGCGAGTTGGGGAGTTCCTGGACAAGTGGGCTAAGGAGAAGGGTACAAAGGTCAAGCTACTAGGCGTTAAGGGGGAGATGGAGGGAGTCCGCACCGAGAGTCTGGACGTGTACGCCGGTTGGATCTAAAAGATTAGCAGTAATCTAGAATATAGTAGCGAGAAGCGAGGATGGACGCATGCGTGCATGTATGCATGTCTTAGACCTTCAAATGAAACAACATGTCACTCTCCCCGTCAACGACATTGTTCCGTTCACATTCCTAACAGAGACTGGTACAGCTTAGCACAAAACCCTTAATTTAGGGGTATCGGCGGGAGAAGTTGAGAGCAGTAATGTCGGTGAAAGAATTAATCAGATTAGATTACGCCGGGTATGATGATATTCTGTAATGTTGCCTTTGCCGTTGCCGTTCCCGTGGTCCCGTAGATGCCCAATTCTCCATGATCCGCCCAATTTCGTTACCGTTCCATTCCAATCCATTCCATGTGTATCGTCCAGCTGTTCCTTTCCATAGACCCAATCCAGTGTTGTGTTTCCTTTCTTAAGACGCCCCTGATAAAACCTCTAATAGCGGTAAAAAACAATAGTAATGGTTAGTGTCCGTACTCGATCAGTGGAGGCTGTCGGTGGACGAAAGAGAAGTGGATGTTGGGGCAGTCTTGATGGGTGGTCGGACTGGATGGGAGAAGAGGCTCGAGGTTGAACAGGGTGAGCGAGGGGCGGTAGGGCTGGGAGGGTCTGCGATGCCAATTCGACTGGCGGCGGCTTGTTCTCGAAGCATAGAGAGTCTTTGTACTGTTAGTTATCAATCTTGTAGTGGTTGAACAAGTATTGGCTTACTGCTCCTCTGAGACTCCTGGGAGGTTGACTGGGTTCTTTTCGAAGCCAAAAGGTGCAGACTGAAAGATAGAGGGTTAGCCAAGAACAAGATGGTTTGATAGTATAGACATGACATACAATCTCCATGTGGCGCTTTTCCTTACGGCGTCGTTGGCGAACCATTGTTTGGACACGCTCGCACAGCGTCTGGAAGTCATCCGAGATATGCATCTTTGAAGATCGAAGTCGATTAAAGGGAAGATTAAAGCACCGAGGATCACGTCTCTCGGAAGGATAAACGGCAACGGATCCCATCAAGACGACTTTGAGGGTTGAAAGGGTTCTTATATAGAAAGAGCCCCAAAAAGTTGGTTGGTTTGCAGTTATAGTAGTTGTGAGTGAGTATGTGGAGAGTTGTTCTAGAGTTGGGGAAGAAGCAAAGATGGAACGAGGCAAGCCGAGATGAGGTTTAAAAGAAGGGTTGGGAGACAAGAGGCTGACTGAAAAAGGTACGAGATTGGAATTCTTGTATGAGAGAGAGGAAAAGGCGGGAAATTAAAAAAGAAGCCTCGTTTTTTTCTTTAAATTCACGGTCTAGAGGAGGACAAAGAAGTGGATGTCAGATGGGGAAAGGCATGTATGTGGCTCTTTAGTGGTGGTGTAGGAGAACGAGCGAGTGAGTGGTTGGTGGAGTTAAACTCTGGTATGTTTTTGATACAAAGAGGATCATCCGAGTCTCAGGTACGAAGAGAGAGTTGAGGTATGTAAGGCAGATAAGATGGGGAGGGGACGAGGTTGAGAGGAGAGAATGTGTATAAGTGAAAGACAGTCAAGTCAGTCTGGAGGTTGGTCTGTAATAAGCCTCACAGGACAGGACAGGACAGGACAGTTAATGAAGGAAAGGAATGTGATGGTTAGAGAGATGTAACAGCACAAGAACGGAACAAGAAATTAGCAAGAGGAGGATATGTACATTTGTATTAATTAAATATACGAGACTGAACAAAGGGAAACCAAAAAAAAAGGAAAATTACCTATCCAAGAGATGACTGCAGATGCAGACAACACATGCAACACAACGCACACTTGCATGCAAGCACGCACGCACGCACGTACACACACACAGTGAAAACAGGCAAATCAGCAGTGACAAACCGCCCTGAACCGTCTAAGCGCCAGGGGTCAACGCTACGCTGCCGTTTCCTTCTGGAATGTATCCAAGTCACTGGAATTCCAGCGTCTCGGGTCCTGTGCAAACCCGCCACCAACAACCTATAGTACTGGACTACAGCACCTAATTTTGGGGCCAGGGGAGGGTGAATGTCTCAGCTGAACGACGCTGCATGGGTGCGACGGGATAGTAGAGCAGAGCAGAGCACAGGAAAAAAAGGGCCGCAAGGAGAACCTAACGTGGGAGACTATATCGAGACTAACGTAAAAGTGAGTGGCATTTTACCATAGTAGAGACGAGAAAGTGCACGGTTGCAATTAAATCATGTCCTTTGTGTGGGATTTATTGCCTCTGATAAATTACGTCCATGTACAAGGGGGTCGAATATCATATACTCAATGCCTCTCGCGTGGCGCCCCAAGCCTAATCTCGTGCAACACCAACAAAGGGAGGCGGGAAAAGTCGCCAACTCAATCCAGGGCGAGGAAATAAAACAGTTATTGAATAGCTTCAGCAGTTTTCTCCTCTGTTACTTCGTTAGTCACTTTACCATCAGTGACTAGGTACCTAAGTAAATTACCCGTACAAGGCCACGTAGTGTCAGTTGTCGCAGATTGTTCTACTCACCGTAGAGATTACCGAATGCAGCAATCCCTCATCAACTCAACATTCCCCAGAACGACCAAAACGTGCCTCTTTTTGTCTTGGTCGCCCGTTATCGAAAACGTCTCGTCTCACCCGCTTCTGCCCTGCTCTGCTCTGCCCTGCCCGCCTCGCCAGGGGAGACACTTCCCAGAGACAGTCGCTAAGAGAAATGATGTGCACTCAAACCACGGTACTCCGTTCTTAATCATGGCAGTATCAGATTGTTTGCAGCGAGTGTTTGATTCATGTCAACACAGACCGTCGTCTCATTATTCAGAGTCAGTCACCTTGACCGGGTTCGATCAACAATGGCGACCTCTCTATCTAGTTTAGTTTGGGTAGTCCTTCAGGTGGTAGCTCTTGAGCTTCACAAACTGATCAAATCCAAACTTGCTGAGTGTCTGTCCCTTGCCTGAGTTCTTCCAGCCAGTCCATGCCAGATCCTATTGTCGGTCAGTCAGTAATCACGTAATGCAGAGACCCTTTGTGCTTGGACCAGAAAACGTACCGGTGCCGGATAATCGCATCTGTTGACAAATACAGTGCCGGCTTCCACATGCTCGGCAAGCTGGTATCCTTTGTCTGTGTCCTTGGTCCAGATGCTGGCTGTCAGACCAAACTCGCTGTCGTTCATGTACTTGACGGCCTCGCTGTCATCCTTGACCTTCATAACAGGAACTGTATCTTTTTGTCAGCAAACCGTCTTTAAACTGTCGTCGGAGATCTTTACTAATTGGGGCAAACGACTCCTCAGTCATGACCCGCATGCTGTGGTTGACGCCAGTCAGAAGGGTGGGTTTCACAAAGTTACCCTTGGTAGGAGGGTTGCTGAAAGTCTCGTTTTCGGGAGTGGCATCCTTGGCACCACTGTCGACGGCATCCTTAACATGTTCCTCGGCAGTCTGCTTTGATCGCTTCGAAACGACAGGTCCCAGCTGAGTCTCCTTGTTAAAGGGATCGCCGAGCTTGTAGCTCTTGAGCACCTTTTGCACGGCCTCAACAAACTGATCGTGAATCTTCTCATCCACATACACACGCTCGATAGAGCAGCAGCTCTGGCCAGAGTTGAAGATGGCACCGTCAACAATCTCTGCAGCAGCCCAATCAACATCCACATCTGATCGAACATATGCTGGGTCCTTGCCACCCAACTCCAGACCGACATTTACAATGCGGTCAGACGCAGCTTGTTGCACAGCGAGACCTCCAGCGACAGAGCCGGTGAAACAAACTAGGGCGATCTTGGGATCGCGCACAATGGTCTCCATAAGAGTGGGAGAGCCGCAGTGGAAGTACTGGCAAACGCCATCAGGCAAGCCCGCCTCCTTTAGGAGATCGGTAACCCGTTCCACGATGGTAGGTGTCTGAGGTGAGGGCTTGAGGATTACACTGCAGCCTGCAAGAAGAGCGGGAATGAGAGAGTTGACCAGAATAAGGTAAGGGTACTGTGCAGAGTCAGCAACGATGCTTCTGGTCCAGCGGGACGAGGCCAGCACTTACGTTCCACGCAAAGATGATGAGTACAGGTCCGACAGGGACCTTTCGGATGAAACGCTTGAAGCCCTTCTCGGGCTCGCCGTCGGTGTCCTTGAGGGCCTCATCACTAATCTTGAGGAGGTATTCACCTCTCTTGACAGCTGTGGCGACCTCTCCCGGTGTGTAAGAGATGGGGCGGCCCATCTGAACGGTCAACTCTTCACCGAGCTCATCCTTCTTAGCCAAGAGGCCATCAAGGAACTTGCGAACAATAGCTTGACGCTCCTTCAGCGTTGTCTTGCGATAGCTCTGGAAAGCCTCAGTGGCGACCTTGGGGAGAGACTCAAGGTCAGCTTGAGAGGCGCCATTCCTGGTAAGGATGGGCTCGTTTGTGTTTGGGGAGATTGTGGTGATGACTTCGAGAGACATTGTGTGGTATAATTAGGTATGTGTGAGGAAGAGTAGTGAGATTGTAGTGACAGATCGTGGACGAGGTTATATCTTTGTAGCTGGCCACTTTTTTGAAGTGCAAGTGGAGTATATGAGATGCCTGGTCATGACGGGAGCGAACTGTACGTGTAGGTACTTGTACTTTCTATCGTCCATGACGGACGGCGGTTGGCGGCTCGCGGCTCGCGGTGCTTCAGTTGCCCCACGTATTGGATACCGACCAACATAGCCCGAACTCGGCGGCTTCAACCCCGCTACAATTTGATAAGACATGATACATAATTTAGTTGGGAATATCTAGTGATCCCATGATACTACCGGTATCAAGATATCGAGACCCGAATTAAGTCTATTCTCACTCTCAAGAACAGTCATGACCATAACGATACGAAGCCCCATGATAAGACTTTGTTTCATATGAGCTTAGACGACAAAGGTTTTGGATGCCAAGTACATTGGGGTGAACGTTTTAAGTCAATTCGACTACCGCACAGAGCTAAGTACTGTACTGGGCACACGTAGTTCACATCAAGCATCATGCTTCCAGAAATACCATGCCTTTACATCAAATGGTACTATTCCTTAACCTGCTGTAACGCTCTTCTCGAACAATTCTTCCCCCAAAGCCTCTTATCAGTGACGTCGTTGGCTACCCCTCCAAATCACATGACCGTCTCCAACTCAACCTCAGATCCCTGCAGTCTAGCGCGGCGACAGCTTATCTTATCAGCAAGGGACTACTTTTTTTTGACATTGGATTCTCCAGCCTCACATTGGACACAGCTCAAGCTCAGTGCTGCCAATTGCATTCATCATGGCACCCGAAACCAAAAACGACTTTCTCGATACAGCCGATAGCGACGAGGAGAACGATGTTGGCTACAATTCTGAGGATGATGATATGAAAAAGGGTGGCCGAGGCGCCAAGCGACGGAAACTTGACTCGGACGACGAAGATGATCTGGGTAGCGATATCGAGCGCGATGCCAGCGACGACGAGGACGATCCGGCTGGAAAGGATGTAGAGAAAATAGAAAAGGAAGAGGAGGGGGATGACAAACCGGAAAAGCCAAAGCGCAAGTTAAAAGACACAACTCCGACAGAGCTGCCCGATGTCACAAGGACATTGACAAAGAAGAACCTCGTCGCCTCCGAAGCCGCCATCAAGAAGTCAGGCGTCGTCTACCTCTCCCGTATACCACCTTTCATGAAGCCCGCCAAGCTGCGCTCTCTCCTCGAACCCTACGGCACCATCAATCGCATCTTCCTCGCCCCTGAAGACCCAGCCTCACATGCTCGTCGCGTTCGCGCTGGAGGTAACAAGAAGCGATCTTACACCGAAGGATGGGTCGAGTTCACAAAAAAGAAGGACGCCAAGGCTGTATGCGATCTTCTCAACGCACGCACCATTGGTGGCAAGAAGGGGAGCTACTACCACGACGATTTATGGAATCTTCTATACCTCAAGGGTTTCAAATGGCACAACCTCACAGAACAGATCGCTGCTGAGAACGCTGAGCGCGCTAGCCGCATGAGAGCCGAGATCAGCAAGTCGACAAAGGAGAACAAGGAGTTTGTCAGGAACGTGGAGAAGGCAAAGATGCTGGACGGTATGGAAGCCAAGGCAAAGGCCAAGAAGAGGAAGGCAGATGGCGATGGCGATCGAGAGGGAGAGGACTCGGTGCGACAAGTCAAGAGATCGTTCAAGCAAGTTCCTCTGGCGAAGAAGAAGACGGAAGTGGAAGACCAACCAGCCGAGGTGACGAGGGTACTGAGCAAGATTTTCTGATCTGTATAGCCGTTATTATTTTGCACTTTTGTCTATAATACCTGATTTGATCAAAACCACGACTTTTGAAAATATATAATCCATTCAAGGCCATCCAATGATTGGCGTGACCCAAATCTCATGGAGCCAAGTGGACCCTGAACTTTATGACTCTTGAGGAAAGAATGCCACTTGACTTGCATTTTCCATTTTTTTGCCCCGCGCCTGCAAAAAATATCCTTTCTGCAACCGATAAGCGCTTATCAAGCGGCGGCGAACCAAATTCTCCCACTCTAGGATTTCCAAGAGTCACTGAACATCATTCATTTCCACCCAGGCAACACCATCAAATTTCACACGACATCGTTGCCCAGCATGTCGATGGATCTGGATGATCAGCCTATCTCTATAGCCCCTGCCTCTCAGCAGCAGGGCGCTGCTACGTGAGTCTTGATCTTACTTCACCACCCCGCACTCGTTCTGTCTCTTGGGCGCAATACTAACTTGAGCCCCTTCAGTATTCTCTGCTGCAACTGTGGTGCCCCGATCGATGGAACCGCCTCCAGCGGCGCTCTCTGCTACGACTGTATCAAGCTCACGGTCGACATTTCCCAAGGCGTCCAGCGAGAGGCGACGCTCAACTTCTGCCGAGACTGCGACCGATGGCTCATGCCCCCCAACAGCTGGATCGTTGCCGCCCCCGAATCCCGCGAATTGTTAGCCATGTGCCTCAAGAAACTTCGAGGTTTGAACAAAGTCCGTATCGTGGACGCGAGCTTTATCTGGACTGAGCCTCACTCGCGACGAGTCAAGGTCAAGATCACAATCCAGGATTCCGTCCAAGATGGTATGCTGCTTCAGCAGAGTTTCGAGGTTGTGTATGTGGTGGCGTACCAGCAGTGCCCTGAGTGTGCCAAGTCGTACACTGCCAACGTTTGGCGGGCTGCTGTCCAAGTTCGTCAAAAGGTCCTTCACAAGCGAACTTTCCTCTTCCTCGAGCAGCTTATTATGAAGCACGGCGCACACAAAGATACACTCAACATTCGGGAGGCCAAGGATGGTATCGACTTCTTCTTCGCCCAAAAGAACCAGGCTGAGAAGTTCATCGACTTCCTCAACTCTGTGGTGCCTGTCAAGGTGAAGGCGTCGCAGGAACTCATCTCTCACGATACCCATACCTCCAAGTCGTCGTACAAGTTCACGTATTCGGCCGAGCTGGTGCCTATATGTAAAGACGACTTGGTCGCTCTGCCCATCAAGATGGCCAAGCAAAGCGGCAATATTTCACCTCTCCTCCTCTGCCACAAGATCGGTACCTCTGTGTACCTGTTGGATCCTCAGACTCTTCAGACTTGCGATATCAGCTCACCAATCTATTGGAGAGCTCCTTTCCTATCTCTCACTGATACACATGAACTCGTTGAGTTCATTGTCATGGATATCGACCGCACAGCAACCCAGAAGGGCAAATGGACGCTTGCCGAAGCCACAGTCGCTCGTGCCTCAGATCTTGGTTCAAATGACCGAACATACTTCACAAGGACTCACTTGGGTCGACTCCTCCAGCCCGGTGATTCTGCTATGGGTTACCTGCTGGCCGGAACCGTTTTTAACAACACCGAATATGAGAAGATCGAGAGCTCCAACACATACTCATCGAGAATCCCTGACGTGGTGCTAGTCAAGAAGCACTATCCCCGCCGCAGAAAGAACCGGAAGAGAAACTGGCAGCTCAAGCGTATGGACAAGGACGAGGGCGAGCTTCTTCCCAAGAAGGCAGACCAAGAACGCTTGGATCAAGAGTACGAGCAGTTCTTGCGAGATGTCGAGGAAGACGAGGAGCTCCGTGCTACGCTCGCCCTGTATAAAGCTAAGAAGAGAGCCGAGGAGGAGATGAGTGTGGCTGAGACTGAAGAGGATGATGAGGCACCTCACGTTGATATGAATGAGTTGCTGGATGACTTTGATGAGCTTACAATGGAGGATCGGCCAATGCAAGAATAGGGCTTACATGAATGAAAAGAACTGATTTGATTTCCAAGCAATAAGACTCTGTTGGACCACTGTGTTGAGATTTCGTGATAGTGAATGTGCTCAGATGAATGAAGGAATATCGTCGAGTGATGGTTTAGAAGGTGTTTTCTCTTCGGTTCTGCGGAACTGTTCCCTTGACTTCTGACGCTGAAGTCTTCGTTTGTTGATCCCAAAAGGATCGTCGTCATCGATGTCTTCTTCAATGTCTCGGCTTTTGGTTACCTTACGTGCTTCGCTCCCCCCAGGTACTGTTGTTGGTCGCTTAACGCTAGAGCCCGGCCTCGAAGTTGTGCTCATAGCTGACTTCAGTGTGCGAGGAGTACTAAACGCCGTCCGTGGAGTTGATCGTGGCATTACTGGACTGGATGTATGGGTCGTCCGTGCTGCCTTTGTAGCTGCAGTGCGCGAAGGCGTAGCCAGATCCAAGTCATTTCCATCGTCAGTCTCATCGTCATCGCCCAAAGGCATCTGCCTCTTCTTTGCTGAAGATGAATTGGACCCTTGCTTTAATCGTAGCGGACTAATCTTCTGTGAATTGAAACCCGCTGAAGCTCTCGTTGCTGCGGTATCAGCTAGACCTGTTGATATCCACTTGTGCTCCTTTCTGGGACTCTCCATGAGACCTTGCAGACTTGACCCTACGTAAGGGGAGTCCTTCTTCTCATTTGCGTCAGTACCTAAGAGCTTGCGTTGTTTGGCTTTGCGGCGAACGTCCTCCTGGCGATGTCTTGTAAGAAGGGTTGGCGCGCCGATTTCAGGCCTTTCAATTTCACGGATTGTGTCTGCGTTTTGGTGTTTAGCCAAATTCTTCAAACGGTTGTATTCAGAAGTATGAATGTGAAGTGTGAATTGGTGAGCCATGTTGACGAACTCGTCTTCCACTATGCGATATCTGTCATCGTGGTCGAGACCTGGTCTCATGAATCTGAGTCTGGTTAGCTTTTGGTATGAGTGTGAGTTTGGTAGTGAGACGGACCTTTCTTTAGGTGGCTCTGGTGGAGGCGAGGTTGAAGGACTGCGTGTGGCATCTGCATGATATTGTCGGTTTCTTTGCGGTTTTGATGAAAGTGTTGAGTCTGGAATACCTTCTGCCTCTATCACGCGCTCGCGACGCGGTTTCTTACGGGAAGCTGAGGCTGTGCCTGGACAGGGCGCTCGTGATGGTGTGGGTAGTGGACTGTCCAACTTCACTGGAGTTTTCCTTTCAGGGCCCGAAGCAGTCGAGGAAGTCTTCCATGGTAGTTTTCTGCCCATGGCTGAAGTTCATTATTGGTGAGGTTGAGAGTGTAGCTGGATAGTTATGAGTGGTGGGGGTTGCTACTTTAGGCAGCGCAGTTGAGCTAAACGAGAGCTACCTTGCACTTATACCATCAAACTCAAATGGAGTAAGAGAGCATACGACTCAACATCTCTCATAAAATTTAGATATCAGCAGCAGTAATAGTCAGGTTAAGCAAGCTCGTATATTGTTTCTCCTTCTTATTAGCCTGTAAAATGGAAGAGATGCAAGATCGCCTTTGCCAGTGAAAGAGACAGAATGTTTCTCACTTTACATAGACAAGTAGGTTGATCTAACGACGCCAGAAAACAATGCTGGAGCAAGACTGATACAAACGTCTAAACGCGCTTGTCTGTTTTCTCATAACACTTTGTTAAATCAGAGGCTGAATGTGTGCCATGTTAGACAAGCATGCTAGAAAACCAATGCTGTTTGCCTCAGCATTGCCCATATACATTCTTTTTTCAATCTGCTTGCTGTATCGAGCACTCCTCTATCGCATATATAAAAGAGAGAATTGTTCACGATAGCTTCCTGTAATGTTTTCTCAAGTAAATCAGCATGAAGGCTAGACCCTACCGCTCAATCTTTGTTATACTTAACGCAATCTGAAAATATCTAAGCCTATAACTTATTACCGAATATCTGAATGATGTATATGAGCAACAAATCACCGTATTTTGTTATCTGGCATACTATTAGGAAGATGTGGTATGACAGAGACTTGTAAGTCGCATAGGTGCGCTCTAACTCCTGCAAATGAAGGGGCCAATATAACTTTGGAGTCTCTTCAGGATGGATAAAGCTCTAATCATCCTGGATCTGTCTTGAACCACACGGCCCTTATCATAGGGCACGGCAAGCTATTCTGTAGGGCGAGTATGCTGTTAGCTGTAGTCGTTAATCTTTATCAAGATTGTGACCGCCCACTGAAGCCCATATCATTCCAAGAGTGGATTACCAGGTTAGAAAAAGCCGCCTGCCTTAAGTCAGTTTCTCAATTCTTGTATAATCTGAAGCCACTCATCGTTCCTGTTTAATACCCTTAAGCACATATTTCATTGCGGCGGCACCAAGTGTATGCTATGCGGTGGCAGCTCTGTCTAAACACTACCCAACGCGGCTAAATGGCCATCTTGATGATTCCTCAGCTAGCTCCCTAGAAGCTTAACTACCTAGAAATCGGATTCCCAATTCTGCATGTCTAGCCGAACTCTAGACTGGCCAAGGTATCTAGAAACAAGGCCCAGATAACGAAACGGTCATGTGCCCTACGCCATTCCTCTCACCGGACTATTTCCATCTTGACCATATCCATACGCAAGGTACATCCTCAATTGCGAGACCTAACTAACGTTTCTCTTACCCCATGATATGGATCCCAAACCCTTTCCCTTACTCCAGGACTGGCACACACACACACCCTCCCCCGGTATCGGACAAATCCCGTCGATAGTCTCGAGATTCCCCAAGTTCCTCAATGTACCTTTTGGCTGACCCGCTGCAGTGGATACGCAATTGTGTAATAGCCCAAGGCATGATTCACAGTTTTTGACTCTACGATACAATTGCTTCAGTTAACTTCGTGATACTCGGGGCTTGCCGGGGCTCTGTATGGATTCTATGTTGTAAAGCTGCCTGTCTCATGACATAAGGGAAACTGAGCAAACAGCAAGTTATTGCAGACCTCAGCTTTTCTTCAAGACGTGCTCACCGTTTCCCTAGTCAATGCATCGCTTCGAGACTCCGTCTCCACCGTCAAAAACTTCCCTTCCGCCGGTTTCCCCCATATCTTTTCTTTCATGACTGACCTTGGACGGTATCAAGGAATTGGTTACTACACGCCCCCCCTGGTCCCCGGACAAGCGAGCGGCTCCCATGCGGGGAAAGGATAAAAATTGCATCGCGACATGCGGGGGTGGACTCTCCATGAAAAAATACCAGACAGTTTCTTTTTTCTTCCCCAGACGGGAGATAGTGGCAGGGGAGAAAGGGAGTGCGCGGCAATTCCCTTCCCCTTCCCATACCCTCCCTTCACGGTGAATCGGCGTCTCGACACCGCGCGCCGCCGATAGATACCACTGAAGCCCGGAGAACACATAGAGAAAGACTGCAGCCTTCTACCCCGAGACCGCGAGGTTTCCCCGAGTTCTATCTTATGGAGGTCGCCCAGCCTCTTCTTGTCGAGTTGTTCTGCGGGATCCTCGTGCTTGCGTCCGTTTATGGTTACTGCTACAGCAAGAATAGTAATTTTACCTAATTAAGCAGGAAGTTTCTGTTTTTCCAAGGTGAGAGGCGGGCCAATCACAGACTCGTATTGGATATCGCATATCGCCCTTCTTTAAGCGGCATCAAGGTGTTCATGCTATCTGCGGGTCAAGGTCTGGCGTACACCAAGATAGCACCATCGATCAATGATAACCAAAGGAAGTACGCTATCTTGAGCTCTGTCCTACTGCATCGTCATCACACGACATCACTTATAGAAAGATAGATGGAACCAAGTAGATGAGTATGCAAATGCATTGGCTTGCAGTCAAGGTATATTAAAAGCTGTCAACAGCATGCATAAACGAAGATAGTCCAGTGCTTTTTGCAAAGTCTCCTTCATGATAGGTGCGATGATAATGGTAAAAGCTGTAATCCCAACGCCGAGTTTCTTCCAGGGTCTTGTATTCGACCACGTCCCATGACTTTCATACCAAACACTCAACTTCTACCTCAATCTATACAGATCTAAGCAGACTCCCTTACTACCTTGTCGACAGCCTTGGCAAAGTAGTCGACATTGTTGTCGTTGAGGCCAGCCATGCTGATACGACCGTTCTTGGTCATGTAGATGTGGAATTCTTCTCGGAGCTTCATCACTTGTGACTCGCTCAGACCAGTGAAGCTGAACATGCCGATCTGATCCGTGATGTGGTTCCAGGTTCCAGGGGTCTGGAGCTCCTCAAGCTTGGCTCGTAGAGTATCGCGCATGCTAATGATGCGGCCTGACATTGTGCGCAGGTTCTCTTCCCACTCGGCGAAGAGGTCGCGATCGTTGAGAACAGTGCTGACGATGCGAGCACCATACAAGGGAGGGTTGGAAATCTCGGAGCGCTGGAGAATAGCTAGTTGGGAGCCGATACGAGTGATTGTGTTGGAGGCATCACCGGCGGGGGCGGTAACGGCGTGGAAGCAGCCGGCACGCTCGCCATAGAGACCAAAGTTCTTGGCGAAACTCTGGGCAACAACAAGCTCGAAGCCCTGCTCGACAAAGTATCGGATAGCCCAGGCATCGCGGACGAGATCACCAGAGGCAAAGCCTTGGTAAGCAGTATCAAAGAAGGGGAAGTGGTTTCGCTCCTTCATGAGAGCAGCAATCTCAGTCCATTGCTCTTGGGTAGGGTCAACGCCAGTGGGGTTATGTGCGCAAGCATGAAGAACGAAGACAGATCCCTCAGGAGCAGACTTGAGAGTCTGCTTGAAGCCCTCGAAATCAAGACCCTTGGTCTCCTTGTGGAAATAAGGGTAGGTATCAATTGAGTGGCCGACGTTCTTGAAGATTTGGTGGTGATTCGCCCAGGTGGGATTTGACAGGTAGACTGTGCGGTTGCCCTTGTAGAACCTGGCTAGGAAGAGAGCACCCAAGTGCACGGCACCGGTACCAGAGATTGTCTGCAATGTCGTTGAGCGCTTCTCCGAGATGGCAGCGGAGTCAGCGCCAAAGACCAGCTCGGCGGCCTTGGATGTGAAGCTGGCAATACCCGCGATCGGGGCATACTCGTGGTTGAGCTCAGGGTCGTTTCGGAGGATCTCATCAGCCTGTGACGCGCGTGGGGTTAGCTCAAATTCCAAGACTCAAGGTTTGCGCGCAAGTCGTGGCGGCGGGGCTGTTGGGGCATGTTGTGACGCATATTTGCATGAAAAGGACCCGGGCAGCGCATTGTGCAAAGCTGCTGACCCCATGACCCGAAAATCGCAATGATGGGAGGGTTATGAGGCAGACTGGAGCTTGAACGGATCCGCCTCAGAAGCACCATCCGGGTTAGGGGAATGCTTGAAGAGCAATGCGTTCGTGGAGCGCAATGCAAGTGAAGGTGATCTGGGGTTTTGAGGCTTGAAAGGTTATGCGACTGAGGGAGGATGGCCGGCAATGCCGTGAAGGGGGAAATGCAGCGAGGTGTACAAGAGTATCATACCTTCTTAACGACTGGCAACACCCAGGGCTTTGCGTTCTCGTCTCTGTAAGCACCGATACCCTAGACGATGGGAAAGCATAGGTTAGCAAGAGCAGTAATACTTTGGAGACCCTTGAGAAGAAAAGGTTGTGTTGGAGGGGCTTCTACTTACAAGATCGATCTTGTTGGGGCTGTTGTCGGCCTTGTAAGCTCGTGCAAGACCAAAGAGAGGGTCTTCAGGAGCCTGGGGCACGACTTCGGCAGGGAAATTTGTAGTAGAAACCATTTTGGGCGAGATGTGACGAACGATGGAGTTGAGACGAGAGATGGAGGAAGATGAAGAAGAGGTCGGCGCCGTTTTATTATCAGTCGAGCTTGAGCTTGAGGTGCTGCTGCCAGACTGAGTCTGACGGGGTGTACTCAGTGACGGTGTCATAGTGGGCTGCGGCCCTGAGGATTTTCGATTTAGGGGGGGTTAAGGAAGTAAGGAAGAGGGGGCCTTGGGGTCCTGCGGCGCCGTGTCCGGTGGTCTGGGTGGAACCAGGGGGGTGTATCTCTTAGGTCGGTGGACTTGCGGGTGAATGCGAAAGAGCCTGAGCCCAGGTGAACTGAGGTGAGAGGCCCCTGTAGGAGTGTGCGTCTTTGGGGAAAACAAAAAAGGTACCTAACAGCAACTTTTGTCAGTAAGTTACAGAACGCCAGTTATTAATAAATGGCTGTTTTGGGTAATGAATTGACGAGGAAATGTTTCAATTCGCCTCCGAGACGTCTCTCAACACTCTTCCCGTGTAAGAGACTCGGGACTCGAGACTATCATTGCTGCGAGGCACTTGTCCCTCACAGAGCCCAACGATTCTTATCTCAGGAACTCAGTGGTCTCTGTCCGGGCAAAAGCACTGAATGAATATCCACATGGCCCCATGGCTATGACTGTTGCGTAAACCAGATTCTGGCCTGATGCAATTGGTCATGTCCCCCTAGACACCTCGCTGCAGGCGGGCAAATAGGGCACCGTTATTCCGGGCCACTGGAGCTCTCGGGGGAAGGGCATGCCGCCCGATGCCAAACAGAGGTAGAAGGTGGGCTGAGCTCACCGGGACAGCTTTCGCGGTGGGCTCTTTTGCTGCTTGTTGATGCTATCGTTGCATGGGTAGGGAGAAGAGAAGGTTAGGTTCAGTACCGGACAGGTACAGAGCAGAACCGCAAACCACTTGTGCTTGTGTTCCTCTCCAGGGGGTGCGTCTGTGGGTTGACTGAGACTCGAGCTCAACTCGCGACCCCAACAGGGACAGGCCTAATGGACCAAGGGCAAACATAGGAAACTTCCTCTTGCGTTTGTGAAGAAATTGACAACTCACCTTTGAAGCTGTTGTACCTTTGTGGTTCTTGGAGTTTCCTCGCCCTTTTCCCAGACGATCCCAACGGGTAGCTGGTCTGTTTGAAGCTGTTTCGTATATAAATAGGCTTGGTCTTCGATGCCTGAGCAGGCGATGATAACAGTCGAAGAATGGTGCTTCGTGACGGTCGGACTCGAAAGCTTGTGCGGTTCAAATTGAGACGCAGTACGAATCTGTGATAGGATTGAATATGCGACAGTACAGCTGTTGAACTTGCGCAGAGATCGTGAAACGGTTGACAATGAAATCGTCAGTTGTAGAAAGTTGTGATCGGGCCTTTAAACTATGCTCGCCGCAGAATTTCAATAACTATGGTTATCTCTTCCTTGGATTGCGACAATCTAATCTTTTATGCTTTGCCCTCAAACAGGTATGTATACCGAAATCACTTCCCGAGCTTGTGAAAAAGCTTGTGAAGCTCCATCACGTCAATACCAGAGCTCCCCGTTGTAATCGCCTGCCGATACCTAGGCCTGTGAGCGTCACCTCGGCTTGCAGTCTAACGTCACGCGCGTAATGGAGCTGACCGACCGACAACCGTAACCTCACCGAGGTATGTACTCTTTGGTACATTTTGTTGCTTTACTTGGCATGGTTGACGGTGGATTTGGATTACGGAGCTAGGCTGACGTAGTGCTGTCTCTATCCGTTCGAGTAACTGATCCCATGTTCAATTTTTGCGGAGAGAATCTATGAGTGAACCTTTGAAACTAATTATCAAGTTCCTAATTCACTTATGGTCTGATCTGTAGTCCCTTAAATTCACATGCTTGAATCTGATCTCAAATATCTCATCTCACATTACGGATGATAGCTCTAATTAGCTCTCGCCGTTCCATAACTTACCATACTGTAACATGCCAATCCAAGTTTCATGACCGTTGAGTTGGATCGACATTTTGCGTCAAAATCTCTCCAGTTTCTTCCCCAAACCCCTCCCCTACTAACCGAGACTCCAAATGGATCCATTCCCCAGAAAAAAAAGGAAAAAAGAACGCGGTTCATTCTTCCAGACCCCTTCGATTCACTTCCCTACCAGCTTAGACAGGTTACTTGTACAGCACGCAAGCATTGCCGGTACAGTATGTACCGGGTGGCTCTGGCGGCCCCGGACGCCCCGTTACCGTCCTGTCACGGGGAAGTAAAAAATCCTAGACAAAACATCACGAGGCTTTACAATGCACTGTTGGGTCCAGCGTCAGCGCCCTATTACATGCTCGCCTCCGACTTCGCCCGGCTAAAACGTAACATGATGGATTTGATTAGTCGTATGACTGACTCTGTAAATTGGAATGGTCTTTGCGAGGTTCATCTCCCATTGAAATCTACATGTACTGTAAATCTTGAATTGCCCCTGAATCCTTAGTAGGCTTTGAGGGTCCCGGCGTTGGGCCCGGTTTACCCGCCAGCGTTATTGGGTAACAGAACATTCTGCATCGTATGTCTTTGCATTGTCGAATGTTTGATCTAGTCAGAGCTGAAAAACGAGGCCAATTGATTCAACGAGAAAAGATGTCTAATTTGAATCTTAGATACTATGGAAAGATTGCCGGTGTGAGATGAAATCTCCTGATGTCGCCGGGTTTGCCAAGTCCATATTATGCAGAGTACCATTTAAGTACAACGGCCAATACATAGTTTAAAATCGATACAACAAGGAAATTCCGTTCATTATTTTGAGACTGATACATGGCCTTTACCTCTGACCAGCCATACATTTGTTTCTCGTCAGGTCCTTGCTTAGATGGGTACATCAAAGTACACTGGTTTCTACTTACATACCATTGCAAAACTCCTTCATTGCTTCGGTCGTTCATTTACTGGTTCATACAGTGGCAAGCCCGTGGTCTCACTCTTCACAGCTATGATCAATTCAGTCTGAAGTGAGGATATGTCTAACTCAAATAGGTGTTTGTCTTCAAGCCATGCACTTCTCGTGAGTTTCTGAGGCACTACCAAGATGAACATAACAAGACACGTATATGTGCTCCGTCTTTGACTATCTGCTTACTATATAGCATAGAGATGTAGTTGGTTGCGGCTCCCACACCCTCCCAGATATCAATGTCTAGGTTTCAGTATGTCGGCACACCCTTTTATTCGTTTGCCAACTCAAAACACCAGATCCCAAAGCACAAGGAAAGCACAGAGCCCACTTGCCGCAAAGAACGTATACTTTGCAGGGCTTGCGCGCTGTGTCGCCTTTTTTAATTCCTTATTGCCACCGCCTACGTTTTCCGTAGTTGCAAACGAGTCCGCCACGAGCTGATCTATATGCGCCGACTGTGTGGCGAGGTTGTTTACGAGAAGTGACTGCAGCTCAGCTATTTCTAGTAACGACTTCTCAGCAGTTCTGTCGTACGAGTGTTAGCTTATATGCATGAATAAACTCCCCTTCCCCATGGGGTGGCGCTTGCGCTCGGAACTCTAGTGCAGATACAACCAAGCAAAGGTGTGCCGATGGAGATCGAGAGGACAGGTGACACGTACCTGACTTTGTCCAAACTATTCTCGAAATGCTTCATCATGTCTTGGTTCCCTTGCTCAAACATCTGGATCTGTTCCTCTGTCAACCCCTGGCTCGGGAACTGACCGTCTTCGGACATAGGGATCGGTGCAGCAGGGGCTGTTTGGGAGTTTCGTCGGGCAGATGGAGGAAATTCTGCAAAGTCTCCAGCAATGGTGGCGCCTGATCTTGAAAGCATGCTGCGATTCTTCTCCAACTCACGCTTTAGACGTGTTTCCATCATTTCTTGTTGCGTTCGACAGCATAGCTCGAGTCGTTGCCGTAAAAACCAGAGAATACTGTCCCGATGAATTCCCAAATCTCGTGCCTTGGCTTCAGCTTCTGCATGCTCTTCTGTTTTGCTGCTGATTATGCCACCTGAAGCCCATGCTCCAAAAGCTCCTAGGCCTCCATATTTCTTTCGGATTATAGCTGATTCAGTTTCGCGCCGTAGCTGTTCAGCCTCGTCGAGAGCACGAATGCCAGCATTCAGCTCCCGGATCATCTGTTTCGCATTGGCGTCGACTTCTTCCCGGTCTCGATCTGTAAGCACACGTGCTTGTTCTTTTGCGACTCGATTCTGTGTCTTTCGTGGCTGCGCTGTCGATAAATATGCTTGTCGAACATCTTGAAGCTCTCGATGTAGGCTAGTAATATGCGAATTCTAGAGATACTTATCAGCTTTGGGAGTGAGGTCGAGCAGAAGCGCAAGGCTTACAATCCTATATGCTTCCTTTAAGAAACCGTCGATGGCATCCAATGTGACACGTTTTCTTGTTTCCGGCGCATTTCGTTCCCGCAGGAGCTCATTGAAAGTGACCGTGACATTCATGGCGTGCGCTCCGGATTAGTCCAGCACGAACGTTTTCGCTGAATGGATGAGCCGTTGACAAACCCGAGTTCTTCGGTGTGTGCTTTACGGTCGAGGGGTTCGAACCTTTGTCTGAGTATTCGAGTCAAGCTCTCTCATCAATAACGGTCCAAGGTTGTTGTAGACACCATGGCTGCATTGGTATGAAGCTCTGACGCACTCCGAAGAAAGCTCCACGTCGCTTAGTCATCGAGCTCAAGCTTGAAGGCCGAACAAACCAAGCTTCATCAACTGTTATAACCTCTTTACTATTTTGTAATGATTTGCAATCATTCGAAACTTATACGAACCCTCTAATACTCCACTCTTCGCAATACTTTAATAAATAAAGATCATCTCTCAACTTCCACACATTCAAGGTGCGCGATGGACTGATCAAGTTGACTTGATTCAACCTCCAAAGACTGGAAGTTATTACAGAATTATGAAGACCTCAGCCATATATGAAGGGCTTGAGTGCCATTTTCATTGAAAACTTTCGATTTAACGGCGAGGCCGAAGAAATTGGGAAATGGACTCAACAGGAGGCGGATCGGAGGGGAACTCGGCATAAAGTGGAGACACGCCGGGTCCGTGAGCGGTAGCAACTTCGGCCGGTTGGTTACGGGAATAGAAGCCAGGATTACCGGAAATAAATATTCTATCACCGATGGAGAATGTTCTCCGATCGCGGGCAAATTGTTAGTTACGGAGTAGTATTAAAGGACTTGTCTTCCAGTTCTCGGCGACTGTCTCATCATGTTTGTTGTATATTCCATCCTTGTGTTCAGCGAAGATGAAGGAGAAAAGCCAAAGCCAGCCCTCTACCAACACCGAAACCCCTCCGAGACATGACGATGACGATATCAGCATACAGAGCACCGAGTCGGAGACTCTTGAAGGTCTCGATAACCATGGCACCGAGAAACTTGGCAGACCGCCACACAATGTATCAGCAACTCAAGTTGACGAGATAATGATGGGTGACCCCGAGAGCATGACCAGAGTCTCAAGCGGTCCAGCATACAGCGTTTTCTCGAAGAACACAAAAAGATGGATTCTAGCTTTGGTCACAGCAGCTAGCTTCGTCTCACCTATGACGGCCAACATATACTTCCCCGCCATTCCCCCCATAGCCCAAGATTTAAACATATCTGTTTCACTTGTCAACCTCACCTTAACATCGTACATGATTTTTCAGGGACTTTCGCCCACGATATTTGGCGACTTCGGTGACACGGCCGGGCGTCGACCCGCTTATATACTGGCCTTCTTGATTTATATATGCGCAAATATTGGATTAGCCCTGCAACGCAACTTTGTTGCGCTACTGATCCTTCGTTGTGTTCAAAGTGCGGGCAGCAGCGGAACTTTGGCACTTGGTTTTTCTGTGGTAGCCGACATATCCTCAACAGCTGAAAGAGGAAAATACATGGGCATTGTTGGGGCCGGAATCAATGTTGGGCCTGCTCTCGGGCCAGTCCTGGGTGGTATTCTGAGCCAGTACCTTGGATGGCCTGCTATCTTCTGGTTCTGTGCCATCTTCTCCGGTGTCTGGATGATCCCCTTTATCCTCTCCGCTCCCGAGACGTGCCGTAAAGTCGTTGGCAATGGCTCGATAGCACCACCGAAGTGGAACAGGTCACTGATTGATCTTTACAGCCACCGAGGAGATGTTACAAGCCAGAATATTCCGAAGCAAAAGTTGAAGTTTCCCAACCCATTGAAGACGCTTTACATCGTCTTTGAGAAAGAGATGGCTATTATTCTGTGTATCAACGCCATCATTTACCTGGCATTCATTTTAGTGGCGGCTACCCTATCAACACTCTTCAAAGAGACGTACGGCTATAACGATCTTCAGGTTGGTCTTTGCTATTTGCCCTATGGATTTGGCTGCGCGTTGGCCGTTGTTGGTCAAGGATACGTCTTGGACTGGAACTATCGACGAATTGCAAAGAAGATTGGCTTCACTATCAACCGTAAGCGAGGAGATGATCTGGGCAAGTTCCCAATCGAGACTGCGCGAATCCAGCCGGTCTATCCAACGCTCCTCGCTGGTATCGCGACACTTATTGGGTATGGATGGGCTTTGCAAGTTGAAACTTCAGTTGCTGTCCCATTGGTCCTTGTCTTCCTTATCGGCATGTTCGTTCCAACCTCATTCAGTGTTCTCAATACCCTTATTGTTGATCTTAACCCACATGCTCCAGCTACAGCAACTGCAGCTAACAACCTTGTGCGATGTATGTTTGGAGCTGCAGCGACGGCCGCTATTGACCACATGATCGCAGGAATGGGTAGAGGGTGGTGTTTCACGTTTCTTGCTTTGCTGAACTTGGCCATGATCCCGGCTTTGAGACTTCTCGACAAGAAAGGTATGCGATGGAGGGCAGCTAAGGCAAAGCGAGAGGCAATGAATACGGCATAGCTTTTCAACTCCAGTTATTTATCTAGTCATTTATCGTACCAATAGACAGGCTATAATGCTGCCACAGCGAACTCCAGAGGCTCTCTTTGCGTCTCCCACATCAGCCAGTCGGATCGTGTTGTTCTAGACAGTGTCAGTAAGGTAAGAAGGATGCATACGGAGATAAACACTTACGGTAATAGACCCATGGCATTGATCTTCCAGATTCCGACACCAAGCGCAACCAGCTGGCATACCACATACACAAACTTGACCTGCAACAATTGGGAGGAAAGAGACTCTGACTGGAAGCGTTCGAAGGCCTGGTTCGTGTTCATCAAGCCCATCAAAGGGTTCTTGAATGCCATAAAGACCATCATGATACTGAAGATCTGGAGAGAGTTGCCCGACATGTACATCATGATGGCGGTCATGGGAAGACCTTTGACAGGAGCCAGCGCGACTTCCCAGGCCTTTTTGAGCTTCAAGGTTTCCATCTCGGCGGTAGTCGGGGGCTTGCGGGGCTGAACCTTGACAGCATCCTTGTTCTTCTGTTTTCTGTGTTAGTCTTGGGTCGTTATTGATCGCGCGATAGATAATTCGCGTGCCTTGGAGTTTGTGACGGTTGTTCCGGAGCTGAAGCCAGGAGGATCCTGAACACCAGATTGCTTGGACTTGGCAGCAGGAGGGCTCTCGAGTTGAGAGACCCAGATAGGGGAGGTAGAAGGGCCAGCCATGATATATCGCGTGTGCTGTCGAAAGTCGCTGATAGAGATTGAAGATATGGGATTGAAGTTCGTAGGCAAGGATGTTTAATGGTTGATGTCGGAAGCTCGTGGCGGCAACGTTGACGTGGATTGATTGGGTTAAGTTGATGACTGTAGCCCACCCCCATGTGGCATATTCGGCATGTGGCGTAGCTGTGGCACCTGCAATTTCGGCTTAATTGCAACCCACTATCTTATCAGCACCTATTTGGCTGACATTACTCGAGTCCAGTAATCCCCTTTCCCAACTCCGACGCCGCCGATTCGAGACGTGAACGTTCGAAATACAATCACAATAAACGTCGCAAACAAAATTCGAGGAAACCTACGCTTCTCCTGCTTCCCCAAGTCCAAAGAAGCCTCGGAACGATAATTCACGATCGAGAAGCGACATCACAGCGCCTTACAAACAACCGTTGTCATCTGGCGCACATGTGACCATCCCCTCCCATTTACCATCCACCCTCTACGACTTTCTTTGCGCTGGGCAACGCATCCCCACCCAATGAGGTTGTGAATATCGAAACGACGGCTGAAAATACTTGGAAGAATTCAAAGTGAGGGGCTGTCAGGTATAGGGCGACTATTCCACATTCAACGTTACCGAAACCCAGTCCCAGTCGCCTTATAGTCTTTATTTGGGATACAAGTACAACACCATGTCGAGCTCCGCCGGTGGAGGGGACTCCAAATTGTTTGCTCGAGTAAGCCTTCCCGTCCTTCTATCATGTCTCAGCCTCGTAGGACCTGAGGTCTTATAAGTCCTTGAACCTCCACTTGACTGAAACTCGACTTTGTGTCTCTTTTATCCCCTTCTACTTTTGCGCAGACCTTGATGCGCGAAAAGCCTTCGTTGCATCAGATCATATTTCCTGTTCAATGTCACTGTCGATACATGGTATCGCAGCGCCGCGAACCATGTGATGGCCGCCATGTTTCTCGCATATATGCCCCCAAAGTCACTTTATGATGGCCCGAGACTAAATAATATACAGGGCAAAGTTGCCGAGCTACGCCTCGAGCTTAATAGTGGAGGAAAAAAGGACAAGGCCTATACGGGCAAGAAGATTGCTCTCAAAAAGATTGTCGCAAATATGACTATGAGTAATAATGACATGGTTGCCCTATTCCCCGACATCATTGGATGCATGGGTATCCAGAGTTTGGAAATCAAGAAAATGTAAGCATTTCGATATCTGGAACTCGCTCAGAAGCTTATGTCAAATAGGTGCTTCTTGTTTCTGGTCAACTATGCCAGGATAAGACCTGAGATCGCCGTAAAGGCAATCCCTGTACTAGAACATGTCAGTTTGCCCATGACCACTCTAGGAGTAGTACTGACGAAGTTCAGGATATGGAAGACCACAATCCTTTGGTACGGGCACTGGCTCTCCGAACAATGTCCTACATTCATGTCAGAGAATTTGTTGAGGCTACTGTACCAATAGTCAAGCATATGCTGAAGGACAATGATCCGTATGTGCGAAAGACGGCTGCCTTCTGCGTAGCCAAACTTTACGACCATGACCGTCATATGGTGGAGAACTCAGACCTCATTGATCGTTTGAACTCTTTGCTACGGGATGACAACCCCACAGTTGTTGCGAGCGCTCTGGCTGGACTCATGGATATCTGGGAACGCAGTGACGCCATCAAACTTACCATTGATTATAGCAATGCCTCCAAGATGGTGGCCATTCTCCCTGATTGCTCCGAGTAAGATCAATCGCAGCACATTTGTGTAATTGTCGCTAATCTTGTGTCCACAGATGGGGTCAGACATATATCCTAGAGGCTCTCATGTCCTATGTGCCACAAGAATCCGGAGAAGCGATTCTCCTAGCGGAACGAATATCACCACGGCTGTCGCATTCTAATTCGTCTGTCGTGTTGACCTGCATTCGGGTGATTCTGTATCTGATGAATTACATCGCCGATCAGAAGCAAATCTCGGCTCTCTGTAGGAAGCTATCACCACCCCTGGTTACACTTCTCGCCAAGGGTCCTGAAGTTCAGTACCTCGCTTTGCGAAATGCTTTGTTGATTCTCCAGCGACGACCGGAAGTGCTCCGAAACGATATCCGTGTCTTTTTCTGCAAGTACAACGATCCTATTTATGTCAAGGTCACAAAGCTGGAACTTATCTTCATGCTTGCCAATGAGGACAATATCGATGAGGTGTTGACGGAATTGCGAGAATACGCTACTGAAATTGACGTCCACTTCGTCCGCAAGGCAGTGCGTGCTATCGGTAAGTTGGCAATTAAGATTGAGCCAGCTGCACGACGATGCATCAACTTGCTCCTCGAGCTTGTAGCAACCAAGATCACATATATCGTGCAGGAAGCTACGGTGGTTATCCGAAATATCTTCCGAAAGTATCCCAACCAATATGAGTCCATCATCAGCACTCTGTGCGAGCATCTGGATTCTCTCGATGAACCCGAGGCTAAGGCAGCCATGGTTTGGGTCATTGGCCAATACGCAGATCGGATTGAGAACAGCGATGCCTTGCTAGAAGACTTCCTGTACTCGTTCGCAGAGGAGCCTGTCGAAGTGCAGTTGGCCTTGCTCACAGCTACAGTAAAGCTGTTCATCCAGCGACCAACCAAGGGTCAAGAATTGGTCCCCAAGGTTTTGAAGTGGGCAACTGAAGAGACGGATAACCCTGATCTTCGAGACCGAGCGTATATGTACTGGCGCCTGTTGTCTACAGATATGAATGCGGCGAAGCAGATCGTGATGGGGGAGAAGCCAGCCATTACCGCTGAGTCAGAAAGACTGGATTCGACAACGCTAGAGGAGATGTGTCTGAACGTGGGAACTCTAGCCACGGTCTATTTGAAGCCAGTGCAGACCGTGTTTAGATCTGCTCGACCTCGCAAACTCCAGGATTCTCCCGCATTACAGAAGCAAAACCTTCTTGTTGCTGCAGACAGCCAAAAGAGCATAAGCATGTTTGGCAACGCCGGAGCGGCAACTGATATTGATCCAAGAAGCCGAAACCCAACATCAGGCAATGGCCAAGGGGACCTCGCGCAAGCAGTCAACGACGCAGATGCCTACTTTTCAAGTATCGGAACGCAGCAGCAGATGCAGCCGATGCATGACCAAGGGGATGATGTCTTTGGAGGAGGTAATGGCCACTCGACGGGATACGTGGTGAGCGCACATGCACCTCAAGCGGTTCTTCAACCAGCTCAGGGTGCTGGCAGCAATGGTGATTTGTTAGTGCTATGAGTGAGTGATACCTTTGTATACTAGCGATGAGAGGCATAGTCAGAAGCCAAGCCGTTTAAGGATATCCGTATTAGGCAGGAATTTGTGATGGAACTTGCGGGAGTACAATCTGGCGGTGCGTCCAGCTCCAGGATCCGCCCAAAGGTTGCTTCATACTTGGATGAAATTATTAGATACTCTCATATTTACAAGTTATGATGAATGTCGTTTTTTTTTTCTTCTGCTTCGTGAGACTTTGAGCATCCTTTTTGTCACGCTCATTCGAAGAATCTTAGCTCTTGGCACTGAGGCTATCTACAAATTTCTCCGTTACCCCATCTTTCTCACATTCTCGATTTGAAGGGAGGAATCTGCGGGTGACTGCTCCGGGGAACGGCGTAGACTCGATTCGGCTTGGCCCGTTAACCTTATTCCAAATGTCAATTGGGGCGAAGCACATCAGCAGAGCCTACCATTGTATCCCAAAACCTCCCCCAGAGGTCACACTTGACCAGGGGGTTTGAGGCGAAGTCTGGAGTACGCTAGATTGGGACTTGGCTTGTTGGTCTGGTCCGGTCTGGTCTATAAAGACAGTGGGGAGAGACATGTCGTTGATGAGTTGTAAGGACCTTCTGAATGTATGCAAGTGGGCGAATCCGTGGTCTTGTGCGGGATATACCCGATGTATCGGTGTGTGAGCGGCCGTACTAGACCGTTGGGAGAGGGTGTTCCTTGTGCCTTTTTCTCGGTGGAACTTTGGGGATTCAGGAACAAGCTCCGAGGCGTACCAGTGATGAGATCTTGAGGGGTGCATGCCAGTTGAGGACCCTTAGATGTGCTGAATACGCAACTATTGGCTATAGCTTACCTACTATGTTGGATTGGTTGGTAGGTAGAATACGATACGTTTCGTGTAAGTGGCTCGCTGATTCATGAATACAGCCTAATAGTGTACCTACCTAAGCAGGAGAGCCAAAAGAGCAATCCATCTGAGAGCCGCTGAAAATGATATCGTAGATAATTCATCCGTTAGAGATTGGACCAAAGTTGTTCATCATGTTTGTCCTAGTCATCAGTACTTCCCCATATTCAACAGGTAGCTTTCTCTTAGTTAAGGTAGTCGACATACAGTGTCCCAAACAGATGGCTTGCGCCGCTGGGGTCTTCTTTTCTGCTTGGTCTGGGCCAAGTCGCCTGGAAGCGGCACAGCCGGCTTCCACAGCCGCCACCTTTTCTACGTTACCTACCAGTGGTTTTTGCTTATCACCCGCTGAGAATAAACTCCGTGTATACCTACGGAGTACACCATGACATATTGTTTTCAGATTGTCAGCCATATGGAAGGAATTAAACTTGAAATACTACAACAAACGGACTCTCAGGCTCTAGAAGGGAGATGACTTATGCCGGGGAATCTTCTTACTGGGAAGCGTCATGTTCTGGCTGCATTCATTAGCTGAGGTAGCGTTTTACTGACTTTATTACTGCTTATGTACCTACCCGACTCAGCCCAGGTTGTGTAAGGTGGTAGAGCCAGGGCAGGTACCTTCCCTTCCCTTTTACCAGTAAACCTAACCTTAGTACCTACCTAGTAGGTACCTACCGAATGGAACTGAAGGTAACTGCCTCACCTACCTACCTAAGGTACAGGTAGCTGTTTGTTGCGTCTGGTAGGTTTGTTTGGCAACTCACGTCCGTTGACTTTGTTTTTAAGTCTTGCCATTGTCTTGTTCGTCATCACAAACAAAACACGATCAAACAAATAACGACTTCATTCCGTCTGATTCATTCTTATCACTGAATAACTAATACCTCCGACTGGCACAAATCGGTTCGCTGAACTTTTTTTTTTTTTTGTTTTGAGTGAGCGCCAACATCTGCCCGCCAAGTAGTTTACGGATCACGGATACAGCACTGTATTTGGTGTCGTCACCTCGGCCTGGGCTGGAACTTACCTTGTTTAGGTATCTTGGCTTTCTTACAGTAGGCTACTTTCTCGCATTCAGGATTTATCGTGTATCCGGTAACCGACTTTGCCGGTATTCTCAACGGCCTCGTTATCTCTGCCATCAATTGTGTGCCTCGAATCCGGCTTGGTTGAACTGATCGACAACAACTGTCAACAAAGCAGCGCGGCCGCTTTCACTGCCGAGTCGCCCTGCCTGTCTCTCTCATCATTGTCACTTTATCGTTTCCGACAATTGCAAGGGAGTCGTCTACCTAGCTCAAGCCAAGCGCCCCTTCGTTCCCCGTTCCCTGTCAGGCAAAGCGTCCAGCGACAGCGACACCACCAAAGACAAGAGAAGTCCACTCTGGTGCACCGTCTCTCACTCCACACAGGCTCCACGCTCCAGCCGCTGGCCGCCCAGGGCTCCTTGGCTGCTTTGTTTTGCTTCGCTTGTTCATTCACTGTCTCCCCATCAGCTTGCCTTGGGGCACAGCGCTGCACCACGAAGCCATTCACTGCTACTACGTACTGCAGACCCGCGTTCCTCAACTCTGCCCTGCCTGGTTGTCGCGTTGCATTTGCATCTGCTTTATTGTCTGAGTCGTTTTATCTGAGTGGACGAGACTCCGGGCCATTCACTGCCCCACCCCCGGTCTTGCGGCCCCCGGCCTGGGCATCCATCCTTAGCCATCTTCCCAGCGAACTTGACGTCTTTCACTTTTGCTCCCGAGACCTGGCCACGCTACGGATACCGACTACATTCATCCACATCTCCATTTCCATCCACTTTCGCATTCCTCATTTTCATACGCATCTGTGGTCCGACATCGTCAAATAGTCGCAAAATTCGCATCAAATCTCACTGCTAGCGAACAAACCACTCGTTTACGCCGCTCTTCCTCTCGCGTTCTTCCCTTTCTTGCGTGGTGTGACCTCAGATCACATCCTTACCGCGCCGCCATCACCCTTCACCCAGTATGTCGGCTCCAGCGGACTCCACCATGAGTGGTGGTAAGGCTACGCCTGTTGAAACTTCACGGCTCGAACAGCCTAACGATGCGGTAGCCATGGAAAACATTGCCCAATCCTCCGAGCAGGCGCCTGCCGATCACGCCCCCGAATCCGAAGATAAGACCGTCATAACTGAGCCAGCACCGTCTACTGCCGCGCCAGCTACATCCGAGAACACCGATAACTCAGCAGCCACTGCTGCAGCCTCATCGAAGGGAAAGGAGAAGGATACGGCTGCTCCTCCTCCACCACCTACTAAGCAAGACTCGAATCTGGGTATCGGACCTGCTGTAGACGACATCAGAGAAATTCCAGGGGGCTCCTCCGACGGACCCGTTTGCACCATTACCCTTCTCCTTACTTCAGGAAGCCGACATCCGTACAAGATAGATGCTAAGTACTTGAGTCGGAGGAGCGTGGATATCCCAGACCAGACGGAGAGTGGCCTTCCGGATCCCTTCAGTATCAGCGTTTACACCCTCAAAGAATTGATATTGCGCGAATGGCGCAGTGATTGGGAAGCAAAACCAGCAAGTCCCAGCAGCATTAGACTCATTCATTTTGGAAAGCTCCTAGATGATAAGGAGCCATTGAAAAGTAAGGCTGGCCGTCGACCTGAGACAAGGACCATGATTTGCTAACCGCCCCATAGAATATCAACTTTCAACCGAGAGCCCCAATGTTGTACATATGAGCATTCGGCCACAGGATCTTGATGAGGAAGAACCTAAGGCGGGAAATAAGAACCTTTCATCGAGCGGTGGTGATGGCCAACGTTCGCGGGACAGCAATTGCTGCATCATTTTATAAGTGAAGGCCACTTTTTTTACTACAGGCAACTTCCAGACTGACTGTGCTCAACGCATGCTCTTACGAGACGAGCCAAGTCCAAAGACCCTCATGCACTCAACGTTCCGAGTCGGCGGGGTCTTTTTAGCCACCGTAGTCTTCACTTTAGTTGATGAGCATTCGGTTGACACTCATTCACTCCTTATAGCTTTTCCTTTGGTTTATTGTATTTATCAGCAGAGGCGTCACGCTTCTGCTGTGTAGGAGACGGGGACACCGGAGTCTGCATTGGCGTATCATTGTGTATTCTGAGTTATGGGCTTGGTTGTGTTTTGGTTCTGTAATCTTCCTTTTCTTCGGCATATTCGTCGACGCGTTATCAATCACAGCGCATTCATAGCAGTATAGAAAGCATTTATGTTGCGATTGCATGGTCTCATCCATCTTCTCAGCAGAAGAACAGACGTTGGTTATCTTGGTCGTTAACTTTCTTGAGCCTGTCTAAAGTGTTGTAATTATGGTATGCAAGGAGATGGTTGTGCCATGGTTTCCTTTGAGACAGCCAGCCGGCTTGTTTACTGGATCTTGAGCTTCTTTTCCATCTCATCGTGGAATCCAGCAACGGCTCTTGTCTCATCGCCAGTGAATACGTCCTCCCAGGTAATCGTAGCATCACGGCCCCTAAGAATATCCTCGTGAACGCTAGGGAGGCCATTGCCGAGGGCCATGGGCCGCCACTCGCCGTTCTGAACAATCTTGAGCTCCATGCCACGTCGAATAGGCTCAGCCATGCCATAGGTGCGTCGAAGCGTCTCCATCTTGAGAGCCTCCTGAGTAGCCTCCCAGTTCTTGAGGCGGGCTTCGAGGGGATGAGCAGAGGCGGGCGTGGACTTGGAGTCGAAGGGGGATGCGCCGACACCGTGGCGGAGAGTATCGTGGATGCCCGGGGCGGAGGGGGCGGAGGATGTGTGCGAAATGTGAGTGTAGGTCTGGGCGTTGGAGTTGCCGGGGACGATACGCATTGCTTGAGACTTTGGACAGAAGATTTAGCTCTCGTGATAGTGAGGATGGATGGGTGCTGGAGCTTACCATTTTGAGGGATGTGGTTGTTGCTTGTAAGAAGTGAGTGCGGTGGAAGAGATACGAGTCGTTAGGTTGAAGCTTTAGTGAAAGCTTAGACCGTTTCCGCGGAGGAGATGATGCGGCGCTGATGGGCGGGTGGATTGATTGATAGATGGGAGGCTCAACGTGCGGTTGATGATGAAAGCTCTAGCTTAAGGCAGCCTTGCGCTGGCGTTGCCGCACTTTGAGGGTACGTACCTTGTCCCGGCTCCGGGGAGCAAGCTGCAGGTCCGGCAGAAGGTACTAACGTATCACTGACCCCAGCTTCCATTCTGCTCAATGAGACCCACGCAGACATCGTCACTTACTTAAAGATTCCGACTTCGCCTTGAGACAACAATCTCTCCTTTACATTGATAATGAGTTTTTATCTATTCAGAGACACTCTGATGCAACCATGAGGTCAATTCCGACTCGTCCTCCGATCATTCGGATTGCCAATGGCACATTCTATCGCCATCATCCAAATTCAGCATTATCACGTCCAAACCCACCTCTCTTTAGTGACTTGAGCTTTGAGTTGGCTTCTGCATCGAACTCACCTCGAAATTGGTGTATTGTAGGCCCATCTCTGTCTGGTAAAACAACGTTTCTTCAGGCTCTGAGGGGTAGGTTTCTCTGCGAGCCACCTATTGCGAGATCATATCCCTACCTTTCTACTGAGGGAGTACCCAAGCGGTTACGAACGCCGCAAAAGGCAATCGAGTATGTGGGCTTCGATGCTGAGCAGATTGGAGGAGCGCTCGGTGGTGGTGTTGCAACGAGTGCCTATCTCTCTGCGCGATATGAGTCGCGACGGGAGATTACGGACTTCTCACTAAGGGATTTCCTCATGGGCAACACAGAGCTCAATCCCATGCAGATGGAACCCAGCCAGGATGAGGCTACTATCTCGCCAGATCTTCTTTCTCGAGTTGTCAAGGACCTGAAGCTTGAGCCCCTGCTAGATCTTCCGGTCTCTTTTCTTAGTAACGGGCAAGGTCGAAGGGCACGTATCGCTCGTGCACTTCTCACCAAGCCTGAAGTTCTCTTACTTGATGAGCCTTTCATGGGGTTGGACCCGCCTACAGTCTCAGGTTTAAGCCCATTACTACACTCGCTGGCTGAGAAAGCAAGCCCGCGTCTTGTTCTTAGTGCACGACCACAGGATCCTGTCCCTGACTGGATCACTCACCTCGTGTACCTAAGAACAGACTGCCAAGTGGGATCCATGGGGCCTAAGGAGGAAGTTCTTGACGGTCTCAAGAAGTACGTCCGTGGAGTCCGAAAGGGTGGACTTACAGAAGATGAGAGGCTACCGCTGCATTCACTTGTTGATATCGGTCGTGTACTACCATCAAGTGCTTCTACAGAAGCCTCTGGTGATCTAGGGGAAGCATCATGTAAGGAGCTTGAGCCGATAAATCCCAAAGCCGAGCCCCTCGTTGAGATGAATGGCTGCAAAGTTCAGTATCGTGGGAAAATTGCACTTGGTAACTGGACACAGCAAACCACTGACGGTTCTAAAGACGGTTTGATATGGACAGTTCGACGTGGTGAGCGTTGGGGAGTTTTTGGTCCTAATGGTTCAGGCAAAACAACCATAGTATCTTTGCTCTGCTCGGATCATCCTCAGTCTTACTCTCTTCCCATCAAACTATTCGGGCGATCTCGTCTCCCAGAACCTGGTACAGGCCAGCGGCCACTTACATTTTGGGACATCCAGTCCAGAATTGGACACTCGAGCCCTGAAGTTCATCAGCACATGCCTCGGAACTTGACTGTGCGCCAAGTGATTGAGAATGCTTGGTCAGAAACATTTCGAGCGACGCCGAAGCTAGACAGTGAAGCCAAAGAGAAGGTTGAGGCAGCCCTTCGCTGGTTTGCTCCCGAACTACATCCAAGCTATTCTTCGGCATCGCACGAGAACCTCTCCTGGGCGGATGATTACATGTTTGGCGGTCTGTCTTTCAGCGCACAACGCGTTGCGCTCTTCGTCAGATCCATGATCAAGAGCCCAGATGTTGTGGTTCTTGATGAAGCTTTTAGCGGCATGGATGATGCAGTACGAGACAAATGCACGCTGTTCCTTGAACAAGGTGAGGCCAAAACATATCGAGGCGAAGAGATCATCGAGAGTGACGTCTACAAGTCTGATCAGGTCAAGATCCCAGGTCTTTCCGACCAGCAAGCGCTGATCTGCATTGCTCATGTCAAGGAAGAGGTGCCAGACTGTGTAAGAGAGTGGCTGTGTCTTCCTGAGGCCAACACGGGACGGGCAGCAAGATTTGGACGACTTGATGGGCCATTGAGAACTGATGAGAATAGATGGCATGAAATATGGGGTTTTTAAAGGAAGGTAATGGTTTACGTGATGTATGCCATACTTATGAGTTATTCTACACGTCCTAGGAGATGTGAGGCTGGTTGCCTCTTACGATCTGGCTCAAAATAGACAAGCCAGTGGTAATAAGGATACTTCCAAAACATCTATCGTAGAATAGAGATGAAATAAAAAGTCAAATACATAGAACTTCAAAGGTCACGCCATTAGTGCTAATATGATAGAATTCCGGATTCCGCTATAGGGTAATTAGTGCATACAGAGTGAAGCCCGGTAATCGGTACGAACTGAGTATCCGGCCGAGCCCCGAAACCACCAACCACATCAACCTTCCTCTACTAACACCCAACCTCACATGCTCACGTTCGTCTCGTGGGCTTTGAATACATCAATCAGCATCGGTCTGACTGATTTGTTCATCGAATTGTTACTTTGTTCGTCATATCGTCGAAATGGCTTCTCATGATGCGAATATCGATGATGAAGACCTCACTATCCATGCCTGCTGCGCGCCTATTACCAACCTAGCTCGACCCATTGAGTTCAGTGAGCTTGAGTATGTGAAAGTTGCACAGGAGAACTATATGAATGGATTGGCTCACAGTCTGTGTCTTTAGCGAGGAGGAGGATAGACCTTTCTTTCACTGGCCAATCTTTGGACCATTGATAGTAGAGAATGAGAGTAGTGATGCGCGAGATCACTGCGCCAATGAGAGGAGTACACATCCTGTTCCGCTGTCTCTTTCATGCCATAGTCTTATACTTATACATAGCGTTCCTCTCATACCTTCGATTATCGATATACATGGCCATCGTCTCGGTAGCCATCACACTTTCGTTCCACTTAAAGAACGAAGCCACACCGTTAGAGTTGAGAATGGCAAAGCCTCTCGGGACGATATTCTGGGGACTCTCGGTCTTGACTCTGCTTGCTGGGATGGGTAACTATATAAGTGAGTGTTACTACTACGACGTAGCACATGCGCCGAACTAACGCTCTGTGTAGCAACGGTCAACAAGTACAGCAAACGGGCGGCTATTGTACAGATTGGCTGGAAGACTCATGCAGTAAGTTTGTCAATGTATGACAAACGCGGTGATTATGTACTGACATCACACAGGTTTTCAGTCTCACAGCAGTCTCAATCATAGGCACCTGTCTCATCCTGCTTGTCATTGCCAAGGTTCGACAGCAATCATCATCCAATTCTTGACATATGTACCCAGAAAGAATCCTTGAAATTGCATTAATACATGTTCGTTACTCAATAGCGCCTTAGCTTCCAGTGCCAACCATGCAAAACCCCATACAATAGATAGTGAAAATGGAAGCCGTCCATATCTTGGCTCCGGCTGTGAATAGCAATCAGCTCCTTATGCTGTTTCCTTGAGATCCTTGGCTTCAGTCGCTGTATCTGCACTGGCCGTGCCCTTGTTCTTGCAAAAGAGATCACTGGCGTCTTTGTTGTGCCTTGGCTGTCCAAACTCGTCCTCATCGTTTACGGCGGTCGGTGGACACCCGCCAACCTCTTGACGGAATTGTTTTGTAAGCTTCATTGAGGTCGTTTCAAGCTCTGCTAGTGATGTTGATTTGCCATTCCACGAAATGAGTGGCAAGTCACCTAATGCTAGTAGGTCACCCTCACGAGGTAATGTCGTGAGCATATCGACAGGGGATGCTGGGTCGAACTTTGACGTTGCACTGTCTGCCTCTCCGGTCTTGTCGTTTTCGTCCCCTTCGCCCAAGTACTCCTCTGGAGTATTTGGAAGGTCGCTGTGTGCTCCCAAGATAGTGCTCGCTGTTTCCGGTCTCGGATACAGAGTCACATACCCCCGAAGCTGTGATAGCTGAAGTACATACTCTAACCAGGCCGGATGTTTCTTGCTCGTACTCTTCTTGGCTAAGAAGGCTGGCGTTTCTGTTCCTGTTTGCTGCTTTTCTAGAATGCGTGACACATAGCCATGCAGCTCAACCCATTTGTCTCCCATGAACAGAACAGCATCGCTAGTTGGGGCCTGCCAAAAGAAGGGACCTGAGCCGCTCGTTTCGTCCGCTTCTTCAGCTGGCGGGACTGTTAGGGGTGTTGTATCATCAAGAAGAGTGCTGGGCGAGTGAAAACTGATGCCCATGATGTTCTCATTCCAGTCCTGAAGAATGGAGGATTGTGAGTATAGGCTATGAAGAAGGGTGTATTTCACATCTGGCTATGTCAGTGCTGCCTGGTTAGGCATAGAAGATCACGTACAGTTGAAAAATTGAGGCGAGACCTCAGTGTGAGCTGCCAGGACAAGCACATGATTGTGTGACGGCTTGCTTGGCCAGAATGATTCTAAAAATCGAACTGAACTCTCCTCCTCATCCATTTTCCGCGACGAAATTCGATGGCGAAGAGAGAGCATTTGCGATTGAGGGAGCTGTCCAGAAGCCTTGGAAGGCCAATGGAAACCAGACAAGAAGTTTCCCAATGGCTTTTCTACAACTGGAGGTAGCTCGACTGTTAGCTGGGGAACCGATAGGGCACTCTTATCGGCCTTGCGCAGCGAGGTGAGGAGTCTTTGTAGATTGGCAGTGCCAACGGGAGGTGCCTGGACTAATATGTCGAAATGCACCTTGTTCCAGGCTGATAACAGTTAGTGAGTATACATGGTAGCGAGAAGCAGGGAGAGCTACTCACCAGCCAATGCTGAGGCGTCAAGCTTGGAGATCCACGCAAGACGAGTTTCTGGCTTCTCTGGCAGCTCTATAAGAGCAGACCTCGTCCCAGTGATCTGATCTCGTATGGCTTGGAGGAAGTAATCTTCTTCCTTCTGGGTAGAGTCAACAATAATTGCTTGAGGGTGCATAAAGTTCTCAATATAGACTTTACACAATTTTGTTAGACAAATGTGTAACGGGTTGGTTCGAATTAGAGCTTACAGAATGCACGGATAGCAGCGAGTTTCAGCCTCAACTCAGAAGACGTGGAAGCATAGTCAGTGCGGGCATCTACACAAGTAATTAGAAGACAGGCCCGGCAGCATTGAGAAGAAGCCCATACCGTGTACATATATCTTGCAGCTTTTGTCGATGCCGTTTATCTCGAGGAGTTCCTTGATCGGGATTTCTTCCCTACTCATAAGCGCAAAATGAACATGGTTCTTTTCTTGCGCCGACATCTGACAAGCCATTGGCAGAAGGGTAGAGGCGCTGTTGATGCTGGAAGCAGCAAATAGAATGTTCTTGTTTCTTTCGTAAGCGCCGCCGGTCCCTTGGATGTTGCGCAATGTCTCTGCGAGCTCTGGGAATTTGAGGGGTCCCCTATGGTAGACCTTGTCCTGTCCCTGTTTACGCCCCGGCGCAGACCTCTCTGATGCCGCATCGGTCGAGCTATCGGAGGACGATACGAAATTGTATATTATGAAGAAGACGATCGATATGAAGACTAGGTATGAAATAAGGCGACCGACGGAGCTACGGCGGGGAGCACGCGGCGTAGCCTGCCATTGAGGACCAGATCCCGAGCTATGATAGCGATGCCCTGGGAGGTGAAGGTCGTCGTCTTTTTTATTGGCCATCTCCTCATCCCCTGCCCAGAAGCGTGCCTTTGTTCTGCCGCGTGCAGGCGTCATATTGTTGTGGTAGAGTTGTCGTCGATCGGAAACGCTTGGAGCTCAAGAGTCGATAGAGGACGGGTTAGTTGATAGAGCTCATGGGCGCTAGCTTTATCAAAAGGTTACCTGGCTACAGGCAGGTATTTATACGGCGATTATAAACATGCAGAGGGATCAATCGCAGTTGCGACGTATTGGGCGAGTGTAACAAAAGAAATGACGCTTGTTCTGAACGATTATGTGTGTATGAGGATTATTAAAGGATTGAAGATGATGGAGGATGACGGAGAGCACCCAAGTTAGTTGAGGTCGGTAGCTGCTGACCCTTGTTTCCCCAGGACAAGACCTTAGAACAGCGTGGCTCGTGCTTGTCTCGTCACTGTTGCAGTTTGGTTGGTAGTAAGTAGGTAGGTAGCTGCCAGTGAGCTTCAGGTCCCTTTGGGCTAACTAACCTAAATTCAGTATCACAGCGATAGGTCCAATTACTGCAAACAGTTTTAGGTTTCCATGTCTCTGGGCAACCAGAAGGTTTCATGATAGTAATATCGATGCTTATTAATAACATCATGTATAACGACCCTCATGAGACTGCTCCATATCGAAACCATCACCTCCAGAAACAAAGCAAATGAGGAGGGAGAAGAATGGAAGAGCGAAGTATTCGATCAAGCGTACCTAGATGATATTTACATGGCCAGAACGATATGTATTAGTACTTCCATTATTTGGATGGTAACTGCCACTGATCGATATACTTCAAGTAATCATATTCATGTGGCCTCCGAGTCTAAAACAATCCTTGTCAGGCTTAACTCGGGACATTTTTCATGGTGGGGCACGATCCAATTCGCCGTCAAGTATTCATGTAAATTTTTAGCCGCCTCTCAGTTCGCAGTGAAACTTACACAATAACTATCTTTTATTCTCTGACAACATATAATACCACAATGGGAAAATCTCGAAGAGCCCGTGGCCACGCGGCCCGTAAAGACCCTATCGCAAAGACCGTCAAACCTCCTTCAGACCCTGAACTTGCTGCTCTTCGAGAGTCAAAGATTCTCCCAGTCATCAACGACCTCAAGAGTGCCGACCCCAAGTCTCGCTCTGCTGCTGCTTCCGCCATCTCAAACATTATCCAGGATGAGAAGTGCCGAAAGTTGCTTCTGCGTGAGCAGATTGTTCATACCATCACTACCCAGACACTCACCGATGCTGCTCTCGAGAGCCGTGCTGCTGGTTGGGGTATTCTGAGGATCCTTGCGCAGGAGGAGGAGCCTGACTTCTGTGTCCATCTTTATCGTGTCGATATTCTCACTGCTATCGAGTTTGCTGCTAAATCTGTGAGTGTATTTACTCCTCCAACATGGTTCACATGCTAACACTCACAGATCACCGAGATGCTCCTCTCCAAGGACCTCGAATTTCAAAAACGGTCAAAGCCCGAACAAGCTACCATTCTTAGCATTGCTTCGTCACTAATTTCTCTCCTTACTGCTCTCGCAGAAGCTCAAGACGACATCCTTGAGGCCATCTCCCGCAACACCACCATCACTCGCTTCCTCTTGCTACTCACTTCAGATGAGCTCGCCAGCAACCCTGATATTGTCTCACTAAGAAGCGATGCTCTGGCTTGTCTCATGATCCTCTGTGAAGACAACGAAGAGCTATCTGATAAGGTCGTCAACTCCAAGGAGTACCGCACTTATGGTACTTTGCTGTCCCTGCGCAAGACCGCCAACAGCGATGGCGTCCTTGCATGTGGTGTCCTCCACAATCTCTTTTCCTCCCTCGACGGCCAGGACATTGCTCTTGGAGCTGACAACTCACTTCTCATCCCCACTCTTTCACAGGCTCTCAAGACATTTGAGCCAGGCCAAATGACCGACGCCGTGGGCTGGGCCAACCCCGTCGAGTATCAGCAGCTCGCCCTCGAGATTTTAGCCTCTATTGGAACAACATTAAACACATCAGCCGAAGCCGAACCCCGGAAGGAGGAGAAGCCCGACGTCAAGGATGATGAAGAGATGGGCGATGCAGACGAAGAGATCTCTGACGGCGAGGAGGAGGGAGGCGAGGAAGATGATGACGAGATGGATGACGATGAGCTGGAAGCCGACATGGAGATGGTTACCGGTGCGGACAGAAACGAGGAAGACAGTAACATCGATGATCTTCCCATCCTCAAGACTTTCATCGACAACGCCCTTCCTGAGCTCATCCGTATAGCATCCCTCTCCCCCACCGATGATGCTTCCCTTCGCTTGCAAGGCCACGCCCTTTCCGCTCTCAACAACATTGCCTGGTCTGTCTCCCTCATCGACTTCTCTGACCTTCACAACGCACCGATTCAAAATGCCTGGGACCCCGTTGGCCGCGCTCTGTGGACCCAGGTCATCGCTCCTATTCTCGCGACTGACACTGCTGACATCGACCTCGCGACTCATGTCACCAGTCTTGCCTGGGGTGTTGCCCGCTCTCTGCGAGGCAGGCCCAACACACCTTTCGCTGATGAGCACCGCCGCTTCATCGCCCTCTACCAGGCCACAAAGGGTTCACCTGTTGCCCAGAACTTGGAGGATCCCTTCCAGTCCCTCAGCGTCAAGTGTATCGGAGTCCTCGGCCAGCTGGCCCTCGATCCCGCACCTATTGACCGAAATCGCGATATCGGTACTTTCTTGGTTACTCTCCTCGCTGGTCTTCCCGAGACACCAACTGCCGACGCAGTTGAGGCCCTCAACCAGGTCTTTGACATCTATGCTGATGAAGGTTATTCATACGACAAGGAGGTTTTCTGGAACAACAACTTCCTGAAGCACCTTGATGAGACAGTTCCCAAGGTGCGAACTATGATCAAGAGCATTGATAAGCGTGCCAACAGCGAGCTTCGTCTGCGCGCCGATGAGGCCGTGTTGAACTTGAATCGTTTCTTGACATACAAAAGAAAGAACAAGCCCCAGGCATAATTGGTTAAATAAAAGCACTTGATTTTTCTAGACACAAGTCTATAGACATTGGATCCATTTCTGATTTACCTCCATTTCTTTGCCCATGGTACCTACCATACGTCCCCTGTGAATCTTTGAACTGTTATTGTACTGAATATATCCTTGGTGCCTTTAGATTGGTCCCAGTACCTTGCACCAACGCCCCTAAAACTATTGATCTCAAAATCTTAGCAGTCCCGAAATGACATACCACCACTACATCCCACATCTAGAACAAACTGGCCTCTCTTAACACCGTTCAAAAACCCGATAGAGGCCTTTCAGATTTGCAACCTCCAGAACTCCATCTTCCATCAGCGACTTGGTCGCTACCAATCTTGCTTTAAATGCTGGAAAGAAGACATGCTCAATAGCGTGTCTGATGTGTTGCCGCCTTGCCCGCAACTCTTCTGGGATATCCTCCTCACGAATACTGTCTGCATCACCAGGCAAACTTGGCAATTGTTCTGGAACGTAAAAGGTGGCTAGTTCCCGTATGAAAGAGTCAAAGCAGGCCTTCTCCTCAGTCCAGTCAACACTAGGGCCAAGGCGGAGGAGGAAACGAGGGAGTTTAACGAGAGGTGGTGTGTATCCCTTCAATAGTAGTGGTAATGAAACTAGTTCGCCAGCAGGTGATATCTCGAGGGAGAAGTACTCAAGAAGCATCTCGCGACGCTCAATGAGCTGATCTGCTACCCGGTCTACCAAGGTTTCGACTTCGAAATCATCCTCCGGTGAGGTTATAGATAACTTCTCCATTTCGGCTGCGCCTTGAAGTAGCTCGCGAAGGTCCAATGAGGGGTTGAACTTGATGGCACCAAAATTACCAAAATCTGTAAGGGCCAGTTGGTAGAAATACTCGTAGCAAGTTCGGCCGTAATCGATCAGATACAGTTTGACGTCGCCTTGGATCGCTGCCAGCCGTCTTTGCTCATCCACGATACCGACGAAAGTATGATTGGAAAATATCTCGGTCAGATCGTGGTGTATATCTTCCCTGACTTCATCTCTCAACTTTTTCACGCTGTTCAGTCGGCATTGCACCAGTTCGCGGTCGACTATCTCGTATTCCTGAGCTTCAGGGGCAGCACTTGTATCCGCTGTGTGGTCAATAGAGCCAGTCGACTCGCTTGGGCCAGCTCGGGCAAACATGGATGTAATCTTCCGCTCAGTTGTATCCGTCCTCACTAGGTCATTCGAGTATCTTCGCTTCTTTGATGCCGGAGTTCTTCGACTCGGCGTGCCGTCACTTTCTGTTTGTGGGGGGGAATCGATTACTTTTGCACCAGGAAGAAGAGTCTGTGTCATGAACGTCCGGCTTGTATCCACTGCAGCAAGTTTAGACTCAATATGCTCACATATAGATTGAATTATCTCATCTTCGTTGAGAAAGTGAACCTCTCTCTTTGTTGGATGAACGTTGACATCCACCCGTGCTGGTTCGATTTCAAGACTAAGGTAGATGAATGGATGGCCGTTCTTAGGCAAGAAATTAGCATAGGTTTGCTCGATTGCCTTCTTTATGTGGGTTGATTCTACACATCGATGGTTGATGAATAGCAGAAGTGTTGTCTTTTTGACAGAGTAATTTGCGTTGGTTGTGAGACCCTCAGCTTTGAAACCCCAACGGTCTTCAGCGACTGAGAACTCCAAAAGCTCGTTAGCCACGGCGCTACCGTGGATTTGACGAATGCGATCAATGACAGTTGCCTGAGCTTGTATCGATAGATTTGTGGAGGCTTCGCCTGCCTTCTTGCAAGCGAATCCAACGCCTTTGCAGTGCACAGCGTACCGACCGACCATATCAATGATCTTGTTGAACTCATCAGCCGGCGAACGAAAGGCTCTTCTTCGAGTCGGTATATTATAGAATAGGTCTTCCACTGTGATTTGTGTCCCAGGGCGACCTGCAACACCTTTGGGCTCTGCGGACTGGCCAGGCTTTGCCGGAGCAAGCTTCCCATCAAGATAATGGGCCCTCCATGCCAAGTCTGAGTCTTTCGTCTTGGTGGTCACGGAGAGATGGGCGATGTGGCTGATACTGGCAAGAGCCTCGCCCCTGAAGCCATATGTCGCAATGGCTGCCAGATCTTCAAAGCTGGTGATTTTAGATGTCGTGTGACGCTCACAAAGAATGGCCAAGTCTTCTTTCTGTTAAAATAGTAAGTTTTGAGGATCTGCATATGGGTGATCATTTCATTACCTGGATACCACAACCATTGTCAGTTATCTGGAGCAGCTTGAGTCCTCCGTCCTTGGCGAGGACATCCAGAGAGGTCGCACCAGCATCAACCGCATTCTCGATGAGCTCCTTGAGAGCATGAACAGGAGCCACAATAATTTCACCAGCAGCAATTTTGTTCACCACGTTTGGGTCAAGTGCCTGCAGTCATGTTAGCGGGCGAGCCAGGTTATGCATAAGGCGTTGAAGAAACAGCCTCATCAAGTTTGCTTACCCTGATCCTGCGAGGCGCATCACTTTTTGCGGGTGAATTTTCAATAGGCTGCCCATCGGCGTTTCTTTTCGTCCCGCTTGGGGGAACATTTAGAATGTCATCGGAAGCTGTTGGGGCACCTCCCATATCAACATCCGCGTCTGCTGCCATTTCTAGCTATGGCAGCCGAGTTGTTGCGCCAGGGCACAAGAACCAGCCAGTGAGGTGGTACCAAGAATTCTTCTCGGGGTAGTTCAACGCGAATGGGTCGGGCGACAAACGTTGTAGGTCATGCACAAGTTGCTTGATATTTCCTCTTCTCTCATTTCGTTTCTCGGGCGTGTCGTCCCATATCTTCGTTTCCCGTGGCGCTTCGGATTGACCACACGAGATGATGGCCTATCCCGGGGAAGAGCCTGCTTTGAATCCGATACGTTGAAAAAAGGAGAAAAGGGAGCGGTTCATGCGAGACAAGGACAGGCCGTCAATGACAGGTTGTTAGCAGGCCTCATTGATAGGCAATGCGCGGATGAGCTCGGCCACGTGACTACATTACAACTCTAAGGTGCACCTTCCATCCAAATGGATATCTTCTCAGAATGCAATTCAGCATCTCGACTTCAAGGCAGGTAGGATGCACTTCGAAAAGGATTTGTAGTGTTCACCACGTTAAAATTACAAATGATGGTCATCCACTGCCAACAAGGATTCAAATTCGCCTTGATCACAGCTCCAAAAGCTCCAGCTGCATCGAACCAAAGTTGGGATGAAAGACGTATTGGGGGCGTCTCGGTCAGTGACTCAACTTTATTCGGCGCCCAGGAACGTTAAAAAAAAAAAAAAAAAGGCAACAACGAGAAAGACAGAAAAAAAAATGATAAATGATAAACGAGCGTGAATTTTCGCTATCTCAACGCTGCGTCAGCTCTCGCCGCCGCGCGTAAGGCGGAACGCAAGCGACACAAATGCAGTCAGCAATGCAGCAAAGTTGCACATATTTAGATACAGCTGAAGCATCGTGGTTGGATCCTGGTGAGGGCTCCGACTGTAAATTGAGTGAGGAAACTAGAGCAAGGGGTTCATGTGCCTGGACCGTTCTCTTGCATCATCTCTCGATTGTGCTACCAGCCTTACAGGGTCAGGTAGTTAGGTTGTTGTAGGTACCGTTTTGTGTAAGCAAGAATGGGCTCGTGATTCATCGAAATTCTCCTTGTAGTCCAAAGGCGTATTGCGCATATGCGCTCTTGGTAACACAGCCTCTCTCTCATGACGAAGGGTGTAGATACTGTCAAAAAGTCGTCCGCTCTTCTTTTATTTTTCATGACAAATCCAAACAAGGTTGTTTTTTTACGGTATTTGACGTCAGGTTTGGTTTGTTGAGGATTTTCATGGCCGGCCCCTTGCCGTCTTGGACGCCTTGTCTTGACGAACTGGCTGTGCTTCCATAAGTCTTCTTTCACTTTCAACCTCCAATCACCAAGTAGCCGGGCGCTTTCTTGAATGCACTGCAAATGTAGTCACCTCAAGGAAGCGTTGGTGGCTGTTGCTGACGACTTTCTTGACTGAAACATGCGTATCCATTTGACGATTTGGCTGCATCTCTCGTCCGAATCGGGACATGTTAGGACTTATTTCAGGACTCTTGAGCGTGAAGATCTGAACGGCTGCCTGAACGCGTAGGCATGGATGATGGGTGATAATGATGCGGACCAACGCCCGTGGAAAGGGGGAAGAGGGAAGAGAACTCATAGCAAGGTCTTGTTTGTATGTTCTCTCACCTGATGCATAATTGTTCGCCACTGGTGTCTTGCGCCAAGTCGCAGTGCAATTCACATAATGTTTGTGTCTAAGATCCAGCGTTGCAAATGCAGGCACGCAATGCATCTGCCTAGATTGTGAATCCGTTGCTCCTCTATAGCCCACGGAAAGCAAGAGAATTACCTTTCTGTGGCACCTCCAAGCCGCTGCATTGCCTCATTGTAAGCCTTGGATACCTTAAGTACCTAGGTAGGTAGGCTCTTTCAGCGGATGGTGGTGTTGCTGAATAACCTAAGGAACAACCCAAGACAATGTGCACAGCCTGGCACACACTCTCTCCTTGTGTGCTGCAAAATTGCGCACTACGAATGCAAGGTACCACGCATTTCATCGTGTGCAGAAGCCAAGCAGTCAGCCCAATGCTAGGTTTTTTTCCATTTTCTTAGACTAGAGAGCTTGAAATGGGTCATTCATCCATTCAGCATTACCTACTTGTGCCAGTGGAGGCTACCTAGATAAGAGGCAGATGGTCCGCCCATGGTTTGCATATATCAAGAGTCAAACCCCATAAAAGAGATGGTTTGTTCCATCTACCACTCCCAAGAATTATTTCGCAAGATCTATCCTTTTACTACTCAAGAGTAACCTCTATAAAATCTCCGTCAATATCTTCCATCTTTTCCATCCTTCACATCCTCGATTCAATCTCTGTTGGCCCATCCCATTCCACTTAGAGATCGACCCTGTACCCTGCAACAAGAACCCGACCTCAGATCCTCCGGCATACGTCCCAACCATTCAAGATGGCAGCCGACTCGCTCCCAAGCTCAAGCTCAAACTCAAAGACACTGTCATCCAAAAGGTTTGTTTCAAAACGATCCTTCAATATTGTCCACCTACTGATAAGTCATCTTTTCTAGCTGTCTCTGCTCAGGCTCTAGTCATGGAGGATCATCACGCTCCAGCTCCTCCGCATCAAATCGCTGCTCCAGCTGTAGCTTCCGGCCCGGATCTCCACTTCCGGGACGCACCGCATCCGGAGACCGCGACAAGAACGCCTTCGGCCACTTTCATCTCTCGGGCTCAACTACGGGTGTCGCCAATGGGAACGACCCCCTTGCAGCCGAACTTGGTGCTGAATGGGAAACTGGTCAAAAACTCGGCCATCAAATGGCCCATGGTCTGCCCAACCTGTCGAATTTGAACTGAGTACCTATAACATTACATGCAGTCGAAAAAAAGAAGAAGAAGGGCATGTTGGGGTCGAGAGGCAGCGAGTCGGATACAAGAACAATAGTCGCGAGACAAAGTGTGCAGCAATATTGTATTTTTTTTTATTTCTTTCCAGAGTTTCATCTGATATTGCTCTTCTCCTCTTTCGAGTATCGGTTCTTATTGCAATATGGTATGCACGTCGAATTGACAAACTTGGTCAAATTGGAATATAGAAGAATTCAAAAGCGGGTTCAAGTCCTTAACTGTACGGAGCACAAGCCATACTATACTATAACATAACCTCTGTATCTATATAAGCAAGATCCTCTCTCCCTCCCCGTGACATCATCGTCAAGCACCGCCACAGCTCAGCTCAGCAGCTCATTCATTTCGATGCTACTATGTACACGGGGCGACGGGTCTTCCTCCGAGTCTCCCTACTTCTCCCCTCTGCCGTCTCCCCAACTGCCGTAACGTTCCATGCGCGGACGGATACCTTATGGGGGGGCGGGCAGGCAGATGCGGATGCAGATGCAGATGCAGATGCAGATGAACTAACGGAGACTCGGAGAATATTTAATTTTAAAAATTTAGGCAAGGTACTTGTTATGTTAGTACATATGATTTGCAGTCCCGGACCATCCATCCCGTCCTTAACATTGGATACATCGAGACATACGGAATAGGTCTCTTTGAACGCACACGCCCCCGGGAACCCCCTGCGAATCGCACTTCAACAGAGCCAGATTCGGGTATTGACTCGCACATCACATCCTTTCTATTGGATCCATGATTCTGTGTATATCCGAATTGCACTGCACATATCCGTTGCACTCACCTCTCATTGGCCTTTAATAAAAACCCTTCCCTTCTCTGGCCTGCCTTGTCCTTGTCATTGTCCTTGTCACATCACATCAGCGCCGCACGCACTGTAACACATAGGTACTGCCACTGCACGCTTCTGTCCCGTCTGTGTTACCAAACACGTGCTATTACTCATTGTATCGTCCGGGCGGTATTCACATCCTCTTCTTTTCCTCTTGCATAATCTGACTCGCTCACTCTCCTCTGCTCTGCCGAGCCTCATTCCTCAAGCTCAAGCAAGACGTGCCGCCGGCCTTATTCCATGTCCCGTCCCACCACAACGCATCACTGGCCTCGTTTGCCCGTTCTTTCACATCCATACCATAACGCCTTCAGACTCAACTAACCCCCAATTCTCTGCTCATACAAAGCTGTCTAACAACAAAGATCAGCCTAGCTGAATCAAACTGTATATATGGATATATTTGACATTGCAAAACTGTTGTCGCTCTCCCCAATCTAACGCCGCCGGCTGTAAATGCACAGATGCTTCAGCAACACCACCAGGCCGTATTCACCCTCCTTTCTCGCTCTCATACACGTAACGATACACAAGACACAATCATAACAAGAGGATTATAGTACATGTGGCGTCTCGGTAGACACAAATTCCCGCCGCACTAAAATCAAAACAACAAAAATCAAACAAGCCATGTATCTGGACGCTCCACATGATCCAACTTCCATCCATGCAAATATCAACAACGCTTATCGCCGCCGCTCAGGGTCATCGGGCTTGTCGATCAGACCGCCAATATCAACTCGGTTGGGCCTTTCCTCGCGTGTCCGTGGCCGAGGCTGCTCTGGCCCTGGCTGGGCTCGAATTGGTGGAAGCTGAAAAGCTGCTTGAGGTCGATACACGCTCGCAGGGGGCAGTTCGCTTCGGGGAACATTATATGATGGGGGTCCTCCATACTCTGCATGACTTGGTGATGCAGCATACGAAGTTGACCCCGCCCCACCAGCAGCTCCGGGATTTATGGCGGCTGGCAACTGTGTTGGGGGAACAGCAGCCGGTCGAGATACCAGTGGGACTTCGCTGAATCGACCTCTGGGCATATCAAAGGGTGGCCCTGGTGGCACCGGTGTCCTGTAAAGAGACTGTGGAGTTGGCGGCTGGGAACCATACGCATGCGAAGCCTCTCTGGTGGCCGGCGAAGAAGGTAAAGGGTACGCATGCCGGGTTGGTAGGCTCAGGACCATGACAACGACGTAGATCGAGCCCTCCTTCTCGAGCCCGAGTCGAACGGGATACTGTCTCGGTTGTCCATCAGCAGATCTGAAAGTTAGGTATTCATTTCGGTCGAGCTGGAAGCGTCCGATATCCTCTGCGCCAAAGCCAAGTCCCTGGATGATATGGTCGAGTCGAGAAAGTATTGGTGGTAAATAGTTCGGCTCCTTTCGTGTTTGCTCTTCGATCAGTTGACTTCTAATCGACGCAACTTTCTCCCTTTCCGCAGGAATAACGACATCCCCCAAATTCTGTCCCTGGAGTTCCACATGGCCTACAGCCTCCATAAAAGTTGGCGATGCCTTCGCAAAATCCATCTTCATGTTCAAGAAAGCAACAGGGTCTGCTCCTCGAGGCCCGGCCGATAGGGGGGGTGGGAAAGTGGGAGCGTCCATGTTGGGCCCTCGCTCAAGATATCTCGGGTTCATACGTTCCCTATTATCAAATCATTAGCATTTCGACAAGATGCCAGGACGCCACGTCATCCGCCTTACCCAGGTCCCATTGGAACGCCCGAAGGGTATATGCTCAATGGTCGCCTCGCCGTAGTATCTTGCGGATGAGGAAATCTGGATGGATCATAGCGAGTTTCACGATCGTCTCTTAGTCGCGGTCGTCCTCGCTTCTTGTGTTGAACATCGACGCATGATTCTTCCTTCCCATTCGTGATACATCTCGAACATGGACGTTGTGCTATTGATGCATTAGCGCTCCTTGCCTTTGCGAAGTCATATCAGAAGCGTATATCGATATGTGCATTCCGCCTGGCCATATCCGAGGCATCGACAAGAGACACAACATGCATTTAATCGGGTCCTCTTTTTCCTATGATACGAAGTCCAGTGTGTAGAGACCCGGCCGTGGACTGGCCAGGTTGGCATCATCTCCCAATCTTGGAGGATTCTCGAGCAAGGAAAGGGATTTCACAGCATAACGTAAAGGAATAGGTTCTCGAAAACATACCATCACAGCTAATCACGAGTTAGTAAAGCTAGTTCATATGGGCACATAAAGAGGACCACTTACCGAAGATGCGCTCGTTTACAAGGGACGCATGCAGAGGCCACATGACCTTTCGTTTTCCGCTGCGATTTCGGGGAAGTCATAGGTTGATTCTCAACCACTGACGGGCGGACAGACGACGTGTAAGACGAAGGTGCCCCAGGAATTCCGGGAGGAATATAACCAGATGACTGGGGCATAGATGGCCCTCCTGGTTGGATGTACGAAACAGGTCGAGGTAAGGTCTCTTCTGTCCTTCGATATGAAAACGGTGGTGCGTCTGAGGGCCCTGGTTGGAATAATCTGGGAAGCGTGGTCTGCATGTTGGCAGGTCCTCGGTGATCAGTCGGTAATTGTTGATTTGAGTTGCCCCAGTAAGTATCGGTCTGGCTAGAAGCTGAATATCCCACTGGTGCTTGCCCTCGATCCCCAGCGTCTTGGGGCTGCTTCGAGGGGAGGGGCGGAGATCCTGACATGGGTGGAGAGGGATATGCTCGGTATCGAGCAAAAGAGTCTTGCTCTGCGCTCTCGGATACCCAGGCCAGGTCTAAGGCAATTTGCGCCAGGTCTGAGATGCCGCGGCGTTGGCCGAGCGGGACGGAAGCTGAATCGGAGACGGATCCCTTGATGACCATGAGGGCAAAGTTGCTACAGGATTAGTGGCTGGACAGACAGTAACTCCAACCCTGAGCTAGAAACAACAAAGATAGACTCTGGGTTTGTCGTCTTGGTCTGTTTTTGCGATACAATCGGATTTGATCTGGGCTAACTTCCAGTTGTCGTCAATGGCCACCGGTCAATATCCAGCTGACCTGGACAAAGAGGTATCTCTTGTTAAGCTCCAGGTGCAAATTCAGCAGCTTCTTACCAGTCCGACAACCCCTTCTTTCGAGTTGCGAGCTGGAAGGTCGTTGAAGCTGATCTTGATGGAGATGTGCCCCGCTTCTAAGATCTGCGGAGCTGAGGTGGCAGAGGAGCAGAAGTTACCAAGGGCATTCGGGATGCTAGGCTGACGGTTGTGAAGGAACACTCCAACGGTAGCGAGTCAGGGATCAAAGAAGCGACAAGCGAGTGCCAAAGCGAGGAGGCGTGAGACGAGATGCTGCACCGTGATACTACAAAGATGCGATCTTGGAGAGGTCCTGGTGATACAGCGTCAAGCCGTGCAGTTGGGAGGTCGAGACGGAAGCGGCCAACCGCAGATACTCAGGGCCGGAACCTGAGAGGCGGAACCGGGTGAGGTAGAGCGGGTAGGTAAGTATATTTGGGCCCCTTGCTGGCCGGGAGGCCGTGAACACAGGTGATCGGGCTGTGGATGGAGACTGTTCGGTGGCCTACGCTTGGTTTTTGTGAGACTATGTATGCAATAAAACCTTCTCTCTGAGTGGCAGCGCGACTGAGATGCAGCTTGGATGGATCAGGGTTGGTGACAGGGCAGTTGGACCCTGGTTCGGATTTTAGAGTGGCTGCTAAGTCAATCAAGGGTTCCGGTAGATTTCCATAACGAGAATTCTCCGCCTCCCTTGGTCTTTGCAATATGCGCCAGAAGATCACCAAAGTGAGAGATTTGGCGCGGAAGCAATAAGACAGGATACGTGATGGTGATTGGGGCGTTATATCAGCTGGAAGTAGTGGTATAGGCGATGTAATAGTGTGAACAAGCAGAAGCAATATTAGCTACAACCTTCCAGCCTTTGCTTCTCGCTGAGCACCTAGTGAGAGGTTCTTGTTAATCGGTGGAGGGTGCTCTTCAGTTTTGATAGCGGGGGTGTAAGGCAAGATCAAGATGAACAAGGGCGGTCGAGGGAAGACGCTGAATGGAGTGAGAGAACCGCCGTAGTCAAGTCGGGCTCACGCCGACTGGCTGGGTTAGATATCGGCCGTCCCGAAAGGACGGAATTGAGAGAGAAGGGCAACAAAGACAAGCAACGAGCATGTCTATTGAAGCAGTAGTAAGTTCTGTATCTGTACCTGTACCTGAACAAGGAGAAAGCAGGGACAAGGATGAAGTCGAGAATGTTGAGTCCAAAACAGAAGCCTACGCCTGAGACCAAAACTAAGACTCAGACGAAAGACAAAGATGCAAATGTAAATGCAGGTGTTGACAAACTTGACCTGGTACGATACTGAAGTCTCGTCTTTTCCTAAGTAAGGGCCCGCGCAATGGGAAGCCCAGCCCAGTCCAGCCCAGTCTAAGCAAGCCAGCTAGACTAGGGCCATGAGTGTAAACTTCAGGGCTTGTGGAGATAGTCTTGGTGGCCCGTTATGAAGGTTGTCGAAGTGCTCAACGCCCGGCCGAGGGGGAGGGGTGCGACAAGGAAAACCCTGAGAACCCAGCAAACCTGACCCAACCAGCACCTTAGTGCCAACTTGCTTGGTAACCCTACAAAGGTGTAAGTCAAGAAGGACACATGATTGACATATGTGAGTTCATGGCCAAGGATCACGGTAGTCAGCCAAACTACAGAGTTCAAATAGGGTATGGACATTGTTTAATTGTTGGTTATTGAGCAGCATGCGAATGATTACGGAACTTGAAAGCATTTTTTGTCGAAACCCATGACATACTTTGTCCAGGAAAGCCGGAAACACCACAGCTCACGACCAAGATAAGCCACCGCGAAGTCATTTGTGGAAGCTCAAAGAATGATAGACTCTCAGGAGCCATTTGGACAGGGTGAGTGGCCAGTCGAAGGAAGTTCAGTGAGGATAGAGAGGCATTGGCCAATTGATAGCCCATGGGCCACAGCAAGTGGGCTGAGTTGTAGTTAATAATGGATCGTACCCTTCACATCACTCGTGGCTGGGAGCTTGACCCCAAGAGAATCCAGGTGTCAACCTCATTACTAGTAGATCTGATCTATCCGCCGCTGAAGAGACATTCAACGTCGACGTTGTGCATCGTGTATCAGTTGTGCAAATACAATGTAGTATCAGCTGGTCCATTGCTGGAAGCCATTCATTAGGTGCATTGCACGCGGATGTGCACAGGAAGGCCAAGGTGGAGCTCGCATGCGACTGGCTCACAAATTTGTCCTCTGTCCATAATAAACATGATTGATAGGGATGAATTCAGGTACCGAAAGCTCCAAGACTCGCAAGTTTTACGGGTTGGCCGCAATATGGGGGTGTTAATTACACTATCCCTTCAGGGTGTGTGTGTTAGCGGTGGCTTTGGGTCATGTTGTTGGCGTTCATGACTGGTACGGATACTCTTGGTGGACTTAGGGTCTCCAGTGTAGGTAGTGTTCAAACTGAAGGCAAAGCCACGTTGTGAAAATCGGCAGCGATTGCTCGGCCGGTGCTCCGAATTAACGAGGCCATTCATGATGCCTGCGACTGCAATAGGAACTAACTGAGGTACACACAGAGCCCTGCTGTCCTGATACTGGGCCACGGACAAAACTCAGGGGCGCAGGGCCGAGGTTGCAGCTAAGGTTTCCTGAGAACGGGGGCCAAGTAATAGATGGTGATGCAAGAAACAGTGGCCAAGCAAGATGAAATGCGGGTTGGGCCTGTACAAAATGGAGGTCGGGAGTTTTCCGCTCCATGCCTCGCTTATTAGTATCTTGTGAGGCTTGTCTTGAACATAGTTGACGCTCAATTAACCCACTAGGTGCTGTATCACCGTGATAGGAGAAGGGTAGAGCTCCGTTTGGGGTTTGGTTGATGGCGATCCAAGCGATATTGGCTCAGACGAGTTTAGCTTTATTGTTCCGGCCGGCAACGTTCAACGTCCATCAGCCCTCAAACGAGCCCCCCCAGTGGCCTGGAATATCGAACCCTGGGGCATGGGACACCTAGCCCCTAGGCTAGTATCGCGAATCTAGCCAGACATAGCGACGGCGACGGGCGGCGCGGAAGACGAGGAAAAAGTGGCTGGATTCTCGCAGGAACATGATGGCCAGGGTGCCAGGTGCCAGGTGCTAGGCGCTAGGCGCTAGGCACTAGCTAGGTGCTTTGGTTGTACTGTGGTGGGTGGTCTTGATCCCTGAAATAGAAAATTTGGTGTAGATGTCTCTTCGTCAGTACATACGTCACAATTCTCATGGCAGATAGGTACTGGTAGATTGTAGCTTGTAAGTTTTGTGATATCGTCGTGACATGTACCTAGAGGCCTCACTCATACCTTTTTCGCCTCTTTCCCTTGGTGAAGCCTGTAGACAGGAATCAAGTGACAGGGCCTATTTGAGGAAAGTGCCTTCTGGTTGACACGGGGCCTTGTCATTGTTCTCTACAACAGGTAATTGCATCCATGGCAGCTACCTACCTTACCCAGTCACTTTTCGAGGTCGTGCTTACCTCCAACTTAGATTGGAAGGAACCTTCCTACGAAGCCAGCTCAACCCCAACCATGGCCAGCGCCGATTAACTTTTCCTAACCTTTGTTTGATATCGCGATCTCTTCATGTGTAGCTACAAACATTGTTCTTGCCTTGTTTTGCCTCCCAATAAATACCTAGTGCATCGAAATACTGACGTTACAGCATGCCGAGAAATACAGGCGCAATGCCGTGAGATCTGGTGTCAGGGTGCAAGGTTTAGCCCCAGTCAGTTGTACCACGTATTATCCCTGTTCTCTGGTTCTTCAACACTACGTTTTCGACTCGCTCGCCGGATCACAACATGTTGAGCAACACAAGACGATACGCCGCCGGCTCCCACTATCTTGTGGGGGCATCCTTTTGTTCTGCAACCGAGCACATGATCCAGGGGATCGTTGATGACGCATCGCAGGTTCCAACTCCAAGCCAGTGCTATTAGGAACATCCCGAGTCGATAAGGAGGCTAGGGTGGCAGCCCGGCCCGTAACGAGGGACACTCAGATCTCACTACTATGTATAAGCTGCTACGCAGGTGTTCTACTCAAAGGTACGGAGTAGACGCTTCGATGATTCGTATAGGCCTTCACAAATGATCCAGATGCACTTGTCTATCAATAAATTCAGAGCCGGCTTTTCCAAACATGCTCACTCTGGCTTCACGTCATCTTCAGAGTGCGAGCAGCTCTTCAGGCTCCCTCTACTAGCAGATTTCGTCCCCCTCCCCCCACTATGCGGCTGTCACTGCAAGGCGCATAGTGTCAGGTTAGGAAGCTCTGGGCGGGGCTTCATTTCAATTAGCTACAACGAAGAGAAGCATCCGAACCTGGCTGCCTCAGTCGTCTGGTCTTCTCGGTACCATGTCTGCCTTTCCAGGTGTTGCATAGAGTCGCTTCGAAACTGACTCGAGTTGTGTGGTTTGGTGTCTAATCAAGTTTTCATGACGTTGCCTGGTTGCCGTCGACTACTGCAGCCTTTAATAAACGGCTGACTACTGGCTAGTGCGATCCCACCGACCACTCCGAGTTCTATCAGGTAGGTATTGCGCAGGAATACATCTGGGCCCTGCACTGCGCACCCAGGCAAAGGAGCAATCCGTGCTATCTAGTGGATGCAACAGTACCATCGTGGACACTTACGCAGACAAATTTTCCGTCTCGTTGAGCGCTAGATCTTTAATCGCTGAGCTTGATTTGTGGTGATGGCGGCCCAGGCAAACATACACCCTTGTCGCTAAAGCAGGCCAAGCATGGCATGCGCATGGCATACCGGATGAGCCATGCTGCTTATAGGCACCAGTGCATATTATCACATCTTGTCGACGTCTGCGGCCATGATTAAATCTCCGGTTCCAAGGATGTTTTACGCCGCCGCCGCCGTCACTAATTTTCGACATCGTTGTCGTGCCTCTACATCGGCACTCCTCCTCCGAGCGGCCGCTCCTCATTATCACCCCAGAAAGTCACAGTACGACCATGCAAGCTCCATAAAGACGGAGAATCGTTTGCACAGTTTCAACACACACAATCGAGACAAAGTTGTGTTATGTATGGAGGAGAGTGTTTTGGCTGCAATACCTTTGATCACAATTTTAGCTCAAGGTGTGGCACAGCAGACTGCTTCTGGAATCTCGTCTAATAGTACTAAAGCTCGATTATTACGTCGAATTGACGTACTGACCTCTCATGCTATATAATAGAAGAGGATCGCGTAGTTATATTGCAATGGGGGCTCAGTCTATGCATGCTATAACTTGCCAAAACTCGGGGCGTAGTTCTGCTAATCACCTCGGGAAATGTTCTCCTGGCTGGATGGCCGTCCACTGATTCTGATCCCAACTGACTATGTTCGGGGAGATTCAAGGTTAGGGAAATTTATATTTGGTGACAGGTCACTTGGCCTTGACTGCAGTAAGCGAGTCTTTGTTGGGCCTAGTTGCGACCGTTTTGTCAGACCAACTCTGGCCCAATGGCTAAAAATGCCCCGAGCCAAAAGTCTGGCCCCTATCGGTTACCCCTAGTTTCTTGGTCATGACAATCATGGCGCTAGGCAAAGATGCCACGGCTAGCAAAAAGGTATGGAAGACTGGCAGTACATCGAAACTGGCTAATGGCCGTCATTTATGGAGTAGCTGGGAGTCCAAAACTACCTAGTTGTCGTCATATCCACTTGCACACAAGCAGTACGAGATGTTCCTATCCGCGGTAGTCGATGGCACACAATCAATGTCTGATGTCTTCTGATTCAACACGAGATGAATCAAAACAAAGCTGAGACTGCATCGATGTACAACAATATGGGGAGAGGGAGGACAATCACGTACGCTCTGGCAGTTATTATTCAGTTCAGACCCCTAATAAACTCGTGTGATCTATTATACAAGGCCTAGAAATGCTCCCGAGGCGGGGATAGATACCTAGACTAAGCCCTCTTCTCTTCTTCTCGACTGCATGCAGCAGGACCGCAGGGAGCTCCTTCAAAACTCTGGCATCGCCTGGGAGCCACTACTTTGATCATATCTGGCTTGACTCTTGTGGCAAACACAGCTGATGCCACATATACTCCGAAGGTAGATGAGGAAGAAAAAGCACAGTTTGTGGTGATCGTCTGTCCATTCATGCAGCTTACCGGAGAAAGTACCATGTGGTCCAGAACAAGTTGGTAATGTCTTGTTAATCGTTAGACACCAGCAGTTGTGCCGTCGTAGTAAACCTGCGAGGGGACACATTTCTTGAGGCACCCCTGGCAGCAGCTTTTGATAAGCCACGAACCAAATGCTGGGATATGGCTTCACGGTGCGTATGTATGCATTCGGAAGTCCATTCTTACAATATTCAGAACCATTAGGCAATGACGAAGTGTTTGTGGACAAGGTTCAAGCCACGATCGTCATGTCAAGCGGTCAAATACTTCCTCCAGAGCCCAGCGCCATCAATTTTCCCCTGGAAGATCCATTGGCGTGTCTAGGGACGATGGTAGGCGCTATGTCTATATTTGGGAGCTTTCAATCTCACGTCTAGGTTGTTTCTCGTTTTTATTCCTTATTTCTCCAGTCGCGCCGACAGAACGAATAACGGTCAACACTACTGGCAGCCCCCTGTTCAGCTGTTAACCCCACGTCGGACCTGACAAGCATGGTGGTGTGGTATGTCGGCCAAGCCTCGAAAGAGTACCTAGCCAAGGAGGTAAGGGCCTCTCAGTCAGTATGCTGGAGTCTAGCCCTCACTATTGAGACATGGGAGGCTGCTAGACCATGTCTAGCAGGCTTGATCGGACGAGTCACGTCCTCACCGCAGGTCTGAGCTACAAAGAGGCTGAAGCAGTAAAGTCAACACTGCCGGTCTTCTTAAGTGTCTCACCCACACAACAACAGCCTTAGCAATGGGTAAGAGTTGGCCGATGGGAGGCAGAGCCCATCCCCGTTGGATTTTCCGACCCAGACTCGTCCCCCTTCTGAATCACCGTATCTCGCTGTTGACTTGATTCATTAACTCAGGGAAATCCATTGCCCAATTGCCAAGGCGGGCAGACTCGATACTTCGGCTCTGTTCCTGAAAGAAATCTCCGGGAAGGTTATTCGTATAAAAAAAAAATGTGGCACTACCGGCAGGATGGTTCGGTGTGGATATCGGCGGCGGCGACGGACGTTGTTGATAAGCTAACGAAGCATTGGTCAAACTATCGGGCAATTGTGCTGGCTGTGACGTTGGCATGCAGCACCACCGTTTCTTCTGACTCGGTTTGGCTTCTAGTTTAAAGGCGTTGATTGGATATGAAAGGTTATAGCACACTGGAAAGGGAGACCATTGCCTCGAATCCACGTTCTCGGTACAGAACATGGCGCGCCGTTCATCCCTTCAAGTTGCGACGCCCCTTACCGACGCAAAGGTTATCACATCTGACTAGCGATGCTTCCCGTGTGAAATCTCAGACAGGAAAAGCAAGTCAGGGTGTGACCATTGGGACGGAGGCGGAAGAAGGGGCGCAATGCAATGCGATGCGATGCAGGGCAGGCTAAGGTAATGCAATGCAAGCTCTGCTTCTATCCTTCGACTTTAGGAGTTTCATAACGCGGATGTTGTCGGGCATGCTAGGCGTGTGTGGCACACCGATTTAAGACACCTGCTAAAGAAATGCTCCTATCGTGGCAAAATGAAAAGGTCTGGAGCGTCCAAAGAAATACGGTCCAGCTGCCATTGAGCATGGGCACTTAACCTGCCAAGCCATGTCTTTGGTGCTGCCCAATGAGTTGGAAGTCCACCGCCAAAGAATCAGCAAAGTTGCGAGGGATGAGGGCATTTCGATCAAACAGGACAGCTCCACCGCAGAAGGACGGCAAGACGGGCACCCCGTTATTGGATGATAGATAGCCTGAGCTATTATGTACATTCGTTAACAGGGATTGTGTTCGCTTCTCTGCGTGTGCAACTCGCAATGCTACCCTACACTACATTTACTAGAGACAAATTCTCCTCGAGTCTCGGTGTGGCAACCTGCACATCGAAAGAGGCGCCGGATGCGAGATGTGTGTGTAAATATGCTGGGTACACAACATGAGATCTGATGATCTCATCAGAGCAACACACTTCAAAGGACAAATAAGAACTCTGGAAAGGCATGAGGCGCTCGGGCATATATCGATCTGCAATTGAACGAACACAATCCCAACTAGTGGTGAACTATACAGATCCACATGAAGGGTAAAATCACGTAAATTGGGAAGCATATCGCTGGTGGACAATAGCGAAAATGATATTATAGACAGGGATAGATGTGAATATCAGATAGAGCTGAAACTCGAGACAGATAAGATCACAATGTTGACCTGCTATAGCTTACCACTTTACTTCATGAGCTAACAGATATTGAAAATAAAAAGTTGGACTTCTTTTCTAAGCCGTACAAAGAGTCAGGTCAGTTTAGTATATCTTTCCCGTGCCTTCCATTAGATCGGTCAATTTTGGTACAGTAGGTTAATATCACAAGTTTTCTTGCTCCCGTGGATTGCCAAGTGCTCTCTTGGTTCTTTCCTAGGTAAGGTACGGAGTAGGTACCTTAGCTTGCCCGAGAAGGAGCAGACGGGAGGAGCCATGGAATACATCCAATACAATGGATATCAAATACGAGGTAGGTGGGGGTCTAGGCCATCGCCGCCATCCATATTGTGACTACCAGCTCGGGACTTTTTTTTCTCTCTCTCTCCCAGCGCCATCGGAATTTCTCTCCAGATTGATCATACCATCTACATCCTTTACCAATGTTAAGGTTGGGTGATACCATAGGATTGGAATCTGAGAACCAGCCGTATGGACAGCTTATTAGCGTCTGATCGGATCGGCAGTGCCAAAGAAAAACGGCTTACGACCTTGCAGATAATCAATCAATCAGTCAGCCCGCCCGCCCGCTTGCCTGATCAGGCGGGGAAATATGAAAACGCGCACGCCTTGCATCACTCAGCCAGAAGCAGGGAACCCTAACCCAGAACTCAATCACCAAAGAGCCATGAGCCTGACCTCTCGTTGGCCCCTTCAAGATACGTCCGCACCCTATCAGTTGACCTACCAAGCCAACGGTGAGGTTCAGTAACGTGCGGAAATTAGCAACCGCCAGTAATGGACAAGCACCAGCTACCGCCAGCCTGATCCTTGCCTGCGATGATGACACTGCAGATCATGTATCGGATAGTATCATCGCTCGCACGGGCTGCTACCACTAGGGTCTTTTATCTCAGAATGCCGTAAAGCGGAGATTTAGCACGAGACCAGACATCGGCCATCATCTTCTTCTAGGTTGCCAATGCCGCTACCAAGGGCATCCAATGCCGTGCCTGCTCATCCCCAACATTTTCAACTTGACTCTGAGAATTTTCCGACATCCCGGAGGTCGCAACCAGCCAACTACATCCCGTCCAGACTACTTTGGTGTGGCGTTCAGCCAAAGGCATACATGGGGATTTGACAGCGATGGCACAGTCCTCATGCTGGCTCTCCCGACTTTAGGGTATCTACCAGGATAAGGCAGGGTAAGCCCCTGCAATGATATGCGCCTCTTGGGAAGGAAGCTCGTGGACACTTCGGGTAGGGGATGGACACATGGCAGTGGACCCCCGTCCGCCTCTCCACATGAGCATGCAAACCAACCTCATCAGCGGTCCTAATCACAGTGCAGTAGGTAGTTACAGGACAAGGCAGTTACAACATTGACCACACTCCAAGGGCAGACTTTTACAGTATCGATTGCAGGACCAGGAGATGTCGCTTGTCATCGAATTACCCTCTTGGGCCGGCCGCAGCATGCCAAACCATCGACCTGCTACTTATGGGCCTGAATCACGGGCTTGATAACCATCAAAGTCTATCTCCAACGCCTTCAATACGGCACAAAAAAAAAGTAACTTTTGATGCAGCTCGTGGGAGCGCTATTGTGGCTATAGCCAACTTGATGTCGTCCATCGTACGACTCCAAGAGTCGCGACCACAGTCTGTTTTGCCCATGGATCCAAGACACTGCAGCTCAATCAGAGCTGTTGTGGCTTTTCTCACACACCTGCGTTCTATTGGTGCCCCATCCCCGCAAAATGGTAGCTAATGACTGAACTGTAAACACCATCAGTGTCATGCGCCATTCCATTTCTTGGATCTGTTTACAATTTCATCTCACTAATGTTTGAAATCCTCAACCAAGATTCGATTACACATGTGCCTGGCAGCCTGAGCGGGGCCCTCTCCCTGGCACGGCCCTTTGACACTTTGGGCAGAGCTGAGCCGAGTCCGCTATGAGGATGAAGTTCCAGCAGGCTGGCTGCCAGCTACTGTACGATCCATCCAGGGTTGCCATTCATCCCACCAGACCCTGTCAACCAGGGATCTGGTCTTCTTAGGAGACGATTAGCATGAGGAAAGCATATCCGACAGGCTCAGAATGATCTTTGTTAGGGTCGATATTCTCGCTCACGATGTAATGTTTATCAGTTTCAACATTGCTTGCTCAAGCTGGGACTTTTCTTGAACAGAGCTTTCGGCCCGTTGTCAGCCTTGACCACGACGGCTGGTGCCGTCGTGCTCTGATAGAGGCAGCGCTAGTTTTGCGTAGGTTACTGCGGCTGGCCTGTTGCTTGAGGCCTCGAAGAACATGATATGACAACACGATGTCATGGGTTATTATGAACCCTAGGGATCAAGCTTCATGTCCAGACTAGGCCGGCATTATCTCATTTCTGCTAGCCCGCCAGGTCGCCAATACCGTACGTCACCTTGCACAGACAGCACTATTGCGCCAGCCAGATGCCAGCCCATGTTGTTTGACACCCTGTAGAATCGATAGCTTGCGAGCAAGGGAGAGGATGACCCATGAGGAGGCATATCACAGCATGGATGATGGTATCCAATATCCACTGAGCGATGGCAGGATACTAACTAGCAGTAAGACATGGCAGGATTCAAGGTGCTCAACTTCCTCTGGGATCGACAGGATCTCCAGTCTGTCTCGGGCATCTCACGAGACCTCAACTTTTATCAGCGTCTTATACTCACCCCTAATGTGGCCAACCAGGCGTAAATACTCCTATACATCTCGGGAACGGTACCTTCTTTTGAGTGGAAATTCGACATGACTTGATGCAGATTCGCAAATTCGTGGGACATGCCCTTCCAAAGGATGCATGCCTTAGGACACTCAAGAAATGCAACTGCACATAGTGCCAAAATAGGGGATGTTGACCTTGCCCAGCCAACGGTTCTGTAACATGCTAGGCCACTTGCCATCGATGTCTGGCGACGCATACTGAATCACAGAGGGACGATTCCCGAGACATGTATTGTACAACACGGGGGCCCTGATGACCACGAGCCCGAAGGCCTGGGACGCGGCCGTGTGCTTGTAGGTTGTGCCAACCCATTACACGCGGATAACTGCCTCCATGGTTTCTCATCTGCTCACATCGGCAATGACTATCACTGTGACAGACATAACCAAGACAACAATGAGGCGGTGGTTGATAGCAGGCCATTGTAAGACTCTCGATGTGGAGCATCTCGTACAACACTCTGCGGTACCGTCTCCATTTACTGAGCTTTCGGATGATCTCAGAACTCGCAAAGATGGCCACGCGAATTCGATTTTTCGTACAGGCCCACTACCGCGTGCTGAAGTGCTGAGGTGGCTTATTGTCTCAGAGAGTATTGCCGGTACCTGATTTGTAGCGGGGAACTCATGCATCTTAATCAATCTGAGGGTATGTGCTGCGAGATGAAAATGAATACCGTCTTATTGCTTCTTACTCCGATAGAGGCCGTTTCGCAGCTCTTGCTCATCAAAGACATTTAGGAACCAAAAAAGGGGGTACAGTGCTGGTAGCTGAAAGTATATGCATCTGTCTTGCATTCGAACCTGCGTTTTAGATTGCTTGTTGATTATGATCTGATCGTTGATGAGAACTTAGGTGAACTGGCTATCGTGTACCGCCTCGTTGGAACATCTACGGCGCCACCCAAGTGAGGGGCGTCGTGCCGCTATCGAATCTCCTAACGACGTGGAAAAAGCAATTTCGCTCACTCCTGTTCGCGGACCCCGAGGCCATGACACATTGTGCATCATAGATCGAGAACAGGACCGTGATTGAGACGATTAAACCTGTAAGCTGGAAAATGAAAGAATTCTTGATGCTTGAAGTTGAAGGGCATGGCTTAACAAGCACGGAATAGCAATATGCGGATAGATTCAGCCGATATTTGTTTCCACGACCGGCTGCCTGGCCAACAGTGGAGCAGGGCTTACAATAACGAGGCGCCAGCTTCAGCTCACTTCTACCTAGTGTCAAGCTGTTGATCCTGTGCCTATGACTTTGGACCACCAGACTCCCTTCAGCTTGCTGTCAATTTGAGAATGTGGCGTCAGGGCTTGCTTCGCTAGATGTCTCTCCCTCCCTTCAGTCACCGAGGGCTTGGGCAGCTAGGGCAGCCATATGCCAAAGTTGCCACGATGAGCGATGAGGCAGCTACACAGCGATGGCAGCATACATTTTAATTAGGCGAATGTTTCACATTCGGAGCCGAGCTTTAAGCTACTTACCGGCTTGTCTCTCTGAGACTAATGGCCATCAATTGGACTGAGATCTTATTGACCTTGGGGGTTATGAAATTTCTATTATGTCACGAAGTATATCTTGGGTATTGTTACAAAACTTTGGGTTCGTTGGAGATTCTTGACAAGGCAACTTGTGTTGAGACATGTGAAACCAATACAGCGAGGGATGAGTTGAAAAGATTTTGACACGCCGAAGATATCTGGATCTACTGTACTAAGTGTAGGCATGGAATCTGGATTGAGAGATGCTACATGAGGAGGTAAACCGAGACAATGAACGCCGATTTCAGGACTCCTTTCGCCGATCATAAATGACAAAGTTCTGCTCGTTGGAATCGACACTCTAGCTCGGGAATCGCCTGCCGAAGGCGTACTGATGTCTCATGTGCAAGTATCGTCCACAACGACTTTCGGAAGATAGCAACAGATCAGCCATAAGACATATCTCAAATCGGGTGCCGTATTCAACGCCCCCTGACCGAGTCTGGTTTGGTGTAGCACGACAAAATCCACAGACTCGCTTGGCTCCCTGTGGCGTTACGTTTACAGTTCCAGTCTGGTACAAGCTTTGATTTTATATGAGAAGGTGCAAAATGCATCGTCGCTCGCTATGGGGCAAGGCATGCAACTTTAGTGGGCGCCACAGTCAGGCCCTTCCAGCTGTCTCGAAGAGAAGCAAGTATGTGTGTGCGCAAGGGCGCGCCGGCTAGAATCGCCAGTAAGGATAACGTGAAATCACAGGAGAGGGAGGTTTTGTGAGACGAAGCGCCGTTTGGTGAACCGGATAGATGCGTCGCAAAGAGGGCTGGTTTGGGCCATCTCGGTGAGGTTGGATAGGCCACACCCGTCGCGAAGGGCAGATTTGCGATACGGTCGAATAAGTCGCCATAGATCGTTTCAAAGATGCAGAGAAGGCTGATGTATATCGGCGAGACATTATTCGCGGGCGATAACATCGCTGGCACAACTTGTCCATAGCATTAGAGTCGACTCTCGATGCCTCGGTAGTTGGTGTCCTCTGCCCAATGCGAGTCTGGCCAGACAAGACGAATCGCCTCCCAGATATGGCTATCCAAGACATGTGTCAGTGAAACCATAATCCTGTCGTCGGGGCATATAGGCAGCAGGGTTGAGAGTGATACAAAGAGGATACTTTAAGTAAGGGGTAGCTTACCTGACGTGAAGGATCTCCAGTCCATCCTTGACCTCCTGCGGAAGATCTTTGACATCCTTGCGGTTCTGGGCCGGAAGTAACACAGTCTTGACGCCAGCTCGGAGGGCGCCGATGAGTTTCTCCTTGATACCTCCGACGGCTGTAACTCTGCCCCGGAGAGAAATTTCGCCCTGTTTCACACAATAATGTTAGCATACTGAGCCATCTCAAGTCCACAGTGAGTCAATGACATACCGTCATTGCCATGGTTGGTGGCACCGGCTTCCCCGAGAATAAGGAGATGAGTGCGATCGCCTGGCCAATTCCACTGCTGGGACCGTCCTTGGGAATAGCGCCCGATGGACAGTGCACGTGGATGCTGCGCTCTTTCATGATATCCGTAGTGGGCTCTGGAGTGAGACCCAGCTCGAAAGCATGTGCCTTGACCCAGGTCAAGGCAACCTCAACACTTTCCTTCAGCACATCGCCGAGTTTGCCGGTAAGCTGAACCCTCCCATTGCCTGGCATATCAGCAACCTCGATGAAGAGGATGCTGCCGTTGCCACCGGAACTATAAGCAACCAAGCCCGTCACGATACCGGGGCGGCTCGTCTTCTCAGCAATCTCTTCTTCAAACTTCTCAATGCCTAGGATGTTCTCGATGTCCTCCACACTGAGGTCGGATCGGTAATCATCTATGTGACCCCCATCCTTGGCTTCGGCATACTCGACAGCTTTAGCACGGCAAACAGAGCCAATTTCGCGCTCTAGATTGCGAACCCCAGATTCTCGAGTGTAACACTCGATGATTTTGGAAACAACTTCCTGGTTGAATGCAACCTGAGTCTCGGCTAGTCCGTTGACCCTGATCTGCTTAGGGACCAGGTGCTGCATAGCGATGTGTCGCTTCTCGAGTGTGGTGTAGCCAGGGATATAGATAGTCTCCATTCGGTCAAGCAGAGGGGCGGGGATAGTGTCCAGGCTGTTGGCTGTAGCAATGAAGAGGATCTTGGAGAGATCAATCGGCATGCCAACATAGTGATCCTGAAAGTTGTAGTTCTGTTCTGGGTCTAGGACTTCCAACATGGCAGCTGAGGGATCGCCATGAATGCTGGCTTGCCCGATCTTGTCAATCTCATCAAGCAGGAAAACAGGGTTGGCAACGCCGACCTTCCTGAGACCCTGCACAATGAGACCTGGCATTGCTGCGACATAGGTCCTTCGATGTCCCCGGATCTCGGCCTCGTCTCTCACACCCCCCAGCGAGATACGATGAAACTTGCGGCCAAGAGCCGTAGCCACCGATCGCGCGAGACTGGTCTTTCCTACGCCAGGGGGACCAGCGAGAAGCATGATAGGAGACTTGTCCACCATACGCTGAGACTTGAGGATGTCAAGCTTAGCCATCTCGGGCTTTGCGCTTCCCTCAATCTCTGAGTGTTCCTCGGCTGTTCCCTTGTCTTTTTCGTTGGATGTCGCAGCTTGTCCCAATTCCTCTTGTGCCTTCTTGATCTTCTCTTCCACCTCATCATTGATCGATTGTTTAAGTCTAAGGACAGCTAGATATTCGATGAGCCTCTTCTTGACATTATCCAGTCCATAGTGGTCATCGTCAAGCTGCTTCCTCGCCCGGTTGAGAGTATCAGGGCCCAGGCGGTCATCCGTGGTAATTGTCCAGGGGATTTCGGCCAGCGTTTCGAGCCAATTGCGTGTCACTTGATATTCTTGGTTCATGGGCTGCATCTTCTGAAGTCGTCTCATCTCCCTATCGACTGTCTTGGCAGCATCAGCGGGAAGTTTAGCGTTGGATAGTTTGCGCTTGAGCTCGTCAAGCTCATTGGCCTCCTGGTCATCGCTTTGGTCATGTCCACCTGGCATCTGTCCATTGGGCGGCACAAATGCCATACCGGGGATTTGAGGTAGCGAACCTGGCTTGCGGTTTTGGTTGGTTTCGTTCAATCGATCCAAGATCTGGACAGGCATAGTGGTGAAGGTCGTGATCTTGAAATTGTTCTTGATACCGCCAACTTGACGCTCCAGTAACTCAATGACCTTAGTCAAGCGCACTTTGACATCTAGAGCTGCAAGGACCTCGAGTTTCTCCTCGTGCGTGCTCTCAACCAAATTAGCCATAAAGTCGGCAAGAAGGCCAGCTTCATTGAGCTCTTTCCTCATGATTAACATTTCAAGTCGCCTTGTAAGGACTGGCGAAAGAACCGGGCCATCGCGGGTTCGAGGAAGTAAGGAGGAAATCCTGAGGATCGTGACCAGTTCTCGAGAACGGGTTTTTAGGAGAGCAAACAGGTCTTGCGTCTGTTTATCGGTAGCATTGCCTGGAACAACAGTCAACTACAGGTGATGGGCAAGCGGTTACATGGAATAGCCTACAGTCTTCATGGAAATATGTCACCTTGGCTTCAAAATAGGGGCGCTCGCGGGTGAAGGAGTCAATTCGAACACGGGTTGTGCCTTCGACGCGCAGCGCAAATTCGCCCGTTCCTCTTCCATCAATGCCAATGATCTTGGCGGCAACACCAAATGTGAACAAGTCAGTCTTCTTAGCAGAGCCGGGAAGGACGTTCTCGATCTCAGCGGGGTCTATATCTTCCGCATCGCCAATGAGTCGCTGGCCGTTGCCACTGATAAGAGGGGACGAAATTGGAACGCAGGCGATGGGAATACTGTCGATACGTGTATCAGGGCCCTTTGTAGCAGCTTGCTCGTAAACGTGGGCGAGCAAAGCAGGAATGTCGGGACGGTTCGAAGATACTGGGATTCGCTGGACGAGGCCCGGGAGAAGGATGGTGCCTCGCGCGAGTGGTATCAGGGGCAGATTCGCGGTCTGTGGCTTTGCCATAATGCCACTGGTGATTATACAAGATCAGAACGAGATGAAGCAAACGCTATGCGAAAGGCTATGAACCAAAGAAGGGGACAGAAAGGGTCAAGGTTGGTTTCGTGATGGAAGCAAGAAGAGGAGAAAGTTGTTGATGTCAGAAGCAACTACGTACGGATACAGTGGCCGATGGCCGAACGACGTAGGGTGTGATTGCGGCAAGTACCTTGGAAGGAAGGAAACCTGGAGAAACACGGGGCCAACGCCGAAGCCGGGATTCATTGGCGGTAGTTCCACATTTCCTGCCGAGGTTGAAGCTACCTACCCATGGGCTAGTCATGGTGATCATTTTTATATATCAAATGATGTGATGCCAACACAGGAAAAGCCAGCGGAGAAGCTTCGGAAAGCTGTAGCATATTCTACGCGATGCCATATATTTCCATCTAGGTCATTTCCGCGTGTCTACTTAGACTCGCTAGCGATGAAGAAAAGTCGGCAGATGCATGATCGCCTACCGTATTGGGAGAAGTCCAAGGATGCCTTGGGCTGATAGAGACAGCAATCGAATCAACAAGGGGATACTCCGTATCAACTCCTTCTTGTGCTATCATGGAACAAAGCATATGCTGCTTCCGTTCAGTTGATGGATAGTATATACTTCCCAAGCACGTGCCTTCTATCCCCATAACACAGAAGCTTTCATCGATGACTAAGGTAACGCCAATGCCCCACACAGTGAAGGCGGGGCATCATGGAACCCATTAAACTCAGGCGCGTTTTAACGCGTCTCTTGATCTTCACGTCCTGACCGTGAGCTCTGCCTAGCCCAACTCAAACATCACACAACCACAATCATGTGTAAGTACACTATAAGACACCCGCTTTCTGTCAAGAATTGCAATTCTGACTCTTCTTCAAAGCTGCTTACTCCGGATTCACAAAAACAAGCTATGGCGCCCAAGGGGGTGACGATTCTGGCGGCTTCTTCGCCGGTGGTTCACAACAGGGCAGTCAAGGCGGCACCGGCGGCAAGGTACATCACACTCTCTCTACAACCGATAGTTACCACTCTTTCTCATATCTACTAGTCATACCAGGATGAGTCCTTGCGCCCTGTCACAATCAAGCAGATTCTCGACGCCGAAGAGGCATACGCTGGCGCAGACTTCAAAATCGACGGTTCCCCCGTGACACAGATCACATTCGTCGGACAAATTCGCAAGATTCAGCCTCAACCTACAAATATCACCCTCAACATCGACGACGGAACCGGCATGATTGAGGTCAAGAAGTGGATCGATGTCGACAAGCAGGACGATGCTGATCCCGGTTTCGAGGTGGAGTCTCACGTTCGTATCTGGGGTCGTCTCAAATCCTTCAACAACAAGCGACACGTCGGAGCTCATGTTATTAGGCCTGTGGCGGACTTCAACGAGGTCAACTATCACATGCTCGAGGCTGCATATGTTCATCTCTATTTTACCAAGGGCCCTCTCGGTGGTCAAGGTGGTGCCAATGGAGACGGAGATAGCATGTTCGTGGATGGTGGTGGCTACAATGACAATGGAGGCGGCAACGCTGGCCAGGCGCCTACTAAGCTCGCTGGCTGTAGTGGGCTTGCCAAGAAGATGTTCAACTTTATGAACGATACACCTGGTGGCAATGAAGGTGTCCATCTCAACGTCATCACCAACTCTACTGGCATGTCAGTGCGGGATGCTCTCACCGCTGCTGACGAATTGCTTGGCCAGGGTCTAGTCTACACCACAGTTGACGATGAGACATGGGCAATCCTCGAATACTAACATCAGAATTGAGTTTATGAGGGATGGGCTCCGAGAAGGGCAATTTATACGGAATACAAACTACAAAAGCTAGGTGCACGGTGTTTACGGTTACGGGAGGGACCAGCTTATGAAGGAATGACAGTCTTGTATGGGTTATTTCTCTCTAATGAATGACTCCAGCTAGTTGGCGCACTGTAAGAACAGAAGAGATAGACAGCTATTGCGGTAGAGACTGTCGACATGTGTTGGCAACACAAAAAGACAGAAGCATAACTGCTTCATATCATCAAAACATACCAACGTCCAAAAGAATGACAAGAGTCAACGAACTCGGTGTAAACTAACGCAAATTCTCGCGCAACCAGAACTCACATCACAGCACATTTCTTCCAATCTTGTTGCTCATGGGTGACGTTCTGGATATCCTCAACCTCTTCGACTTCAGCCTCTGACCCTGTGTCGACATTTGGAAGGATCAGAGGCTCGTCTCCCTAGAACTTGACTGCGCTGCTGACGGCAGAAACGATAACAGAGCTACAAGCGGGGCGAGTTTTCTGAGGCTCGCGAACCATGATCCACATCGTGATGGGCTCAGGGCCTCCCTCAAAGACGACGTCACGTTTGACCTCGAAACCGAACTTGGCGTAGTAGCCGTTGTTATGTTCGGTGCTGGACTCGAGATACATGGGACGCTGTTCAGCATCGGCCTGGCTCTTGTTAGTTTTCTCCAGCGGTGGAAGATGGAACAAGTGCTCATCAACTGCAGTACCTTGGCAACCATATCGCGGATCAGTTTCCCGGCATAACCTCTGCCTTGGGCATTAGGCTTGGTACCGATGTAGACGAGATAATAGCAATCCTGGTTCCTTTCGCCCATGACCTCTTCCTTGGTCCGGTCCAGAACAGGGATCATCTCATCGTAGTATCGTCTGCGTCCTTCAGCTGACAGTTGATAGTATAGCTTCCACATACCACTGCGAAGACTAGTCCACCAGTCGTCCATCTGCTGACCCGGAGCAAGCCTGAGAGGCTGTTAAGATCAAATTGCGGTCATAGTTGTGGTTCACGTACCATAGAGCTACAGCATCATAGTCCGACCCGATGGTTGTCACCATCCCTTTGTAGCAGTGCGCTGCAACCATATAGGTCATATAGTCAACATGAAGCTTCCACTTTTGCTCATCCGAATAATCTGCCATGTCGTCACCGTCGAGTACATACTGACTCATGGCATCAGTTGCAAAGGCCTGGGCCAGCGCACTACCAGCTGCCGCAGACTCGTTCACATTAACGAAACGAACAGAGGTTTCCCAGGTAGATGGTATAAGGGAGCGTCGCCGCCACTTGGCTAATGTCCCAGAGCCATGGATACCAGTTTTACTACTCTTGCTGATCTCCATGATGGCAGTCTAACCGGTACTGGAATTATTCGCTGTACCTAAGGGCCCCTTCCTGGTAATGAAAGGGGCGCCATTGCGCATTAAGCATGATAAGTTCGTGGCCCAAGCATCTAGACTCACATTGTATATTCTGACAATTATCGCCCGTATGAACCCGTGACAGTTGAGTTCTGCAAACGGACGTAAACCTCGAGGGATGGCGGAGACAATTAAGGCTGGTGCGAACTTCAACCGACATCAAGGTGGTACTTGAGCGGGCCAGGCTCGCGATCACGGCTTAGTAGAAGGGGGATGTATCGAACGAAGTGCGTCGACGAAGCGTCCAAGCCTTTCGAGAGTTCACGAGAATGGATAGAAGGTTTGTGAAGCGGGAGTGTTCAGAAGTTTCAGTACAGTAGTCAACGACCGTCAACAGTGCAAAGAAATTGAGTGCAGCAAGCAGCACGTGGTAGCAGCAATAGCAAGACGCCGAGTTGGCTATTCTTCAAAGCAGCCTCCTCTAGGAGAGGGCTTAGCAAGATATCCTGACTGAGGGTCCTGTTAGTGGCCAGCGGCTGTTGTCTGGTCAAGGTTGAAGGCTTCAGCAAAGTAAGTGTCTGTGGAAGAGAGATGAGTGACTGAGTAGACAGGTGAGGAACAAAGAGGAGCTGAGAGATAGGAAATGTTCGGGGGATTAAGTAGGGCGAGTCTTGGTTAGACGCCGTGTGGGCCTCGAGACGGGCAGCATACTGGTAGATACGGAGCGCCTCTAGATGGAACACCAAGATGCCATTGGCCAGATGATGCATGACAGCTATTATCGTGGGGTATTGACTAGCTTCGGGATCCATCCTGAGACAGTGAATAGCGAGTCTGGAATCGAGGCGAGATATGATAAGGTAGCACAGTGTTTGCTGACAGGACGACGATCGTAGACCACATGATCAGCTGCGACACCGTGGGGGTGACGCTGTCGTTGCACGGGCAAAGCAGATTGTGAAGTCCGGGTCCCGAGATACTCCAATCAATTGTGCAGTTAGAGACCAGATTGGACTCAATTCGATGAATACAGTGGAATACTGAAGCACAGAAGTCGGGTTCCGTGCAAGGATTCAATGTCAGGTGCAGTGACATAGCCAAGTCAAGGCTCAAGCCACCGGCAGCTGAGTGTGGAGGAGATCGAAAGCCCTTGGTTTGAGAAGCCAAGGAAAACCGTCATTGGCCCCGATGTTCCAGTTGGATGCAGTCACAGGAGCCCAATCTGAAAGAGTCGTAGTAGGCGGTGTTGTCAAAGAGCATCATGCATGTTGTTTGTTGGTGGTGGATGGCCACGGCTTGCGACGGCGCCAGGACTCACTAATCTTTTTTTATCAGTACTGTGTCACTTGATAAGACTCACCACCGGAATGTCATGCCGGATCATGCGGAGAACTGAAGCATCATGATCCTGAATCACTGGCTCGTATATGGAAGTTCGGTTCAAGATAACCATGCCCAACGGCCCGGCCGTGCTGAATGAGTTTGAGACTCCGATTGGCGGTGTTGGTCATGAAATCCTCCATCTTGATAGGTGAGTTTAGTAGTGAAATGGTCTCAAATTGAATGTGTCTCAGTTGCTCGTAAACATTAACGCAGCAAGATCTAACAACGGATATCTAAGCTGATTGATAGACTGCAAAAAACCCCGTGCACCGTATGCCAAGTCTGGGTCTGGCACTTACACTGCTTCTCCTTTCGCTTTGGGCATTTTCTCTCCTTGACTCGTCATCCATATAGCATTACATGCGTCGAATCTCCTGTTCGTTCATGTACTTATTCAAGCCGGAGTCGAGGTTCTGCCACCACTCGAAGAGCATAGAGTTGCAAATGAGCTTGAACCAAGGTGTGAAAACCAGGCTGGGGTCATCGAATTGTTGCTTGAGCGTCTCGGGAGTGACGTATTGTGTATCTCTGACCTCGTTCTTGTTGATGTCGAGGTCGACGTTGGCCTTGATGAAGAGGATGTAGTCAACTGCGCCGGCTGTTAGATACTGTAACATGCAATATTGGATAGACATACTCTCGTGCTCACCCCACTTGCCGTCGCTGGGGGCCTTGTAGTGGATTCGGGTGAGGAAATGGAAGTCCTCAAAGGGAACCTGCTCCTTCTTGATACCCAACTCGTGCTCAAGCTTGCGCTGAGCAGCTCGCTTGACACCGGCGATGGAGTCTTCAAGGGTAGCACCAGTCTCAGTAGGGATGTGGAGGGGATGGGAGCAGCAAGTGTTGGTCCACATGTCGGGGAAGGTGATCTTTTCGGATGCGCGCTGCTGGAGGAGGAGTTCGTTCTTGTCGTTGAAGAGGAAGACGGAAAACGCGCGGTGAAGGAGGCCCTTATCGATGTTGGTCATGAGATGGCCTTGTAGTCTAAGTTAGTAGGGGGCATTGGATAGTGGTGCAGTTCCCCATACAGATCTTCTTGCTGGCGGTACCGATTGGCTTGTCATTCTCGTCGAGGACAATGCAGACCTCATCCATAAGACGGATTTGCTCTTCATCATGGCCGGACAGAGGCTCTGAGCTGGTGTCGATGTCCGGGAAGAGACGGAGCATAGATTCGGCCGTGATAGGCTGGGTTGTAGTGGTAGTTGTTGTAGACATGGTGATTCGAACAGGAGTAGAGTCTGAGTTATGGAGAAGAAACAGTTCGTGATGCTTTTCAAGTTCAGGGCACGCCACAGACAAACAGACAGCGAGTATACATACATATATGAGGAACAGGGTCAAGCGGTCTGAAGAAAGGATTAATTTAAAGGGTCATTTGTTTCGCGCCTTCTTTACTATTTGCCCCTCCAAAAAGTTATCGGGTGTGGCACCCGTACCCCTCTACCCGCTACTGCAGGCCCACAACCTTGTGAATCAGCCATTGAGAGCTGAGTTTATGGGGGTTCTCTCCAGGTCCCTTCTCTATTTGGCAGTGGGGCTCAACCACTCAAAGCCTGGGCTGTGGCTGTTGGCCAGTCACTCTCGGTGAACCTCTTCTTGTTTTAGCGTATGCTACCAGATGATGGGTTCAAGGACTCAATTATGAACTAACATGTAAATATCCTCCTCTTACTATAAAAGGCGCAAGTTCATGATGAGATGCAATATTGACAATCAGCAGTAAGTTGTGCAGCACATCCCCTTAGCAAACTCTAACCTCTATGACAGGCTGGGCTTAGAGAGAGTGGTAACAGCATGCTGTTCCATAAACTCACGAGTAGCTCAGATGCATGTTGTAGTATAGCATCGTACTGTCAAGATTGTTATATCGTCAAGTTTTGCTAAAATAATAGTAAACTGAATAAGTGATGCCAATGACTTACATGCTCTATCCTCTGCTGCCTCTCTTACTGATCAACAAACTCTCTTACCAGTAAGATTATGCGCTAATTTGGATATTGGCTAAGCGGGGGCCGCAGATGCATCAGGGGAAATGCAGGCCTATCCAAGCGTGGCTGGAGAGCTGGCTTCGTCATTCAACCTCCAGCTCACTCTACACTGACCATAGAACCTCCATCTTTGCCTTTCCACTAATTCGACATCCTCTGCGGTCGCCGCCAAAACGATTGCCTCTATCTTTTTCTAATCCGGTTTAATTAGAGCGCTTCTTTTTTTCTTTTTTTTTAACTCGACTTCGAACAATAAACCCACACGGCTGCCCATAGCCCCCAGACGTACGTGATCATGGCTCCCAAGATCGAGGCGCAGGAAATTGAGACGTACTGGAATATCTTCTCTACCCGAACAGGAGGCGGCAAGTTCCTTACAGGTGAACAAGCTGCTCCTGTTCTAAAGAACAGTGGCCTCCGAGATGATCAACTAGAGCGAGTATGGGATCTTGCGGACGTGGATAATGATGGAAACCTTGATTTCGAGGAGTTCTGCGTTGCCATGCGCATCATCTTTGATATTCTCAACGGGGTATGGCACGATCGCTGAGTGGTTCTTTGACTTTGTAGCTTACGAATTACAGGAATACGCGGATGTGCCGACAACATTGCCCGACTGGCTTGTCCCTGAGTCCAAGGCTCATCTCGTGCAGGCTGGCCAAGCCATCACCGGAAAATCAGTACAGTTCGAGCAGGTTGAGGACGACTCGGAAGATCTGGGACTCAAAGACGGATTCGAGTGGTACATGAAGCCTGCGGACAAGGCCAAATACGAGCAGATCTACCAGGAGAACCGAGATATGCGAGGCGAGGTGGATTGTATGTCTATGGTAACCCGAGATTCTGGGACATAAAGCTAACGATCATAGTCCATGCGCTTAGTGATCTTTACGAGTCCCTTGATGTTCCCGATACCGATGTCCGATCCGCCTGGAATCTGATCAACCCCTCGGCGCAATCGACTATCAACAAGGATGCTTGTCTCGCATTCCTACATATCCTCAACTACCGACATGAGGGCTTCCGAATCCCCCGTACCGTTCCGGCCTCGCTTCGATCAAGCTTTGAGCGCAATCAGATTGATTATCAAGTCGACAACCAGCGAACAGGCGCTAACTCGCGATGGGCCACCAAGGCTGATGACACCACGAGTACCGGCCGTAAAGCTAAGTTCGGCGATCAATACCTAACGCGCCTGGGTCGAAGTGGCTTCAAGAGCTCGGGCACGGATTTCTCGACGGAAAAGACGGAGGATTGGGAAGAGGTTCGACTGAAGCGCAAGCTCCAGGACCTCGAGGATAAGATAAAGAAGGTGGAGGAGATCGCGGAGCGCCGGAAAGGCGGCAAACGCGATTCTAAGCCTGCACTTGTTAAGAAGGAACTCGATCAATTGCTCGAATACAAGCGACGAGAACTTAGGGAACTGGAAGAGGGAACTGGTAAGAGCGCGGCTGGGGGGAGCCTCAAGAGCATACAGGAAGATCTCCAGACAGTCCGGGAGCAGGTTGAGGGTCTAGAGAATCACTTGAGAACACGAGAACAAGTTCTTGAGCAGATCAGGCGGGAGATTGAAGACGAGAAGAGAGGATAGGATAGGCGAATTAATTAGATTATGGGTGTGGGTATGTTGCTTTTTCTTTGTAGGAATATCATGGCGCCTTCTTGAATAAGATATCAGGCACTGCACTACACGCATTCTCAATCACCACATACTTCCGCTGACGTACTTCTTGGTACGTTCGAGACCTAATGTACGACCCTTGACGGCCCATACAGCAAGCGACGGCACCGGGACTTTGCCTAGGCGTCCAGCTCCGCGACTTCGACCTGTGGCGCAAAGAAAAGCATCTACTCGAGGACCGCTCACAGGCTGTGGTTCCTTGCCTTTCAGTACGAGGTCAATGTTCTTGAAGACACCGGCAGCCTGAGCCTCTGTGATCAAGAATGCGGCGCGAGGCTTGGATACGACGTCTCCAACTGCCCATACGTCCTCTGCATTCTTGACGCGCATCTCATCGTCCACGTCGACGTAGCCCTGCTTGGTAAGCCACTCCTTTGGCAGGAACCCAGAATTTGGCTTCAGTCCCATCGTCGCGAGGAATAAATCTGTTACCAATTCCTCCCCGTTGGACAGCTTCACCAACGTCTTGCCATCCGGTAGTTCCGTCGTGTCCTCGGATCGTACACCAGCACGGATCTCAACACCAAGGCGCTTCAGCTCAGACTCAACACTACCAGCTATCTGGTCACCAGCGACGACTTTGTCCCCAGCTGAGATGAGTAGAACGGTAGTCGAGGGATAAGCATATTGAATCTCGCCTGCGAGTTCAACGCCTGTAGCTCCGGCACCGGCGACAACAATATGCGTAGCTTTTTCAACCTTTTCAGCAGTGCTGTGCAAGCTCTCCACGAGCTCCTCGTGCGAGCTGGATGCTTTCCAAGGGAGTGAGGGGTCAACGGTTTCGGCGCCGGTAGCAATAACAAGATGATCATATTTGAGCACGGTCTTCTGGCCAGCACCAGCATCCGTATCGACTGTTACGGTACGGGCAGTGTGATCGACGCCAGAAGCGGTGCCGACAATGAACTCAACGCTGCCGGCGGGATACTGATCCAGGCCTGGCTTGATGGGCGCAAAGATCTCATCATCATTTACAACGCCAGGGACAACGGCGCGAACAGAAGCCAAGTTCCAGTAAAAGTGGCTACTCTGTAAGCTTGTCAGTGTCGATGGCGTAAAGGGAACAGAATCTGTTGAGTGAGTACCTTTGAGACCAGGATAACTTTGAGATCTTGTTCACGAGGTCGCGTGTACTTGAGCAGTTGATGGGTGACGGCCATACCGCCTAGGCTGCCGCCTAATACGATCACGGTTTTTGTCATGGTTAATCAATTGATGTGAAGCGGGCTTGGTGGTTATTTCTGGGAGGGTTGTGGCACTCTTTATCAAAATTGAGTAGCTCATGTAACGTGTAGATAACATCGGAGAGACATGTGAGCTGTGAAAGTTTAAAGCCGAGCGAGCATGATTGTTCCGCTCCCGATGGTCTCGGAGCAATACTAAGCTCGTCTATGACGAGTTCAAGGCTGTGTAACGAAAAAATGTTCCGGGACGGCCTATGTTTCAGGCTCGTCGGATACTGCAATATCTGATATGAGGCTATTGTAGCTTCAGCTGGCGTATTCGTATGGGCTATCTTCTCTGTTCAGCTCATGCTGGGCTCTTGCTCCGTCTCAGGCTTCGAGGGTGGGAGCTGTCGAAGCTTGCTTGTGCATCCGACTTTGATGCAGAGGTAGTAGGTAGGTAGTTTCACCAAAGCATTGCCTACCGATACTATTTCGTTGTATCATAAAAACGATATCCAATATCTTCAAGAATTATAGCCCCTGTTCCCCAAGTGCCTCTCTTCGCCATTGAGCCGCAATTATCTACTACCTATCCAGCTCCTTCCTTCCCTCGGCAGATCCCCTTCTCATCTCACTTAAGGAAGGTAGAGAAGGTCCCCCAAAGCAACCAATGGCAGATCACGACGTCACTCAGCGCAACTTGGCCCCTAAGCCCCTCCACCGAATCCCATGACCCCGCTATAACCCGCACGACGGGAGAAGCCAAGTTAAGTTCCTCAACAAACACCCCAACAGCTCTTCTCCTTCTTACTCTCTTCTCCAAACTTGATTTCTCCAATAACTTCAACAACATTCTCACCCCTTTGCCCATCATGTCTGAATCTTTCCAGAAGGCCGTCGAGGACTCCAAGAAGCTCACCTCTAAGCCCAACACCGACGAGCTTCTCAGGCTCTACGGTAGAATCTCTCTGACCCATGTCTTCGACCTCTCTGCTAACGTTTTCAGGACTCTACAAGGTCGCCAACGGTGAGGACTTCTCCGCTGCTACCGCCCCTGGCATGTTCGACCTCAAGGCAAGTTAGAAGCCTATATTCCTTGCCTGCGACGAACTAACACCGCTTTCAGGGCAAGGCCAAGTATAACGCTTGGAAGAAGGCCGCCGAGGAGGAGAAGCTCACCCCCGATGCCGCTCAGGTCAAGTACGTTGAGCTGGTTGAAGAGCTCAAGGAGAAATGCGGCTACGATGCCAACAAGGTTCCCGAGGCCGTTGGTAATTAAGTGTCCAAATCACCACTTCGAATAGACAAGCCTCCGCGACAGAACAACTCAGGAGCAGGAATATCTAAACACATATGAAACCATAGAATGTTGGAGTCAGATCAGATGGGAGAAGCCCTTTCGTGGTTTCCTTTTACGCTGCCTATAACACGCATCGTATTTAGCTGTCGAGATAAATCATACCCTTTCGTTTTGCGCCATTGATGCCGTCCAGACTTCCACAGCAGTACTCTTGTCGTACCAGGACTACGGCCTTATGTGTTCCTTGGTGGACAACATGTCATGGGATTTCGCTCCCGGTGACATGTGACATCACTCACAGCTGACGGTGATTCCCAAACTTGGTGGTGCATTATCACGTAATACTCCTCAACCCATGACATTACGGTGTCGCAGGACTTGAGCTTTGCAGGAAAGTGTACAAGTTCATTGTTTGTAGTCCCAATTTGACCTTGGACTCGCGCCTCAAATGTCATTACACAAGGCATCAGAGTATCTTACTGATGGTCTATGGAGACAGATCTACAGATGTGATATGCGTAGGTCAATACAACATATAGGACATGGATATGAGCTACTATTGAACCATACTAGCTCACTAACAACCCATCCAGCTCCCTACACATCACAGTAATACCAGTCCAGTTTCTATCAAGTTCGTTGCAGCTCATTGGCGTGTGGCGCATTGAGAAGAGTGGATATACAAGACTTATATGCTTGCTATTCTCAATGGCTCACATTTGTTACAACGATTTCACACATAGGCGTCACTGCTTCCCATCATTGTATAGAATGTCTTCGTTGATTTGTGTGCAATGTCGAGTAAAATTGTCTACCAGGGCAATTATTAATGTCAAGTATACGAGGCGGAGACTAAGCTCTCGCAACGTGACGAATAGTAAATAAGTTTTAGGTGTAACAAGGTATGCGAAAGCCGTATACCGATCGTAAGAATATATGTTCCAAGCGCTGAGCGTTTCTCGTTTCGTTTCAACTCGTCCTCCTCATGCTCATTTCCTAGCCAACCAAAAACACCAAGCCGATCAACTCCGGTTGAAGACGTAAACAGAATGGGGGATATCGAAAAAGGGGTATTTCATCAGAAGATTAATGCAGCTCGACATTGCACCACGTGTTTTGTTTTCAACTCATCTCTTACTTGGCGTGTTCCACGCATAAAGCCTTTCGTTGCTTTCTTCATCATTGAGTCATTATTCGCGACGACGGATGAGCGTCCTTTTGGGTAGTATCTCGCGAAAACCAGTGTTTCCACGGGCAAGTGTATGACTTAGAGAAGGGCGAAGAAGCCAGCAGCAGCGAGGAGCATGGCGCTCACGCCGGTGAGGGAAGCACCACTGCTAATGGTGGAAGGCTCAGCAGAGCCAGGAGCGGATTCAGATGGCTGAGTAGGCACGGCAGTGGCAATGGTGCTGTTGGAACCACTCCAAGCCGTGCTGTAGCCAGAGCTAGGGGCAACAACGGTGGTCTTAGCAGCCTTGGTCGTGGTCTTAGCGACAACCGACTTGGTGGTGGTTGCAGGCTCGGTGCTGGCAAGAGAGGTGCTGGTGATGTAGACAGTTGTCGAGGTGGTCTCTAGGGCAGAGGTGGTGGTGGGAGCAGCGGTGGTAGTGGCAACGGTGGGAGCAGCGGTGGAGGTCATGAGCTTCTCAGTCTTGAGGCCGTCCTTAACGCCGTACGCCTTGGCACACTGAGCAAGATCCATAGATTCAGGGCAACACCAGGTCTGGGCCTTGGTGTCATGAGAGCAGTAGTAACCCGCATCGCAAGAGTCTAGTGAGATAGTTAGTTTCAGTTTACTCTTTGAAACGGACTCATCGATGAATGAGTCTAGGTGTACATACTTCCAGTGCCGTCAAAGCAGCAAGACTGCTTAACAGTAGGGTTGAAACAGTGGGTAGATTCATCCTCAGAAGGGCAAGACTCGTAACCAGCACCACAAGCATCAGCGCAAGTGTTACCGCCGCCACCACAGACTGACTGATCAGGCTGATATCCGGGAGTAGAACGGCGAGCGAGGCTGAGACCCTCAACGGGTGCCTTGACCAGCTTGTAAGGCTGGGGCTCGGCAGCAACATTGCTGGCACAAGCCAGGAAAGCGACAGAGGCGATGGTTCGGAAAAGCATCTTGTCAGACGAGCAAAGAGGCTGGAATTTGAACGAGAAGTTGAAGTTGAGCTTGGTTGGCTTATACGAGTCCGATCTGGCAGACAGGGAGGAAAGCCACAAACAGGGTATAAGGATGATGGTGGAGAAGGCGGTTTTGCGTTGAGCGGTAAGCGAGTGAGTGAATGCTAGATAAAACTAGGATCAGAGTATAAACGACTGTTGTTGTTAAAGAACGGAACGAGTATCGATGAAAGGGCGATTCTCTAGGACAGCAGCGACGACAACAAGGACGAACGAAGAGGTGTGTGAGGGAAGATCAAAAAGATGAAGTCGTCGAGATGGGGGCACATTCATGTAAGTACTACTATAGGCAGTAGAGGCCGTGAGAGACTGGGCCACACCAAGCCCGAGGAAGGAAGGGCTCTGTCTCTCTGGTCTCTCGGGAAGCAGCAGCAATGGAACCGTCAAAAACTCGACCCTTCCTTCCCTGGTAAATGGGGACGGGTTTCATGGTCGTGATAGGCTGGTGAAAGACGGAGCATCATGCAGAAGCAGTCTGGCCCTGCAGTGGTTCTGTTCCTGGGGGTAACAAGGACAGGGGCCCCCTAATTCTTCTGATATTTTTTAATTTGAAATGCCCATCGTGGTTTGCTTCAATCACCACCAATCCGCGGACAACAAGAAAAACACCATGCCTAATATGGATGGACTGGGGGGCAACGGGACCTGATACGGATGGAGGTTGCTTGATGGTTTGAGCGTTTTGTGACAGGAACAAGATGTTTGAAAGGCATGGATATAGGGTTTTGTGTTGAAACAGCTATCGAAGATAAATAAATAACAGATGCAACCTTGGAGCGGAAAAGGTAAAACAAGACGATACCACATGGTTTTGTGGTGCGACTTGTTTCTTCTGCTCATTGATTAACAAATGGTCTGTCTCCATTTGAGATATTTTCCACCCCAGATCCTTTGAAATGATCGCCAGCTCAGGCAAATGACAGCTGTTAGTAAAGACAAACTAACGAGTTGATAGATTTGAGAGCCCATGCTAATTAGCCGCCCACTTACGGAGTACAACAACACCAAGCCAAGCCCTACTAGGCCATAGTGTAATAGAGCGCAATCTTGGAGAATGTGTTGGTCTCCCGTCCAAACTCAAGAGTCAATCTTGCATACGCTTACCGAAAAATGCCAAGTCCCTTTTGATGTCAAAGGGTGATATCCCTTCAATAGCGATCAGCCTCTTTACTGACCTCTCCCGGCTATTGTCTCTGTGGAGGGAGAAAAGGAAGAGACAGCGCATGGTGGTGTTGCCTTTTACGGCAGGTACCTGAGACTGAATACTGGGGCATGTCACTCATGGCAGCCTGTGAGTGGCTGATTTGAGCACTGTAAGTCGTGTAACTCCAGGGGTCCCAGTGGGAGGCTGCAGGCACTAGCCGAGGCCCGTTGCGCTAAGAGCCCGCCTGACGCAGGAACAGGAACAAAGACTTGGCGTCCTTTGACCGAGTCCGTATCGGATAATATCCCATTGTTCTTTGACAACGGATTGTCTGCTAAAACAATGAGTACTATGCAAGTACCTGAAAGCAAGACACTCGGTATCGAATATCACATTCTCCATCGATTTGGTCCATTCACATCCATATAATCACTAGTGCTTTGACTTCACATTCTCATCCACACAATTCGATTGGCTCTCTCTCACAGACTGACGACCAACCCTCGTCTCTCTTTTTCGCTCAGCGGGCTTGGCCTTGGTTTCAGGTTATTTGAACGACAAGGTCATGCGCCATCAACTCAACCACTTAGCCCACAGAGCAACCAATTGGCAGGGGTCCAAAGTCTGGACCCAGTAACGTCAGTGGCAATCTTAATTTCAATGCGAGTCTGTTCCCCAGACTAGGTAATTAAGCCAGTACGGAGTACCTGAGCGTCTATTGACCTTTGCGCGGCTCGATCCCTTTGCTAGTTACTCCTTAGACTCTATGACTCTGCTGTACTGCGTACCTGAGTACGATATCGTTGTGGCATCAATCTTTGGCGGCTGAAATAAACTTTCAAACTGATGTCACGATGAAAATATCATGGCTGCTGTGCTATCTTCGTACAAATCTGCTGACAACTCATCGTCGGCTTCCCGCAGACGCTTAGACGGTTACATCAACAACGCACCTGGGCAAAACAAGCCCACGGAACACCTAGTTTAGCTCCCAATGAATGGGCTGGCATAATCGACATGCAACTACCCATAAAGACTAGTGACTCATAACACCACATCATCTATCTTCCCATCACTCTCTGCTTCAAAGAAAGCAGCCTCCTCGATAGCGTTCACTGACAAAAGGCCCGCGCTTGTCAGTGCTTCTTAGCTCTAGTTAATGTCGTGTGGGCTGGTCATCGTCTCGATATCCGTTGACGCGAAATGGCCTTCTCCGGAGCACTTGGTGACTCGATCTAGTTCTATCTAATTTGGCCGGTTCTTAGGATCGTCAGCTAATGCAGTGATCGACTTTTTTGATCAGGTTTAATAAATCAATTACTCAAACTATTGCACTTTGAGCGGACATAAAGACCCGACTCTCCTTTTGCCAGACCTGCCAGAGACGCCCGAAAGAAACACATTACCTTACGTTCTCGCACGAGCACGTATCCCCGTCCTATGGTCTCCTAACCGCTGTCTGGTACAGGATGGCTAGGACGCACCTCATATATATATAATACAGGCGTTTCAAACATCACCTTGGATCCCATCCGTCGAGGATGGAGAATCTCCTTGAACCCTAGTCGATCTTCGGGATGAAGCTCCCATCTAGTCGGCTTCATCACCACCCATTTTAGCAATCCATTTGTTCATGTGAGAGAACTTGTCTTCAAATGTCTTCTGGAGCTTCTCCCCCGCAAGCCACATTGGGTCTCCCTTCTTCCAGTACGTGAAGCAGTTATCGAAAATCTGACGGACGTCTGCAACGAACTCTTCGTCACTGTTATACTCCTTGCGATCCATCTTGGCCTTGATCGTGGTAAGGTCCATTGGTCGCTTGACCTTCTCGAAGTAGTCAGGCACGCCATCCTCGACGGGTTCGACAGCGTCTCTGAAAGGACCAACGAGTCTGGTCCAGAATCCTATCTTCAAGTTAGCGATTATATTCAGAGGCGTCAGAGGGGAACTTGCCAGGTCCGGACAGCATTCTTGTCAACAGGTCCGAGCAAAAATCCAATTTTTGTGACGTGGTGAAGTCTCGACCTTCGGCATAGCCAGCGCTAGTCCTACGTCGAGGCGCGGGCTTAGGCAAAGAGCCGCGAGCTTTGATCGATCGATCTGCTGACGCTGGAGCACTAACTGGTCCACCGCTCGTTCGTCTGGTCTTCTTCGCATCATTCTCGGGCTCGTCCTCCAGATAATGAACGTTCTTTCGAGGTGTTGCAGAAGGGGCAGCACTGGTGGCTGATGCTTCAGGGGCAGGAACCGTGTCGAAGGAGCTCATGGCAACTACAAGCTCGCTGAGAACTTCCTGGGGTAGTGACTTGGCAAATTCTGCCCGAGCGTCCGAAAAGCGCATGTACTCAGCAGTCCATGACAGCAGTAGCTTTCGAATCGATGAGCCTTCAGGTGTATCCTTCCAGACCTGGATGAGAAGGGGTGTAGCTGGGATCGATTCCGTGATTCGACGGCAGTCAATCATAGCGGTAAGAGCTTTGTCACAGAGTCCCTTGATAGTGAGTTTATGGCCAAGCTTCCAGAGTCCAACAAGAGCCTCGTACGATGGGAGATTGGCCTCGTCCGCAATCACCTTGTCCATGTAAAGAAAGTGCTGAGCCAGTCCAAATATTTCCTTTGTGGTCTCAGGAAGCTTGACTATGTGCTCAATCTTGTCATCAGGCTTGGTTTCTGAAAAGTGCTTTTCGTAGAACTCGGATCGAGAGCAGAGGAATTCTTTCTGTATACCGAAAGGAGTCTCATCAGGACCGACGAGGATGATGACGAACGTGGGATGCGGTTCGCTACTTGATGTCAATATATGTTCAGAGAACGGTATTGATAAACGTACAGCCAGGAGAAGGGCTTCTTCTTGATTTTGACATCTTCAATCTTGGTCTCCATAGGAACTGAGGCACGAGCCTCTTCAGTTTGAGTCTCAGTCATGTTGAAGAGGTGAGGTGCGAAGACGATATCCCACAGAAGATTTGGTGTGGTATACTATCGAGGTCTTGAGTTGTGTTGAGTGACTGAACAGATCTGAATCAGTGGTTAGCCTAGAACCTTATTCACGGACAACCGAGCAGTGGCACGATGGCAGTGTCAGTAGGGTGAAGCAATTGTGTGCAGAAAACCCCAATAGACTCCTTCTTCGATTGAAAATGAAATTCGAGTCTCAGCCTCGCCGACAATACAGCAATTTTGAGAAAGAGTTTGATGTAGTGAAATAGGGAGGCCATCTTACCCGAGTCTTCTTTGTCCTCATCCACCGCTCGTTTCGCCGTCTCTTGAAGCCCTGTGTCAATTGAAACGAATCTGCATATCTTGAGATATAAGATGTCTCTAGATTTTGATGTCGATTGATGAAGAAGGACACTAAATGATGAGTCGAACTTGATACTCGCTTCTGCCCTGATTCAAATGAATGTGAAGCTAAGAGAGAAGTCGCGATGAGATTGTTGGCCAATAAGATCACGGGACGACTACACGGAGGGATCGGCCTGCAGATTGTCCGTTCCCGGCTCGCCTCGAGGATGGCTACCCTAGATCTATCCTTATGACATCGAATCCTCGACAAAGACTTACTAAATAACGGCCAACAACTTTGAGTAAATGTTATGATATACACTGCTATTGACACTAAAGTTGACTGTTGCAGATACCAAGTAAATTATAATCTGATTTTGTTCTCGTTGATTATTATCTTCCCTGGAAACACATTCTATAGTATTCAAACAATGCTAGACCACACTCTCAACGTTCTCTTCGCATAACTTAGTAGTCTGACTTACTCGAAACCACTCGTCTTCACGTACAACATTTAATTACTGAAAACTCCAAGCCTACTGATACTCTCCTCTACACCCGTGCATAAAGGTCCAGACAAGTAACGGGGTTCTGTCGTACGATGTTGATGCATGTGTCGGAATACTGTGAGCTTTAAGGCAAGCTCAAAATAGATACCGACCACATGCCGAGAGTACCCTATAATGACAATGCTTGCTGATATCAGAAATATCGGGGAGTTGTTACTTGTTTCTTCCATTATGTACCATATTGAGTATAGTACTGGACGTGGTTCTGGAAGATGCTCAAACAAGGCAGCAAGTCCCAGATGAATTCTTCAATCAGCAGACTTGCCAAGCACATCTGTGTACTTCACGCCAGTCCCCTCACGGCTGGCTAAGCTCGAAGGTTCTCCCCAAGCTCATGGATAGCATCAATGCAGATGGGTTGGTGTATCAAACCGAATGGAGAAATGGCATGGTCAGTGATCACGCAGTACTCAATCTCAACATGATCGCCAGTACAGAGATCCATGTGGCAACAGAACAATAATCTAGCCAGTCAACTACAGATCTGGAACACTCTCCAAACATGCGACCAATTAGGATCCGCAAAAGAGCTTACGACAATCTGTGAGTTGTAACACAGCTCAGCCCTGAACTACATATCTTGGCAGCCTGAGGAAACAAAGACGCAGTACACGTACCAAGGTGAATGTATTAAGTTCGCTCCTAGGGGTATATAGAATGGTGAGTCTGTTTTCCGTGGGGAACCCATGGTTTCTCATCCCCAGAATTTACTATATTCCTGCTATCTATTCACGGTGAGTCTGGGGGCCAAGCTGCTGACTGATTGATGCGCATACATAATCGGCAAACCAAATGTTGAGCCGGACTACTAATCTAAAATATCGATCACGCGTTAATCAAACCACCAGAGTCCGGGTGCCCGGTAATGGGACCGTAGTTGATTCCATCCATTGCGGAGTGCCGAGGAAGGTGTTCCGAATGATACGATCGCACAGTTCAGCGCCAAAACCCGTGTTCCACATCACGCGATATTGTCCGCAGTCTTCATGATGCCCTGCCATGGTCAAGTTCCCCAGACCTCAATGTAGCACCGGTATCCATATTTGCATACAGATGGACACCGGGGAAAAAGCAAAACAAAGGAAGGAGAAAAGCAAGTGGAAGAATGTGGTGCATTTCCCGTGGGGTCGATGTAGCAAGATCGTCGGCCATCTGCCGTGCATATGCCGATAAAGCATCCAAGTTGGAGGTCTACAGAAAGCAAGGAACCAACAACTGTGATTGGAAGTATCAAGAGCTCGAAATCCCGGGGCACTCAGAAGATCAGGCCAGAAGCTGGTCAGGGCGCATGCTTCAACATTCCACATCTCGCGGGGTTCGCCTTGCGACAGTTTCAAGGCATTTCACCGACAATCCTCAATTGGATGAGCAAATTGACTGAGGGGGCACCTAGCCCCGTCAATCCACTGGGCCTTGAAACTCTCAACAAGCGACGACGACATGCCTGACATCGCAAGTTCTCTGCGCAGAAAAGTCGCTGTGGCAGTGGTTGGGGATATCTCCGAGAAGTTATCCGCTACCATCGGCCCATGCTGATGGATAATCGTCTGAGTGCCTTGTAGATGTACCCTGGTCTTGAATGGATACTCTTTTCACACACAACATACTGATGAATGCCTGCACATGGAAACGAGTTGACCCAGGCACTGACGTGGGAAATAAAACCAATGACAAGAAATTGAGTCGTGGTATAGAGCACAGAAGTAAAAAGTTCAATGCACCTTAAGCCGCTCGCTGCCGTGAGCAATTGCCTGTCGAAGCCTACACGAGGCTGCTGAATTATACACCGCTGACCCTGTAACTATCCACAACCTTCCAAAATGGAAGTTGTTCAACATGTATGGGGGGATGGGTCCCCAATTGACCTGTGTCGTATCTGAAGTATCTCGAGTGCGACAAAATATTTGAGCAAAGACCAACGAATTTTCATATCGCGGGCATGTCTCGGCACGACTGCAAGCCGTAGTCCCATAGCATTGTGAGGCAGAGGCAGGCTAGTGGGCTTCTACATAACAGCTTCCAATCCAATCCAATCTCGGCCCAACTTGCGTGAATCCCAGATCGTGAGATCTGTCGTGGGCCTGAAGTCATGCTAGTGCACATCCCGTATTCTGTGCAGCGAAGAAAGCCAAGTCATTGGTGAGAATGCAGATGCGATTCAACAAGAAAAAAGCCACGACGGCGGTGTGTGGTCAAACGTCCGCAAACCCGTGAAATCTCCAAGACCCCTGGTGCCTGGCATGGGTTCAAAAATTTACCTTTTCACTTCATCTCCAGATAGTCGCCATAAATGCTGATGACTGATTTGTCGAGTAGATGAACACGCAATGGTGAACCCCCTCGGTCATAAATATCGCACTTAGCCCGGATGGGACTCATCTGGTATATTCTAAATAACCACGCAGACCGTCGTTATTGGAGGCTTGGTGTTGATTTATCCACAACAACAGAGAGAACAGGGTTTCAAGACTGCGCATTGTATCCATAATAATAAGAAAGCAAAACACGGGTTTGCTTTGAATGCGCCATAGTGTGGTATTGCTGGCCTAGATATGCATGGTAAACCATTTCAAGTCAAGAGCCATTGATGCTTAATAAAAGTTGCGCAAGATGGCCGCTGTACATGTACACAGGACAGACGGTGATAGCACCATCCATGCTACTGCTGCGTCATTCGTCAATTTAGCCATGCTTCTATGCATCTTCTCCCGGACTTCTTTTCTCCAAATACCTTGGCTTTTTAGTCCAAGACGTTGAGTATCCACGTTTTCTTCAGCAAAATTGCCACCGTCAATGACACAGAAATAAGGGTCGTAAAGAAAATCTCGGGGATGAACGTATCAGGAGCTTTCAACAACCAGGTCGGAAGGGTGGTGTGAGTGTACAAAACCCGGGGGCAGAGACATTCACACAGGTATCTTTTCCCCGTAGGTACTTCAAGATCCCCTTCATAGAGCGACCGGCCCGGTGGAGCACGCACCTCCAAGCGCGACGTTAGTTGAGCAAAAACCTCCGCCAGCCGCCCAACCGTTGTCCATTCTTGGGTGACCTGGATGGAGAAACGCCAAGCAAAGCTATGCTTGTTTGGGGAAGGTAGGTCCTGGGGTTGTGTGTTTGTAGAAAATTCTTAACCTTCGAGAAGCATGTCTTCGTCCGGGGACCATGAAGCATGACGAAATACCTCCCACCACGAACCACGATGCTTAACCTTCATCAGACTACGGCCGGACTTGTCCGAAGCTTCTTGGCAACCCGATCATGGCCCAGCAAGCATGATACGCGGCTTTATTGTGGCTCCCAACAATCCCAGTTTGCGCTGTTTTTTTGCTCAAGGCGGAGCCGCCATGGCTATTTGATAAAGGGGCTCGAGTTTTCTTTCATTTCGCTCCGTGGGGATATTTTGACTTCTCCATCCCTCTGTGAGGCTCTGCCCATACCTGGCAAGACTGCTTTACAGTCTGGAATGCTCGGTGCTTCACCGGCGCCGAGACTGTTCCCCAGTAATCCCCAGACTCCATCCAGAGCCTCATTTCATGATCGATTCATCATCAGTGACAGGCTCTTCTTGTTCGCTGTTTTCGTCTTCGCTTTGACCGATGTCTTGGCCCAAAATGAGGTCTTCGCTGCCTTGCCACTGAGGCGGAGGCGCCGGCATGGCCGCTTCATCTTCATCTGCCCATCCGTAATCCTCGTCATCTTCACTATCTGGAACCTCGAGTTCTGTTTGTCCAAGCTTTCGCTTATGTCGGGCTAACTCAAAAGTTTGTAATGCTTCGTAGGGAACCTGGGTGATCCCGTCCTGTAACCATCATGTAAGTATTTGCTGGCTTGAGGATTCGGTGCCTGACAGAACGTACCAACTCCACTTTAAATGCGACGACGTTCTCCACGACCTCATGGCATGCCTTTCCGTCCAGTTTTTGCAGACCTGCCAGGAAGACGCTTGTAAGATTGTTCTCTTGCCAAGCCCAGTCTCGAAACATGACAAGTCGAGTTGAAATCCCTTGTTCCCAAACACTGGCATTGACCGCGGCTGTCAGCGTTGCACCCCTTTCTGAATGCATTTTCGTTGCACACTGAGACAAAACCACAACTGCACAATTTCTAGTTGCAGCAAGCTTGTGAAGGGCGTTCACGATCGAAAGCAATGCTTGTGTTCGCTTTGCAGATGGACTTGGACCTGTTCAAACATTAGCCAGATTCTGCACCGACGAGAATGTGTTTACATACCCTTGTTGCTCTTAGATGTAGCCTTGCCATCGTGGGACTTTGGCAAGGCGGAGTTAACCAATGCTGATAGCGAACTGATGACTATCAATGAGCACTTGTGTGGAATTAGCTTGGCGGTAGGCCGTGACACGAGAGCAACCAAATGGGGGAGAGTGAGGCATGAGTAATGATAGAATTGACTAGAGTCTCCTTCTTGAGATCCTGATGCATCAAGCGCTGAATTTTCTTGACTGTTGCGACGAGATTTTGTTGCATTGGTCACTGCCCGAAGTCTGTCATGCTGCAAAACTTGAAAACAGTCTACGAGGCAAGGGTAAGCTTGGCTCTTTGGACAGAATGAGAATGTTGGATCGGAATCAACAGACCTACCCAGACAACAGCATCGCCATCACACAATGCATTTGCTGTAAGCTGCAGCCTATCCCATAAGTCAGCTCTATGACTATACGGGGGAATAGCCAACTCACCCCAACGCTGTCTTGCCAGCACCAGGGGGACCCCAGATCTCCGTGACCTGGCCGCGTTGAACACCACCTTTGGTAGTATCTTGAGAGCCAACGGTTGTATTGGAAATAAGAGAACGATCTAACTCCCTAATACCAGTAGAGACATGAGTTGACGCGTCGTTATCAAGCTCGTCAAGAGCCTGTGAAGCTGATACTGTTGGAAGTCGGTCTGTTGCGAGGTAAGCTTAGACTCTACATCGTAGGACATGGTGACAAAACGAACGCGTGCCGGGTGCATCAAAGCTTGCTCTATCATAGCCGTGAATTGAATGGTAAACCATCTTCAGCGAGACTCATACTCATTGCGATACAATGTTTGGTGAGTCCATCGACCTTAGGCATCTGCAAGTGGATCTTCCTTCACACTGTCCAAAATCCTGCGCGTGATTGGCCAAGAGTCACATGATGAGCCACTCTATTCCACCTTCCTCCACCAACAAGTACCTACCTACCTAGACTAAGGTAATTGTAAATCGATGATGCCTTCCATTCCATTGACCATATAGCCTTCCATGTTAAGTGACATTTGCTCCTGCTTTTGAAGCTCTCGATAAAGTAAGGTATCTAGCATACATTTACCGAATAAAGTGCTGTGGTTGTGGGAAGCGAGTTACTTAGCTGAACAGCATCAGATCACCGCAAATCAACACGGTAAGTTCATACTCTTACTCTACCACACAAGCTCTGGTGATCGCCTCCCCTATCCGTTGCGTTCTGGGAATTCGACAAAATGCTTAGACATTATATGGAACTCGCCTAAAGCTTTTAACCGTCGGTTACAGGCATTTTAGTTGCGGTAAAGTGGCGACTCTCATCGTAAGAAGTGAGTTGTTACAAACTTTCCTCTTCAGTTTGTCGCTAGGAGTATGTGTGATGAGATTTGGTTGACATCTAGGAAGGTATATGACTGGACATGAATAGAAGGGAACTGACTACATGCCATCGGCATGCTTTCCCGACGTCCGCAGTGTGCACAGAAGGCCAATGAGGTTACATGTACGGTCGCGGATTACCATAACGTCTCCGATGCAGGAGCCAGACACAAGATAGCGCGGCATGATTTACCATGACATCGTAGATCACATTGACTCGAGCAGCCGACCCTCACATACCAGAAACGGTCATGCCACGCATCTCTCACTCCCGTCTAGATCATGGCTGTCCGCGGGAGGATCCTGTGGGGAAATTGACGCTACCCCATCCTCTCGACCCCAGACGAGGAGCGAAACTTTCGAGTTACATACAGGGTTTACAGTCTTGGGCCGCGTTAGGAGAGCACGATTGAGGCACCGAGTTTAGGAGACCGAGCCGTATCACCGTATCGCCGTTGAAGGAAATGCAAGCAAACGGAATGGAGTAGCATGATGCGCGTGGTATTCGTGAATCTTCCGATACCATGCTTGGAAGGTCTTGCTCATTGGTGGCGGTGCTCGCATTGCATTGGCACCATGCCTGTCCCCAGTATTTGCATCTTCTACGAGTACGAGTATTCAAGCGACGGGGCAAAGCTAACCTGACGCGCAAACAGTGACAAGTCTTGACCTTTGGATCATCACTGATATCTGAACTTCAAGTTCACTTGTTTATAACCCTTACCGCCCCACATTGATTAAGCTGCAACACGGCCTCTGACTTAGCGCCGCCATTTCCGAGCTTTTGTAAGAGTTTATCTGTGGGTTTACCATTAGTCAATCTCGTCACAACGAGGCTTATAAGGGTGGTCGTGCACTGGAGACATCAAGACTCGTGTCATGGCCAAAATGTCTCACACGGCTAGATACGGCGGGTCCCAATAGAGCTGCAAGGTACCATGCCCTGGAAGTCGTGGAACACTATCAATCCATGAGGGTTTCCTGACGACCCTTGGGGATTACAGTATGGAGAGAGGCATGTGAAAGGCCAGAGTGCCTGCCTGGTCGCTCGAGATTTGCTGAGGGGCCATACTACGTCGGCAGTGCGAGGGCCATACAATTCGAACGGGTCAAGCTTTCTGGCAACGGATGAAGCCATAGCAAATTCATGCAATCTTGCGGGGAGCAGGTGATTTCGGCGCTATCAATCATCTCACCGAAAGCCCCCTCCGACGATGTCAGGATGGTGTTGAATAAAAGGCCGAGTACTTTACTGTGCGCAGAGCTGTCTCGCTGACCAAATGGGACAGTGCGTGCACGGCTCGGCCAATGTCGGGTTCATGAGCGGGAATAGCGGGAATTGAGAGCAAACGACAGGCTCAAGCTGTACTGTCAGGCTGTGTCATACCCCCACGATGCAACGTTCAAATGAGGGTCTACTAGCATGGGATGAAGATTTCTTAAGCACAATTTAATTAGACCCTTGGCTCTGAGTTGTGTAAGAATTCTAGCATCTTGCTCAATTACCCGCCTGGATGCCATTGGTGATAGGTACGGCGATAAGGAACCTTTAACCTCCTTGATTGGGTCTAGTCCAGCTCTCACTGAGCCGCAGGCTTTCTGCAAGGGGCGCCAGTGTCTTTGTGCATGCAAAAGCTGGAGCCCCGCAGAGCTTGCCTGTTGTTGGCCAGAGATCTAGGCCCCTGAATCTTTGGAGAGGAGCCGCCTCTCACAAGCCAAGCCACCAACACCTTGCTAACAAAGAACCAACAATTGAAGTCTGTACCTGGATGGCTTTCATCTTTACTGACTGACTAACGCAGCGACAACACACCAATTACCGCACCACGTGGGGCAAGACCTTGACTGGGTGCTGTCGACTCAGCCAGGCCTGTTCAGATCCGAACCGAGATGACTGCCCCCTTCGTGTTTCGGGCCTTTCGCTGGCTCGGCTATTCAACTCAGGGTCTCGAGTCAAAGCAAAGCCCAGACTGGCAGCATTGAACATGCAATCCACTATGAGTATCAAGCAGTAGCCTTGCCTCTGGGAGGAAGAAAACTTCTGAGTTGAGGCAAGCTGCCAGAAATACCGAGTCTAAGACCCACTGAATCTACAATAAGTCTATGTTGCACCTAACTAAGTCTTTTTGTAACCGCCTATGCCACAAGTTTCTCGTTTTCTTGCCTGGCCTAGCCTTGGTCCGCTGCCCCTCGAGAGCTTCAAGGTCGTAACGAAAGCGTTGCTCAAGAGGGGATTAATGGTATTGCTACGTCGTTGACGCTCATCAAACATATCAGCTTCTCGGCCCTGCGGCTGTGAATCTTAACTTAACCGGTTACTTGGATTCAGGGCGGGCGCATTGGCCTCAGCGGCAAGACATGGGTTACTGCATCTCGCATGTAAACGCAAGGTAGCTGTTATCGGCCAAATCAACATGCGCATCCAATGAGTAAGATTGAAGCTACGATATGAGTTGGGGAAATAGCCGCAAGCATTGATTAAATCGGAGATCTTGTTATGCCACCGAGTCTAGGGCGTAGGGGTAGGGTTTGTGGGCCCGGCCAGGTAAGGGTCTGCGACAAGCTGGGCAATTCCGCCTCATTATCACGACATTTGGCTCACGAATCCGTTGGCCCTTTTGGAAACACTTTAGTGCCTCAGGAGCTACAATGACCTCTGCTACGAGTATCTCCATGTGTGTTTGGCTGCAGAAGCTGTTGGCATGCAACAGTACTCAGCGAGCCAAAGAAGACCTTCAGCCTCAAGACTACAGTATGCACATGCATCAGGCCATGGCGAATCTGGAAGGCATCTGAACTCCGGGCCGAAGTCGAGGATATGCTTCCATGCAGGCGGTGTTCGCCGTTCCGAACCACCGAGGGCCAGGATAAGATCTTAGATCAATCCCCCGGAATTGCCGCAATTAGGCTAGTTCACCTGGGATTATCACCCAGCATCAGGCATTCGAGTCCGGGGCGCCATCGCACAAGGGGAAGCTGGAGAAAGATGGGGCACAGAGCCTCCCAGTGCCTACTTAGGAACTAGGGTGCTGCTTTGGGGGTCGGATTGCCTTATCTGCTCGAAGGAACGGGATTGAGTGGTCGCTCGGGAGGTCAAACGACGAGGTGGCGTACCAGGGTCACTGACAGACCAACATGCCGTCGCAGTTGGCGGAAGCCGGGAAGCAAGAAGCAAAACATGTGCAAAAGCGGCACGACGTTTTCAAAAGGGCATGCTCAAAGTTTCTAAGCGGGCATTGAAACCCCTGGGGGTTCAGGATGCGTTCGGTTTGCCAGAAGCGACAATCTGGCTGGGGTTAGGGGATCATATCAGTCAAGTTTTGCTTATCACGGCCTGTGATTGGAACTCTGAGAGTTTAGACACCCCTGAGTATCAGCGGTGTTGGCGACTAGGCCAAAACTCTGATCAGACGTGGAATCTGGGGAACATGTTGCCATCGATCCGCCGAGCCGCAGCTGCAGCCAGAGAAAGTGTCTAGATCTGGACAACCGCTATCTGGAGCCTGGAGCTATAGAGTAGACTAACTTGGAAAACAGGGAATTATTGCCATTTTACGTCAAGTTTGAAGTTTGGAATGGATCTCGACTTATCTCGTGATGAGGTTGATTGCGGAGATTTGTATGGGGGCGGCTCTATCTAGACCTTGGACCGGCAAATCAGGAGCGTTAGCAATGAGGAGATTATCCGGGGATGGGGACAATGGCGTATGGGGGAGGCGAATTTTGAATTAACAAGATGAGCAACCGGGGTAAACTAATCTGTTTGTCACGGGCAATTACCAGCATTAACTTATGAATGTCTTAGAGCCGCGACTCGTGAGGTGTCCGCCTATAGGTTTATCTTTGCCCATCAAATGGTCTAGCCCCAAGGGTACTGAAACACCGTACAATGCCGCCGAAGACCATCAACAACTGACGATAAGAACCTGGACAAGTGCCAAGGAGCAATCACCCACCCCCAGACGACGGCTTAAGACGGAGGAGACTGACTCTGGGGAGCGCGCTTGTCGCGGTGAATGGCCCGATTATACTGGGGCTCAATATGAAGATAACACCACTTGAAGCGCAGCCGGTGGCGAAGGAACTGGTCTCGCGTGTGCTCAGAAGATCCCAGAGTTCAGGTCTACAGTAACTAATATGCGAAATGGTTCTTGGGGGTCTGGCAAATTGGTGCTGATAAGCTCGGAAGATGCATAACTGACTGCCGTTGCATTTACCGGCTACCGACTGATACGTTGCGTAATTCAACAGTCGGCAACGTTTCGTCATCATGAAACAAACATTGCTGCAACTGATGTGAGAGTCATTCATTGATTCAACGGATGAGGTTCCTCGTCAAGGCCTTCAAGATGAGCTTTCATCATTCTGGTCCAGTATTCTTTCGGTTGCGTGCTTATCATGATCAGCTGGGAGAGTGATTAGCCGGGAGAAGGCCAACCCCACAAAGACTAGGCTTTCAAACACCAAGACTATGCGGACAAATAGCCGAGCGATATCGCAAACCAAGCCGCAGGTGTTTTGGCGCATTTTACTGCTCGGATCCTACAATTTGGGTCCAGCACAATCTCTGATAGGTGCTGGCGGCCATGGCGGCTTTGACATTGATAGCACGAGGATCATTACCTCAAATCTGGGGAGAAAAGTGTGAGTGGACTTCTGGGGTAGCAGATTTGATGCTAGTCAAGACTTACACGAAAGCGTGACCCTCGTGGAGCGCAAAAGATAGTGCCGAGATGAAAATTCAATCTCAACTGAATGAGAAACCAATGGATGGCAATGAGGGTCAACAATCAGTGGAGTGGCGCCCGTGAAGCATCGTGAGCTCCATATCAGGTCAAGACCCATGAGAGATAGGTGGGTGTACTGTCGACTGCGTCCCTGGGAGGTTCCACTATAGCTCAGGGCTAGCTATCGTAGCATGATATCCTAGCCTGACAGAACGGAGCAAAGGAGAAACTGGGGAGGACGCCGCAGCGTTATCTGCGTTCTAGGTGTTGCAATTGGTAAGTTGTGTTGTGGTATGGCATGATGAAGACATGGTCCTGGAAGTACAGGTCCGACGTTACAAACGGACGATTACGTACAATTGGTGGCTATCACGACATTGGTTACTGATTAGAGAGCGAAAGAGCATGACAAAATGTGCACCGCAGAAATGACAGAAGGACACTGATGGAGATCGACATGCAATGTTGTCTCTTCTCGAGCCTCACTAACGATAATCCCAAATAGTGGATTTGTCTACGGATGCTGATATAAGTAACCCGAGGTTGACGAGTCAATACGTCTTGTGGTGGAATACACTAAAAAGAAAAATCAGATAAAACAACAAAAAATAATGGATAGCACAGTCGGAGCCGCTCGATGGAATGAAGGCCAATCAGTTGAGCACGACATAGGGAGAAAGGCCTGATGCCCCACGCTCCGGGCCGGCAAAAGAGTGAGAATGTGAGAGAGCGGACGGAGAAAGTCACGGTGAAGTGGAGCGTTTGAAAACTCTCACCGTCGAGCTTCTTCGGGCATTGGCGGCCAGAAGAGCCAGAAAGGATTGGGACTATTCAAGCGGGCCAATGAGATTGGAGAAGTAGGGTCCCCACATTCACAGCAGAAAAAAGGTCAAGGTGAAAAAAGCTGTCGGCGGTCGGGACGTCAAAGCCGAGGTGATCAAAGACAGAACAGACAGAGAAGAGAATCGGGGCATGCTCGGCCAAGGGGAGTGCGAAAGTATCTTGGCCAAAGAGGAGTGACGTTAGAGTTCCCCAGTTTACCCGTCTGTCTCCCCCAGGCCCGTGTCGCGCCGACAAGGTATGACTCGCTCTATTTTGCCTTTCTTCCCTTCTGGGGTCGGATAACGATAGCGGGAGATCATTCTTATCGTCGCACTGCGGATACAGAGCCAGGTATAATAAAAACATGGAGAGGTGAACAGATAGGCCACTTGTGAGGAATAGAGTCGCTCGACCTAGGTCGCATTGGGCAGAGACAGTTGGTCTTCCTCATGCAGAAATACTTGTATGCTGTGCTGTGCTGTGCTTAGCTGAGCTGTCTTTTTTTTTTTTTCTTCCCTCTCTCACTGTGACTCTTCATCTTGCTCGCCCCGTTAATGCCTCCCAAGGATAAGGCCCGAAGAACGGGGCTCATGTTCCAGAGCCCCAGTTACACCTTCTATTGGAGCCTCCTGCTTCTCCCGCTGGGGTAAGAGAAGAAAAAGGTGGAGGGGCAGGCACAAAAACGCAAACCCGCAATACCTACGCCCCACGCCCCGTACTGCCTCTGATCCCAGACATTGGATACACCCCCTTGGAAATAGTGGATAGACACCCCCAAGCCCAGCCAAGCACGCCAAAAGCGAGCACGAAAAAAAAAGAAAGAAAAAAAAAATAAACCGATGGAGTCCACAATGGGGCCGCCCACGGGGCCCTCCAACTAAAATCAGTGGACTTCTCCCCTGTAGTGGTAGACCGGACCCTCTAGTGCCTTTCCTCTATAGGCGCTCCCCCTTCTGTTTTTCCGCTGCCTGGCCTGGCGGGCTCAGTTTCCCTCAGCAGGTATCCTCAGCAGGTACCTACAAGTCATCGTGGTGCCCTCGGACGTGGGGTGAACAGGGTGTGTGTGATGTGGAAGGGGGTGTCCTCGCTGGCCCTTCCCGTCCCTCGTTCCCTCTCTTTCCCTCCACCCTCGCTCCATTCGCGCCTCCCTCTCTGTTCGTCGACGTCGCAGTGCAGTGCGTGCTTCTAGTGCCGAGCCCGGCATCTTTTATAACCTTCCAATCCCCCCATCCCCTCCATCCTCCAGATTTCCGTCCTTTCCAAATATCTACATTCGATCTTCCAGCTTCCCCGGAACTTGATTCCTCCACCAAACTCGTATCAACTTCCGAGATACTTAATCGAAGGATACTTTCATTCAGCACCAGTCCGAACTACAACCACAATCACAGCAACCATCACAACCTGAACGATTTACTCGTTCACACATAACGATACACCATTATCTCGACGACACTGGAGTTACTCCACCACCTCTGCCAACCTCAATAACAGTTTCTTTGTTGAGAGTTGGGTCTTCCAGACGTCTATCACATGCAACGAGCACAGTCGGCCGTGGATTTTTCCAATCTACTTAACCCCACAGTTCCGGCTGATAAGGAATCTGAAAAACCCCATCAGGGCGACGTCGAGATGGCTACAGCAGCAGTTACCGTTATCAAGCCCAATGGCCCCCTTCCGGGTGTCCAGAACTCGGAGAACTCAAATGAGTTGCCCCGACCTTACAAGTGTCCTCTCTGCGATAAGGCCTTCCACCGCCTCGAGCATCAGACTCGACACATCCGCACTCACACTGGAGAGAAGCCCCACGCCTGCCAATTCCCTGGCTGCAGCAAGAAGTTCTCTCGATCTGATGAGCTCACACGCCACTCTCGCATTCACAACAACCCTAACTCAAGGCGAGGTAACAAGGCGGCCCAAGCACACCAGCAGCAGCAGCACCAAATGCACCAGCAGCAAGGCCTTCCGCCGCATATGATGCCCGATGGAATGATGGCGCCGCCTCCCGCGCCCAAGACCATCCGGTCCGCGCCTGGCTCTGCACTGGCTTCACCTAATGTGTCTCCTCCTCACTCCTACTCTACCTTTGCCCTGCCTGTTTCTGCGGTTCACTACAACCGCGGCGGTGACATTTCCATGCTGGCCAAGGCTGCTACTCAGGTTGAGCGTGAGACTCTGACTGCTCCTCCTCACCACAGCAACAACCACCGTCATCACCCTTACTTTGGTCACGGAATGCATAGCTCCCGAGGCCACCTGCCTACGCTTTCTTCCTACCATATGGGCCGCTCTCACTCAAATGAGGACCCCAGCGATGACCACTACTCGGGCGCTATGCGACATGCTAAGCGATCAAGGCCCAACTCCCCCAACTCTACAGCTCCCTCTTCGCCAACATTTTCTCACGACTCTCTGTCACCTACTCCCGACCACACCCCTATCGCTACTCCTGCTCATTCTCCTCGTCTGCGACCTTTCTCTACTGGTTATGAGCTGCCAAGTCTCCGAAATTTGTCTCTCCAGCACAATACGACGCCTGCTCTGGCCCCTATGGAGCCTCATCTCGAGCAGAATCAGTTCCAGCAGGGATCTGCCCCCACTACTCAGCCTCGCCCTACTGGGATGTCTTTGACGGACATCATCAGCCGGCCCGATGGATCTCAGCGAAAGCTCCCTGTTCCTCAGGTTCCCAAGGTGGCTGTCCAGGATCTACTTTCTGACAATGGCTTCAGCCACAGCGGCAGGAGCTCAGGAACCAGCAGTTTGGCCGGTGGCGATCTCATGGATCGAATGTAGGACACGACATGGCATCGCAACTCGCACGACTTGATGACGACTATGGGTTATAGAGGAATAGACAGGAATGGCGTTTATGGTTTACAACATGGCATTCGAATTACATCATCTCAAGGATTGAGCACTCGGCGAGGATTTGGGCGGCACTTTTGAAATGGAAGAAAGCATTTTTTGTTCAAGGGCGGGTGGACTACGGTAACAACACCGAGTCCGGCCCATGTTTGGGAGGCGGCGGAAACTAGAATTCGAATTGCGGAGCACTTGGATTTTTTACCCTCGGGCTTGCCTCGGGGGACGTCGGAGGCTATCACTGCTCCGTCAGAAAAGCAGGCCTATTTGATATCCACGGATTGTGTTCTCTTTACTTTTTGTTATGAAAGAAACTTCACTCCTGTTACAATTTCAATCAAAAATATCATGTCAAATTTTTAATGTTCATGTCACCTTATTTTTTCTTCTTCCCTTTCGATGTGCGGGATCACTCAACTCTGAAGAGGGGAGGGCCATGATGGGACTTGAGAATGGGTCGACTAGGGTCTGTCACACTCAGGTAAGACTCAGCTCAGCTTGTCAAGCCTGCGCTGGAGGCTAACGTTACTGGATTGCCAGTGGCTCTTTGGAAGGCTACGAAACTAATACTTGTATGATTCACGGCGATAGATAGATACCTAGACCAAAAATGCAGCGATGTTATTCAACAAAAACCCACGGTTGCAATGCTCACAGAGCTTATCATCCACTCCAGTTGAAGACGAAGTAACCTGGCTGATCTGGAATGCCAGCGATGAACTCATTGTGTCGTAAACCTGCTGGTCGGATGGCTGATGTCAGGATCATCGCGTGTAACTGATGGCCATTGCAAATGGAGGGGTGGCTATCTATTAGGGAATTGGAAGGTTCAATGCTGAATACCTTACGTCGAGACATCCTTGGATGACGCTATCTCCGGTGCAGAAGGTTTAACCACGATGGAGGAGGCGGATCGAGAGACAGAAACAAGTCTCCTAGAGCGGAACCGCAGAATCGGAAGGGCCAATAACACCTACTTCTCTCTATTGCTCTCTCTGTCTGAAGGGGGGGGGGGTTATTTACTAAGCAGGGCAAGCTTTGGTTTAGAATTTGACTTGTCTTGGGGGCCCAAGCCAAGCCCAGCTCGGCCTTGGTACCCCTTTTTTAGATAAACCAGATCAGACAGATCTAGTGATGCCGTCATATGACGGGGAGTTTGACGACAGCTGCTGAAGGGGTAAGCATGTCTAGAAGAGTTGATATCTGTCTGTCTGGGGATTCGGAAGAGGAATGCTCAGATTCATCGTAGCAGATCCTCTAATACTGTCCTGCTATATTCTCTGTCTCTTTCGGACCCATCCGTAAGATCTATGCATATTCGATCAAAATGGCTGACGGGCAGAACTGCCACAATCTGATCTGCCGCAATCCCCCACCATGGATATGCACTATCACACCACACCCCATCCAAACCTGGGTATCCAACCCCAACCTAGCCCCTGTGTGTCAGCGCCCCGATGGTGAAATTCTCAGATGGTGGTGGTCATTACATGGGAAACAAGCAAAACTCCCAGGTGATATAATTGATGTACCGGTATTGGTAGAAGCACCCACTCTTACTGTTGTCTCTTTTCGCTTTTGTTTATATACAGTGGGCCGGCAAAAGTTCCAATACATTCCCAGTCCAACCCCACTTTCAACAAAACATTAATATTAACACTATAACTTTATTGCATTATTTAAATAGATTAAAATGCCTTAATAAAGGCAAAAAGTATATTATTTTCCTTATAAAAGAATAAGGTTTATAATAATATATAAATTAGGAGTTTAGGTTAAAGATATTACAGATAGTATAAGGTTAAGTTATTATATAATATATAGAATTATTTAATACAGTTAAGCCTAAAAGTTATATAAAGATAAACTATACTCTAGCAGGCCCTTAATATTATTAAATTAAAATAAAAGTTATATTAAAATACTTATTAAAAATAACCCTTTTATTTTATATAGAGATATTATAAGTTAGGTATAGCTAAAGGTATTACTAAAGATAATTTATTATTAGCTTATTAATAAGAAGATATAATATAGATTTATACTTTAATGCCTATTTCTTACTAAAGAAACTACTTAATTAAGGAAATCTTTTATAGATAAATACTATTATAAAGATAAGTTATTTTAATATAGTTAATAGTTTTCTAATAAGGTTATAATTAACTATATAAATAGTAATTATACTAAATAGTTATTTTATTAAGCTATAAGTCTAAAGACTTCTTTTTTAAAAGCTTCTTTTAATAATACTATAAGGCAAGAGACTTTATAAAAATAAAATCTAAGCCTATAGACAGCCTATAAGATATTTATAGATATTTTATAGTATAATTAACTATAATAAACTATTTATAGTTATTCCTCTTTTAGGGGATTTTAAATCTAAGAGGGAGGAAATAATAGGCTAATATATTCTATTCTATCTGCAGTTTTATCTTCCTAACCTTATTAAAAAAAGAGAGACTTTTTAGTATAATAATGCCTATATATTTACTTATTAGAAAGTTTAAGACTAGCTCTATCTTTAGGTAAGAAAAAAAGAAGTCTTTCTTACTAACTGGCCTCTATATAGTCCTAACCTTAGCCCTATTAAAAACCTTTAGAAAGTCCTTAAAGAGAGGATATATAAAATATATCCTAAAATTACTATTTATCTAAAGTCTATTAAGGCAATTAACCGGCTAATTGCAGCTATAAAGGAGTTATAGACTAAGATTAAAAATAATATAGTTAAAAATATAATAAAATCAATACCTAACTGACTAAATAAGTATTATTATATAAATAGCTACTATATTAAGTATTAAGCTATATAGCTAGAATTTCCTTTTAATTCTCTATAGATTTATATATATATTATTATAATTAAATAAATATTATCTAGTTAATTATAGAGTGAAATAGCAGGGTATAATTAAGGTGGTTAGGGTATAATCGGGATATATCGGAACTTTTATCTATGCACTGTACCTATGCACATCCACCAGAGAATAAACCTTTTCGGCTTATGATATGAGCCTCCCTCCCGGCTATTCATATTTTCAGGGCGCAACAAGTGCCCCTCAGCGGCCGCGCCAGATGAGGAGACCTTTCAGTTTCGGGGTACAAGACCGCTGGGCTGAGAGTCTATCGGAAGGATTGAAGCCACAAATGCCTTCGAACAGTCTGTGTTGATAAGGCGATGTATAAGATCCTCGACGAGTGAATGGGGGCTTCTTGACCTCCCCCGTGGGGTGTGCGCGTGTTTGTGGTGACACAAAAAAGCAAAAATGTGAGAGGACAGAGCATTACAACCTCGTCCACCAGTGCGCAAGCAAGAAATTGCAATTTTGTCAATCTTCCGGGCGGCACGCCTCAACTTCGCATCAATTCATCCAGCGCATCACGTCAGCCCATGAGGGTTCAAGCCTTCCAGGCAACCTCTTAGGGTTTCCCCTGATAGATACGGGTACACTGGTGACTGGCTCACACTGATAAGTCATACGTGGTCTTGAGACTGTTTCTGAGAGGTAGGACAACGGGCTGAGGATACGCGTCCTCCAGATACTAAGACTCTGTCTTTGCTCAGCCCAGCCAAACTCAGGGGTGCAGCTATTTTGATTTGGTACAGTAAAGGGACAAAGTATCATTGGATGTCTGATGATTTTTTTTGCGCGCATACTGTCGGTGTACTAAATATGGCGAAACTGTCTCTAATCAGGCCTAATAATGTTCTGAGGAAAGCATCCCCTTGTTCACGGTAACCCCGTGTAATTGTTGGGAAGATTAAAATTCAACATGTGAAGTTCAAAAACAGCCATTTGCTGGCTGACCCAGGTGTCTCGGGCCGGGATGGTCGGTGAAGGGGTATTGCACCGGGCAATACGCGCTATGTGCCACACCTACGAAGGCCTTGAATGGCAGATACACACCAGTGAAGTGTCTGGCAAGTGGGGGGATTTTCTCAATGAGGCCGTCTTTCGTGGCCTGAGTGGTTCAGCAACCCCTGGCCACGATAAGCACCAAGCTGAGGGAAACAGTCGGTTTGATTAGAGCAGTCGACTCACGGCAACACAAGTCCGGCACAGATATGTAAGGCAACTTCACCGCTACAAATCAAGAACGAATGAGAGCAGTGCCAGAAATCGGATGCAAGCGTGAAATGGTGTGTAGCAGAAAGTGTGCGAACCAAGAAGAAACACCAATTTTGACAAGTTTTCCGAATCTGGGCTGGAGTCCAAGGACGGATTGCCAGTTGAAATCCGGGGATGGGTGGTGTGTGCGCGCTTCTCCCCCCAAACTTTTGAGATGCAGGTGGGTGCCAACTTTAGCTCTGGGCTTGTTTTCAATGTGCTGTTTTTGCTTCTTGGAGGGTGGCATTCGCGGGGTCAGGCAGCCTGACCACGTCCAGTGAAAACTGGGGTTGGAATGGACGCTTTTAGCTGGCCGATAGGCGATGCCAACCTCACGTCGACGACGTCAAGTAACTGGCGATCATTTTTCCCTTCTGCTTAAACATGACTCCTGTTATCGCTCCAGGCGGCTGGAGGACGCAAGGGCGGCGAGGCACACACACCTGCGCTGGCGCTGGCGATTGCGGGCCGTTATCAAGCGACGATGATGTCTTATCTTGAGAAACGACAACTTTCTGGGGCTCCGGGGAAACGGACCCAAATCAGGGCAAGACCAGAAGATCGGTCTCAGTCAGAATCTTGACTCAGGTGTCTCTGATTCCCATGTTGAATCTGCTGGTCATCAAGTCCAGGTAGCAGAAGCCTGGTTGAACAGGACAGGTAGCAGAAGTTCTGTTAGACTTGTCCCACGCTTCAGCATGAAAGTAGTGGTGCCAGTGCTCAGCCAGCTCACCGTTCACAGCTAGGGGCTTAATATCAGCTGGGCCATGCATGTGGCCAGTTGTAACTTGGAAGCGATGGCGTCGTGATTTGAACAACGTGATCTCAATTCTGAATCGCAGGATCGTTCAGTCATGTCCGGGTCATTGGAGCGGTAGAGCTAGTCCCGGGCCGGAGTTTGCGTGGGATGGTCGTGTAACGCATAATTGCTTCTTTCAAAGCTAACATGGACTATGGCGGGTATGGCGCTGAAGCTCCTGAATTTGAGCTAAGCCTCCTGAACTAAAACAGGAATTTTGACCATTTCTTCTGAAGGGTTTCTTTGCGTTGTGCTTGTAAAATGGCTGGCTGATCAGAGACCTATTGCCTAATTTGTAGGTGGAGCTGATTCTGAAGATTTTGAATGGCATCAGGATCGTCCTTTGTGATCCGCGTGTGAAAGGGAGCATACCCTTAAGCCATCAATCACAATGGGATTGTTTACCTGGCCCACTCGGACGCTGTGGAATGTCCATGTACTCCATGTGTCAAGTTAATTTGTTATGTAACCTCCTTGCGTTTGGATCGAGATGATGTTTAAGGAGAGTGTATTCACTGACGCGCAAGCAGAGGATGCAGGCCGTTCAACAGAGGAGACCTGGATACCCAGTCATACCTTCCAACCCCGGAACACCTATGTGGAGGGAAGGTGCTTCCAGACATCTAGACTACCAGGCAAGTGACAAGTTCATCAGAGCCCAAAGGAGCGACTGTTTGTACCTAAGGACGGTCACCTTCCCAGCATCATAGTTTATTATCCGGTACGCCCACTTGGACGATGCTAGTTCAGTGAAATGGCAACAACTGACGTCGACATAGGCTTCCTAGGTAGTGTCCGCATCCTGTTGTCGATCTTGTAGTTCAATATCTTCATTGTTCGAGCATTTCTTGATTGACTTTGAGCCTGACTCGCATTCTTTCAATATCTGCTGGTGATGATGCAGTTAATATGGAGAAGAGAACCCTGGGCCTGGCCATATACGTCAGTGGATCTATCTATTTATGTCGACCACAGACAACGTTCCATCACCCTCTGATACAGAGTACAGACAAGAACTTCCTGCAACAAACCCCAGCCCATGATGCTTCCAGAAAAGCAAACCGACAAGGAATCTCCGGGGAACTTAGAGAGCATGGTTCCTGAAATTTAGCCTGGCAAACAATGTCGACAGCCAGTTGAAAGTAAAAAATGCCTACGACAAATACGACAAAAAGTACCCCAGCGATATACGATGTATCCAGCGTATGGTTCCGCTAACACTTCCAGCGACAGGCGCTCTACACCGGATACATACGGCATGTTTTTAAAGGCTGAGGCAAGACGAGGCAAGGGAAATGAGGCCTTTTGAGGCTACCCTGACGAGGTTGAGAGCTGTCACAGCTCCTGGCTCAGTTGGCACCTTTCCCCTAAGAACAAAGGTCACTAGCGGACCCTAAGATGATGGAAGAGCCCTCATAAGAAGATCAACTGAAAGTCTGGATTCTTTTTTTTGTTTTTTTTTGTTTCTTTGCCAGCATTGGCTGTTGCATTGAGATGTCTTATTCCTGATGTAGCACAGCCAAGCATCAAGCAAGCTCTTATAGTGGATGCTCTCCCCCACGCCCACGCCCCGCGATATGTCAGAGAAGCATGGGTCATCATGGGGAAGAGCTCCTTACAACGTTATAATCCTTGCCAGGGCCGCGCCGCCTGAGGGGTGCGAACAATCACATGGGGGTTGAGCCCATGATGAGCGCTAACTACCAGGTTTATTCGCATCACACGGGCTTGTAGGGCAACCTTACCGATTTTATGAATGCTTGTGGAATTGCACTTCAGTGATCGTGCCAAGCATTGTTTAAAGGCAGACACGACAGTTGTCCAGGTACTCAATACTAATAATGACTGGAAGCCAAGTCCAGAGTGTACGGTCGGCTCATCATCCCAAACAAAGATGGTCACCCACCCACTTGGCTCGCCTAGCCTTCTGTCCGTGATTCAAGAATGTTTTCGTCCCGACCCGACAGACGAACCAACAATTGCAACATAGCCCCTACCTGGTTGATGCTGGTCTTACAAGTGTGGGATCGCAACCATGGAGATGGGACAGGCTACGACGGAACACCTCACGCTTAATAGCTTGACCTCGATCGTTAGCCAAAGGTGACGTTTCCCAACTGCCTATCGCTGCTCGGGCGACTGGATTTTAGATACCCAGCTTGTGTCTCCATCCATTCATAGGCCTTGCCATATTCAAGTGATGATGTAGTAGTCCTATATAACGTCCCCCACCCAAAGACCGGCCACCCCCACAGACTGGCCACCTCGGCTAAAATACTAAAAACCTAATATTATAATTAATTAATAAATTATTATAACACTATATTTTTTATATTAAATAAAACTTTAATTAGTAAATATTTATATAAAAATTAATATAAAGATCCTTAAGTTTTAATTTCTTAACTTTATTTACTATTCTTTTTAATTATAAAGTTTTCTATATTTATTTATAAGCTTTTTTTATTACTAAAATCTTTATAAACTCTATATTTAGGTTATAAATAACTTTTTTATACTATTTTAGTTAATTTTCTTTATTTTCTTACTATAAAATATTTATTTCTCTATTCTATTACTTAATATTAAAGTTATAACGGTTTAATTAACTGCTAATCTTTCTAAAAAGCAGCTTAATAGTTAGATCTTGTATTATAGAAGCTAGGACTTGGCCTAAAGCTTGCTAAAGCTATATAGATAAACGGGAAGTCTTTAGAAGACTTAAATCCTGCTCTTTTGCCGGCAAATTTGCTATAATAGTAGGAGAAGGTATCTCTATAACTATTAGGTTTATAATACCAAATCACCCTTAGTCATAAGGTAATGGTATTTAAAGAGGTATGCAGGTTTATTTAAAGGTAGGCCATGGTGTTATTAGGATAATACTAAGGCCTGGATTAACTATTATCCTGCTAGTTAGGATTTTTATATATTATATAGCCGGCCTTAAAAGGACCTTTCTAGCTATCTTTAGCTTTATTAAATAACTCTAAATAATATAATTCTATAATTAATTAATTTATTTAAGTAAGCTTTACTAGAATTTACTTTTTTTAACTGCTTTTTTGCAGTAGTTTATTATTAAACTGCTTTAAATACTTCTTACAGAATGACTCTATTAATTCTTTATCTATATTAGCAGTCTTTACCTATTAATTATATTTAGGACCCTAGCCTTTCTATTATATAAGAAATCCTTTAAAGGGTATAGCATTTCTTCCTTATCTTTATACCTCCCTTTTAATAATAAAGTTAACTTTATAGTAATTCTTATTAACTGGTTTGCCCTTTATAGGACTAGATTACTTATTAATATAGTTATTAATATAAGTAAGAATAAAATACTTAATAGAGATTATTAAATATATCTTTTACTACTTTAGAATTTCTAATTTATAGGCTAAGTTATTAATAACTTATTTAATAAGAAAAGGACCTATTCTCTATTAAGACTACTTCTTAAAAGGTTTATTAAGAAGATAATATCTATTATAAAGTTATAAATATACCTAATTTTCCTATTTTAAGGTAATAAGGTAATACTTATTATTATACTAACGCTTTCCTTTTATTGCTATAAAATCTATTGCCAGTTATACTTTCTTATAAATAACTTCTTAAAGATAAAAAAGATCTATAATATCCTCTATAGGCATTACTATATTAAAAGCGCTTATAAGTTTAAAGCTATAAATAAATTTATATATACTTATTTTAGTTTCTGTATTATAAGCTCTATTAAGATTCTATTAAAGTGCTAGAAGAATATAGGATTAATTAAAGAGAGGATACTTAATATAATAAAAGTGTAATATAACTTTTACTATTTAGTTTCTCTATTTAGATAAATTATTTGCTTTAAGATAATATACAGTAATTATTATAAGCTTATAGCTAAATACTTCTTATAGCTTTTACTAAAATATAGAAGTAAACTTTCTATTATAATTAGAGATAATTACCTTAAGGATACCCTAATTAATAAGAAGTAGCTATCTTAATAATATAATTACTTAATCTTTAGCAGTATATATAAAGTATTTAGGTATAAGAAGATATTATTTACTTACTATATAAATAACTATTATAAGCTAATTATAAAGATTAAATCCTAAGATGGCCTATAGACTTTTAGCAGAAAGGACTAATAGAAGATTAGTAATAAAGTTAATTATAATTATATATATTAGTGTAATAGGAGGATAAATTAATATATAGTTACTGATTTTTTATTAATAATCTATCTATCCTAAATAATATATCTTATATCTATAAATATACTTATAAATTCTTATAATTAGGTTATAGATTAATAATCCTAATAGTTTTTTTATTATTCTCTTTATATTAAAGTAATATTAATTATTATATACTATCTTTAGGATTTTATTAATTATAGTATATAAAATATAAAGTTAAAGATATCTATTAGTTTATTTATAATATAGTAGTCTATCTTTTAAAGTAAAAGGTATATTATGCTTTAAAGTAGAAATAGTATCTTTACTATTTAATTAGTTAGTATTAACTGGCTTATTATCTACTTTAAGAATTATCTTAAGAATAGGTAAATACTTAATATTATTAATATATCCTTAAATAAATTTGTCTTTTATTTCTTAAGATATTAGCAATTCTATACCTATATATATATTATTAAGTATAATATAGTTAGGGTAAAGTCTTTTAATATTTTTATTAGTCTCTAAAGCTTTAAGATAACTAAAAGCATTAGGAATAAAGTTCTTTTTTTTAAGAATATAAAAGATATATAGATTATACTTTAAGAGGTAAATAGAAGTATTAATAAGATATTAATTGGCTTTATTAGTGCTAGTTATATTAAGAGTTATCTTCTTTATAATCTACTTTATTGCTAAATGATATATAAAGACTGTAAATAATCTCTCTAATAATTTAATATATGCCTTAAGTTACTTTATTGCCTAAATAAATACTATTATTTCTAGCTCTATAGGTCTATATTAAGTCTTAGCCCTAAATAGAGTTTAGCTAATAAAGCAGATAGGTATAACTATATTAAATAGGATTTATATCCCCTTTTTCTAAATATATCTATCTTTAATATAATAAAGAATAGCTTTAAATCCCCTTTAAATACTGGCATTTAGTTAAAGAAAAAGATACTTCTTAAGATTAAGATAAACTAATTCTTAACTAAATGCAATTTACTTCTAAATTATCTAAAAGGCAATCTTTTCTGCTAGAGTAAGATTATAATATATATTCTTAATATATAACTTTCTTTTGCTTTTATTTCTATTAATAATCTTATTAGTTCTTCTTTTTTCTATTAATAGTATAACCTTATGCTTTTATAGAGGCTTTATAATCTTAATATAATAGAGAATAAGATATTAAATATATTTAGTAGCCCTAATATACTGCTTAAAAGCAATAAGCTGCTATAAAAACTTCAGTTTAGTAAAGGCTATAACTCTTTCTGCTATTATAGAGAGACTAAAGGCATTAATATAAAATCCTAATACTTAAGCGCTTAAATAACCAATTTAGCTCTTTATTAAAGAGATAGATAAGTTCTTTAAGATAAATAATCTAAATAGAATATCTATATATTAAGTATATTTAATAGTAGACTTTAAGAAGATTATAATATTATTAATAAAGGTATAATAGAAACTTTAATATAGATATAAAAGCCTATCTATATAGCGTTAAGTATATATTAATAAATTATAAAAGCCTATTAAAGTAATAGTAAACCTTTTTAAGCCTCTATAATTTATAATTATAAATCTATCTTAATACTTTAATGCTATTTTAAACTAAAAGAAGAACGATAAGGTATTAATTGCTAAGATATATATTATTTCTCTTAATGCAATAATAATATTTTCTTATTTTAATAATAGATAGCTATTAAGAATTATTATTTTATTTAGTGCTTTTAAATTAACTATAGCTTTCTCTTTAGGTTTACTATTAACGATTCTTTAGATAATAAATATAAAAGCAGTAAAAGGTATAGGCTTTATAACCTATTCTATCTGCTTTTAATTATAAAGTCTATTAAAGATTTAATTAATAAGATTATAATCCTTAAGTCTATAGGCATAAGGTCTTTAGAAGACTTTCTATTTATACCAGTTATCTATAAGAGGTATAGTTATTAGCTTATCTTTAGGTATATAAATAAGTCTTAAGTTAATTTATAAAGTAATATACTTAATATAAAGGTCTTAAGCTTATTATATAAAGCTAGATTTATTATTATAAATATAAATTCTATCTTAAGTTATAATTTTAAGAAGATTAAATTATTTCTATATATATACTTAATACAGGATATAAGGTATTATTAGCACTAATTCTAAAACTATTGCCTTTAGCTCCCTAATAAGAGGAAAAGCTAAGCCGGTTACCACTAAGGCAGCTAGTTAGTTATTAAGAAGTTTTATAACCTTTAATAACAGTTGCTTTTTCTTGTTTTTCTTTTATTATTTATATAGTAATTCTGCTTTTTTAATATCTTTAAGGATAGCGCTTTTTATATCTTATATTATATTTATAGTAATATACTTATTATTTATTTTAGAAATAGAGACTTAAGGAGTATTTATAGCCTAAGGGATAATCTCTTTAATTACTATAGCGCTAATTTCTAATATAAAATCAATCTTTAATAAGATCTTAATATTTGCAATATTTATAGTACCCCTTAATATCTCTATAGTTACTATATTGGCTATTACTAGCAGGATAAGGGCAGTAGCCTTCTATATACTAAAAAAGTATATTTTATCTTCCTTATATTCTTTAATATTTCTTAGCTTCTATTTTCTCTAAAAGGTAATATCCTTATTAAAATTATTAATAATTATTATACCAGAAGCTATATCTAAGCTAATAAATATATTAAAGGCTTCTATAATATAGCCATTAAATATAAATATTCTTTCTTTAGGGACTTCCTTCTATAATATTAGGATAAGATATATCTATCTAGCAGGTATTATTATTAGTTATACTATAATAATATAATAGCTAACTTAATAAAAAATTAAAAAATAGTAAATAGGATATAGAAGTCTTTAAGACTTATATAATAAAGATATCTATCTATTATTATAATATTAATACTATAAGGAGCTATCTATCTATTTTTAAGTAATACTCTTAAAGAGAATAATAGTATTCTATCTTAAACCTAAGTGCTATAAATATATTCTATAAGTCTAGTATTTATACTATTTTTATTAAGACTATTAATATAAAAGGTAAAGGTTACCTATTTAGTATAAGGCTTTTTAACTTTATTATTAACTCCTTAGATAAAGATAGGTGTCTTTTATTTAATAGTATAATTTAGAGTCTAAAGCTATTCTCTAGAGATAATAGGTTTCCTGTAATCTATATTAGTATAAATAGAAACTGTCTTTCTTTTTAGAGAGCTTATTATATTAAATTTAAGATATATATAATTGCTATTAACTTTATAGACCTATAGTTAATAATAAGTATATACTAATATCTTATTTACAGATATAACTATTATTTTATTAACCTAAAGAGCATTTTTAGACTTAAATGCCGTTATTATTTAAGATATATAACTGGTCTTAAGATATTAATAAAGCCTATTTTAAGATAGAAAATCCTAATAATAATAATTATACTATTTAGATTTAGCAGGTGCCTGCTCTCTAGCCAGCTAAACTGGTTTAATACAGGTTTTAATAAAGCTATATTTCTAAAGAATGGCTTAGGATAGAAAGGATTGCTAATAGGTATTATAAAATAGTTCCTTTTAATTATTAAAATAAGATATATTTTTAGTTATATAAGTTAAATATACCTCTTTAGAGGATATAGATTATAATAAGTAGATATTCTTGCTATTACTATTAGTATTAACTTTATCTAGCTTAAGTTTATTTTCTTTTTTTATAATAGGATATTTTTATTCTTAATAGACCTTTTTTTCCTCTTTAATATCCTTATATATATAGTTATTATCTTATAAATAAGTATATTAATTATAATTGCCATTATAATGGCACTTGCTATATTTATTATTACTCTTTTTAGTATTTATATATAACTGTAATAATCTATTACTTTAATATTAGTTATCTTATTTTAATTAATTATAGTTATTGTATTGTTATAAGCTAGAGGACTTATTATAAGAGTATTAATTAGATTAATTTCCTTTATTATAGCTTAAGGAATAGCTAGATTTATATTGCTAATTATTTCTATCCCCTTAATTATTAAAGCAATAGAATTATTTAATTATAATTTAGTACTGCTTATACTATTTAATAAAGCTTATTAATAATATATTTTTATTAAGATATATAAAAAATCGTTAAATCTTAATGTTAATTTTATTAAATAGTATTATAATAATAGTGCTATTTTATATATATTTAATCTATTTAATAAGACTGGCTTTTTACTAAGCCTATTAGGTAAGTGTAATCCTATATATAGCAACCTTAAGAGTATAATATAAGGAGTGAAGTTTATTTAAAATATCTATATCTAGATACTTAAATCGCTTAGTAAACTTATAACTAAACTTAATAATAGGAAGGTTAAGGAGTTAATTATAATTAAGACTATCTAACTTAAATATAAGCTAAGTATTTACTTTATTAGATAGTATTTTAATATAGTAATCTATAAGACTATATTTACTAAATTGCTTAAATACTAAAAGGTACTTATAGAATATAAAGATATTTATATAAATAGTCTTACCTAAAGAGGTAGTAATAAGTCTTTAGTTATTTTTATTATCTAGATTATTTAAATTAAAGATACTAAATATTTTCTTTTAGATCTTTTTACTTAAATTGCCTGTAAATTAGGTAGTATTTACTATTACTTCTTAATATTATTAAGAGGTACTATTATTATTAAATCCTTTTAATATATTATCTTAAGGAATAGGAACTTATAGTATAAAAGCTAAAGTAAAAAGTATATTATTTAGTTATTATACTGTAATTAGTTTTACTTAATTTTAATTATTAAATTAATATAATTTATATGCCTTAATATATTCTTCTTATTACTATAGAAAATACTTAAAATAAGAGATATAAGCTTAAGGTAATACTACCAGTCTATTAGCTATTAATAATTTAAAGATTTATTAAGATAGTATTTAATGCATTATATTTATAGTATTTAAGTCCTAAATAGTAAAGGTATTAGCTATCTTAATGCAATAATACTCTTCTATTATTTAATAAAAGTATACTTCTTATACTAGAATTCTTTAATATTATTTAATCTATTAAATAATATCTTTTTTTACTTTATAAGGATTATAGAGGATTAATTATTATCTATATTATTATAATTATAGAGCTTTAAATCTATCTTTATTATTATTGCCAGACTTATCGTTATAAGTAGGTTAAGTATTGCCATACCCTTAAGATTATTACAATAAAAATAAAGGTAGTATATTATAACATTAATTATCCTTAAAGTTATTAAAATGCTCCTTTTATTATTATAGTTAAAAGTTTATTGCTGTATTATATCTTTAGCCTATAGGGTTATTAGGACTGTTACTATAATTAAATTAAGCTATTATAGTAAAAATGCAGTTATAATAGCCTTTAAAAAGACTTAAGTATATAAAGCTATAAAAAGGTAATACTAAATAATATATTAATTAAAGGTATATAATAACTATATTAAAAGGTATATAACCTATAGTTATATTAATTACTTTAAGTAATATAAAGATATAATATACTAAAAGGTAATAGTCTAATAGGATAGTAGCTTTTCTCTATTTAATAATTATAAGAGGTTACTGCCCTGCACTAAATACTATATTACTTACTTAAGCTATCTTATATCTCCTGGCCTTGATTTTATCTTAATATATTACTTAAAGGGTCTTGCCTGTAAATATTAAACGGCTAATAGATTTATCTCGCTTAATATCTTATAGAGATTTTCTATAATTAAGTAATAGACTTAAGTAAATATAGCTAAAAGGCCTTTTTTTTATAATATTAGTAATTTAAAATAAAAAAGGCTAATTATTTTAAAGAAAAGTAAGGTTATTATATAAGTAGGTTAATTTTATAAAAGAGTATATTAATAGAGATAATTATAGGTTATATATACTAGTAATTATATAAGGTAGATTATACTTTTTTAGGTAAATGCCAGAAAAGCTAAAAGTTATAGATTTAAATTTAATAAAAGATATTATTTTTTATAATTTTTACTTTTTTATAATATAACTATATAAGGTAGGGATTAAGGATTAAGGATTATATATATATATATACAATAATAACTTCCTAATTAAGACTTTTAAGTTAATTAAATAATTATTGATTTTTAGGTATAATATATACTTTTAGTAATGCCTTTAATAGCGCTTATATAAATAATAGTAATTAAGGTTATTAAGTAGTAAATTTAGTAATACTAAAGACATTAAAAATGCATTTAGTAGGCTTAGAGGTCGTTAATAGTGGTTAAAGTGCTAATTATAGATAGTTAGTTACTAAAGATCTTTTATAGCTACTACTATTTAATACTAAATCACCCTTAGTTATAAGGTAATAGTATTTAAAGAGGTATGCAGGTTTATTTAAAGGTAGGCTATAGTGTTGTTAGGATAATATTAAGGCCTGGATTAACTATTATCCTGCTAGTCAGGATTCTCATGCATCAGTTTATTAAGACCTTTGCCAGGTTTATAGGCTACAGTTTAGTGGCTTTAAAGCTAGCAATTATATTAAACTTTATAATAGCTTCTCTTTAAGCCTTATTATAAGTATATAAAAATATAATCTTATTAATATAACTATTATTAAAGATAGAAGTAAAATCTAAAAGAAGATAATAATATACCCTCTTTAAAAGATTAAAAACTGTAATATTTAATAGCTAAAGGATATAAAAAGTATAAGCAGAAAGAAATAATAGATATATATTATTATTATAATATTTCTAAAAGAAATCTTCTATAATATAACTTTTATAGCTATTAAGAATAAGAAGTTAGGGTTTATTTTTCTTTTTAGGCTATATTAATAGAATAAAGACTTTTCTTAATTAAACTAATACTAATTTATTACTTATTTAGCCCTTATTACTATATATAAATTTTCAGTCTTTTAGGAAGTCTAAATTCTTAAGGAAATATTATTATTAAATTATTTTTCCCTTAAAAATAACTATAAATCTTAGGATCTTCCTAATTACTAAAATACACTTAAGAATTATAATTTAGGCATAAAAACCAGGCTAATAAATAAATACTAACTTCTTTAACTAATAATTAAAGAATAAACTATTTATTTCTATTCCTTCTATTATTTTAACTTTATTAATATTATATCTATTTCCCTACTTAACTAGATATATTACTAGTATTATAAAGAGTATAAAAAATGCTTTTATTAGTTTAGAAGAAGCTCTATAATATTAATTAGAGTTAATTTTCTTGCCTTTTAATATCCTAATATTAGGATTTTATCTTAAAAAGCCCTATAATTAGTTCTTTTTAATGCCTTCTAGAAAGCTATTACAGATAGTAATCTTACTAATAAACTCTCTAACTTACTAATATAATATAAGGCATTCTAAATTAGCTTAAATAACAATCCAGTCTTAAAGACTCTTTTCTTAAGTATTAAAAAGCTTTTAGTAAGGTTTTTAGGCTTCTTTTAGTATTATACTTCCTTTAATCTAACCTTAAAGCATAAAACGGTTAATACTATAAGCTTTAGCTACTTTATTTACTAATATACTATCTATAACTATCTAAAGTATAGTACTTATATCTTTTTTAATAAAAGAAGGTATTTTAAATTAATTAGTATTAATTTAAAATTAATTAGAATTAAATTAATAGAGTTATAACTATTTAAAGTATATATAAATTAGGTAGCTGGGTTGAGAATGAGGTGGCCAGTCTGTAGGGGTGGCCGGTCTTTAGGTGGGGGACGTTATGACTAGAGACGCGCCTATCAAGACCTGAGCTAATTATCAACCAACCCAACAGTAAAACCGTTTACCATTGAGGCGCTATAGACCCAATTGCTGATTGCCCAAGCATCTGAGCCTACGCGAGAATCGATGCGTGTTGGGATTGATAGAACGTGATAAGAGGCATGGCTTTGATTCGCACCCCTACATATTCGATGGACCGAAGGAGCTGGCTTGGTGGAAGCTAACGTCAGATACGGGGAAACCGGCCACCCCTAGAAACTGGCTACCCTCTATAAAATACTAAAAATAAGATATTATTAGAAATATAATTAATTAACTATTACTATATTTTTCTAATTAAATAAAATTTATATTAGTAAATATTTAAATAAAATTAAGTATAAAGATCTTTAAATTTTATTTTTTAAATATATTTTAATATTCTTTTTAATTATAATACTTTTTATATTTATTTATAAGCCTTTAAAATTGCTAAAACCTTTATAAATTTAGTATTTTTATTATATATAACTTTCTTTCTCTTTTTTAGTAAATATTCTTTTTATTTTAACTATATTATTATAATTTCTTTTCTTTAGTATTTAATAAAAAAGTTATAACTATTTAATTAACTGTTAATTTTATAGAAAAGTAGCCTAATAGCTAGGTTATTAGAGATAATACTTAAGATAGCTTAGAGAACTTAATAAAGCTATATAGATAATTAAAGTATTATTAAAAAATAAGAATTCTTTCTTTTTATTAAGAAAATAGCTATAATAATAAAAGCTAGTATTTTAAGAGTTTAAGTAACTATTAGGTTTATTAGGATCTTTATTAAATTAACTAGCTATAGTTTAATTACTTTTTAGTTAATTAAGGTATTTAACTTTATAATAGTTTCTTTTTAAGCTTTATTATAAATATATAAAAAGGTAATCTTATTAATATAGCTTAAATTAGTAATAAAAGTAAGATTTAAGAGGAATTTCTTATATATCCTCTTTAATAGCCTAAAGACTGTAATATCTAGTAGCTAAAAGATATAAGAAAAGTATATTAAAAGGAAAAGTATAAATATATTATTATTATAATACTTAAATAAGAAGTCTTTAATTATATAACTTCTATAATTATTAAAAATAAAAAGATAGAATGTTTTTTAGATTTTTAGGCTTTATTAATAAAATAAATACTATTTTAAGCTAAATAAGTATTATATAATTATTTATTTAGCCTTTCTTATTATTAGTAAATTTTTAGGCTTTTAAAAAGTCTAAATTCTTTAGAAAATACTATTATTAAACTGTTTTCCTTTTAAAAATTACTAAAGGTTTTAAGACTTTCTCTATTATTAAGATATACTTAAGGATTGTAATTTAAGACCTTAAATTAGGCTAATAAATAAGTATTAACTTTTTATCTTTTAACCTAAAAAATAAATTATTTAATTCTATCCCTTTTATTATTCTAACTTTATTAATATTATATTTATTTTTCTATTTAACTATTTAAACTATAGGCATTAATAATAATATAAAGAAGGCCTTAATAAGTTTAGTAAAAGCTTTATTAAACCTTTTAAAATCTATATATTTACTAAATAAAGTCTTTACTTCTTTATTTTTATTTAAAAAAGCCTTTAATTAGTATTTTCTAATACCTTTTAGAAAGCTATTATATATTACAATTTAGCTTATAAAGTATTAAATCTATTAATATAATATAAGATATTTTAAGTTAATTTAGACTATAATTTAATCTTTTAGACTTTTTTTCTAAATAATTAAAAGCTTTTATTTAAGTTTATAAGCTTCTTTTAGTATTATAGCCCCTTTAATATAGGCTTAAAGTATTAAATAGTTTATACTATAAGCTATTATAGCTTTATTTATAGAAACTCTTTTTAAAACTATCTAAAGAGTAATATATATATCTTTTTTAGTAAATTTTATTATTTTAAATTAATTAATACTATTTATAAGTCTATATAATTAAAATTGGTAAAGTTATAAATTAATTAAGATATTATAAATTAGGTGGTTAGGTTGAAAAGCGGGTGGCCGGTTTCTGGGGGTGGCCGGTTTCCCTATATCTGACGTTATTAGTAACTCCTTGAATACTATCGTGAGCTGAAGAACCCGCCGTAACCAAGCTTATCAGCAGCGTTGTAGCATGGGTTGGTTTAGACAAGGTCAACATGCTTTCAGATCCCTGATGGTTGTGGGGATCATGGAAGCAAGGCTCAGGGCATTTGACACGTACAAGTATGTATAGCAAGGAAATTGCGCGTGCCGTTGAGCAGTCAAACGACTCGTGGGATCGTTTCCACGGCCGCCCAGGACGATTCCGTTACTGTTACTGACCTAAGACTGACAAGTCGGGCCTTTCGTTGCAGGGCATGAGAGCCAGCCAGGCTCAAAGTGACGATGCTGGATATGCAGATAAGGACATGTGAGAGAACAATGCTGGATGATTGCTTCGAACTTGTGAAGCTGGATGGTACGAGAGGATAGTGGCCGTCATCAACTATCGTCTTCTGGCATGTGATGATGCTCCAAGATGCTAACAGGACTTCCGATTGTCGAAAATTTCCAGAGATGAAGGCCCTGAATGGATGAACAGTGACTAATTGGTCTCAATAAACTACCGGCACTTTTCTGCCTATCCGAAGGCTTGCTTGAGGCTTGCACACCACCAAACATGAATACTACCACGCCACACACCATAGACCGGAATGTTCGGCCGTCGCAGCTGCAGTCGGCAGGAGCATGTTAAACCCGGACGAATCTTGAGAGCCTCATTCTTAGACCAACCTCTAAGTTGATACTGTATAAGATGATACGACGGTGAGAATGCAACCACCCGCATACTTCGCATAGGTGGGTAGCCAACTGATTTTCTTCAGTGAGCATGTGAATCCGATCTCACAGTACCTTGCACTCTCTGGTTTCGGTTAAGTTCCTGGGCTACGAAAAACAACTAAAAAGTAAGCCGGATGTGATGAGGAGCAGGCTGACTCTCAGCCTAGGGTCCAAACTCCAAGAGCTCTGGAGACTAAAGGGATTCACCAGTGAAGAAAAAGCACGTTTACGACAGGGATTCCCATAAAGAGCTCAATTTCCAGGGTTCGAAAGGGCAAAAAATCCTTGTTCGGGGCAATACGGATATGCCGAGCAAAGCCCTCGGAAGAAATCGTGTTGAGACCAAGCCTTTACAGCGATCTAGTGAGCTCCACATGATAACGAAACAACTTCTTTTCATGGCGCCTAGAAAACCGTCAGTCAAAGTTCCAGGGGGGCGTGGAGAGAGATTGAGCGCCAAAGCCGCTGGACCGAGGATAGCAACTACCGGCATAGCTTTGCGGTTTGCGGTTTGCGGTTGATCTTGTTTTACTTTGACGGACTTGCACGGGCGCTCCTGAAGCAACCCTGGGTGTAGGCCGAGGTAATATGACGGCATTCCGAAGGTGAGGCGAGAAAGGTACCAGGCTCGCAGATCCCGATCTCGGTGACTGATATAATTTTGCTTCCCCAGATTTCGACACACGCCCTGTCGATGTTCCCCAGAAAGTGCTGATCTATGGGTGACGGTGTGGATGTAAAGCAAAGCAAAGGGACCCTTGATAGCCATGACGATGGCTTCACCAGAGAGCCACTCGCACTGGAAAAAAGAACTTTTCTCCAAGAGGAAGTTCCGAACATTGAGGTCGTTTCCGACCGGCTAAGAAGTCTGCTCTAGTCAAGAACCCAGTTCTTATGACTGTACCTGGGAATTCATGTGTCATTCTTACATACTTGGTTTTCAAGGAAATCTGGAGACCAGGAATAAACTTTTCACACTTGAATTATCTACGTTAAGAAGTTCTAATGCGACTCCTTTGAATCTTTGGATGGCTTCTCACATGCATTGATGGCCAGTCACATGTTCTGTGATGCTATAGATGATGAGAGATTGGCTCGGTATTGTGAGACTGCCCTAGCGTAGTAGATCGGTGCAGTCGTTTATGACAGTAATCGAGACAATCTGAGCAAGCTTTTTGGTGTGCTTGTAGCCGCTACCGCAACTCATATGGATGAGAACTGGCGGAAATCCCATCACAATCATTTCTAAAAAAACCCAGGGGAACAATAGATACAAAACGTTGAGAATGATTAAGAATGACCTGCGTGGTTACTTGGTCACCATTCGCTCTTTACTAACGCAAGAGGTCTTCTGATTTATCTCAATATCAACAAGCCGTGTTCTATGAAGCCTTGACGATGTTGAGAAGAGTTAGATCTCAGTCATCACTTTGCGACTCGCCCCAGCACAAACATCCAATGACCGGATGACCGGAAGCCAAAGGACGTCAAGAGTATACATAGGACATATGGAGCATATGTGAGTTGTGAAAAAGTTTACGTATTACCATGCTGGTTCTGAAGTACGAGTCTAGTGAGACAGAGCCTCATGAACTCGCCAGGAACCGTCTAGTTTTAAAGGCTAAAGTCGCAAATTATGTTGAATTGTGATCAATGAAAGCGAGCCCTTCATAAATAAGAGGAATTGCGGCTGAAGCATTGCGCTTGAACTCAATCCTTTTGAGTGTCTCGCCGTCTTGTCATGGCGAAATTGAGCCTTCATGTCGACGTCGTTGCATGATCCCTTTGGTGATAGACTACATAGGTTTCGTCTCCTAGCCAGGAGAGATCATTGTTTATTATACCACTGACTGACTGGCTGGACTTGCAAGATTTGTATGATTCATAGTCGAGTTTACAGAGGTATCCTGGATTCTTTGCCTAGGCATATGTCAACTCTCCCCAAAGACTGCATTACAGGGCGAACGGGTTAGTGTATGATCTAGGAAGTAGTTACAAATTGCTTGGTATTCATGTTCTGAGTTGGAATGCGCGTTGCGGGCGAATATCCTTATATGAATGGTATCCTTCAACCCCTTGGACCTAGAGGATGAGGTTGTGGGAAGCCCAAACGTTGTTGTGGTCTTACCACAGCGCACAGTTTATGAGCAGATGAAATGCAAGCCATCTGGCGGGCAGGTTGTCCACACCCAGAGAACCTCCCAGTTTGCGAGGATTGTCGTGAGATCGGCCACTAGATACTAGTCGCATTGACTGAAGCCAAGGCAACTGAGAATAAGACAGATGCATATGAAACCCATTTGCACCTCAAAGGACTTTTACCCATCATATATATGAAGCTGCAATCATATCCTTTAAAAAAACGACAAGTCTGAAAGTCTGAAGAGGTTGGTGCTTACTATCCAGGACTGGACATATAGTTTCAACGGAGAGGCTCTTATAATCCTCAGCAACAGTCTAAAAGTGATAAGAATCTCTACCGGGAGTTATGGTTTGCCCTAAAACGATGCAAATGGCAGTTTGAAGTACCAACTGTAGGTCCATTGGTTGACATTGTTGAATTTATACAAAGAGCTGTTATCATAAAGCGAGGATGAAGATATACAGGCTTGCCCGTCAACTGCTCCACGATGAATATAGGTAACAGCACACAGAGCTTAGACCCGACTATTGTTACAAAGGTAGCCTAGCCAAGCCGGCTTCCAGCATATGATACAAGAACTCAGAGTTCCTTCGCACACCAACCCAGTCCAGAATGGTTGCAAGGTAAGACTTAGACTCCGTAAGTCGTTGAACATTCGGGATGTAACAATTACCACTTCACTCCAAAGAAGCTGAGTTTCTTGCCACCCTTGGAGGATGTTGTATCCTCTTGCTCGAGGTAGATTCTGTCGTGACCTCTGATGTCAACAAAGAGATATTTGTATTCAAAGTCACTATGGCCGCGGTATTTGACCATATGAAGCCGTGCAATACCGTTGTTCTTGGGCCCATCAACCTAAGGCTGTTAATTTCTCTGGATCATGAAAAACCGTATTCGACGTACATAGAAATGCATCATTATATGCTGGTCCCCCCGAGCATCTGTCGTTTCCGTAGATCTAGCCAAGTCAGCAATTTGAGCTGTTTCCAAATGACGGCCAAGCTCACGCAACAGGACGTGCCCTCCTCCACTTATTGAATGTCTCATCTCCATGTGCTGTAATCTTCTTGGAGTCGCCCATGAGTTCGATTATACGAGGGTCTCGTTTGATCTTGTCAACTGCGCGGTTGAAGTTGGAGATCTTGCTATCAGGGGAGAAGACGTCTGTCCAGAGGAAATATCCTACACCGCCCTAGAAGAAGAACAGTGTTCGTCAATGCCACTTGCATGTGCTGTTGCAAAAACCACTTACAGTGAGGACGAGGCCAACCAGGATCATGCCAAAGTTGAAGCTCTGCTGCGTCGCTCTCGCCGCCTTCTCTCCCACCGAGAGCTCTGTCCAAGGTACATATCCATTATCGTTGAACGGTGTCACTGCTCTTCGCTTCGATTTGGAGCCTTGAGGCGCTGCCCCTAAGCCTTGTTGTGTCGCATAGTATCTCGAGACATGGAAAGGTCGAAGCGTTGATGGGACGCCCCGGAAGGCTATTGATCCGGTCGCGATGAGATTTGTCGTCGTCGGTTTCATCCTGGCGATTCGGCAATAGCCATTGTACAAAGACAATTGCCTTGATTGATTGATTGATTGATTGCGAGTCAGCTAAACTGTGTGATCGAGCTGTTTAAGCTCAAGTTGCAGCGTTATTGCGGCTCCACCGCCGGGCAGAATTCGAGGTGGGGTTTCCAGTCGTGGCCAAAACAGGACTAGCGTCCGTCGATATGCCACCTTATCGACAACTGCCCTTGACTACACTTCTCCTTAATTCTCGACTTTGTCTTGTCCTGTCTTGTCTTAGCAATACGAAATACCCCCTCCAAATCCAATTCTGTCCTCTCTTTGACACGTCGCAAATACGCTAGGATATAACTCCCCTTTTCGCGGTCCCGAGACCTCTTCTGTTGCTGCCTTTCTGTGTCACCTCTATACTCCCGCCTTATTACGGCCTAATAGTCAAGATGAGCGCCCTTGCTTCAAAGCAGCAGTCGCTCAAGATCTTTGAAAAGTTAAAGACCAAGCCTGCGAACAAGGTATGTACCCAATTTTTGTTTCTACACTTTCAGTAGAGGCGTTAGCTGATCATTGCGCCTACTATCAGATCTGCTTCGACTGCGGCCAAAAGAACCCAACATGGACATCCGTCCCCTTTGGCATCTACCTCTGCCTTGATTGCTCCTCCAACCACCGAAACCTTGGTGTCCATATCTCATTTGTGCGATCAACGAACCTCGATCGTACGTAGACGCCAGCATATTCACTTTCTTACAAAAAGAGTGCTGACGAGTTGGAACAGAGTGGCAATGGGACCAGCTCCGAGTTATGAAGGTTGGCGGTAACGAGTCTGCCACCAAGTTCTTTCAGCAGAATGGCGGCACTGCGGCGCTCAACAGTAAGGATCCTAAGACGAAATACCAGTCTAATGCCGCCACCAAGTACAAGGATGAGCTCAAGCGCCGTGCTGCACGAGATGCCCAGGAGTATGTTTCTACGTCGCAAACGATACCCCTGTTTTCAGCTGACATGTGTCTAGATATCCCAACGAGGTTGTCATTACTGATGCTACCGACGACGGCGCCGCTACCCCTGCTGGCGAACCTGATGATGACTTCTTCTCTTCTTGGGACAAGCCTGCCATCAAGCGACCTACTCCTCCTGTCTCTCGCACCGGAACCCCCCCTGTCGTCGGCCGCACTCCCTCTCCCTTCCTAAACTCCGGTAACGGCAAGGATATTGCTCGTACAGCTTCGCCTCTGTCCCGATCTTCCACTGGCGACAACAAGCCTGCCAGCCGAATCACTACTTCCGCCGCTCTACGCAAGACGACCACCTCCACCGGTCCCCGAAAAGCCAACGTTCTCGGTGCTAAGAAGACTACCAAGCTGGGCGCAAAGAAGGTCACCAGCGACGTGATTGACTTTGACGAGGCGGAGCGCAAAGCTAAGGAAGAGGCTGACCGAATTGCGAAGCTCGGTTATGATCCTGATGCTGAGGAGGACCCCGCGACCAAGAATGCCTCTGGATCTGGTGCCGCTATCATCTCTCCTACCCCCGTCAGCCCTAGCCGCGGCACAAGTTCATCGCATACTCGCCAGAAGTCTGACGCTGAAGTTGAGCGATTGGGCATGGGCATGGGCCGACTGGGATTCGGACAGATTGGTGGTCCCAAGGCTGCTGCTGCCCCCAAGAAGAATGCCGGAGGTTTTGGTTCCGTTGGACCTGTCAAGGCCGCTGCTGTTGGTAAGTTTAGAAAGAACACCAAGACATAAAAGGATACTAATTCGATTGTAGACGACTCAGAGCGATATGCTCGCGACAAGTTCGGTACGCAGAAGGGTATCTCATCTGACGAGTTCTTCGGAAAGGGTGCCTATGACCCCAACTCTCAGGCTGAGGCCAAGACCCGACTCCAAGGCTTCGAGGGCGCAACCGCCATTTCGTCAAATGCCTACTTCGGCCGACCAGAGGATGAGCCCGAGGAGGAATACGGCGATCTCGAGTCTGCTGCCAAGGACTTTGTGCGCAAGTTTGGTATCACAGCTGGTGACGATCTTGAGAACCTCACACAAATGGCTGGCGAGGCGTCTTCACGACTCCAGGGAGCCATTCGATCATACCTTGGGAACTAGACGGACTTTTGCCCCCATTGGTTCGAGGTTTAGGTGTGTGCGTGACTGTTTCTCAAGCTGAGAAGCGTCCTGTTGGTGAAAAGGCAGCAGATGAGAAGAACAACCAAAAGGGACGTGCGTCTGTTCGATTATCACTACCGAGCGAGAATTGGTGCACGGAGAAGATGCTCTTTGGCATGAATCTGGGGTCGGGATGCTTTTTGGAGCTGGCGTACATGTGAAGTCAAAGTTGACTGCTTGGTTACTCGAAGTATGAAATAGATTTGATGTTTTCCTAGTTTATGGAATCAAAAACGTATCATTTTGGTTCATTGTGATAGCTGATGCACCTAAGAGAGTAGAGTGGCCTTTACAAGGACAGATGGATATCTATTCAAGGAGACGTTATGAGGAATGCTGATCCAATTCAATTGAGGCTGTTGACGGTAAATCCAAGCAAGCTATGCTCGTAGTCTACAAATATACTAAAAAAGAAATCAAGGATAAATGACAAGACATGGTATCTTAATAGGTTCTTTACAGCTTGGCAATCATCTTGTTGCCCCTTTGCAACCAGGCAACAGCATCGTCTACAAACTCATCCACGACAGCCTTGGCAGGCTTCTGCTCGTTGACGACAGCAGCACACTTGCCCATGAGGTAAGGCCGGTACTTGTCCAACAGATCCTCGTCGTCATCACTATCGTTGTCACTAGCAGCCTCGGCGAGCTTGTCGAGGTCAGCCTCGTAGGGGATAACTCCCTTGGCGACAAGCTCCTTGATCTCAGCCTGACGGTTGACCTCCCAGTCATTGATGTAGTCGTTGTTACGGACACGCATGGGACGGCCGGTCCAGATGATGGTGCGGATGTTGTCGTCGTGGCCAGATGTGCGGACGGCTTCCTTGTGAGCCTTGGGAGCACCGGCCTCGTCAGTGAGGATGAATCGAGTTCCGACCCAGACAGCGCCAGCACCCATCATGAGCGCAGCAGCGAGGAGCTGACCGTTGTGAATACCACCAGCAGCGATGACCTGGACGGGGCCGCCGGTGAGAGGAGACTTGTGCTTCTTGCAGATGTCGACAACAGCGGGGATGAGGACGGTTGTGGGGATATCGCCAGTGTGGCCACCACCCTCACCACCCTGAGCGCAAATGATGTCGACGCCAAGGTCAAGGCACTTCTGAACGTGCTTGACGTGACCGATCATGTTCATGTAAACAATGCCATTGGCGTGGAGCTTGTCGACGACAGCCTTGGGGGGGACACCGACGGCAGAGACGAAGAGCTTAGCGCCCTCCTCGATGATAATGTCGACGAGCTCGTTGAGTTTACCCTTGGTGTAATCGTAGCTGCGAAGTCATATGTCAGCGCTTTGTTCGTCACTAGTGGGATGTGCATGTGATGGCAAAATCTCAAGGCCGAGGGCCTCCCGAATTTGGGGTGTCTGGACTTACTTGGTCTTGCGAGCGCTGCCGCCGACCTGGGGAAGGAGCAGATCAACACCGAAAGGAGCGTTCTTGTCGTTGAGGTAGCTCTTGAGCTCAGCGATTTGCTCGCGCAGCATGTCAGGAGTGTATCCGACACCACCAATGACACCGAGACCACCAGCGTTGGAGACAGCGGCAGCGAGCTTAGGGCCGGCGGCAACATTCATGCCCGCGAGGAGGACGGGATGCTGGATCTTGAAAAGATCGGTGATGGGGGTTCGGAGCTTCTCTGTGAGGGAGCGTGTTAGCGATCGCTGAGGAATCTGGAGATTGTGCTGATGACGTACGTGGTGAGGCCATGTTGTCTGCTTGTCTGTTTGTCTTGTCTAGATGATGCTGTCGTGTCGCGTCTTGAGTTCTGGTGGTGGAATCAGGAGCTAGATTGGATTGATAAAGGAACGGGAGAATCGAGAGTTGGAGAAGAAATCCGGGGTATTAAAAGAATCAGCAGATAGAGAGGGGGTTTCGCAGGGAAAGAGGTTAGAAGCACGGTTCGCGATGGCAGGAACTACGAGGGAGGGACCACATGCCGAGGTCTAGTCTCCAGAGTCTCGTCCCAGGCTGAGCAGGAAGAGTGTGGAGTAGGAGCAGTTCCCGCATTGGGGATAGTGTCACTTTGAATCCGGGGAAGATGCCTCGGGACGAAAGAGGAGAAGCTGTTAACAATTTTGAAATGGAGTGGAAATGGCCTGACTGTTAGCAGCGGAACTCGGTAAAGCCGAAGCACCTGCTAAAATGATTGTGCTGTTCTTTTTCGTTCTCCCTGGGTTTTCTCAAAGACTCGAACATACCTGCCCAAAATGGCAAACTTAGTAATCTATCAGCGTCTCTGACATGTGCTCGGTGCTAACGGCAGAAACTACCTACAGTCAGCAAAGACCAAGACTCAAAAGACCCCGTGACATGAATCATGACGACCACCTCCTCACATGGGAAACCAATGCACCTCATCCCCCCGTACAGTCAGCTCGGAAATGCAAGAGCTCAACCGCGTAGCCCTATGCCGCTCTCGTCAGCTTATTTTCTCCGCCAAAAAAAGTATCGCAACGTCCGCTACAGCCCCATTGTACTCAGCCCTTTACTTGTAGATTTCAACAGCTGTTAGCACCGTCCGTTGAGATTCTAATTCCACCCCCAGTGTCTCTTTAGCGCAAATTTTCTCGGCCTCAATCCTCCGAACTCACTCAACAACATGCTCTGAATCGTCAGTCATGTAGCTGAAGCAGCACCACTCACCATGAGACAACCTCTTCTCCCACCGCGATTGCTTGCTCAGAGCCTCATAAGCAACGGCCACAATGCTTCTTCCGGCTCTGCTCGGGCTTTCGCCACTGCATCGCGATGTTCGTTGACGTCAACAAGGCCTCACCAGCGATCTTATGTCCATCATGCGCGCCTTCGCCCTCTTGTAAGGCGCAACATGCCTGAGCTTAAGCGCAATGCCTATGGATGTGCTTGCGCAAGCGGAGGTGGCTGTGGGAGCAGCGGACCGCAAAAGAAGACGGCGTATATCGCTCTTGGAAGCAATATGGGAGACAGAGTTGCTGAGATTGAGCGGGCATGCAATGAGATGGACCGCCGAGGAACCAAAGTCAAGAGGACCAGCAGCCTCTGGGAGACAGAGCCCATGTATGTTACCGACCAGGATCGCTTCGTCAACGGCGCTTGTGAGGTATGTATATCAAAAACGTCCGTTCGCGTTTCCGCGCTGACGGATCCGCTAGGTCGAGACAGAACTTGACCCTATAGCTCTTCTAGATCAACTGCAAGCCATTGAGAATGACATGGGGCGAAAGAAGGTCATCGACAAGGGTCCGCGTAACATTGATTTGGACATACTTCTTTACGGCGACGAAAAGGTTGACCACGAGCGGCTCAAGATTCCCCATATCGGCATATTGGAGCGAGAGTTTGTTCTCAGACCCCTGGCCGAGTACGTTGCACAGAAAAACACAATCGAGGTATTCTAACGGCAAGTTGCAGACTCATTCCGGCAAAATCATTGGATCCGACGAAACCGTGGAAGCTCATTCAGGATAATCTAAATGAGCTGCCCCTTGGCGAGCCATTGTCTTCCATGACACCGCTTTCTTCGACGGCAGGTTCTTTGACGCCCCTTGCTGCAAAGCGCAAGACCCATGTCATGGGCATTCTCAATTTGACGCCGGATTCGTTTTCAGATGGTGGCTTTCACGATAGAGATAACCTCGCTCAGACCATTATGAATATGGTCAAGAACGGAACTTCGATTATCGATGTTGGCGGCCAGTCAACTGCCCCTGGTCGACCAGAAGTATCAGCAGAGGAAGAGGCATCCCGTGTTGTGCCTGCGGTCCAGCTTATTCGATCGCTTCCTGAAGCTCGTGATGTGGCTATCAGCATTGACACGTATCGTGCATCCGTTGCCGAGGAAGCTATTGCCAGTGGAGCAGATATCATCAACGACGTTTCGGCTGGTCTGCTGGACCCAGATATGCTTTCTACCGTCGGCCGTCTGGAGAAGACGATATGTCTGATGCATATGCGCGGCACGCCGCAGACCATGACAAAGTTGACCTCGTATCCAGACGGACTTATTCCGACAATAGCATCTGAGCTTCTCGAGCGCGTAGCAGCGGCCGAGGCAGCGGGTATCCGGCGGTGGCGCATGATTCTGGACCCGGGTATCGGCTTCGCCAAGACGGGAGAGCAGAACCTCGAGATTCTTCGACGGCTGGAGGAGCTACGATACTGGCCGGGGCTTCAGGGCCTGCCGTGGCTAGTTGGCTCGAGCCGGAAGACATTTGTCGGCAAGATCACAGGAGTCACGGAGCCGAAGCAACGGACGTGGGGCACGGCGGCGACGGTGGCAGCGGCGGTTCAGGGTGGTGCGGATATAGTGAGGGTACACGACACGCACGAGATGGGCATGGTGGCCAAGATGGCTGATGCTATCTGGAGGGCATGAGACTATGAGTAGGAAGAAAGAGTGCAGTTGGTTGTCTACGGTGTGTGTGTGTGTTGAATATGCATGAATGAGTATAGAAATGCATATGCAGAACCTGAAGGGAGGCATCTAGATTTAATCAGTGGTCAATTCCTTTTGATATCAGCATTCTTTACTGTCCATTTATACCCAGCATCGAATTGATTTTTCCAAGCCCAAAATCACATCACATAACCTTTTGGTTAACTGACTGACTCGTGAATCGGGAGTCGTATTGAATTTTCTCACGTTAGACTGTTCTGTCTGTCATATATCAGAATCTCATGCCCTTGCGAGTCACACCACCCTAGACCAGGCTCAGGTCCTGACCCCGGCCGATTTCAAGTCCCTTGTAGGGTCTGCCCTCTCATAGCCTCTATTTTCAAACCGGCGTCCGAGGAAGGCCTCATGAGTGGGGACAGAGTAGCCAAGGGAGGCAGGGATGCGTCACCGGTGAAAAGAGCTGCATGAGCCTCAAATCCAGGGTTGGGCGACTTTCTCTTGGCGTTGATTAGTAGTAGTAGTAGATGTAGAGACAGTGAAACAAAAAGCGAAGAAGACGGGGGGAAAAAAAGTGCCTGGGGGCTGTCCCACCAAATTGACAAGTCCCTTTTTTCCCATGGTCTCTTTTCTTTTTTGTGAATTGAGCATTAGCGTATCGAATGTGCCAAGCCTGCGTCATCGCCGGAGATGGAAAAGAGGTTCATTTACGGAAGATTGTGTGCTGGTATCGATCCGTATCTGTACAGTGAGTGAGTGAGTAGTAGTAGTAGTAGTAGTAGTAGTAGTAGTAGTAGTAGTTTGGGTACGGAGTACATCATAATAAAAGGTCTCGGCTGAAAAGAGGGGGCCAGAATTAGCATTCCTAGGTAGTTAGTAGGCAGTAGGTAATAGCGAGATCAAAGGCCGAAAAGGCGAGAGGACGATATAAATCTAAAAAAGCATCCATCGTATCTTGGAAATCTTGGCCCTAACTAAACTCGCGACTTCGTTCTGTTCCTCGGCGTTTGGCGTTCTCTGTCTGTCTGATTCTGTGCCTGCAAACATGAATGTGATTGGTTGTAGGCGAGAATCTGCATGTGTAACTCGCATTCAGCTGCTGTGTAACCACGGGGAGATGGAGGCTGCAGAAATCACCCGCCTCGGTCGACCATAGGAGGGTGTCGAGGTGTCAACAGCAGAGGCCCCGACCGGGTACTCGGTGACATGGAGGTGAGGGGTAAAATGCATTCAAGAGCAAAGTACATGTACATTTCATTTCATTTCATTTGCTTTTTTTTCTAGGTACTATAGCCTGTAGAATATCAATGGATGCCTTGGTGTCTTGCTTTGATGCACTGCAGAGAGAGACAACTCACGGCTTATAGGCAGGCTATCTATCTACTGACCCTATTTATCCACCTAACTTCATATTAATGACTCTCCAAGTGACGCGCATGGTAGCATTGATCTCTCTTTCTGTAGCCGTTTGTACTCTCTCTTAGTAGTAGTCTGTACTGGTCAATCACACCTCTTGGCCCTCTCGTAACCCCAGCGCCTACACTAGCCAATGCGAGAAATACATGCTTGCAGCCGGGGTCGTTCTTCTCAGAAGAGGCGAGGTAGGGGTTCTCGTTATAAGGTTCACTGACCTGATCGCTTCCATCGACAGATATCTCCGAGGCCCTTGTCCACTGCGACGGTACCTACTGTTGTGCTGCACGTGTGCTGTACTGTACTGTACTGTCCCCTGTTCGTCCTGTTTGATTTTCTACCAACGAGTCCGAGCCAACAATCTGCCAACACTGGACCAAAACATCTCTCTCCTCTCTCTCAACCCGATAAACACCACGCAGATTGTCTCATCCGTATCTGCAGCTTCTAATTCAATTGTCTATCGTAATATGTAATTAAATCTCCGAGCCGCGTTAGTCTCCACTCTCTGCGATCCAGAACTTCACGATACATACTCCGTACTTACTTTACTTTCCTAGCGTCGATCCACCCCCAAACTCTCTCTCTGTCTCTCTCTTCAGCAGGTATGTACCTCACAGTCCAATGTAGGTCGTGAGCAGAGCATGTACAGTATGTACTTAAAAGAGAAGAGCTGATCATTTCCGCGTGACAAGCCTCATTCCATCATCTCGCATCTTGTCTCCGCCCTAAAATGACAAGAAGAGAAATAATTCATCTTCCAGTATTGGATGGGTACTCCCGCTCTGTGCATGCTCGGCCTGTCGCGACCTTCACTTCACTCTTTTTTTTTTAGGCCCTCTTCCGTTTTCGTTATCCCCCCTCAATCTCCGTAGAATAGAACTAAACTAATTGCAAAAACGTCAAGGCGTCTTGCTCTGCGATTTAAATTCTCGGTCCGGCCCATTCCCGCCGGACGAAAAAAAAAAAAAAACCGTTGTTTTGTTGATTTTAGCGTCCGGACGGTAACCTTAATCGAACTAACCTTAGCCTCAACCGCGCAACCTCAATCTCAAACAAATAATACCCCGTTTTTGTCGATACACATACATACACACTTACATACCTACTTACAGTGAATGGATGCTTGTGCATACTACGTAGACCACTGATGTGACATAGCAAGGGTGGTGAATAGCCTAGCAGCAGCACCCTTGCATCTAAAACAGTCGCAAAATGCATGCACCTCTGGACCATCGTAGATACAGCCTCCATCTGCAACCTCGAATCTCGACTCCAGAGCCAATGCCTGAGGACCAACAAGACTGCTCTGTAGTGTGGGATCTTGGCTTGGTCCCTTTGTTGAGGCCCTGTTAATTTCCTCAAAGGGTCATTCTTGCGAGTCAATCATTACACACCAGTCTCATTCATCTTTATCAATGAAAGTTGTCATTATAAGGCCAGACGGAAATCAAGAGAGTGGCATTCAACCACATCTAGCTAGCCCATCCACCCATCCATCCATCCCTGCCATACAGCACCATGGGGCCCTGCATTCCGTCAGATTTCATTAGGCACAGCACTCCACCGTGACCCTCGCGGATGCACCAGAGGGATACCGGGTTGTCATTGAATAGATACCCTGCTAGGACCCAATCATGCATGCGACATGACTGTGTCTTGATCCTGTTATCCTCGTATTCTCGACTTATCCCTCTACCTCTGAGTGTCCTTGTGTCTCAACGCCATCCTCCCACCTGATGCTTCAGCCCCCACCCTCCATCCATCGCCTTCTCCGGTAAGCTGGACTACCCATCAACTTCCCGGACAGGCTTTGAAAGCCATTAGCCATATGGCCAAACATGGAGCCAAGTATCCACAGTCAACAGGCTGCGGTATCCTGCCACAAGAAGAGGATAGGATAGGAAAGAAGTGAAATGACAAGAATTACATTCAGTTAACAAGTTCCAAAAACAGAGTGACGAAACCATGTGCCATAAGAAGTGAAGAAAAAGAAAAATGCACCCTGGGTATCCTCCTTTCTTCCATTCGCCCCCCAAAAACAGAAAGAGAGAGAGAGAAAATAAGACCAGCTGATCTCACGTTTTCATGTCTGTCCTGTTGTCTCCTTTTGCTGCTGCTGCTGCCGTTGCCGCTATTGATGTTCTGCTCCTCGTACAATCTCTCTCACCATGCTGCTTTTGCTCGCCCATGAAATGTCAGGTAACACCTGGCATCTAGTTTCTCCAGCTTTCTTGTCGTACACGTCGTTATGATTCGCAGCTTTTCTGCCCGTCCTTGCGTATCCGAGGCCACTCTCCTCGCAAAGTACTAATATGTTATCAAGCGAAGGAGATCCTAGGGTTTGAACCCCAAACTTATGCAATGCTATGCTCGTATTCTTGCTCCAGACTATGCCGATGTTTGTTTCGTGATTTTTACCTTTATTTTTCTTCCACTTTTAGGCCACAGGCTGGACTCCGTAACGCCTTAGTATGGTCTGTTAACGCCGCCAACTTCGACACTGCAATTTTCATAGCATCTCGTAGCAGCCAATCATGATGTCATGGCCATGTTGATGCCGGACGACGGGATGGGGTAGTACCCGCTCGAGGTTGGCTTGCCCTCGAAGGGCCCCGGCGGACGATCATTAATCTGAGCTGGTGGGTGGAAGATGCTGGGTAGAGCGGCGCCGTCGTAGTCATGCTTGATCTTGCCACTCATGTCCATCCCGGTGGCCATGTGCGGCACAACGTTATGATCGCGCTCCCCACGGGGGTTGAATAGCTCGATCCGGTCGCTCTGCGCCTCGTACATTGGGGCTGGATAGTACTGGTACTCTCGGGTCGTGACGATGGCCTTGGAATCCTCCTGAGGAATGATCGACTCGTGCGGTATATCGTGATGACGGACCCCATAGAGGCTGCTGCGTGCGTCGAAACCACCTGTCGCGTAGCTTGGACCACCCATCATGGGATTGTTGAAGTCGGCCATGCCGCTGACGGTGTAGCCTCCCATGTTGCCCGACGACCCTCCAGGTCCGCTGCTTTGGCTTCCGCGTCTGTCGTTTTGATAGTGGCCCGGCGAGCGGCCTCGGACGATCATCTTGGCCGACTTGCGTGTGGCTATCTTGACGTATTGATCACCACTGCTCTGATTAGCTACCTCGCCCCAGAGCTCGACAACCAGTTGGTAGTATTGCTGAGCAGCTCTGCGTTTCCCGTTGTTCTGGGTAGCTTGCTTGAACTGAATGCGCTCAAACGTGTGCTCTGTGGGTAACTGTTGGCTGCCGGGCTGATTGCTGAAATTGTCGGGGTAAACAGGACGATTGGGTACGACCGACTCTGAGAACATGCCCATATGGTGGTGGTGGCTTGTCTGTGGGGGCTTGTTGCTGAGCCGAACTTTTTCAGGCTTCATTATGGGCCCCTTGTCTCTCTTTGGCGTATGCTGTACCAGCTCGATGTTGTGCTGCTCATTGTCGGAGACAACTGCGGAGATAGACATGGCGAATCCAAAGATCGGAACGGGTTGTGATGAGCCACTAGCAGTGTACTGGATAGTAACGTTGGGTATGTGAGGGCTCAGAGAAAAGGAGCAGACGCAAGAGAAGTAGTTTCTGCGATAACACGTCCACTCATTCTCCGATAAAAAGAAGCCCTTGTCAATGATACCTGAGATATCCACCTTGACAGGTGTTCCTGCGCCATCGTTGTATTGAAGGCTTCCTAGCATATGAACTGCTTGCAGGGGGGGAATGTTGTTCTGAGCCGGCCTACCGCCGTACCCGTTGGAGGCCATGCTTGGAGCCGAGAAGCCCGCGTTGGGGCTTGTTGTTGGCGACAGTGGATGTCTTCCTCTTGGCTGCGTGGCAAAGGAGGGCGATCGAACAGAATGCTCGGATGGCCTCCTAAACCCCGGTGTGGCAGGACCGTACTGTTCTCGAGTGCTGATCGGGGGACCAGGGTGCGGGAGGCCTGGGGTGCGATGTGAAGGGGGATAGGGATGTGCCATCCCCGTTGTAGATGAGTTGCTGCCGGCAGCAGTCAGTTCCTACTCTGTCTGCAATGCTCGATAGAGCTTGTCTTCGGCGTATATCATAATCGGTCCAACCCAGCTCATGTCTCTGTCTTTGCTTGTACACAGGAGAAGAGATGACCAGAGGAGAAGGAGAGCCAAAGGAAAAGAGACAAGAGAAGTCTGAGATCTGATGGGTATGGTGTGTGGTTTTGACGGAATCCTCAACCTGGGTGGTGAGGAAGAGAGGAGTATGTGAGGGCTAAGAGACTTAAGAATGAAGAGGAAAGAAGAGGACGTACTTGGAACCCAGTCGAGAACGGACGTCTATACCCGGGTAGAGATGATGATGACCAGCCGCTTGAGACTGGAAAAAGGCACTTCCGTCCTGGGGGTACTGCGCGGTAGAGCTGAGAACAGGCGGGTGGAATAGGTTTAAGAGCGACGAAGGTTGAGAGGGCTCTATCGTCAAAGAAGTACTGGCCTCTTGCGGGTATCTGGCGGCTCATCAGCAAGGCGACCTCAGGCTGACCAGAGAGCAGCAAGAAACAGAAGAAGTGAGTAGCGATAACGTCAGGTAGACAGGTAGGTTACGGGACGGCAGTGGCAGTTGGCAGTGGCAGCAACAACGGCAAAAGGACGCGGCCACAGAGATGCTGTATTGCCATGTCCTGGAAATACAGTGTTCCCAGTGTCACAGCTTGAGGTGCACGCCAGGTAATACTGTCGGCGGTTGGTGTGCCACAAAACCCGCCGAGCAGTTTCGAGAGGCTACAAAGACGGCCAATGCAGCAGCTCGCGACACTGTCACTGGCACTGGCAATATACGACACTGGCGCTGGGCGCTGACACGGGGCAGCGTGTAGTCAATGTGGAATAGGTAGGTAGATGCAGACTGCAGTGTAGGCAAGGTAGGCAGTGGGCGTGCAAAAGGGGAGGAGTAGACAGCAAGTTGCAGTAAGCGGAAACTCGAATAAAGTAGCAATGTAGCCAGTGAATGGGTGGGATAGGGTTGGAAGGATACTAGGACTAGTTTCCGGACAAGGTAGCGAATACCACACCCCGGGCGTCAATGTCAAAACAAAAAGAGCTATCCATTGCTTTGTGACAAGCCACCGAGAGAGATCCGAATGAACGGGATGCCAAAGAGCGAGCGAGCGAGCAAGTACCGTGAGAGCCTGCGAGACACATGCACTCACTGGCCAGCTTGGGAATCTTCAGCACCTCAAGCGAATAAATGCGGCAGGGGATCGCTCCGCCGGCAACAACAGGGGATATAATATTGAAGAGCCCAGAGAGGGGAGGCTGGGTTGGGGATCTTGCGTAATAATTAAAGAATGGGGAATGGAATGCTTGACAGAAAATGGCTGACAGGGCTGCTCTCGCTGCCAGTTACTCCAGCTGTGATGGAACCCTGCCTGACATCGTTCTAGCAATATTTGGGTAGATGAGATCGAGACAACGCAGTAATTGAATGGTACGGTAACGTGCGAGGGGATTGCGTGAGGGAACTTCCCTCAGTTTGATGGTTTCACAAATCTAGTGGGGTTTCCCTCGAGCATAAGAGAGACAGACAATGGTCATGGTCAGGTTGATGAATGGACTAAGACATAGCAAAAAGAAAAGAAAGGCGACAGGGGTGGTTCTGTAGCGATAGGCAAGGGGAATTGAAGATAGTGAGTTGCTAATGAGTTATGGGCTATCAGCTCTTCCCGGAGCCTGACTTAAAGCCGCCACCAAGGTTGAGGCCCGCCAGAACAGCTGAAGAAGTGTACTGAAATGACGGCCGATATGTAGGGAAGGTAAAAACTATTGTTTTTAGAGAAATATACAATGGTGACTTTCAGAGAACTGTAACTCGACCTTTGCCACCAATGACATGGGTATCCTTAGTTTGGTTGGGCTACGGAGTCTTGGGCAAAGAATGGCCCCTGCTCCTAGCTCACAACTCGTGAACAAGGCCGAACCACTCACCATCGCGAAGTCCATGGGGGAATTGTCAAGTGCAACATGACTGGTTCGACAGAAGCTACACAGAGTAGGTGCATATATACGTAAGGAGGTAAAAAAGAGCCACTGCCAAGAGGGGAGGAAGGCATATTATAGCAGTTGTGTCGTAACGTAGTCCAGCACCAAAAAACAATGCACGCTGGGAACAGCAAAGAAAGAGTGCTAGCAAGACTGACCTCATCTCTCCGGTAGCCGTCGCCATATCCATGTAGCCCATGGTGGGCGTCGAAGATTCGTAGTCCTGTTTGAGAGGCTTCATGTTAGCCTTTGGTCCCGATTGCAAGACCAATCCGTGACCATATCCAGGAGATCCAATGAGACCTGTGGATATCACCGTCTCGACCATATTACAAGTCTGGCAGTGATGCGATGGCGACTTGCAAGCTAATTTGCTCGAACAAGCTGGGTCTCATGTTAGTCTCTGACAATAGTGATCAAAAGGAATTTCAGAAAATATCTAAGGTCATGCAAGCCTTTTGCTCCCTTTTTCATGGTTGCTATAAGCGCTGGCTTGTCACCATCCATACGCCATACCATCACATTTGGTGGAACTCGGAAGACCAGACGTGACCTTCCTTTGGACAAGATCTTCGGCTTGCTTGTCTTGGTGTACGAAACACAAACAACGCGGCAAAGCATGACAAGCTGGCTCGAATGACACCATTAAATCTTGCAGTGGACAAACACTCGTTTAAGTTCCCATATGGCATTTTTTGATTAAGAAGCTCCTCAAGAGATGCTTGCCTCTCACAAGATAGCCAGCAGACATGAACGCCTTGCGGTGTGAGGCGTTTGGAAGACGCTGTGACATTTGGGCCGCAGATTTGAACAGCATAAAGCTAGGACAGCGGGTGCAGATGTTGTTTCTCATATGCTTGAATGGGGGGCAGATAACGAAAGATGAAAGTTCGTACATACCATTTGACTTGCAGAGCCACAGATGAAGCACTTGGTAATTTGTATGTAACCTGCCATTCCAAAAATGCTGGCTGGCCGATCCCTCAAAGGCACAAGTGCAGAAGAGACTTCTGGACACACCTGGGCAGGTACTAAATGAGCTTACCTTGGGAATTTGAGAACTCATGCGCACTTTCAGGCAGACAACACAGCCTATGTCATTCAGTGAATAACACTTCAAGCGGGATAGTTTGAAGGATCATGTACTGGACTAAATTCTTCATAGTTAGCTAGGGGTGAATAAAAGTTTATCAGAAATGACTATCTCGGCCCATTGTGTATTGCATACTGCATACGTCGAAACAAAGGGAGCGACTTGCCTGCTTTAATTACAGCTGTTGCTAATCACCAGGGCATCGGCACCCGCGTTCTTGTTGTTTCTTGAGCCTAATTCTGCACTTGTATCAGCTTCAAATTCCGTTCCACATCAAAATCGAGACCAATCTAATCGTTAAGATGTGAATTGGGATAATGAATAAGCAAACAGTGCCGTCAGCTCGGGAGACATAAAGGTCAGTTATAAGGGTCAACAGTTTCTGTAAAAGAACGAGCCGTTATACCCTATTGACTTCCTGATAACTCCTCAATATGTGCTGTACAGCGTTGTGTATTCATAGACTCGGGGGCGATATTCGGCAACACCATAGAACAGTCCAGTCTAGCTCAGAAGCAGGACTTCATCAACAAGCATCGACAAAGAAGCCGAGAAGAATTTAGTCCCAACTTCAAGAGCCAATATATCATATGAGTTTTAAGTGATTGATAGCTTAGGGATCCTCAGTCGTATTTAGAATGAGGATGGTAATGACATCGGGGGTTGATCATGGGCATCGGAGTCGAAAACAATAGTCGTGTCTCACCCTTGCCTTACTCAGTAAACTGAGTAAATATTTTCGTGTTTTGTTTTTATTTCGACAAATAAGTTGTTCGATATATGTTGCTCTCTTCGGTCTCGGGTCGGGTGATGGTATCGCTGGACAAATGGTGTCACAAAGAACAAGTGCAGTGTTAAAAAGGTGAACTGCCAGAGATAACAGCTTTAGACAAGACACAACCGCACGAGTGCAGGATCTGGCTGTCTATATACCCACGCTTCGATTTCAGGTGATGGTGGCTGACTTGGGATCGTACAGGAATGAACTGAGAACTAAGAATCGAGAGGCTCTAGGGGGTGATTATGAGAACATGTAGCACAGGACTGAGTGAGAAGACAATGAAGGGGCTAGGTCCTAAGAAGGAAGCCTACCGACAGTCTCGAAGAAACAACAGCAGACTCGGGGTCACCGGCTGGGGGCAGGGACTTTGAATGGGGAAGACTTGAGGTTGCGCAGAGCCTGAGACAACGGGAAGGACATGCAAGTTATTGAGAGCTCAGAAGCCCCAGTACTAATGAAAAGATATACTTCTGAGCATCTCAGAGATAGCCAAAATTGTTTCGACCATGCCATGGCGGTGTAATGGATGGCCCAGCTGCAAAAGACTGGCAGCAGTGGAGATCCGCGATGTTAATGGAGCCCACGGTAACAATTAGAAGCAGGAAGCCGCGTGCAAGTGCAGGGCTATGCTGCAAATCCTCCACGATTCTCGCCATCTGGACCAAGCAAAGGTCTTGAGAGCCCTGCCTAGATTCATTCCCGATTGAGCTCACGGGCCGTAAGACGGCAGCGAATATTGACCGCCGAGAACAAGATGCATCCACCGAGTCTAGTCTTGAACAGCAGTGTCCAGTTCATTGTATGCTTGTATTTGGTTAGTCGCTCCTTGGAGGGCGGACGCAGATATCAGCCTTAGGACATAACAAAGCGGCAGTTGTAATCTTGGTACTTCAAGTAGGGTACGGCCTTGGACGCTGTCCTGAGCCTGAAAACCATTATAATCCACTCCTGGAGCCAGTACGAGTGCATGAGTATGCAAGTACCCGGCCGTCAATGCTTCTACGATACGCCACAAGCACGACTATGATTGGGAGAGGTCCTGCTTTGACGAGAAAGACGCCATAGACGGAACACCGCAGAGAAGCCCAGGTGTGTACTGTGGAGGGACAGAAGTCAGCCACTGAGATCGAAGTGCCTGATTCCTGAGCAGGCTTGTCTATGATACGAAGTCGAGATGCGTCGAAGCCCCCCACCCTGGCAGACATGGGGAAAAGCAGCGGCGAGAACCGTCTGCTTGATAACAATACAATTGACGCAATGATCGACAATTAGGTCCATCTTTGTTCGGAAATTTTGCACACATCCAAGTGCGGCCAGGGATACAGGCACAGTCGCCAAGCGATCAAGGCACCAACCAACCATGATTGGTATGCCACCCTCAACATTCAAGCTTTCGGTTCTTGTCAGCCCCATCCGCGCACTTTGACGGCCGAGTGGCTTTCAACCCTGGTGCCGTGACATCTGATGCCTGACATACTTTTGTAGGGTAGGGCGAAGGAAGATCGACGGGCCCCTGTCAGATGCCCAGGCTATGTTTCAGGCTTTGAAGGCCCCAGTCGTCCTTACACAACGACACGTGAGGCCGAAGAAAGGTTTCATCTCCACGCACAGCGGATGCGGCATAACACTGCTGGGACAGCAGGAGACCGAAATCTATGGGGACGACGGCCAACGGCCAATGACTTAGGGGTTGGGGGCTTGATGCTATGACTAGGCCAGGGCAATGCCGAAGGCTCATGTGGACCAGGTCGAAATAAAGGGCCATTGAACTCACGATCAGAAGTTCCGAAGGGGGCGTTGATGATTGCGTAAATTGTCGGTGGGCCAATAAGACACCTCCGTACCCGAAGTGATGAGGAGGGGGCGGCGCAGGTCCATATCATGGTCCAAAGGCTGATTAGCTTGCCCAGACAAAGTCGCGGGGAAAGCTCGTTGACTAGCACAGTGGCAGGCTGTAAGTCTTTGTGTTCTCCATAAAGCATCATTGTAGTAAATCTGATTTCTGTGTCGGTTCCCGTCTAGCAATGCTTGGCTTGGTAGGTACAATGCTGATGCCGACACCAATAGCAGCGTCGACGCGCTCGATGTTCACATTGGACGTTTAAGAGCATACAGGGCATACTTCGTGCTTGCAGCTTAGAGGAACCGTTGAAAAGGGTGTCATGGCTTTGTCTTCCAAAGCGTGGCTGGTCATGAGAAGGAGACAGACCAACGGTACGAGTAAACGAAAGCATGGCGAATGAGAATGAGGGTCGAATTTGAGTCGGATCGGGCCGTCCATCAAGAGTATCTTTCAGACCAACGGCTGTGGCCCGCGGTGTAATTGTCGTAGTCAAAGGGGTGGTGGAACTAAAGCCGTTGAAATAACAGCTACAGGCACCAAGCGCGCGCATTTGCAACAGCTGAGACCAGAAAGTTTGAACCGTTCGGCGCGATTCCAGTTAGATCTCTGTGGAATGTGACATATGACTATTTCCAGACTCTGAAGTCGATTAACCTTCCTTTTGCTGCCGCAGAATGCTGATTGAGGCTGGTGATGGCACAATCACTTTCTCGCTGCAGTGTGATACCAAAATCATGAAGCAGGAGTGTACTGCGAGTGATGCAGCGCGCGGCAATTACATCGGCGGCAGTGATGGCAGTAAATCGACACCATAGGCAAAGAGGCAGGTCAGTGGTGCACCCCAAGCTACAGGAGGGTGTTGCACCAACAGGCAAGGAGGTTGAGGCTGGAACTGCCAATAACAGCATCGGCCTCTACGTATGTGAGCTTGAACAGCAGACATGAGGCTTTTCTCATATGCATCTTTGGATCCAAGGTTGATAATCCTTGAAATTTGATGAATGCGGGCTGGAGGAGGGAGCAAATTAGCAAGGGCTGCCAGGCCTTGTGTGCACCGCATCTGAGCCAGTGCTAATTTGGGTGCGATACCAGCCAGGTTGGACCCAGCCCTCTGGTCAACCCGATGCTAAGGTAGGGTAGTGTTCGTGCGTAGGTAGCCCTGATCTTGATCAGAGCTGCAATGATCATGACGGATGAAACGTTGGCTACCGCTGGGTCAAAGCTCGGATGGCAGATGGTGAAAGGCCGCAAAGGGACCGTAATCTGGGAGGGAGAAATCATTAGAGGTACGTAATGAGCGCGCCATAATTGTCCTGTCTTGGTGGAAGATGCGAGCGTATTGCATGGGGTGGAGGGATTGGACACTCAAGTCCAGGTTGGCTCTTAGTGGAGGTTAAGGTCTGAGGATGGGGTTGGGGTTGAAAGGCGGCGGCAACAAGCGAAGTCGTCACGCACGGGGGGCAGTCATCCTTGACCGGTCGAGCCTTCCCCATCTCCCACATGGCCTCTCTCCCTGTCTAGGCCAAGAAGCTTTGTAGTGCTATTGGCTGACACGGCCATACCATGGAAATTGGAAGGCCCGGCACGATGCTAACCAGATGCCCCGCCCTTCAGCGCCCCCATATTGCCTTTCGACTGCCGCTTGTCAGAGGCCAACGGTGTGGGCTCCCCGCTTGATCCACTCAAGCCATCTTTATTGCACCTTCTTATGTGAGTTAATCTCAAGGTACATGTGCCTCAACGTCCCCTGTGAAGATCCTACGTATGCCCTGGACGAGATTGCACAATGAATCTCACGTATCCAATGGGGAGCCTTGGTTTGACTTCTCGATCCCGATTAAATGGTCTGACTTAATACTGACAGCCCTTGGAGCACTTGATCACTTAGTGTTTTGTCCTTTGCAGGTGTAGACGGACACCCAGCAGATCGGACTCTATTATCTCGTTGCCTAATGTTCCTTCGAACATTTTACTCAAACCAGGATATTAGCGCAAAGGTGAGGCTTTTGTTGGTTCACGACATGCACCAGTGGAGTCGTTACAAAGGTTCTATTAACCTTTTGACTCTGTTACATCAGGGACAGACTAAGAATTACAGTACAGACGGAGATTACCATCGCCTGCCTTGTTGGTAATCTCAAACTGGACAAAGAAATCTGACAGGTTTATAGGCGCTTCATACGGTAAAGAGGTTTCATACGACCAAGAATGTACTTTTCGACAAATGCTGAACAGGCATCTGTCAGCAAAGGGGGCTTACGATCCGTAGTAACACACCAACATCCTCTTGAGAACAAGAACGCACGAGGTCGTTTTTGGGTCACACATAACCTAATGGATGCAGAATCAAGACAGATTCTTGGAGGAGAGACAATGAAGATTACTTGACATGAGTTCCCACCTCAAAATCCGTCCTACAGTCAAGCTATTCTACTCCTAATTGGGATAAGCCTTTTGCGTGAAGAACATGTGTATGAAAGGATTCAACCTATAACCCCTTGTGATCTTGTAGAACCGGCATTGGCTGGGTCAACTCCAGACAGAGGGAGCTCTTTCACCTGGCTGCTGCCCCTTGATATAGATAAGGTGCCGCTGTCTCGAGCCAAAAACGGCAATAACTGGAGAGTAACCAAAGGATTCTTAGATGCCCTAATCCAGGATTATCTCTTCATTTGAGTGACATTATTCCATTTCTAAAGGGGGGTCGGTTTTCTACCCCAGACCAACAGCCTTTCTGGTTCTCTGTCAGTACCTAGCTTGGACATGTCCAGGGTCAATATTGCCACCCTCAACTGACTGGGCGCCCCTCCTTACCGATCTTCCATCAGGCCTCATTATCAGATCTAGATACAATTATCAATATTCATTTCATCATGACTCCTAGCATGAGGGAACGCCGGAGAATACTTGGATTCTTCGGGACCGCATAGCCGTCTGTTGCTTCAAATTGGGCTGGTTAGCCAGATTTGTTCGCTTCTGGTTTCCCAATCGAGCATCTTGTCAAACCCAACAACAAGAGCTAGCCTCGAAGTGTATGGAGTTGAAGCAAAAAGGAGGCCTTGACCAACAAGTGGACCCTCTGCGGTGTTCCTCCACCGGATGCTGCTCCTGGATCCGCGATGGGATCCTGATACTGAGCCTCCCGCAGTTCAAGCATGAGCCAGCAGCCAAGGCCTTGTCGAAAAGGTCTTTCTGTGAGACATGGAAAAGCCTGGGAGTACAAATAAATGTTAGTTTGGTAACCAATTAATCACGAGCCAGGGGAAGTTGCAGCATTCTGGCAAGGCAAATAGAACCAAGGTCCAGGCCCTCGATAAGAGCTTCATTTGTCTTGATGGTTTGCTTTCAGAATTTCGTGATAGAGTATTCATCGTGGGGTGCCTATCAGAATTGATAACTTTACGGTACCCCAGGTTGAAATGAGATAACTTCCAATCAGCATGATTCGACTGTTGCTCACCGGTCATCACTAGCAACGGGCAGCTGCCACTTTGTGAGAATACCAACAAACAATCATTTCTCTCTTTAGCATGGGCATGACGGTATAGCTTGAAGCATGGCCAACGATAACCCTGCCCAGGAGCATATAACTTTGGTGGCGAGGGAAGTTGTGCAACCCTCCAGCTCCCTGGATGAAACTTGGCACGCAGTTGTCCATAGTTCACGGCGGCATCTTGCCGACGAACGCCCAAACGATTCAGGAACGGTTGATCCATCACATCCAGGATGGAGATCCCATCGTCAACCCCAGGGGCCAACGAAGAACTGCCGGGCTTAGTAGTATCGCTTTCTGAAGCACTGGTCTCTGGGGTAAGCAAACATGGCCAAGACAAGTAGCGGTGACAGATAACTGTTTCTATGATTAGATGACCAACAGAAATTGCAGGATGATGTAGCGGCAGTTCCCAGGCTGATGCTCCAACTGCTGAGGCATGCAGGTATCCGGACAGTCCATCTAAGACCCCTGCTCCGACCTACAAGCACACATTGAGACCCTTGACAACTGCTGTATCAGATTCTTTACGAAATAATTTGACTGACATGCTCATGACTTGCATTGCATTAGCTACCTAGTAAGTAGGCAGAGACCAATAGACGAGGTAGCGGGTATCCTGATGCAAGATAATAATAGACCCTATTTCAAGGGTGAGTGCAGTTCAGATCAGCGATTGGTACGTTATAATAGCGTCCTCCGTATCAATCCTAGACCACACCTCAGCGCAGTCGTGTAAGTCGAGGTGAGTAGGTGGGCATCCAATGCATACCTTATGCACATCATCGCCGGCCGGTGGGGCTTTTGTCTTGACAAGCCACGGCAATAGAGTGCATTTATTACACGGCATTTCATTGCATATGCATTTGGTCCTGAATGATCCATGAAAGGCCTGCTTTACTGAGTACAGACAAGCAAACAAACAGGATCAGAGACCATGCGTTATTGATTGGGCTTTGGCGGTGATTCAGGTTTACATGGATTGTCGAATCCATTTCCATTGTCTTATACCGAACAAGTGAAAGTGAGGCATGGAGTGCGTGCATGGGCGTATCTTTGCTTGATATGGGCTACCTTACTATGGCAACTCCATTGGGCGAGTTTGTCAAATGACCAATATTGGCAATCTTGTGATCCGACTAAGTTTGTCATGGTTCTGACAAATCTGCCGATATCATCTGGTCTATCGGTACCTAGTACCTACCTATTCAACTCAACTCATCCAATGTCTCTCTACTACTAGGTACTCTACCTACAGAGCACTCTATCAGGGCAACAGGGGTCCGATGACTTTGTGAGCGCTCATCGGCAGTGGCTTGGCGCCTGTGGGGACACTAAGACCAGCCTGGAACTGCCGTCATGGGCGAAAAACAGACGTAATTGTTGGTTACCTGAGGACTCATGAGGGACCCATTCATTGACGATGACTCTTTCGATCCTTCATCATTTCTCGGTCAAACTGGACTCCCACTCTACCACTCCCTGCGTCCCTCACTCGCTTACTCACTCATTCACTGCCACGCGAGACTCAGAATTAGGCAGACAATGAGCGTCTACGGTACTTGCTTGACTCATCGAGACTGATACACGGTCCTAGACAATATAGACAAATACCCTCATAGCATTGTCGCACATCGATTGACTGATTGACTTTCTCTCTCTCTATCTTTTCTCTCTCCAGCTTCAGCTTCAGCTTCAGTGCAGCAGCAGCATTAGAGAGAAGTGCACTACTTGTCCCGGGCATGCCGAAAAAAAGGAACAGCATCAAGTCCTTTAAGCCAGTCTCAGCGGCTTCCCCGACTGCGCCAACATCGACGAACAATTCTGGTGAGTGCTGCAGTGCTTGCTTGCTCTTCTGTGCTGTACAATCATGCCTGTGCAGCTGGACTGACACAAGCACACACCCCTCCCCTCCCCTCTGCTCTACTCTACTCTGCTTTTCTCTTAATCGCCCGGCCACCTCTCGGTTCGCTTCCTTTCAAACACCCCCTCCTTCTTCCCCATATCTTTCTTCAAACCGCGTGGTAGCCAAAGTCTCACAAGCAATACGCAGCAGACAGGCCCTCCCGAAGCGTCAATGAGTTGCTAGCAAACCTGCGTCGTACCTCGATCAGCCCCTCCTCCACCTCGCAGTCAGCCCTGCCTGTTGCTGCTCCCAGTGTACCCCCGGCCATCAGAGAGATACTCCAGATCCCAGACACACCGGCCCCTGCTCCTCGCCGTCTTGCCCGTCAGAGATTCGACGGCAATGGCAGGAGACTCCCTGCTGGCCCTCCTCCCCCCAGGAGTTGGGTCGCCCGTAATCCATCGGATGCTGCTCATGAGGCCTCCTCCATGAGCCAGTCGCGCTTGAAGTCAAGAGGATTGGAAGATACTTGTTTGCCGGGGACTTATCTCCCGGACCGTGGGAGTCTGATAGACATCGTGCTGCAGAAACTCGCATACGAGTGGGCTTTCCACAGAGTGTACAATCAGTACCATCTGTACTTTGTGCCCAACCATTTGAAGGCAGCTCTGATCCGCTATGTTGGAATCGCCAGTGAAGTTGGGCTGTCGTTAAGTGATCTGAAGCTCATTCTGCTACCGCCGCCAGATACTTTTGATGAGACCGAGTTGAATAGTCTAACAGCTTCGAATCCTGAAGTAAACTACCTCGATCTTTCGGGCTCCGCGTGCCGGTCAATTAAACTGAAAGAGATCAGTGACTTGTTATTCCCTGCCAGAGAAGATCAACCCACGACTGAACTACAGGAATCCTGGGACGCTTCCGACAGTATTCCAAGCCCTCCCCGAACTTTGCTGCCCAACCTCACCCACCTTTCGCTCGCCTTGCATCCCGGGCATGCCTCATTCGCATCATGGAAGCAGCTGCTTTCCCTGTCTCCTAAGCTTACCACGCTCACGCATTTGAGTCTGGCCTACTGGCCCGAACCATGCTTAACACCGAGGTCTCGCCTGGCCACCGTATCGAGTCCGCAAGGTCGTTATGCCTATGGCGGGACGAACCTTTATTCACATTCGCTTGATCACGATTGGAGTGAGGCTTTACTGGTATTGCGCATGCTGAGTAAGAATCTATATGCACTCGAGTTTCTTGACCTTACAGGTTGCTGCCCTTGGTTCCCTGCACTGATGGCCGAAACTGGGCATGATTTTGTCAACTGGGCGGATCATTGGGGCAAGATCACTGAGCTTCGGCTCTATACAGGGTGGACTTCTGGTCCTGATGCGATGCCATCTGAGAGATTGCGTTATCGAGAGGGAGTTCAAACGGCTAAGGATGTCGAAAGGCACATTAGAACTATGAGAGCAGGCAAGGGAAGATTCATTGTCGTAGAACGCGACAGCTTAGATGATATATAGACAGTAGACTTAAAACTATGCGCATTGTCCCCCAGCTTTTGTCCCTCAGTGAATTATTCTCCAGATCAATGCCCGGTTGCCCAGAGAGCTTTGAACCTGGTACCTGATGCAAGGAGACTCTTTGGTTCACCGAGCTCGACGACGCACCCCTTGTCCATCACAATTACGCGGTCGAAATCGATGATCGTATCCAGACGGTGGGTGATAAACACGACGGTGTGATCCTTGAACTCGCTCTCAATAACGGCCTTGATAGTCTCTTCGGTCTTTTGGTCCACACTATGGCTCTATTAGTTCCTTAGCTTGTAGTTGCATCGTTTGTTTGACTTGCCTGCTCGTTGCTTCATCTAGAAGCACGATCCTCCCGTCATTCTTCCTCAGCACCGCCCGTGCCAGGAAGAAAAGCTGCTTCTGCCCGTGGCTCAATGTGTCTTGATCGAACGAAGCATCCAATCCCCCATGTCGTTCGATTGGATCATACAGTTCGACAAGACGAAGTGCCTCTTTGATTTCCACGTCGGAGTAGATACCAAGCGGATCAACGTTGTGTCGAACTGTGCCGGGGAGTACGAACTGGTCTTGCGTCAGAGTGATGAGACGACAACGGATCGTTTCTCGAGGAACAGAAGATAGAGCGATCTCATCGATAATGATACTACCAGACGTGGAGTCTAGTAGTCTGAGAAGAGCAAGAAATATAGATGATTTTCCACTGTGAACGAAAGACGATTAGGGCGAGCGAGGCATTGGGGTGGAAATACTAACCTTCCTGTGCGACCGCAGATACCTAACTTCTCCCCTCCCTTGATCCCCAAACTGACTGCATCAAGAGCTTTAATAACTTCTCCGTCTCCGTCACCATACGATGCAGTCAAGTTGTTGATCTGTATAGCTCCTTTGTCAGGCCACTGGACTGGTGGCTGGTTTGTCTCTCCCGGTAAGTTCTCCTCGCTAGTCTCTTCAGCGAATTTCTTAATGCGAGCTACAGCACCGATGGAAGTCTCGATAGAGGTCCAGAACTGAATAAGCATGTTCACGGTCTCACTTAACGAGATTAGCTGCACGAGAGATACGCCAGTTAAACCTACATCGACTTCCCCACGAAGACGAACCGCGAGACCAACGAGAAGAAGAGCCAGGGCTGCGGTGGTCAGGTCGAGGACGAGGACGAGCCAACGCTGGACGATCATGAGGAGATAGAAAGGCCTCTGTGAGCGATCTACAAGAGTGTGGTTGGCCTGAATAACTGCATCTCCCCATCCGAAGGCTCGTATGGTTGCTAGGCCTGAGAGTGTTTCGAGGAATTGGGTGTATAGAGGGGCCTTCTCCTCGAGATCGAGCAGACGGAGTTGACGAGAGGTACGGAGATAACCACGTTGAAGATAGAAATAGACAGCTCCTAGGAGGGGGAATGCAGCTGCTATATAGGGGTTTGAAGAGGCGAGGAGGCCGGCTTTGGCGATGGCACCGAAGAAACCTGTTCTATTAGCAAAGTATTTTGTTGATGAGCCGAGGCCTTGACTTACTGGCGAGAGTCACAACGAGACCAAAAGGGAGGTGGTTGTCCACCATTCCTATATCCTGCGAGAACCTCCATGTGTTAGCTTTCGAAACCACTTCTGCGATATCAGCTTACCGTGTTGTGATTGACCCCAAGTCTGCCGTGGTAAAGAGAGACAAAGGTGCCCTATGAGTATTAGTTGATAGTCCATTTCTACGCCAATCATAGACTTACCGGACTACGGTAGATAGTAGTCTCTTGTGAAGAGTTATCCCAGACTTTGCCGCTACCAGGACAATGACAAACCTACTACCGTCAGTATCCAGTACGTGCAACGAGACTTCATAGAGTACCATATAAGAACAGCAAACCAGATGACTGCCGTAACCTGAAGAGCGGCATAGATACCAAGGTAGTAGCCCGCTTGACCGTTTCCATGCGCATTGTCATCAGTCCAGAATTTCAGCCAAATTGCTAGTCTATGTCAGTATCTCGAACAGTAACCGGATGCCAGGTGACAGACTTGGGAAGCTTTCTAGAAAAGCCCAGATGATCTCGAGTACTAAAAGAACTATCATAAAAAGACCGCCAGTGCTGCTGAAGTAGTATCGATATACCGTCGAGTCCCCGCGTTGTCTGCGCATATCTTCTTCATCGGCTTGTTGCTTTGGGGGCGCCTGTGCTTTCTTAGAGGCCTGTTCTTTGATATTGTCAGTTGCAAGGGTCGAGACTTCGTCTCTATGAACCCCGTCTCTCAGTAAGGAGTGCACATAGCCATCAGTGTCTTTGAGATCAAAGAATGTGCCTTGTTCCGATATTTTCCCATCCTTGTTAAGACAAATGATGTGGTCGGCGGACGATAGAAAGTCGACTATGATCCTGTTAGCAAGCATGTTTGATAAGTACTTGGAGTTTTATACCCGATTGAGTCGCAAGAACAGTTGTCGTATTCCACTGCCTCAGCAAACCACGTTCGCCAAAGAGGTTCTCGAACACAGTATGGGCAGTCTGACCATCCAGTCCACTAAAGACATCATCGAAGAGAGCAATCATAGGTTTTGAATAGACAGCTCTGGCCAATGCCTGTGTAGTTAGTATATAGCAGATTACTCCTTTGGTCTTGACTTACAACGCGTTGCTTCTGACCTCCACTGAGGGCCAGCCCCTTGCTGCCAATAACGGTGTTGTCACCCTGGGGAAGTTGACCGAAATCCTTCTCTATATCACAAGCTTTAACGACAGATTGGTATAGAACAGGGTCGAAGTGCGAGTATCCTATGATGTTTTCACGAATTGTCCGGTTCTGGCATGTTAGCTTAGAAACGAGTGTGGATATCGGTTAGGCATACCAGGAGCCAAGGACTTTGCTCGCACCAGGCAGTTCCCTTACTATAAACATCAATTGATCCAGTTATATTGGGAACTTCTCCAAGAAGCGCTTTCAACAGAGTAGTTTTTCCACTCGCAACTGGGCTGAGAAGTAGGACAAGTTGGTTGCGGCCGACGACAAATGACAAGTCTCGAAGGATGACATGATCCTCTGACCAAGAGATGTTTGCGTCTGAGACTTGAATAACAACTTCTTTCATACTGGAGTCTGTTGTAGATGGCAATGAGGATTCTCTCAGTATTTGTAGCTCGATAGAGTCTCTGGCTCCTTGATCAGGTCGGTTCAACTCTGCAACTGATTCTTGTTGGCGAGAATCTCTTCGAGACTCTTGGGTCAAAAATGTTTGTATTCTTTCAAAAGCTCCCAAAGCAGCACTCATGTCAAGAATTGACTCAAACATAAAGAAAAGTGGCTGCGCGAGGAGAATGATTAGGGACAGAGCGGAGAAAAGTCTAGTAGCATCAAGAGTCTCGCCAGAATTCGAGGCAACCCCTTGGAAGAGAGCAAATGCCACGACCGGAGACATGAGCAAAGGGACTTGAGCAATGGCGGACGTGACACTGCTGACCATCCTGAATGGTTTTGAGGCTTTGATCTCATCTGCTCGGAGGTTGAGGATGGTGTCAGACAGGTTTTGAGTTAGGCCTGAGCCTTTGATGCTCTTAATGTGTCCAATCATGGCAGAAGTGATACCTAGCCAGCATTAGTAAGAACATGCTAGATGAGAGGATCTAGAAACTGACCAACTCGTCTCTGTGTCTTGTCTAACCAGGAGATCTGATACTTGCGCGCCAGAGGTGAAACGAGAATCGTAGCAATGAGTGCTACGAGCGACACAATTATGGGACCTACAGCAGCATAGCCTACGTGAGTGCTCAGTAACCAAGCGGCTATGGCAAGCTGTATGATGTTTGCCCAAAACTCGTGGATCTCTCTGACTGCCCTCACAATAACATCGACCTAGGAAATAGTCAGCCCGATACATAATTTTGTGAAATGGTCCTTACATCAGAAGACATGAGCGTCACCGCCGCTGAATCGTCTGTTGTCGTGATGCTCAGATCGGTGGCCTTGGAGAACACGGCAGACACCAACACTCCACGCAACAATGTGACAGACCGAGCATTGCGATGCCAATAGAGGGCTTGTGAAAGAGCAATACCAGAGTAAACAAGACCGTAGGCTGCGATGATACCGTAACCAATGTTGATAGACTGAGAGGTATCGTCGAGAAACACCAGCAGCCGGTTGAGAATGAGTGGTTGGCATATAGTGAATGCCAGAAGAGCCAGGCGAGGAAGAATAACAGCAATGATAGACCATCGCAGTGTCGTGACGCAACATGAGATCAGCCGGTGTTTGCGAACCGGAGCTAATCCAGCATTTAGTACATGGACATCACAGAGGAGTTTAAAGTATAATACTATGTAGCTATCTGAGAAGGGGAAGGGAATAAATAGACAAACCTTTCTGGGTATGCCAATGCTTCCAAAACCCGTCGATCAGTCCCGCCGAGCCCATCTCCTCGTCCAACTCAAACAGATCCATCGGCCGCAGAAGCTTTCGAAATCCCGTCAGTAGCAACGGAGTTACCCACGCAAAGACGGCTCGGGCGTACAGTCCCGCCGTGACTTCGGGAGAGTGGGGCCCGGAGCCGGCGACAAGATGTGGGGCTTTGTTCCACCCTTCAAGAACGACAATAATCGCTTTCAGAGCAAAGGCCGCCGTGAAAACAGATGGAATAGCCGCACTCATAGGGACAAGCCAGAGGGTGCGAAGGAGCGTGACATCAAGGAGCAAAGACGCAGCTAGAAACAGACTCAAGAGAGAGGATGGACGAGGAGATTTGGCATGTTCAACACGAGAGAGGACACAGGACATCAGGCTTGAGGCAAAGGATACACATGCAGCAGCGACAGAGACGCGATCTAGACGCGAATTGGAAGGGCGTATAGCCCAAAGGACAACGAGCATGAGATGAAGTACAGCCAAAAGAGCGATCAACGCCAATTTGACAGTTCGAAGACGGTGGCCAGTGACTTTGACGGGGACATTCCGGAGCCGAAAAAGACGAACAGGAGCGAGGATGAGGAGAAGAGCGGCTGGAGACAGCACGAGAATGGATTGCTCAAAGACGAGAGTAAAGTCGAAGCCATCGCGACATTCAGGGCCAACAAAGGGTCCGAAAGAAGCGTCGAGAGAAGAAGTGCACAGATTCTCAGAAGAGTTCATTTTGATCGAGATAGCGAGTGAAGTTGTAAGAAGAAGAAATAAAGGAGTTGGGGAGGAAGTGAGTGGTTGTTATTTATTTGGGAGATACCCTGGCCATAAGTGATAAGACAGGAGAGGCAGAATTAGGAAGGTGGTTAATCACTGTAGTAAATAAGGATGATAGGGTAAATAAGTAAGGTAGGTATCAACTTGGTAAGAGATAGAGATACACGCAACTCAAACTGCATAAGGAAGACAACGGAGTATGACTCAAGCATGCGCCAAAATTATATAAAGTCAGTCAGAACGCTACTTCTCTTCTAAAATTGATGTTTCTTTTTATTGCAGCGTGGGGAAGTGCATGTAATTGCGAGCTCAGCCAAGTCATTCGGCGTGAGTCACGCACTTTGTAACACCACAAATGGTGGCACTTGAATCGCACTAGTTACTAAACTTGGAGGCGACAATTCAAGCAAACAGTCGCATTACGAATTGGGATTGCGAATAGTGCAACTCCTAAGTGCAGCCAAGAAAAATGTATCGAAATTATGCACTGTGAATGCAGATCCCCTACTGTTGAAGAATCAATAAATAGGGCCTATTCATCAATATCATCAAGCCTTGTTTTCAGGGCAGCTTCGACTTATAGCGATAGCTTCTTTATCAACTCAAGTTCGTTCGTTCAGCCTTTTGGTCTTTGTAGATCGTGTACAAGTACTATTCCTGTCATTTTATTCAATTGCTCAACCTCCAACATGACGTCGGCAGCCTCTGAATCTGTAGCGACTATTCTCTGCAACTCCAAGCAGACACGCTTCCAAATCACCAATCATCGCGAGGTTTGTCACAAACTCATCACTTATTCTCTGTCTATCTACTTACCATCCATAGCTTGACATCGATGGAATCAACATCACAGTAACTTCAGGCGACAAACCTTCTGGCAAAGGAAAAGCAAAGTCAAAAGGCGAGGGCATTGAGATTCTCGCTGGGGCCAAGCTTCGACTGAAAGAGGGCCAGAGATATGCTCTTGTTGGACGCAATGGAACTGGAAAGTCTAGTAAGAAAGTGTGTATGATATTGTCGTTGATGAGGTGCTAACAGTGGCAATCCAGCACTACTCAAAGCCATCGCTGAGAAACTCATCCCAGGCATCCCAGAGGAGACTAGAATTGCTATTTTACAGCAAACTAGACTGACTGATGAAAAGCCTGAGGAGAGACCCGACACCAGCAATGCCGGCAAAGCATCTGTGCTGGAACAAGTCATCGAAAAGGCTACAGCCAAACATGCCATCGAACAGGATATCAAAGGTACTCCATCCACTATTTCAGCCCAGACCTCGCCTAACTCTTTATGCAGATCTAACAGAAGGGATAAATGCCTCTGATCCATTTACCCCAGTCAAGTCATTGAGGCATCTGAAGCACAGAAAGCACCAAGAGCGTCTCTTCCGTCTCGATAAAGATGCTCGGCTTCGCAGTGGTGCTCGCGGCATGCAAGCTCGCAAAGCACTCACTGCCTTCGAAAAGGTCGTAGCTGAGTCAAATGAACTGTAAAAGCTGTCTCCCATCTTTCGTCGTCTTTTCTAACTCTCCATAGCCTGAGGCAATCCAATGAGGATATCTCACCCGAAACTCTTCAAGCTGAGACCCAAGAAGCAGTCGATATGCTCGCCGATCTTCAACTACAGGTCGATCCAACTCGTGTATCAGAGATTGAGTCCAAGGCTAAAAAGATCCTGACCGGTCTGGGCTTTTCAGAAACTCTTACCCAGAAACCCATTTCGAGCTTGTCTGGAGGCTGGCACATGCGTGCTTCTCTTGCCACTGCTCTGGTTCAAGAAACCGATATCCTCATCCTCGATGAGCCTACTAACTTTCTCGACCTCTTAGGAATCATCTGGCTCCAACGCTATCTTCAGGATCTCGAAGAAACAGAGAACCCACCAACACTCATTCTCGTATCCCACGATCGTGACTTCATCTCTCTTTGCACCGATCTGCTAATCCTCAAAGACAAGCAACTTACTTACTTCCATGGCGATTTTCCCACTTACGAGGCATCGCAAAGTGAGCGCAAACAATGGCTTACCTCCATGAAAGAAGCCCAGGACAAGCAAAAAGCGCATATCGAAAAGTCCATCGCTGCCAACATGAAAGCTGGCAAGGCAAACGACGATACCAACAAACTCCGTCAGGCCAAGTCTCGTCAGAAGAAGCTTGATAACCGCTGGGGGTTGCAAGTCAACGCAAGGGGCGGCCGTTTCAAGCTCAATCGGGATCTTGTTGGCTTTCACTTGACTGCGCGTGATGATATCGACATTCCACCAGAAGACCGCCCCGTCGTGGTGAATCTTCCTGAGCCACCTGACCTGCGCTTCCCTGGTGCTCTGGTCTCTCTCGAGAAGGTTGCGTTCCAATATTCAGCCAAGACACCACTTATTGTCCAGGATATTACTCTTTCTGTTGGCATGGGGGACCGTATTGGCATTCTTGGCCTCAATGGAGCGGGCAAGTCGACACTCATCAAACTCCTCGTTGGTGAGACTCGGCCTACGTCTGGAACCCTAAATACACATCCCCGGTTGAAGCTGGCATACTACTCTCAACACGCCGTTGAGACACTGCAGTCTCTCGGTCGCGAAGAACCAGCTCTTACAGCTCTTGCTCTTCTCACTCGCGAAGTGGAAGGCGAACTCACAGAAGGAGATATTCGCGGTCTTTTAGGCCAACTTGGTCTTCCAGGCCGTATTGCATCCGACGTTCCCCTGTGTAAACTATCGGGAGGGCAAGTTGTGCGTTGTGAGCTGGCTCGTCTCCTATGGCGACGACCTCATTGTCTTGTTCTTGATGAAGTCACGACTCATCTCGATTACGAGACTGTGACTGCACTGAGGGAGGCATTGAGGGATTGGGAGGGTGCTGTAATTTTAGTAAGTCACGATCGATGGTTTATGCGAGGTGTGATTGAGGGTGCTGTGGATGAGGATGAGGAAACAGACGGAGATGACGACGATGAGGAACTCATGCGAAGAAGGATTGTGTACAGGTTGAAGGGTGGTAAGATGGATACATTGGAGAATGGTGTGGATGAATTTGAACGGCTCATCGAGAAGAGGGTCAAGAAGCTTCTTTAAGACTAGAGGATATTCATTCGGGTGCATGTAGAACATTCCTGAGTATATAGAGAGGATCAGGCCTATCCACGGCTCTCTAAAATAACAGGGCTTGCCAGGATCTTGAAGAGACTGTGATCAAGCATATTGATACTCATATCTCCACCTTCAGGTATCTCAACGATAGTCCCATCGATGCACACCTTCCGCCGTCTCTCATCTCTCTCCAGAACCGAAATTTTGACTTCGTCGACTTCATCATAGCCAACCTTTTCTCCATCAGGCCACTGCATACCAACATGACTGCCCTCATCGTATGCCTTCATCATGACACTCATCGTTCGCTCACCACCAATTGGTCCAAAATGTACAAGTCTAAGCTGTGATTGCAATGGCTTAGTAGCAGGCGAAATGGCGAACTTTCGCTCCATGTTCGATACAAGAGCTGTGAGCACGTAGGCATGTGACTCGCGAGGAATATCCTCAAACGTAGTAGAACCTCGACGCCGAATAGACACTTTTGCAGCATATGGGTGAGACTCCTTCAGAAGCCCTTCAGCGACCATGTGGAACCGCTTATCGCCGTGGACACGATATTCAGGTGTGTCGCTCTCGTGGACAAGACTTGCGTGAAATCCGTAGCTAGCTACAATAGCTCCCTGAAGATGCGTGACTGACGTCTCCTGCTTCTGAATCTGGTTTACGGCAGGAGTAGAAGGCCGTTCCTTGGATTTGTCAGTAAACTTGACGATATGGGATCCAGGGGAGAATGCTGCCCGGAAGACGGGAAGATCAGCGCCAACGCCTTGGAATAATGTTCGAAGCCCGAGTACAAGTGGGCTTGGGCCAGGCTCGGTGTAGAGTGGCTTGTGGGTAGAATGGAAGAGGGCATTTCCGGTGCCCAGAGGGAGAAGGGCAACTGTAGGAGGATTCTCTGGCACCTGATTCCCGTCAGAGCCGTTAAGGAGATCGACGATACCACCATCTCCACTCAGAAGCACGATAGTCCTCGCTTTCGAACGCTCATCTGTAGTCCATAACTGCTTTGCATAGTCTCGGATGGTCTCTGGGCTTTCTGTGTGAATAAGACGATATGTCGATTTGCCAGAATCATCTCCTGCGATGTATGTCCAAACAGGATGGAGAACATCTTCCCAGACTTTTGACGCTAGTCCAACGCCTGATTTGATCGAGACGATAATGTCCACCTGGTTTGTGACACCATGCTCGTTAGCAGAGCCGTGCTTAAGATGAGGGGGTAATCCGGCCACTGTGAGACTTCGAAGGTCGGTGGGTATTTCCTCCGTCTTCAGTATCGAGAGCTGAAATGGGATTTCCTTGTTCTCTGGGTCCTCCTTGAGGAAAAAGAGTAGGTATTGCGAGGACCCTGATTGCGAGTTTGTTGCTTCGTGAACCAAGACAAGCTCATGACGTGAAGCACTCTCGGATGTCCCGGTGCGAGTCCACGTCAGATTGTCTTCAGTGACGGAGACATTTTCCACGGTTGTCACTTCGGCTAGGTGAGTGTTCTCCAAAGTAGTAGACATTGCGACAAATGGTCAAGATTCAGAACAGATGAAGAGAGAATAGAAGAATATGTGGTATCTTTATTGTAATCTGGCGCTATTGGCCAATCATGAATACGTGTAACAGGAGGAGCAGATGCAAAGGGAAAGCGGCCAGGATTAGAGAGACGGGAGCCGAAGTCGCTAGGCTCGAGTATGGAGCTGAACGGTTTTCGAATTGTGTTTAAAGACGAGTTTGTGAATGATGAAGAAACCAAGTTCAAAAACCCTCAGTGAAACTCATCTCGGCCTTTGTGGGGCTGTGTTGCTGACGAAAAGATGATAGGCACGCCAGCATCGCGCAATCGATTAAAAAATCCCACAGGATCGCCTTCTTTAACCAGTAAGACCAAGTAAATGATTAATAGTTGTGCTTTTTTTTTCTTTTTTTCTTTTAGTCAGATTGTACATTATCATCGACGGCTCGCTTTAGCCAGAGGACCCCAGTTTTCTCGGGGGTTCATCTGGTATCGCACCAGCTTCTGCTCTCCTCGTCTTCGTGCAAGACGTGCTAGGTTCTCGTCGAATACGAGTGTCTTGCGCAATTGTGCCTCACTAAGGAGGAGCTTGACATCGCCGTTTGGTGCATCTGCTCTACCCTCGACAGGGGCCTCTGAAGTCTGCTGTTCCACGCCCTCCATCGCAGAGTCATCTTTAGCCGTTTCCTCTGTAGCCTCGGGCTTCTCTTGTCCAATGATTCCAGCATCAGTCAGAATCTTCCATGCGGCGCTGTTTTTCTTGATGCTCGATTCTTTGATCGGTGACTTCTGGCGAATCCATTCCGTTATTATCCACCAGATTGTAGACCATGGCGCGTCAGTCTTGATACTTCCTGGTCGGCAGTGGCTTCGAGCAGTGCGGTAGCCAAGATGGATCAAAGCACCTCGAACCATGTCCTCACTTGGGGTCACGCAGCTCACCACATTGGCCAAACGGCTTGGGATAATAAAGAAGGGATAGTGGTCAACGGTTGCAAGCTGAGCATCCTTGGGATCGACAGGCTCCTTGACCTCAGGACCAGGCAGATACTCTTCGAGGGCTGTTCGCAGCATACCCTCAAGTCTGGGCATCGTGCCATAGATAGAAGGGTCAGCCTTGGGAATCTGCGCCAGAAGCCTCTCAATAAACTCTTGCGAATGAATGTGACCACCATACATAGGGCCATTAATGTGCATCTTCATTCCACAGTGTTCGCAGTGTCGATCGGCTGATGGTCCCTGGGCCATAGTGTGCTTGTAAAAGGCGCCATTGCCCTTCTTGTTCGGCGCGGGCTTGCTTCTCAACATAGGCTGTGTTTCCCAAGCACCACAGCCTGAGTCGCAGCTGTAGACTAGCATAGTCTTGGAAGCGAGGAACTTGACCGACTGCGGGGACTTGGTCACCTTGATGAAGAATTTGGTGTAAAAGTCGATCGAGAGCGAGAGAAGAGGCTCAATTGCCAACCCATACCTGGCAGCCGAGGTAGCCACGGCGTTCAGAACAAGTCGAAGACCAGCTTCATGGGAGTGCATTCCCTTGATTGGAATTCCGCCGTAAAGCGCAAACGTCTTCTCGCAGTAGCTGTGACCTGCCCACACCGCACTGTCTGTACAGGTGATACATAAGAGGCCACCGTCGTCTCTAATAGATTGTACGGCAGCGTCAAAGAAAGGTGCAGCTGTACCATAAGGATCCAGGTCAATAACATCGAACTTGTTGGTCTTGCCTGGGTTTCCACCCTTGTCTCTGTTGGACAAGTCGTCTGCGATGCCTCGATACATGAGCGCAAGCGCATCACCTTGCGTGACGGTAATCTTGTCCTCAAGTCCGTTGTGCTTGGCGTTCATCCTGATAGACTCGGCAGCAGTGTCGGATAAATCGTTGGCCTTGACAGATGTCACAAAAGGTAGTTCGTGGGCATATCGAAGTGCTCGCAGCCCAGACGCCGATAGCGCATCCAGGATACGAAATGAGGGCTTTGCTTCTTTCTTGGGCTGTCGTGCTTCGGCATCGTTGGGTTTAGCAGCCTCTTCAGTCGCTTGCGCTTTATCCTGTGGTGGAGGGTTCACGGGCTCGGCAGGCTTCTGGTCGTCATCGCCTCGCTTGCGCTTCTTGCTCTGCTTGTTCATCCTCGACTCGTACTGCTCTTTCCTCTTCTCCAAAGACATTTCGCCATATGTCTTGATCGCGAGAACAGAGAGATCACGGTTGTATTGCTGGATAGGATTGTAGAACACCTGCTGGACTTCCCCACGATCCTCACCAATCTTAGCACCCTGAGGCACCAAGATGGTAGCTTTTCCCTCTGTGACCGCCCTAAACTCCTTCCCCTCGACGGTAACAGTTTCGACGCTGACTTTTTCCTCCGCCATTTTTGCTGTGGTCGAAAATTGGCGATGCGCAATCGTCTTGTCGCAGAGAGCTCGGTAGTTGCGATTTGTGCTAAGGATCCGAGTTTTCGAAAAGCGGTTTGTGAGATCCAAGATCGCTCCAGCGCCAAAGTTCGATCTTGATCTCCAGAAAACACGAAACATGTAATTATGTTGCTTGGAAAGAACCTTCATGGCTCGAGAGCTTGTGGTTAACTGAAGCTAAATTTTATAAAATTCTGCCGCCTGCTATGGTTCATGACCGTATACGGCAGGCGGTGAGAGCAGCCATCTTAACTCATGATGGAAACTCGACAATTGCGTTTCTTAAGAGGTTGTAAAGGATTCTATATATTCGTTCTTCAAATTCAATTCAATCAATCTTCAGTTTGCTTTCTTTAATTGTGTATACACGAAACATTGGCTAACAGCTTGGCATAATCTCATTGTCTGCAACTGCTTAGGAAAAACCACAGCGTCAAAAACATCGTAATGTGTAATAGGCATCTAAGTCTAACATTAAATTATTTCACGAGAAAATGAATGCGGTGGGATGACATGAAATTTGGGTTCACTCAGGTATGAAATACCAGTGTCAAAATGAACTATCCTTCGATACTCCATGAACTTCGTGGCTTCTACCAATCCACGTTCTCTGAATGGCTTCAGGGTAAGTTACCTACCTATTTTTGGCAACTGTCGATCTTGGAGAAGGATTAATAGGGAAGGTCTCCAACTCTCCACAGATCCATAGCAAGTGGAGGCATGAACCATTTATTGCTCGCATCAGACCAGACCAGACCAAGAAGTTCGTCGTATACAATCAGATCATCACTTAATTCTCTCAATCTGACTGCATGACTCGGCACTTGGCTTTAGGTCAAGCGGTCAACTTGTCAGTCAAGTACAGAAACCAATCGAAGACATCTTTTGACAGTCAATGTCCATCGACTAACAAAAAAAAACTCTGCTTGAGCCTCTGTTGATCAAGGCGCAACAGCTCCGAGCTCTGCCCTAGAGGAAGCGAACTCCAAGGATCCCCCCGCCCTGTATGTTGAGATGACGGGGGCGCTAAGACCCATGGAGATGAAAAAATTTGGGGGATGGGGGAAAATTGGATAGGTTGCACTTCAATGACGTAGTAACTGTGTAAAAGCATGCAAGTTGGCATGTGAATTTGACTCAATTGTAAGTACTCGAGTTATTCCCAACAAACTGCTGTAAAATGCTCTTCTTTGCTGGCAAATCCATGAGAATCAATTTCCTCATCAAGAACAAGAGCCGCACACGGAAGCTCCCCCCTCACCATCGCTCTTCATGCGTTGCGAAGCTTCCCCTGGAGGCGCCATGAGGAATTGACTCAGAGACGTACAAAACTAGGCCAACTCCGTACAAGGCACGGCTTGCATTCGTATCCTGTTGTATCAATATCGGGAGTCTCTTGAAGCTAAGCCAGGAACATCGTGGCTCGGTACCTTGTTTGCTTCAGCTTCGACGCGACTAACAAAAGCCAATTGCTCGCCCATTGGCCGTGAGTGATTTGTTGTTGGCTGACAAGTTACAACTGCTACATACCCCTCCACGCACAAGATAGAGCTGCTGCAGCCTCTTGAAGCTACTGGGAACAATATCTTGGAATTAACAACCCGGCACTCCCGGACAACCAACCTGGTTCCCCGTCTTGACCGCCAAAGACAACATCCAAGGTTTGGTTGTACGAAGCTGATATGACTGTATCCAGCAGATTCGACCAGAAGCTATAGGATGTGATGGAGGAGGATTCTGACCTATAGTACTTTTCATCGTGCGGTAGCTCACTCAACCTGAGTGTGTAGTATGAATGTATGTATGTACTAAATAAGGCACTTGTTGAGCTGTCCAAATTCGGTTACATGAAAATGACTTGATCGAGGAGTTGTTTGCTTTTTTCTTCTTCCCTTCTCTTCTTTCTTCTTTTTGGTGTAGACATAATATTTCTTCCTCGTTCCTGCCCTCTTGTCTCTTCCTCTCACTCACTCACTCATGTCCTTCACCTCGTCAACCCCAAGCTCAATCTCACTTTTTCCCAAAAACATCGCCCAACATTGGCTTCTACCTTAATTATTCCTAGACACCCTTTTCTTCTCCCTTTCAGCCTTTTTTAGGCCTATGCCGTAGGCTGCTTCAGGCCTATCCCCTCTTCCTCCCACCATCACCTTATCTTTGGGATATTATCCCTCCTGTCGCTCGCTCAGGTTGTCGATCCCGCTCGATATCCCAGATCCAAGATCCCTGAACCGAACCGACGAGCCCACTAAAAACGACCCAAGCAGCGTCTTCGGAGCTCACTGACCACGGAGCACCCCACTAAGTTAACTTGCCTACTGCGGACGCGAACCGTTAGCTATCGATCATTGCTCCACTGCGACAGGCACGTTGCGTAGTGCAACAGCACTTCCTTGGTTACCAGTTTCAGTGTCTGGCTGAGCTGTGCTTTTATCGTTTCGCGGGGCACGAAGCGCCCGCTCTTCTCTTCTCTCATCATGAGTCCACCGCACACCATGACATCCAACGAGGTTTATTTGCTACCGCTCAACGATGATGGCTCACCTCAGGTGCAAGGTGAATACATCTATCTCGCGCCCAGATCTCACGAGCCTGTGACGATTCGTTTTGCCATCGAGGGCACCTCGTCCATCTGCCGTCATGGCAGCCTTTGGGTCAACATCCCTGCCCAAGGTGATGAGTTTCGCCGCGATCATTTTCGCGAGTTCAAGTAAGCTTTGGCACTCATTTTGATCCAATTGATCACTTTTGAGGCAGTTTGAACTGTCCCAATGCTGTAACAAGCACACGCAACTCTGTGTAACTAACACAGTCGTTTTACAGACTTACACCCGATTTCAATCGAACTCTCGAAATATCCATTCCCATTTACCAACCTGGTGCCTATGCGTTCTACACTACCTACGCTGAGCTGCCTGACCTCAAGAAGGAGCTAGAAAATAGCTCTGAACAGAAGGAGAACCTCAAGAAGACTCCCCTGTACTACATCGATGTTGCGCCTAGACTGAAACTCGACGGCCGGCCATTGCCGTTGCCTGCCTTGTCAATTTTCTCCGTCATTAGCAAGTTCATGGGTAAATATCCCAATGACTGGGAGCGTCATCTTCACGGTATTAGCGATCGCGGCTACAACATGATCCATTTTACTCCTCTCCAGGTGCGCGGAGTGTCCAACTCCCCATACAGCTTGTATGACCAGCTCGGCTGGGACCCTGCTTGTTTTCCAGCAGGAGAGGAGGATGTGCAGAAGATGGTGGACAGCCTAGAACGTAACCACTCTTTGCTGAGTTTGACTGACATTGTGCTTAACCACACCGCAAACAACACAAAATGGCTTGAAGAGCATCCTGAAGCAGGCTACAATTTGATCACAGCACCCTGGCTCGAGTCCGCTTATCAACTAGACACAAGTCTCTTGGAGTTGAGCGACAACCTGGCAAAGTTGGGACTGCCCACTGTTGTCAAGTCCACCGATGATTTGCTACTCATCATGAATGCAATCAAGACCGAGGTCCTTGCCAAAATCAGGTTATGGGAATACTATGCGGTTGATGTGGACCGAGATGCCGACGAGGCAGTTAAAGCCTTCTCCCAGGGAACGAAATACACCTCTGACGATGCTTCAGATTTCGAGAAGAAGTTGGAAAACGCTAAATCTGCATCAATCAAGGACCAAGTCGAGTTCTTCAGGGAGTTCGGTTTGACAGGCACCGACCGAATGGGTGAGCGCTTTCGAAGGCGCGTCAAGCCTGACGTAGCTGCTAGCTTTTTGGCTTCGTCCGTGGGTTCTTCCGACGAGAAAGCAGCCAGGGCCAAGATTGTCGAGATCTTGGAGATTCTCAATGTAGACTACTACAAAGAGTATGATGCCGAAGTGGATGGCGTTCTTCAGCAGATCTTCAACAGGATCAAGTATGTTCGGCTTGATGACCACGGTCCCAAGCTTGGCGAGATCAACAAGGAGAACCCCCTAATTGAGCCTTACTTCACCCGACTCCCCAAAAATGATACAACATCCAAGCTCAAGCCCGAAGAGATGGCTTTGGTCAACAATGGATGGGTTTGGGGCGGTAATGCGCTGGTCGACAACGCTGGACCTGAGTCCAGGGTGTACCTTCGCCGAGAGGTAATCGTCTGGGGTGACTGTGTCAAGTTACGATACGGCTCAGGCCCAGAAGACAACCCTTGGCTGTGGGAGCATATGACCAAGTATGCTCGCACACTGGCCAAATACTTTGCCGGTCTCCGTATCGATAACTGCCACTCAACTCCCATTCACGTGGCTGAGCACATTCTTGACGAGGCCCGCCGAGTGCGACCTGACTTGTATGTTGTGGCCGAATTGTTTACAGGCTCTGAAGAGATGGACTACGTTTTTGTGAAGCGCCTTGGTCTCAGCTCCCTTATTCGTGAAGCCATGCAGGCATGGAGCACGGGTGAGCTTAGCCGACTGGTTCACAGACACGGAGGTCGACCTATTGGAAGCTTTGAGGTCGATGAAGTTTCCAAGTCGGATGTTCGCACCCCATCGAGTAGTCCGACTAGACTCAAGAACGGCGAGACGAATGGGCATGTATCGCATTCAAGAGAGATTATTCGCACGATCAAGCCAAGCCCAGTGCATGCTCTATTCATGGACTGCACCCATGACAACGAGACACCGGCACAGAAGCGTGATGCCCGCGACACTCTTCCCAACGCTGCTCTTGTATGCATGTGCTCCAGCGCTACTGGTAGTGTTATGGGATACGATGAAATCTATCCAAAGCTTGTCGACCTTGTCAACGAGACCCGACTCTACACATCTGCCTCGTCTGGAACAAAGTCTATTAAGATTGGAGGCGGCGAGGAGGGAATTGGCGGCGTCAAGAAGCTGCTTAACCAAATACACACTTTGATGGGCAAGGACGGATACGATGAGACTCACATCCATCACGAAGACCAGTACATTACTGTTCACCGAGTGCACCCTGAATCTCGCAAGGGTTATTTCCTCATTGCACATACAGCTTTCCCAGGCTACGGCAATGGCAACGGTGATTTTAGCCCTGTTCATCTCACTGGAACCAAAGCTCGACACCTGGGTAGCTGGATGCTCGAGGTTGACGCTGGTGAAGAGGCAACGCAGCAAGTGCTCGGGGACAAGAAGTTCCTGCGCGGCTTGCCTAGCCGAGTTAAGGACGTACCCGGCATTCGCATGGAAATCAATGGTGACGACACTACCATCACTGTGCGCGACAAGTTCCCCCCTGGAAGCATCGCCCTGTTCGAGACCTGGATCCCCGCCGCTGAGCATTCGTCTGGCTTGGACAATTATGTCACCTCAGGGTCCAAGGCTGCCTGGAATGAGCTCAGTCTGACAGACCTCAACTTCTTGATGTATCGATGTGAAGCTGAAGAGAGGGCCGAAAGCGACGGCCGAGATGGTGTCTACGACACCCCTGGACATGGAAAACTTGTCTATGCTGGTCTCCAAGGATGGTGGAGTCTTCTCAAGAACATCATTAAGGACAACAACCTGGCCCACCCACTGTGTCAGAACTTACGTGATGGTGAATGGGCTTTGGACTACATTATTGCAAGACTGCAGCGAATCAGTGCCACTCCAGGCAACGAGGCACTTGCCCAACCCCTGAGATGGCTCGAGGAGCGATTTGATGCCATCCGAAAGATCCCCAGTTTCCTGCTTCCTCGTTACTTTGGCCTTGTCCTGCGTACTGCTTACATGGCAAGCTGGGACAGATCTCTCGAGCTCATGAACTCTAGCGTCCGAGATGGCCAATGGTTTTTGCAAAGCTTGGCCATGGTCAGTGTTCAGCAAGTTGGATATGTCAAGTCAGCATCATTGTGGCCTTTCAAGTTGGTTCCGTCTCTGGCTGCTGGTCTTCCTCACTTCGCTGTTGAATGGGCCCGATGCTGGGGCCGAGATGTGTTTATCGCTCTCCGTGGACTTCTTATTGGTACTGGCCGTTTTGACGACGCCAGAGAACACATCCTTGCATTTGCCAGTGTATTGAAGCATGGCATGATCCCCAATCTTCTCAGTAGTGGCGATGCTCCCAGATATAACTCTCGAGACTCCATCTGGTTCTTCCTTCAGTGCATCCAGGATTATACACGTTTTGCCCCAGAGGGACTTGATATTCTCAAGGCCAAGGTCAAGCGCCGTTTCCTGCCTTACGATGACACATGGTTCCCCACCAACGATGAGAGGGCATACTCAAAGGAGAGTACCATTGAGGAGATTATCCAAGAAGCACTCCAAAGACATGCTTCAGGCATGAAATACAGGGAAGCTAATGCCGGTCCCCAAATTGATTCCCAAATGAAGGATGAGGGTTTCAACCAGGAGATCAAGGTTGATTGGAGCAACGGTATCATCTTTGGCGGTAACCAGTTTAACTGTGGCACATGGATGGACAAGATGGGTGAGAGTGAACGCGCAGGATCCAAGGGAATCCCTGGAACTCCTCGTGATGGTGCTGCTATCGAGATCACTGGCATGTTGTACAGCACTCTCGACTGGCTCGCTGGGCTTCATGAAGATGGAAAATATGCCTATGCAGGCGTGGACAAATCCGAGGGTGGCTCTATCTCCTTGGCTGACTGGGCTGGTCTACTCAAGGCCAACTTCGAGCGCTGCTACTATGTACCCATTTCTCCCGAGGAAGATTCCAAGTACGACGTCAATACGTCAATTGTGAACCGCCGAGGAATTTACAAGGATCTCTACAAGTCTGGCAAGGAGTATGAGGACTACCAGCTGCGTCCTAACTTTGCAATTGCCATGACTACTGCACCAGCTTTGTTCGACCCAGACCATGCCATGCATGCTCTGTGTGTTGCTGATGAGGCCCTTCGGGGACCCCAAGGAATGGCGACTCTGGACCCTGCGGATCTGAACTACCGCCCTTACTACGTCAACAGTGAAGACAGTGACGATTTTGCTACAAGCAAGGGCCGTAACTACCATCAGGGACCCGAGTGGATCTGGCCTACTGGCTTCTTCCTCCGGGCCCTGCTCAAGTTTGACCTCAAGAGACGAACAACACCTGAGGGTCGCACTGAGGCATTCCAGCAGGTTACCCGAAGACTCAGTGGGTGCAAGAAGATGATCCAGGAGAGCCCTTGGGCTGGTCTCCAAGAGCTGACGCAAAAGAACGGCGAATACTGCGCTGACTCTGTAAGTCGATTTGTTGAGTATGTGAACACTGTGATCTTATACTAATCCCTAAACAGAGTCCTACACAAGCTTGGTCGGCAGGGTGCCTGATCGACTTATACATGGACGCTACTGAGGAACAGAACAAGGCATAGAGCCATTTTTAAGAGGAGGAAGTGATAATGGGACCTGAGGATTGGGCATGGGTTTGAACCAAGCATACAATACCACGCATTAACTACTACTATAGCATTCTCCTGATTAGGTTAACAACAAGCATCTTTAAGCGTTGTAGCATTGACTTTGTTGAGCAAAAGCTAAAATGAAAGTGTGCAGATTAGGTTCTCTAATTTGTTGACATTGAGACGTTGCTCGGAAGACGTTACTGTTAGTTATGGATAGAGCAACATTGCACAAACTTTATGAACCACAATAAATGGCACTAAGAACTAGTAATTGCGAGTTGAAGATTTCGCGGGTGATGAAATTGTAAATGCTGTATCAAGGATAGACTCCAAACCTCTTCCCATGCCGAGGAAGCTGTAGGTAATAAAAAATGACCAAATGACTAACCAGAGACTGTTTCTGTTCTGGTCTAAATAAAACAAATAAACAGCTTCGTTTTTCCCCTCCTCGCCTCGTGGCAGAGCCAACGTCACATTCCACCCACATGCTGGGAATGGAGGCGAGACTCGCTCCGTGGTAACAGCCACCACAAAAACGGAAACAGAAACAACAAAACAGGAGGATACGCCAACCCTCCTCTTCCTCCCAACGCCAGAATATACCTGAAGTATGAACAAGAACGCCACGGGGGGCACATCACGACTGGCTACCAACAAACGCGTGGGTATTGGACCACAAAAGATAATGCAGACGGCATCTTCCAACCATGCTTGATTAATCAAGTGCCTGCATGTTCCTGTGGTCATTACTGAATCCATTCGTTTCCTTCTCTTTCAAATGCTGATGTAGCCCCCCTCACCAACTAAAAGTCATATGTTTTCGATGATATCGAATAGAGTAAGGCCGTTTAAATGAATAAATGCACGGTTTATATCGTAAGGCGAACAGAATGTCAAGTGCCTTTTAGCTCGACATGGCAAGGAGAGTCGTTATGAGATCGGAACTGGCGTTAACAAGATGGAGCATGAAGTGGGCATCATGTTCGGTCGCGGACGATCCATCGCTTCTTCTCCTTGGGCTTCTCTTCCACGGGAGCACCGGCGGCAGCGCCCGGTAGCATGAGGCCGTGCGAGTTTCGGTTCGATTCATCGTCGTAGGGAAGACCTCCGGACTCTGAGGCCTCCATTCCGGGACCCCAAGATGGTCGAGATGCAGAGCCAGAGTGCTTCTGGCCGAGGTGAGTCTGACGATCCTTCTTGCGTAGGTAACGGCGACGCCAGATGCAGGCGCCGATCCAAATGGCTGCGATGCCGACAACGAGAACAACGATCATGATAACCCATTGCCAATGATTGGAGAGCCTGATACAGTTAGAATAATCTAAGGTATGGTAAGTAAATCGCCAACATACCAATCACCACCACCTCCATTGTTAGATAGCTTGCTACCAGATGTTGATGAAGCATCGTCACCTGTCAAAGTCGTAGAGCCGCCAGTTCCAGTTTTCTTGGTTGTTCCTCCATTTTGAGCAGTCGAGACGCTACACATGCTTCGAAACCAGCCAGCGATGGATGAAAGGCCCTTGGGATCCGCTGTACATGCGTCATCGCAGACACCCGTAGTCGCGGTCGAGAAAGCGGCGACTCGTTGGTCGAGACAGAAACATTGCGTGTAGGCGGTTGGGCCAGCATCAGCGGCTACTTGAGGAGGAACACAGGCACCGTTGGCATCGTAGAGGGGACCGCAAGCGGCAGCGCAGGCGGGAAGGACCTTCTGGTTGTTGAAGGGAACGATGGTGGTGACGGGGGCTTCACCTCCTTGTTGGGCTGTTCAAGTTGAGTCAAGGTTAGTATGAGGGGATTTGCGAAATCGACCTGGATTGAGGCTGAGGGATGACGCACCCATTTTGACGAAGTTTAAAGGTCAGTTAAGCCCAGTTCGGAGGGATCGATAGTCCAAGTCGAGGCCGTGGTCGAGGTCGAGGTCGAGATCGGTGTCGAAGGGAGAAAACGAGCGACGGGATCGTGGGAGTTGAAGGTACGATACAGGCACAGACAGTAACGAGAGACGAGGATTAAGGTTGTGTTCAGTGGAACCGGGGGGCGGGAAGTGTCCTTTGTATGTGTGTGTGTATGTATGTATGTATGTATGTATGTATGTATGTGAGGGAGGCAAGACAAGACAAGACAAGACAGGGCAGGACAAGGCCTAGAGAGGTAGGTATGTACAGCGAAGAAGCGACCTGGAAATGCAGTGCCTGTCTTTGGGTGGGAGCCAAGGCTGGCTTGCGTTTGTGCAATACGCTACTGAAAGAGTCGTGTCGTCACCAAACCACTTTGAGTAGAGGGGAATAAACAAAGTCTGACCGAAGCAAAGCCCAACCTCTCTTCTTTGTCGTTTTTGTCCCCTTTAGGGTCTGAAGAGAACAATGAGATCAGACGACCCAGTAGGATTCGGTAGTTGGTTGACAGAAAGATCGATTTCACTTGCTGATCGATAGATAATCGATGTTGATGGAGATAGATGGCTGGGAAGAGACGAGGAAGAAGAGAGCCCAGAGGAAAAAAAAGAGTGGGTGGGAGCAATGGAAGTCACAGCGGGCAGTGAACAACAGCCTGCAGTGCAGCCGGGGAAAAACTGGGCCACTATCTCACTGTAAGCGGCAGAGTCGGGCGACTTTGTAGCGGGACAAGACCAGGGCCAGGGATGTTTTGGTTGGTGTTCTTTTTCTTCTCTTTCTGGCAGCGGGTGCAAGGGAAGGGAAGGGATGTCTAGGTTGTCTCGTCTCTTTAGTTAGATGCGACGGTCTTGCCGAACTCGGAAATGTATTGGAATTGTGAGGAGATGACCCGATGATAGCAGCATTTGGAGGGGAATGCACAGTAAAATGAATGTCACCAAAGCATTTATTCACTCATTCACCTCACAAATCTGGAGAAATCTGGAGGGAGGGAGGGAAAATTCTTGGAATACAAACATACATACATAAACTTGCCGCGTAAGTCAACTCTGGGCACTTTCACTGGATGGTAGCAGCCGCCCAGCCCCAACCCCAACCCCAACCCCAACCCATCGGTACGAGAAGAGAACAAAAAAAGATGGTGCCAAGGGACTTGGGTCCCAGGTATCTACGGGAAGCCCGGAAGCCATATACATATGGTGTCGGTACATGAACCCCATGTATCTTGGATCAGGTATGGTTGTATCACGCGGTCGAATCCAGTGGCCTGGGCTTGGCGCATTGGGCTTGTCCAAAGGCAACAAGAGAGTTTCTGCATCATGCGGAGAAGATCATTCTCACCAGAAACGCTACGTATCTGCATTGCATACATACTATGTATGTACAAAGTCTGTCCCCTTTTGTTTCTGGTGTTTTTTTCGTCTCGTTTTGTTTCCTTTGCCCTGTCTTGTCCCTGTCTTGTCCCTCTTGTCCCTGACAGTAGAACAGGAAACGTCTGAGAGCGTCTCAGTTTCAGCACAACATTGATGAGAGCCCACAGTCTGTATCACCCATCCATTATCATGGTCCGTATTATCCGTAATGTTGAACTGTATAACTGTGCCACCTCGTACAACGACATTACCGTTACCGTCTTGCAGGCCTCTCGTCATCTCGTGTATTAGTAGGTAGGTAGACAGACACAATCTAACTATTTCTGGTTGTATTATGAACTACTGTCCATAGCGGCAGAGGCCTCGACAGCTGAACTTATCCCCGGGTGTCAAAATAAACTCATCAAAGAGACGTCTAAACTTGGCCTAGATTACCTAGATCCTTTTGTCAGCTATACCGACCTGAGGTCCCCAGTCTAATTGACTTTCTTTCAGTGGGAGACTACGGTAAGAAAGAGCCGAAATCGTGCCCAGCCCAGGCCATTCAGCGGAGTTGCGTGCCTGAAATAGTGCTTCTCCACTGCGAACCTTCAGGTGATTGGTTGGATTTTGGGTTTCTCCGTCATTGCAATTTCCGATGCGTGCGCCTCTTGTTCTCATGTTGCCCAACAGAGAAACCTCACGATAGAGATTTATCAGAAAACGGCAGGTCAATTGTGTTCTAGAGTGTTATCCCCTGCCAAGAACAAGATTCACCTGCATCTTACTTTTTTCAACTGCAACTTTGAGGCTTTGGTATGTGATTTACTTGACTGTCTGAACACCATCTCCATGATGTGGTACCTCGATACGAATACAGTAATACAACTTTAAATAAATGCGCTCAAATACGAGAAGTTCTCTCCGTCCTCAGCAGCCTCGATTTGGTGAGATAGTTAGGCCTTGAGTAAGGTATCCATCCATTCTTGGCGGGTTAATGCGTGTGATATCGACAGCCATGACGACGACTTTACTAAGTGTCTATAACACACAGATCAACTGTCAGCTCTGCCTCTAGCACTCTAGCACTCTAGCACTCATTTGCAGTCAATGCTTGACAGTCAAGCCATGATGTCGCTGTCAGAATTAGCTTCCGCCCTATTCTTCAAGCCTTCCATTAGCTGCACCGTATTTTACCCCTCACATTGACTTCATCATGCACACCACACCAAGCCATTGCCAAGATATTGCCTAGACTGAGGTATCTTGGAACCTCATTTCTGGGCATGCCATTCACGTTGAGAAAATTGTGTTTTAGTTGACCGCTAGACTTGATTATTCTATCATATTTATTGCTACAAAATAAAATTTAATGTCATATCTAAACCTAAAATCTCTATTCTTAACCATTGCCGACTTATAATGAACCATCCCATGACGTGCATTTACCTATAATTTCACTCAAGTCATGTGGTCACTAGCTTATTATTGCTTCCATCAGAGCATCTAGAAACATAACAAACTGCTCAACACATTCATCTAGCGTGTCAGAGTCTGGAATTTTACGTGACAGTTCCTCCCTGTCAAATGAGGGTCTGCAACCTGTAACATATCAAAGTGGATGAATAATGTGAAACAATTGTCTCGGATTAATATCTTGGTCCACAATCTGTTATCCTCAACATTCAATCCGTATCTCAAACATCTCCATCTTCCTCTGACATTTGACCCAGAGTAAAATATGGCACCATGAGACGCTAATCGTCACCACCAAAAGCCCCAGATTTCAGTTGATCGTGTTCTCCAACTTGGCTTCATCGGGCCTTTTCACCTGGCCTGTGATCGTTGTGTAGATCGTTTCTAGACGTCTTTGCCTTTGCCTTTGCCGTCCCTTTTGGATTCATCTTTTTTGTCAGGCTGGTTCTCGTCTTCTTCATCGGAAGAGAGATCTAGCTCAGGGGGGTATACTGTCCCTGACGAAGACCCGCCAACATTGTTATTGTTTCCTTCACGGCGATTGAAGGTGTTCCAACTATCACCCGTTCCATGCCTCCAATCTTCTACGCGTTCTGGTGTCCTTGGTGTTTCTTGAGCATTTCCTCCTCCACCGGATGTGGTTGGCGTATAGGTGCTTGCCGATTGATTCTGCGTAGACGAATTTCCACCAGATCCAGAAGCCTCACCATTCACCGGTCGAGTGGCTTCTCCTTTACTGCCAGTCACCTTCTTTGGCTGATTGGCCTTCTTTGACTGATCGGGCATGATGATAGGCAGACTCTATGAAGACTGATGCCTGAGTATGTGGAGAGTGTTTCTAGATGATAAAGCGTTCGTTATCTCAAAACTTCAATATGAAAGTGTTCTCTGTGTAGACGAAAGTCTTGAACAAGTTCTTGGTGATCATATCCACGAGGAGAAAGCCTGGCATTTATAGTCCGAGAGAACGAGAGGCTCTCTCAACCGTTTGTATTCCAGATGATGCAAACTCTCCCAACGAAACTCAGGCATGACCTCTTGTGACTCTAGTGGTAAAGCAGACTGCTTCATACTCTGTTTGTTGGCTCATTGCCAGACCGCAAAGTACAGTCGCTGGTTACACTGGGATGCTCTGGGATCAGGGTTGAAGCTATATCGTCGGTGATTCATCTAGAAATCAAGCACTCAGGGGACAATCCGATGCTCACGCACGCTACTGCATGTGTATCCTATTCTGGATAGTATGATCGGGTCGGGATAACGCGCACTCACTCTTGTCTGATTGATCAGTGAATCAGTGAGAAGGGGTTGTAGTGCTATGCATCATGAGACGAGAACACCATGCCTCTTTGCTATGAAGGTAATATGGCCAGTGATAGCTCTGAATCTGCCTTCTTACGCGTTCATGAGACTATCATACCGCATATCAGCAAACTTTGAGATGCAACCATTGTTCGGGCCCTTCTGTCCTCGAAGCAGTAAACGCAGATAGTAATGCCGGCCATCCATTACGGACAATACATAGAGCTAGGGATAGTAACGAATGAGATATAAGCCGGCTTATCCATATTATCAGGACTCGAAGTCCTGCTCGGTGATTCTCATGCGGCTACCCGTTGTCTTAATGCGTGAAGCCGTGTCGACTCTGGTCTCCAATCGATCGAAACTACCAACACTGTCAGCCTGCTGCATCTCTCGCATCTTACGCAATGCGTCCCACAAGGTGAAGCAGTCATTGATCTTGTGAGCGCGGGTAATTGCAGACTGGATCAGCTATAGAGCATGGGTAGTTTCCCAGAATGTTTGTAGATTAGCAAAAAGAGACCAGAGCCACGCATGATCCTAGAGTTGTTTCAGTCGCGCTATTGATTTGGATGTTACACAAAAGGCATGTGAGCCTATGAGCGTAGCAAACAAGGACGGCAGATGCGACGGCAAACTCACGAGGTGAGGTGTTGATGCGGGTATCCTGATAATATGCGTATCGGCATGAATCAATGTCGATACCCGTCTAATCAATGCGTAGGCAGAAATTTGAGACATGCCGGTATCATACGCTCGTAGATCGCTTTGCCACAGATGCACAACATCAACTTGCTTCAATATCAGGCTGATGAGAAAATAGCGCCGAGAGCCCGATCAACATTCAAATGGAGGGATTCGGGGATTCCAGTACTCTCTGGAGTCATTCAACAGTTGATCAAATTTCGTTTGTGGGCTTCCTTATTATGAAATCTCATGTTTCCTGGGCAAAAGGCCATTAGCTAGCCTCACAAACAACTTCATAGGCAGGTGAATCACGATAAGGGATAAATCGCCAAGTCTAGATTTTGTAAACGAGAGATAGCCTCTTCAATAAATCACTTTAGGTCCTGATTTGTAGATACACCGACTGAGACTGCAGAGCCTCCAAGTTCAACTCATTTGTTGCTCCTAGCACAATCTAAAAGACATTACCCTTAGTCTGCTGTCTGTCAATCGGCTTGTTACGCCAGACAATAACACAGATACAGATCAGAGGCAAGAAAGCGCATCCGGCAATAACCATCTCGCGCTGTACAACTCCGTAGGCGTGAACGACGGCATCTCGGATAGGAGTGCCTATTGGGTCGGCCATCTGCAGCTTCATGTCGCCGTAGAGGGCAGCGGTTTGGTTCTTGGCATCCTGGGGGAGAGCCTTGTACATCTCTCTGGGTAGATCGTTGGTCCACAGGGCACCAGAGATGCCGAAACCGATGGCCTGGCCGATGGAGCCGAACATAGAGTAGAGTGCGAGCACAACGGCAATCTCTTGGTGGGTAACCTGAGTCATGATGGCGAGAGGCCCGGTCATGGCCCAAATACCACCGCACACACCATGGAAGACCTGGCACATGACGAGGTAACCGATGTCGTTTCCAGGCTGTCGGAAGTGTATGAGAAGTGCAGTACCAAGGACACACCAGGGGATGCCGAAAACTGCAGGCCAGTAGTATCTTCCATACCAACGGAGGAAACTGTATGCCATGTTAGCAGAATGACCAGATTTGTTGACACGATGGCGCAACTCACAGTCCGATGAAGGGCGCCAGGATAGTAGACGTCACAGAAAATGCGTTCAGAGTGTATCCAGCGGTGGCGATGCTGAGACCATGGACGACCTGTAGGTACGAGTTGTAATAAGTGTCCCAGGCAAAGATGGACATGTTGAGAAAAGCGCTTAGAAGGCAAGCACCTAGGATGGTTCGGTCCTTGAGGAACTTGAAAGGTACATAGGGCACCTTAGCATACCACTTCTCCCAGGCAGCAAATCCAGCAAGGCAAACAACGCCGACAACAAGCATTGCGATGATATAGTCAGTCTTCCAACCGTTGGGAGCACGAGTGGCAATGTTGAGAGGGGTCAGGATAAGAGAGAAACCAGCAATGGTGAGGATCATGCCAACAATGTCAAATTCGACAAAGTAGTGCTTCGTTGAGTCCCAGAGACTGCGCTGACTCTTCTCTGGCAAGTATCCAAGCTTCTTGGCCTTGATTTCGTGATACATAAAAATGGCAGACACGGGGATAGAGAAGAAGACAAGAATGATACAAAAAGATCCGAAAGCCCAGCGATAGGTCGAGTGCTTGAAGAACAACTCAGCAATCTTAGGGCCACCGAAAGTAGAAGCAAGTCGGGGGCTCATATAAAGGCCGAACATGATCATGCGGTTGCGAAGAGAAGTCATGTCTGAAAGAACGACATCGATAATGTAGCTTAGACCAACGTGGCCAACCCAGTAGAAGGTATGACCAGCAGCATAAGTCTCAACATTCTTGCAGCAGGCTTTCATAATCATCCCGATAATGATTATCAGAATCATCAGCAGGAACCCTTCGTTTCGGCCGCGAATATCAATGATCTTGGCGATGGCGAGCTTGCTGACACCCGCGATGATGGATCCGAAGACACTGGTTATGGCAAGCAGGCCGTGCTGGCTGAACGAAGAAGTGACATATGGCACCAAACTGGAGTGAACAGCCTGAAGGAGAGTATCGACGAAGTTGACCAAGTAGAGGCTGCATTAATGTTAGCTGGTTCTCAGTGGCTCGTAAACAGGAGCGTCAGGGAGCATACAATATAAAAACAGCCCACATCATACCAGGGGACCAGACTTTGGTGATGGCCTCGACACGCTTGACACCGTCCTGCTTGATCTCGGAGCCATCATCTGAATCATGTTCCTTTTCCTTGTCGGGGAAATCATTGATGGCATGGTTCTCAGGCTGTATCTGCTTCTCAAAGTCGCCCTGGACTTGAGCTGGACTGGTGGAAGCAGCCATGTTTTCTTGATGGAACCTTTGAGCTGCAATGATGGCCAGAGAGCTGGGAATAGAGTTGCAAAGAAGGTTCAAAAGTACCACGAGTGGGTTACACTTAGCTGAAGCACTTTGTATTTAAGGTAGTGGCATGAAGGAACATAAATGCAACACAAAAACGTGATTAAGGCCGCGATTTATAGACAGCGTTACATTCCCCAGAAATATTCGCAACATCCTGTCTCGTCTCTTCCTCCGTGAGTGGCAAGACAATGGGATGGACTGTCCATCTTCTGGGTCTGTAGGGATTAGTCTTGTGCCGGACCTGTCCTGCAGAGATGCCCGTGCCTTGTTCCGGAAGTCGGACTAATGCCAAGCTCTTTTACAGAGAAAAAGTGTGCAGAGAAGGGTCATAGATTCATGGATTCATGGTTCCTGTATTGCAGGGGATGATTCTGAGTGGAGTTTCTGCAGTAAGACGGATGAGCACCCTGAGCATCGGAGAGAACTTTAGTGTCAGGGAAGAATGCTTTGTTCTCATTGGGAGAAGCTTGAAGGATTCATGTTGCTAGATGATCACTTCCGCAACTGGTCTAATACCGAGCTCTGGCCGCTGCAGAGGCTCTTTGCGATTCAGGGATGCTCGCCGAAGTTGCTTTTATCTGATCATCAGATAAGCCGATAAAGGAGGATTTAGTGGAGAGGCCCATCGCCTAATCCAAGCCGGTACAAAGGATCCCAGCATAATGAGTTCATGGCCGTTGCCGTCGGGTGAACTCTCATAGTCCGGTCCTCGACAAGAGTTGCTAGAATCGATATGGATCTCTCCCAAGCACGAATCAGAAACCTGATGACCCGTAATTGATCAAGTCTGTTGTTCTCGAATGTAGTTTACCTGCAAGTATGAAGGGTTCAATCCTGGTACGATCAATTCTTGACCAGTTCGCTTGGCAATTGTCGTGAGACCAGTCGAAGGAGCCTGTTAGCTATGCGTTTGGTTCCGGGCCCGAGAACGAGTTCTTTGATCAAATAACGGATAAACTAGCAGAGTTTTGCGTACCCATTTGAGGCCGTGGTGGGTTTAAGTTGAGGCGCTTCAGCCCTGGCGGCTCTTTCAGCCACCAGCGACTGATTATCTAGATAAGATAAGATCTTATGAAATAAGGTTTCTCATGTTGGTTCATTGCAGTTCTTGTCGCTTGAGCAGCCCTTGTCCGTGTTTCTCGTCACAACGTGTGTTCTGCTTTACTGCAGGCCAACGGGTTGGTTTTTCTCTTGTATTTGTCAGAAGATCGTGATAGTGAAAGGCGAAGTCGGTTGCTGTTCAAGGAACGCCTCTTACCTCATCGCGAACTAACTTAGTAGGCAAAAGCGCGTTGTTTCCGGTGGACAGCATGAAGCCATCACCTCAAGCCAGTGGAGAGCTAAACTGAAGATCCTGGGCAGTTCCACATCGTTTGACTGGCCTTACTCACTAGCACACGATATCTTATGCGGCCAAGAAGAATAGAAACGGAGTTTACCGATATATTGGAGTCTTTGTACAGTGGAAAGTGGAGGATTTGAAGAAGAAGGATTCCTTTCCAGTGGAGCCCCCTGGCCTTATACGACCCTCGTTCAGCCAATGCTCTTTCTTGTCTCAAGGCCTTGCCTTAAAGATCGTCCGAGCAGGCGTGGGGGGCCTTGAACATACCTAGGTAATCTTATATCCATTTTGGCAACAGCGAAATAAGTCGGATCGAGGCGACTCTTCCTCGGAGATGAATATCTTGACCGATCAGAAAGCCACCAATACTAGTTCGTAAGAGAAATATCCAGACTGATACTCGTCGTTCTAGTAGTAAAATATGAAAGACTATAGTGTTCTTTCCTAAAGGCATAATTTAAGCTTTTGCAACGGAGGTTATGTCTAACTTTGAGAACAACCCCACACACACGATGCCGGAACAAGTTATATTGCCAGCTTTTACTCGTGGACTTGTCTATAACAGATTTAGGTACATAGTAGTAAGTATCTATCGTGATTTTCTTCTACCCAACAGGTCATTAGTGTTCAAGAATATAAACTGAAAGGCCTATACGTAAAGCACAAAGACTGGTATGCATAACAAACCTTCGATTCAGTCATCACTACAGGTCGCTGGAGTCTCTAGGCTCTGAGACAGTATTTGCATGACAAAGACAGGCCCAGTAACTTTGAATCTACTGTTCGAGGAACCTTGCCAAATGGTATGAATGATAACATGTCCTCATATTTCAATAACCTTAAGGATCCTACCTTATGGGGAAAGCCTCCAGCAAAGTGGCACTCGATTTCAGAAGTTTCTTTGGTTGTTTTCTCTACAATATGGGCTTAAACTTTCCATAATAAATCAGCGCAACGCTTTAAATGAGCCAGAAAACATTTTGATTTTCAAAGTGGCTAATAACCATAAGCTTCAGGTACCGATAGAATCAAATGGGTACTAAAATTATTTATTCTCTTACACTTTGAGCTCATATCTGTTGCCAGAAACTTTCACTTTGAACATATGAATATCCTAGGTTATAAACCCAAAGTAAGTATCTAGACTAATATATAATGGACTTTACCTTTTCTCTCCGGATTCTCTCGTATATATATATCCTTGCTTCATGAATTTCAGTCAATAGCTGGCACAAAGAAACAACAATCGATTATACCAATCAATCAAAGATCCTTTGCTTCAACGGTCTATATACAGAACGGATGAAATGGCTCCCCCTAACCCTATATTCACTCCTACTAATGGGAAGTGTCTTGGCGCTCAGGAATTCTATGCCGGTCTCGATGGCTACGTCAACCCGGATGCTAATGTCCATGAAGAATATCAATCTAGCCTTCGCCACGCGAACCCACAATCCTTCTTTGATGACGCTTTCTGCAGTTATGACGATTCGTCGATTACACAGGAGGACATTTTCGGTGCAAGGATCGTCCACCATACTGAGACGGATATCGACTCGGAAGATAGCCGCCCCAAATGTTATGTTGATGAGGACTCAAATCTCGATGACCCAGAGTCTTCGAGCACGAATCCCACTCCTCCTGTCGAACTCTTTGGCCCTTTCGCGCCCGTTGGCTCAACTATTAATCCTAGACTTCTCTCCTCTATTCGTTCAGCGGGCATTGAAACCCACATCAAACACAACGCAACTGAGAAGGTTCTGCTACAAACAGAATCCACTACTGCCGACAGCAAAGCCATGCAAGATCAGATTAAAGCTGATTTCGATAAGGAGATGCTTCAAGATGCCATGGCCATTCTGAAACTCCAAAATCTCATCATCTTGAGTAAGCACGATCAAGCTTGTCTCAAGAAGGACATTTACATAATGATGGACAGATGGGCGACACAGGAATTGGCGGATACTCTCTTGGCCCTAGAAGATCAGTCTACTGTTGACGGTATATACAAAATTTACCAACTTTTACTGTCTCTCATCAAAGACTACTTGGACAAGGCGACCTCTGATTTCCTCCCACGAGCATATCGAGGTCTTGCTGTGGTGGACTCAGGCTTGACTTACAACGAGCGCCAAGGGCTCGAGGGGGGGGTTGACCTGGATATTCTCGACAAACCTGGACGGAAACTTCTTTTCTGGGCTTTCCTAAGACACGAGTTGATGAGCAAGGTTCGTCTTTACGTCGCGGTTATTGATCGTAGCTATAGGCCTCCAGCCGAACTGAGTCGACGAGGAGGCCATAAGTTTCTACCATGGGAGGACGAAGCCATCAGGTGTGTTCATACCTATATACAAACTCTATATACAGCCTTCTTTTCTGAGTGGTCTGGAGCTGAGGTGCCGGATCCGCCACCTCCAGGACTTGGACGCTCCAGCAACATCGTCTGCGAGACGACCCGATGGGTAGAAGCACTCACAAACGATAAGTCCGTGTGCGCCACGGCCGCAGCAAAACTACCGAACTATGGTCATCAGCCAATCATGAGCCTCTTGGATGAGAGACAAAAGCAGCAAGGTCAAGAAGCCTTCGATTGAACCTGCATTGTCTCTTCTCAGAGATGCCAGGTTCGGTTGTGGCTATGATCGCGCCCATAAAGAAACCATTTCGGGAAATTTTGACAGGAAAAGGGGGTTGGTTCCAGAATTGTGGATGGACATCGTACTTCGTCATGGCACGCCTCGCAATTATACACAAGAGAATCTTACCCTACTCCGACAGCGCGCATGGGTTTTCTTCTGGGGTCCTACAGCTCAACCCCATCGCGATGCCTTACTCAATATATCTCAGAAATCAGGTGTTGGACTATCCATTCTGAAAGGATGGGAACGTTCTTTCTTTCAAGAATGGACCGCAAATGCAGATTTGGAGGAAATAGACGGAGTTCATGCATAGCCTCAATTACGATATAACAGACTCGGCTCTTTGTGACTTAGGTATACCAAGGTCCTTACTTGATGATCACGAAGGAAATATCGGAGCTAGAGCAGAGAGATCTGCACTTAAAGTAGATATTGCACTGTGGTAAATCAACACTACCTTATCTTGAACATCTGAAATGTGGTTCATGGAAGTCAGGTAAATGACTTATACGACTTCTTCATGGTACAGGGTAGGTGTTTGTGTCGACACATGACTCGCCAACCAAAGCTCCTGTGGGTCTCCCTTCACCGTCTCCGTACGTCATCGGTTCCAACTCGTCAGGCGCCACAACTTGAACCTGAATAGTTTCAGCCTTGCATTTGCGTCTCACACAACAACTCTCAGCATTTATCGCTGTGAGTATTAATCATCGTCCCTCGCGATGAAGAACGAACCCGATTCATGCTGGAAGGAGAGTCGGAAGGTCATCGCCCCTGACACCGGCAAGAGTCTCGAGGTTCAGCTCGTACTGTCCTTGGTGATTGGCGTTTCTGCCTTCTTGGTCTTCTGTGTATGTCTGTCCTTGGCATGGCTGGAAGATGCTTCACGGCCCCCTATTAATCTTACAACGCTATAAGGTCCAGAGCTGACTCATTAAAGATCCTACGCCCACGATGGCCCGCCCTTTACGCTGCGCGAAAACGGCGCCTCGATCACCAACTTGGTCTGCCTGCCCTTCCAAATTCCATGTTTGGCTGGATCCCGACACTTTTTAAAATCACCGAAGAACAGGTCCTGGCCTCCGCCGGACTCGATGCTTTTGTGGTACGACACAAACCCCGAGAGGCGTGTATATATCATTAACGGGTCATAGTTTCTTAGCTTCTTCAAAATGGCCATCCGACTCTTTAGCATCATGGCAATCTTTGCGACGGTCATCCTGTTGCCAATCAATCGCGCGTTTTCGGATGTCAAAGACGACAAGGGCCATGATGGTGACGATACATCAGTTAACCCGGTTTCATTGTTTGGAACAGATCAACAGGTGTTCTCAGATGCCAGCTTCCTCGACATACTGAAGCACAAGGATAAAACGGACAAAAGCTTCGAGAGGTCCTGGCTTTGGGCTTATGTCGTTTTCACATACTTCTTTGTTGGCTTGACGATTTACTATCTCAACCTCGAGACATTTCGCGTCATCAAATTCCGCCAAGACTATCTTGGATCACAGTCCACCGTAACAGATAGGACGTTCCGACTTACAGGTATTCCTGAGGATCTGAGATCAGAAGATAATATCAAGGAACTTATTGAAAAATTGGGCATTGGAAAAGTTGAGAAGGTTTTGCTTTGTCGAGACTGGAAGAAGCTTGACGACCTTGTTGATTTGAGGGATGCGACTTTGCGACGCCTGGAAGCTGCATGGGCTACCTTTCTCAAGCACCAGCGCCACAAACAAAAAATCAGTAGGCCCCAAAGGAGAGATGGTAATGGAGTGCCTCGAGACCAAGGAGACCAAGAAGATGACGACCAAGCTGGAGAGAACGGACGCCTCTTGGACGCTCAACAGGAGCCATGGAGTTCTGACGATGAGGGCCGACCCAAAGTTAACATACGCTATGGAACCCTAGGTCTGCGGTCTCGCAACGTTGACGCTATTGATTACTACGAGGAACGACTTCGAAGGCTGGATGCACAAGTCACAGAGGCGCGCAAGAAGTCATACGCGCCCACAGACATGGCCATTGTTACTATGGACTCTGTGGCTTCATGCCAAATGGCTATCCAGGCCCGAATTGACCCCAGGCCAGGCCGGCTCCTGACCAAGTTGACACCAGCTCCTTCAGATCTCGTCTGGAGGAATACATACGCTCCCCGCGGTATTCGCCGTCTCAAATCTTGGGCTGTGACATTGTTCATTACGGCTCTCACACTCGCATTCATATTCCCCACGATTGGCATCTCGACACTTTTGAGCTACTGCACGATCCGCACTCACTTCCCAGCATTTGCAGAATGGCTGCGACAGCACGGCGTTATCTTCTCGTTTGTCCAAAACGGTTTGCCTGCTTTAGTTGTATCGCTTCTTAACGTTGCCGTTCCGTATCTATACGATTTCCTCTCTAACCACCAAGGAATGATTTCACAGGGTGATGTCGAACTCTCTGTCATCTCCAAGAACTACTTCTTCACCTTCTTCAACACATTCTTTGTTTTTGCGGTGTCATTGACAGGAATCAATTTCTGGAGCCGGATTCAAGAAATTGCGAAGGACACAAGCAAAATGGCGACATACATGGCCGACGACGTGGAGGCGCTATCAATTTTCTATATTTGCTTCATCTTGCTCCAGGGCATTGGCCTTATGCCCTTCCGAATTCTTGAGGCGGGAAGTGTATTCCTCCATCCGTTCCTCCGGTGGCTTTCCAAGACGCCACGCGATGCCCTTGAGCTCAAGAAACCCCCGGTTTTTCAGTACGGCTTTTTCCTGCCCACGTCTCTGCTTGTTTTCAACCTCTGTCTTATCTACAGTGTCTTGTATTGGGGATATGCTATTCTCGTTGTTGGAACTGTGTACTTCTGCCTGGGCTACTTTGCTTTCAAGTACATGGTACTCTATGCAATGGATCAGCCCCAACATGCCACCGGAGGTGCGTGGAGAATAATAAGCTACCGTATCATCGTGGGGTTGCTGGTCTTGGAGATTGTCATGGTGGGCCGGATCGTCACATATCAGGCATTCATTCAGTCGGTGTGCATTCTCCCACTACTCCCCTTGACCACCTGGTATAGCTACTATATCAAGCAGCGATTCGAGCCTCTGACCAAATACATTGCTCTTCGCGCTGTCAGGGCAGATGAGGATCCAGATGATGCAGCTGCGCTGGATGACGCGTTTGAGAACGAGGACCACCCTCGACCCTCACAGGCCATCCTACGTCGTGGAAGTACCCTAGACGAGTACAAAGAGAAGGGACTGCAATTCGTCAACCCCAGTCTTGTGGCCCCGTAAGTTATTATTTGCCTGACATATATGACATGAATTCTGACAGATATACAGACTTCCCCAGCCGTGGATCTACGATGAGCCACCTCCACCCATCCCCACGGATGACACGCAGTCAACAGAGGAGACTGAACGCCCTGTTCTGCAGGGTGTCGATAGCACGCTCGGTATAGGAGACGAAAACGTGTGGAGAGACAACGGAGGAAATAATGTTTAATGACGTTGATTGAAGGTGGCATGCATGATTATAGCGCTTGATTGGGGTCTGAAGTTTGAGCAGGTACCCCAACTGTCCTTTTCTTTTATCGCAAGAATACACGTTAGCTTGTTGTCGGTCAAAGTCATGTCTAGAATATCCGAAGACACATAGAAATCATGAAACTGAAGCGCAGTTGAGTCGTGAGACCATGTAAAGCAAGAAGTATCCTGATCTGCCCCTTCCCACTTGCACTTCCAATCCCATGATCTCAACAACAGTGCTTTCCTCGATTAACTATGACTGAGGCGGTCATTTTCTTCTCCGTCATCATCATTCGTTTGGCCAAATATCGACAAGCACTTATCACGAGAACATTCGCTCATACCTACACATAAATTCTATACATGCTTTTTGAAATCTGCTCAGATCGCGGCTACCAACTTATTGATGTGCCATCGGGCGTGACCTCGCTAAGCGCATGATCTGACAAGACATATGCGGCTGATGCACTTCGACTCCGGCGACGTTCGGTAATCTATTTGGTCCAGTCGGAAACGTCTTCATTATCCCAGTAGCAAGCCCAGAGGCTTGACTATAGGGAGCGACACAAGGGTCACGGCAATGACCCCTCTGAGTGGAGACGTCAGAGCATACGATCAAGTCTCTCAGTTCATAGAAGCACGCGATGGCTATGACCGACAACAGCAGCATCGCAGTAGAGAACAAAGCCCAGCCCAGGGAATAGCCACCAGCAACATCAGGCATCACTACAGACCTATTCCCTTGGGCGATGGAGACCATATTTTGTACACGGATCCCAGAACCGGGACCCTTTCTTTGGGTTCTGATGCAACAGGAGGGTTCTTGGATCGCTTAATTTGCAAGGCCCAATTTCGTCCTCCTATGAATACGACGTCAACGCTGCCCGTGTTATACACAGCTGTATCTGACACAAGATTCGGGGTCTGTGTCATGGCAACATTTGCGGCTGGCAGTGGATACGACAGTCCAGGAGAGGACATCTTAACCAGACCCATCAGCCCAGATCCGTCGATAACTTCAGACGCAGACAAACAGATGATTGTTCTTTACATGATACCACCAGATGTGCTTGCCGTCATATCTCACGGCCTATGCCGTCAGCATTACATAAATACCACCCAACATGATGAGAATGGCAGCTTGTTGGTTGAGATAGACTCGCGGCCCAAGGGAAGTTGCAACGAGATCGACTCTGAGGTTGATGGTTTCGCAGGAGTGACAACAAGGCCGCTCGAAGTTCGAGGGCTGCCAGTTGCTATCTGTTGCAATTTGGTGGAGCTTGTCCTAGATTCGGGAGCTGATGTGATTCTTTGGGCGTTCTGCGAGCAGGGGTGGGCTCGGGCGTGGGCCTTGCGTGTCGGTCATCGAGACACACCTCATCGTACAGTCGTGGAGGCCGATGGGAGTCTGAGACAAGTTGATTCTAAGGGTGACTACAACATGACAGAAGAGGAGCAGGTGGTTGCGGCGCCAGATGTTTCTTTTGAAGCTTTGACAAGTGCAGAGATTGTCCTAAAGATAGAACCGGACACGCCTGGGCAAATACCACCGACCTACAACCATGGGAGACTTACTACTAAGATTGTATTTCGGGAGTGGTAGATGAACTTTAACAAGTAGTCAAGCTCCCTCTCGAGTCCTCAATAGAGAGGAGAGGTAAGAGATTCGGCGATGTTCCGGAAGGACCAGAGATTGCATTATCAGTTGATAGCATCAATAAGTAACATGATAGTCTAAGCAGAAGTTACAAGGATTATTACCGAAGAGTGAACAGGGGTTGGTGCAGCAATGACGTTGGCGTGAAGCTTGAGTTTTTAGTCTCGTTGTTTCAGCCCAGTACAAGTCTAAGTTCCGATGACGGCGATGAAGCTTAGATATCGCGGGGCCCGCATCGGAAGCGACGGTTCCGATGTGGAGACTCTTGGACGCCCGTTGATGTGCTTAACGGACTGAGACCGAAGGACTAAAGGAAGACAATCATTAACCGTAACAAACCAAACTTAAAGTACGGAAATCAGATTGGAACTGAGAGACAGAACTAGAGGGAAAGAAAAAGATGCGGCTGATATTGAGGCTCACAAACAAGCAAGGATCTCAGAGGCATGTAACGTGTTCATCCCCTGATCAGAAGAAGCAAATAATGAATCGATAATGCTACACCCCAACACCGAGGTATCCCCAACCAACCAAGCGAGTGACTCCATCAAAAACAGGTAAATTTGTGATATGCTTATCCTTGTATGTAAAACACTCAAGTTCTCGGATGGAGCCGCACGGTTCGCAGCCGCATCCGCAAAGAGTGAGTCTTTTGACCGGGTGGCGAGGACCCACTTTGACGGCCCAGCGCCGGAATTCGGGTGCGGCGATATCAATTCATGTGGGGACAAGGTTACCTTTTCCATTGAATGAGAAATCTTTGGAGCGAGAGATGAGATGGGATGGGGAGGTATATAGAGGTGGGCATGGCCCAGTTTATGAAAGTTTTGTTTTCTATTGAACATCTTGAGACATTGACTTGATTCTCTTCCTTTATCCATCTACTCTACTCTCCTTGATCTTCTTAATCTTGTATACTGAGTATTGTAATACACTGCCAACCAACCAACCAACCAACCAACCAACCAACCAAAATGGATCAACAAAATCCAAATCGCTCTTCAACAACTCTAGAAGGTCGTGAAGACGACACCACCTTCGCACCCCTAAACACCCACCAAACAACAATGAGCCGCATCCGTCGCTCCCTCTCCCACACCCACACTCACTCCCACGATGGTTCCCAGAAGGAAACCCGCGATCCAGATCTAGATATAGACCTGCCATACCGAACCCTCAGCGCCAATGCCAACCTAGACGAATATCGCGTTGAAGTTCCAGGCGGTGCTATCCCCGGTCCTATCCAGCCTGAGGAGATCGCGAGGAAGTCGACAAATCATGAACCTGGACAGGAGAGGCGGTATAAGCTTGTCACTTTCACTCCTGGCGATAAAGAGAATCCTAAGAATTGGAGCAAGGCTTATAAGTGGTGGTGCACTATGTGTGTGGCGCTGACGTGCTTTGTTGTTGCGTTCTGCTCTAGTGTTATCACTGCTGATATCGCGGGAGTGGTCAAGGATCTGAACGTCAGCAACGAACTTGCTCTTGTAAGTATCAGTCTCTTCGTAGTGGGTTTTGGTGTAGGGCCCATGGTTTTTGCACCCCTTTCTGAGATTTACGGTCGACGAATCATCTAGTAAGTCTTCTCGCCTGAGATATTTGGTGGATTATTATTAACGTTGTTCAGTGGCTCTACTCTTCTTGTTGCTGTCATCTTCATCATTCCTTGTGCCGTGGCAAAGAACATCGAGACTCTTCTCGTCTGCCGAGCCATCGATGGTATTGCCTTCTCAGCACCTATGACCCTTGTCGGTGGTACACTCGCCGATCTGTGGAAGAATGAAGAGCGTGGTGTTCCCATGGCTGCATTCTCTGCTGCTCCCTTCATCGGCCCTGCTAGTAAGTTATCCCTGAATACCCTCACTTATCCAAATACTAACGAACACATCAGTTGGTCCTCTTGTCGGTGGTTTCCTCTCTGATGCTGCTGGTTGGCGATGGCTCTACTGGATCCAGCTCATCCTCGCCTTCGTCGTCTGGGTTCTCATCACCTTCACCGTCCCAGAGACTTACGCCCCTACTCTTCTCGCCCGCCGAGCTCGCAAGCTTCGAGCTGCCACTGGTGAAACCGACCATGTTACAGAGCAAGAATTGGATCTTCGACCTCTGTCTGAGCGTCTCCGAATCTTCCTCATTCGACCTTTCCAGCTTCTCTTTGGCGAGCTCATCGTCTTCCTTATCTCCGTGTATATGAGTGTCCTCTACGGTCTTCTGTACATGTTCTTCGTTGCCTTCCCTATTATCTACCAGAAGGGCAAGGGTTACTCCGCTGGAAAGACTGGTCTCATGTTCATTCCTGTCGCTGTTGGTGTTCTCCTCTCAGCTGCTTGCTCTCCGTGGGTAAACAACCATTACATCTCGCTCGTCAAGAAGCACAATGGTCATCCTCCCGCCGAGGTTCGTCTTATTCCCATGATGGCCTCATGCTGGTTCATTCCCATTGGCCTATTCATCTTTGCCTGGACTTCATACAAGGATCTTTCTTGGGCTGGTCCTGCTATGGGTGGTTTCCCCGTCGGCTTTGGCTTCATCTTCCTTTACAACTCTGCCAACAACTACCTTGTCGACTCTTATCAGCATCAGGCTGCCTCTGCTCTCGCTGCAAAGACTTGCATCCGAAGCTTCTGGGGCGCTGCAGTTGTTCTCTTCACTGAGCAGATGTATGACCGTCTTAACGATCAATGGGCCTCAACACTCCTTGCTTTCATCAGTCTTGCTTGCTGTGCCATTCCATTCATGTTCTGGAAGTACGGCGCCAAGATCCGTGAGCGTAGCAAGTACGCTTACGGTGGCGATGACGAGACTGTCGACGATATTGAGAAGGCCAAGGGTCGTGTGAACACTCATGGCGGCGCTCAAGTCCGTGATGACTCTGAGGATGAGGATCTTCGCCGTGCTCGCAGCTATGTGAGCAACCCTTAAGCCAACTACACCCAGTTGGCTTTCCAACTTGTCCTTTGGACATTTTCATATGAAAAAAATAGACTGGGACTGGGACTTAGACTTGGGGCAGTACAAGGAGGTTGGATTTTAATGCCTGGACAGGACTTGCATATACGAACAATATGCACGGAAAATTATTTAGAGTGGACGTGGATATTTAGCATAATACCCTTGAATTTAATGTCATTTTGATTAACACACTGAACCATCAGTGCCTCTATCGTTTGTTCGCAAGAAGTATCCAAGCCTGATAAAGAGCCTTTGCTGACCATGTGCAGCAGAATCATCAAAGAACCATTTCTTTTCACCACCTGAACCGAACGAAAACGACAGGAAAACGAACAAACAGACACGACGACTGAATGCTATCATCATACACAGAAACTAGGTTTTCAGGGGCGTCGGAAGGCGTTCATGCAAGCTTATCCTTCATCGGTACCGTTCGGCGATGAAATGGGTCACATCAGAGCTTTCATCGAGAGGGCCCACTTAGTGAAGAACATGGCAGCAGGGATCGCTCTTCATCTCCTTCTAGTTCCCGGCTCGGCCGCGATAGCATCCCACTAGAGGTGTGAACTTTTGCCCAAACAAGGATAGGAGCAAAGGGTCGTTATCTCCAGTGGATCATCGACTCTACCTCCCCTAAACGCCGCGAAAACAAAGAACAGAGCAGAAAAGCAGAGAATGGAACCCCTTTAGATGGCGCGGACGGGTAGTGATTCACGGCGTCGCAACTTGAGGTCCTTGGTGAGAGAGTTCTTGCTTGTCTTGGTCTCTATCCACTCCTCGAGGTTGCTAAGGGTGCACTCGGCAATCTCGGTGAGAGCCTCCTCGGTGAAGAAGGCTTGGTGACCACAAACAACCACATTGGGGAACGTCATGAGACGCATGAGCTTATCATCTTGAATGATTGTCGACGAGTGGTCGTTGTAGAAGAGTTCACCTTCGGCCTCGTACACATCGAGCGCAAGACCGCCGATATGATTTGTCTTGAGCGCATGGATGACAGATTCGGTGTCGAGCAGGCCACCTCGTGAGGTATTGACCAGCATGGCACCCTCTTTCATCAGAGAAATAGTGTTGCGGTTGATGATGTGCCGCGTTTGCTCCATGAGAGGACAATGAAGACTGACAATATCGCACTGAGGGAGAAGGTCTTCGAGAGACTTGTACTCACCATACTCCTCAAAGGCTGGTGAAGGGAAGGGATCATATGCGAGGAGTCTGCAGCCGAAGCCCTTCATGATGCGCGCAGTAGCAAGACCAATTTTGCCAACACCGACAATGCCGACAGTCTTGCCATAGAGAGTCTTTCCGAGAAGGCCATCGAGAGCAAAGTTACCCTCGCGAACACGGTTGTAAGCGCGATGGGTCTTTCGGTTGAGGGTCTGAATCAGAGCAACAGCAAACTCGGCGACAGCCTCGGGAGAATAGGAGGGGACATTGGCTACCATGATGCGGAGACGCTGGGCAGCATCGAGGTCGACATTATTGAAGCCTGCGCATCGCAGCAAAATAGCCTTTACGCCAAATTCTGACAGGGCGGAGATGACATTGTCGTTGACGACATCGTTGACGAAGACGCAAATGGCATCGGCTCCATCGACGAGGGAGACGGTGTCTTCGTTAAGAGCGAATTCGTGAAAGATGAGCTCGATGCCAGACTCTGCGTGCTTGGCGCCGAGGACTGACGACAAGTACTTTTTATCGTAGGGTTTTGTGCTGAATACGGCGAGCTTCATGGTGATAAGATAAGGATGGGTCGGATTGGAAGTTGAGGAAGAGGAAGAAGAGGGTGAAGAGATGAAGAGATGAAGATGGAGATGTAAGGGATAAAAGACTTATAAAGGGGATTGAAGAGGAAGAAATAAATAGGTTAGCAAGTATGGATGTGTTGTGCGACTGCTCGACAGCTAAGCTCTTTCCTTAATCCAATTGCGCGGGGTTTTTGAAGCTTGGAAGGTAAATATGGACGTTTCTGGGCATTCTCCACCAGAAACGGGGAGCTTCAACTTGAAGTATATATACACTCACTAAAATGCACCAAATACCCAGCGATTATTCCTCTAGGTACTCTCTATAATTTAGACTCAATCATTGTATGAACCCACTAAGCACAGCCCCTACACGAGGATGAAAAAAAAGGAGGTCACATCCAATAACCCTATCCAGCTTCAGCACATACATACACCGATCAACCATCTCCAATTACAGCGGTGTCGTCAGCATGTGCCTTGGAAAATCAGACCATACCAATATCCATAGTTTGGACGCCAAGCATGTGTGTCTAACCAACTGTTGCAGGAAAGGAGGCAATTGTTGTTATTATTATTATCTTTTGAGGCTGACGATTGAGTTGGGCTTCAACGTATGATTAAGCTTTTCACTAACACTCGTTTTCAGCTGTCCTTGTTGTTGTTTCTCAAGAGACACATTCCTACGCCAATATCAACGCCGAACAAGTATAGGCGTGAAAATGAATCATCTCAATAGCTTACTCCGTCCTGCAAAATACTCCGTAAATCCAGTATAATTTGTTCGTAGGCACCCCACGCTCGCCAAATCAACCGAGGCTCTTCTGCCTCCAAAATGTCCCCGGAATCTTTCGGTGTCCGTGTCCCGGGGATCCGGGTTAATGACCCCCGGCCCCGAATGGATGGGACTATTTGTTGTCTGACATACAAGGCACACAGAGCCCCAATCATCCCTTCTTTATGGTCTGATTTCAACAATCGAAAGTTGTAATTTATAAGATACATCTTGATAGGATCACAAAGGGCCCTGCTGGGCTTGAAACGGACAAGGATATACGCAAGGTCAGCTTCGGTGACATATCAACGGTGACCGCTGGACGCTTATGCAATTCGGTGAGCGTTGCAGCATCTTGTTTATGGCCTCATTTGGAGGTTTCATTGATATCATGGGCAATGCGTGAGTCATCGACAAGGTATTGACTGTTGACACTTCGTGTTCAAGGCTATTTTGCATCTCAACCATGGCCTGATATGCCCTCGGTTATCCTCTCCTGCGTTGGAACCTAATCCTATATTTGATACCTCTATCAAGGGTCCTCATTATTGATATCCAAGTATGCCGCTTATTAAGAAGAAAGAGTTCAAGTACGATCCAGAACACAATACCTGTTAGCCTGATTACCACTCTCCTTCATACGACTAGTGAACTCATTTTGTTCTATTTATTTCTGCCCGGAAAATGTAACAATATCAGATCTCACATCGCTGTGACGCAACAATTCACAATTCATTGGCACTTTTGGGCATTGTATAGTCTTGGAGGTGAGATATTTTCGTAAATCAGTAGTTGAGTGCTACGGTTGAAAGGCATCATGCAGTTACGGATGATCTGATCATATTTAGGCCAACAAGACCCAGCCGATCGGATCCTCCACGATACCCGCATGCATCTCACATTACCCGAGTAGATCACATCTAAGGTTAAATGCTATGTATGTATGTATCATGCATCTTGTCACGGCGTGTGGAGCAATCCATCAAGACATCGGCCCGGTCCGTATCCCTGTCTTGCCTGTCCGCGGAGATCTCACAACAACCAATACCTTGCCATTGGGGAACTGAGTATTTTGGATTCCTTATTGTTTCTTTGGTCTTTTCTCTAACGCTTATAGGTGCCACTGATGGTATAATCCTTCTTCGGCCCCTTCACCGTGTACTCGATGCCCCACTCCTTCAGGTTGACGGCTTGGAAGGCAAAGTTGTACTTGACATCGTAGTAGTCGTCAATACACAAATGTCCGGCCTTGGCCTTCCATCCCTTACTCGTAGGTTCTGTGAACTCGATCTCGTGGAAAAGATAGTCTGCACGCTTTAAATCTTCTGGTTTAGCGAACCACACGCTCAGCACATCCTTGAGCTCATCATATCTCCAGACGTAACGACGTGTGGCCTTGAAGCCGAACCCTTGTTCGGTCTTGAACTCTCCCTCTTCGATATAGAGATACTCCATGCCCAGCTCATCATCGCTAGGGGAGTCCTCGCTAGGGTTGCCCGCACATCGCAACCCATCGTTCGTCTTCTCGCGGAGGAGGAACTGCGCGGTCCCACTAAAGTGTCCGCTCGGATGTGAGGGCAATTTGCTGACAAGATCTCGCTCGAGTTTCCATGTACCGAGAAGACTTCGAAAAACAGCGTGGGCCACGAATCTCGACGTCGTCAGACCATCAGTTGCATCTTTGTGCGTCTGCTCAAGTGACTTCGTCGCAGCATCCTTTGAATCCTGGTCGTCCGTAGTGTTTGAGTACCTCGCTGGTGTGAGCATGTCCAACGGCAGATTATTATGCGGTAAGCTGGGAACTGGAGGCTCAAGGGGCTCGCGAATCTTCAACTCAAGTGCCTCTGCAATTTCATTCACCAGATAAGGGTAGTCGCCCATTGGGAACTGCGATACTCGGGGATCATCTCGCAATTCGAGTGTTCGCTGAATCGAGATGTCATCGCGAAGCTTGGTCTTGAAGCTCTCAGATTCACGACCAGGGGATACATTGTCAGACCACAGCGCAGCCACAAACCGAGCCTGCATCTGCATCACACCCCAGTAAGGAGATCTATAAAATCCCACAAAGCCTAGATCCGAAACTTCAGGGTGATAAGTTCCATGGAAAGCCAGGGCGACAGGCTGATCAATGTGTTTTGGTGAGAAACGAAGCGCTTTCAAGACGTCTCCAGGAAGGTAGTTTATGCAAGGTGAAGCATCAAAACCTGTCGCAACCACCACTGCTGCAATGTCCTCAATCTTTGTGCCGTCGGATAGTGTTGCCGTAGATCCTTCGAGGCTTTCGACTTTGCCTTTCGATAAAGAAATCATTCCAGATCGAACAAAATCAGTGTACCATTCGCTGACAGCCAAATATGGCTGCTTATCATCGTTTGTGCCATGGATTTTGAGCAGTGGGGAATATTCCGATTGATCAGAGCCAAGAACGCCTTTGTAGACGCTGTGGACCACCTTTGCTGTTGCTTCGGGGATGTGTCCTTGTGTGTTGGTCAGGGGTCGAGGGCGGTTGTTGAGGTTGTACGAAGAAAAGTCGAGAGGGAGAAATGGCGCTGCGACTTCTGCAGGCTTGGGGCTGGTATAAAGAGGGAATACCCATATCGGGCGTTGGATGGCATGATGAATGCTGTACTTGTCGATATCGGTAATTCTCGATGGATCGGGTGAGTTGGCCTCGGAAGAAAGATGAGCGCCAATGGTTCCAGCGATCTCGACCCCAGACATCTGTCCACCAACTACGAGGATCTTCCCACCACCAGGTCTGCCTTCGCCCAGAAGGCTCTTCACATCTCTGTAATGGCTGCTGTGGACAACAGGGATAGCTGTCTGCTTCTCAAGACTCTCAGGCATAATAGGCTTCCCAAAGAAACCAGAGGCAACAAGAAGATAGTCAAACTTCTTTGATCCAGTTCCAGCACCTGACTTGGTGTTGACAACCCAACCATTGGATGATCCCTCTGGCCGCTCTGCACTCTCAACTCGTGTACCAAGCTTGAGTTCAAAATCCTTGTTGCTCTTAAGGAACCGCTCGAGATATCTGTGAAGATACTTTCCAACCATCCACCCCTGTGGGAGTTGAGGGTCACTGTCTTCCCATGCAAGTTCACTAAACTGCATTGTATGCCTGCTCTGGTTCGCCCACATAAACGGGTGGACCTGTCTACCATTGTCCCTCTTTGACGTAGGCCACAGTCCTCCAATATCCTTCTGGGCATCAAATATGGTGACTTTGAATTCGCCCGGGGCAGTGTTGTGTAACAGCGTTTTGGCTGCGACAAGTCCCGAAGGACCAGCGCCTACGATACTCAGCGAAGGTGTTAGAGATAATAAGGCGTGACTCACCAACAATACAAACCGTCATGGCCATTTTTCTCACACTGGATAAGTACCTGAAGATATTCATATAAGAGCTCAATGACTCCTATACAATCCCTGTCCAAGGCTCACTTGTACGATGAGCAAGGGTAAACAGGGTTGAGCGATTTGTAGCAAGAAAGCTAGGAGGAGGGGACTGATGTAGGATAAGCAAATTGAGAGAACAGCAGGCCTTCATATAAGGCTCATGAATGTAAGAACACCACCCCTTCACGACTGACCGTCAGCGGGCAAACACAATCTTAGGGGTGATATGCAGCATTCAGTGAGAAGAAGCATCCAATGGTTGAGCACACTGTAAGCGGTTTAGTCGATCAAGCTCCGCAACTCCCGAGATCTTCCAAGTCGTATGAGGCTTACCTAAGCGCTTGTGCTCGTGAAATGCATCAGATTGCGAAATCATATTTATTTAAAGAATGGACAAGGAATTATTGGATGAGACTAACATTTACTTTGCTTGAGCGATCTGGCTACCTCTAAAACCTCAGATATTCACATAGAGATTGCCTGTGTTGCTAAGTAGGTAGCTTGAGTTGTCTCATCTCAGAATTTGGTGTTGGTTTCTGGTGTAAGCGGCATAACAGTATATTATGTCCAACATGAGAGTTAAGAATCGAGGTTTTGCTTTGGGGCCAAAGAGAATTTGAACTTTTCGTTTGCATCAACATGAGTACGTGATATTTGTAAGACGAATAGAAAGATATTAGGTGTTTATGCTGGTTATGCATGTCATCAACCCCAGTTAAACTCCGAGTCTAACAACCACCACTAACACCATCAACCCTGACATCACAACCCCCAGCATAACCAGGGAACTTAGTGTCAGTATGATACAAAAATCACCTTGATGGCGAGCAAAATCATTCGAATCTCGTCAATCCCAAGGTCCATAATATCAAATGCCGTTATCCTTTCAGAATTAGTCATGGTTCATTGCCCCGCTTTGTTGCGAATGTCGTCATACCTACCTCGTAGAATTCGTCAGTTCCATCCTGTAGCTTCAAAGTAGATAAATACTCAAGCTCCAACTCCAACCAGATTATCTGACTAGTATCTAATCTTTTTAAATATCCACTAACTCTCATCGACAAATTCAAGCTCCCTTTGACCCAATTGACCCATCCTCACTTACCTTATACACAATGGCTTCTCATCACGTTCTCCTTCTTGGCGGCCACGGCAAAATCGCCCAGCTTCTCACTCCTCTCCTCCTCAAGCGCTCGTGGACTGTGACCAGTGTCATCCGAACTTCTGAACAGACCCCTGCCATCGAAAAACTTGGTGCCGGCCTCCCCGGTAAACTCAATGTCCTGGTACGTAGCATTGAGGACATCACATCCCAGGATAAGGCCTTGAGTATCTTGAATGAAGTCAAGCCCGACTATATTGCTTGGAGTGCTGGTATGTTAACATATGAGAATCACTCTTGCACCAATACTGATGAGATACAGGTGCCGGGGGTAAAGGTGGCGCAGAAAGAGTATGAACCAACCCCATCCTCTTCAAATCAGCTCATTTACTGACCCCTCTCAGACTTTCAAGGTGGACCGAGATGCCGCCGTTCACTTCATCAATGCCGCAGCGTCTGTACCTACCATCACCAAGTTCCTTCTCATCTCATACCTAGCTTCTCGTCGATCTGGTGCTTCATGGTGGCCTGCTGGCGAGTGGGATGAGTATAATGAAAAGGTCAACAACGGTGTATTGGCAAACTACTACAAGGCCAAGATCGAAGCCGATGAGACCCTCTACAAGGTCTCCAAGAAGAGTCCTACTCTCGTTGGCATCGATCTGAGACCTGGAACTCTGACTGATGACCCAGCCACCAAGGTTGAGTTTGGCAAAACCAAGAGCATCGCTAAGAACGGTGTTAGCCGTGAGGCTGTTGCTGAGGTTGCCTCACATCTTCTCGCTGCCGATGGTGTCAGGAACGGCTGGTATGATCTCCTCGACGGTGACGAGGATATTCCAGCTGCTGTCGAAAGAGTTGTTCGAGAGAACGTGGATGCTGCTGAGGGCGAGGCCATATATGATGCTTGAAGGGTGTCTGCCTGCAGAAACATCACGGTCATAAAATATTTTAAGTCATAAGGCATTTTGAATTCTTAATGATACATCGCAGCTGATTCGATCCACGCTTGTACCCCATTTTAACACCCCGGTGATCCATGCCTACGACGGCGAATTGTAAAGACATGACAAGTTATGTAACATTTGTGCTTGCCTCAGACAAATGTGTGAAACATCACCATTTTGACTCCATCCATATAACTTTTCTTACATATAAAATAAATCATGTCGAAACCGGTTTCTCTGTATCCTCAACCGAGTAGGCGCGTAGTTGTCGAGTTCGCTCAAAGGTGTTTCGATAGCTGCCCTTGCTTGAACCAAGCCGGCTGTTGAGACGGACGCCATTTGCACATTCTTCGGGCGCTCCGAACATTTTGAACCTTAAAGCACGTATTTCCTCATTGAAGGTCTTCCAGCTGGTGGTGAAATAGATCACGGCGTTCCAAACACCTTGCAAGGGAAGCACACAGCCACTGGCGACACTGAGGGGAAAGCTGATCCTGTCATGGTGCGTCAGGCTGTACAGCCGGTTGGCGGAGCTCGGAATCCAAGTGATCAACACAGCAAGACCGAAAATGAAGCTGGTGCGCAAGTATGCCATCTTGACTGGATCAAATTGTCTGAGCTTCATAGAAGCATTAGACTTGACGGCACGAAGTTTAGTCATTACTGAGAAGGGTGGCTGGCGAGAACTGTCGGATGTGCAGAGTGTCTCGAATCGTTGAGCTCTGCTAGAAGTCGAACGTTCAATATGCTTGAAAGAACTAGGTAGGGCCCAAGATTGGATGCGCGGAGGCATTGCGGCAAGAGGAGGACTTGGAAGTGTAGTCTCTTGTTGGATTACCTGCCTCGGCTCTTCACGTGTGATCTGAACTTCTGTGACTGCAGTACCATAAAATTCCTGACGAGGTGTGAGATTCTGAGGACAAAAGTCAGCTTGGCCTGCCTCACTGGCATCGGGTGGGGAGGCTACCGCTTCTGAGGAGCCTCTGTGCTCACTACTCGAATATGGAATATGATCATTCTTCTCGATGTTGCCAACAACATCCATCACCATATGCCTGATCTGGTTTCGAGTGTGGAAAACATGGTATCCAACAGCGATGTAGATCATGATGGAGAGGAATGAAAATATCCATATTGGGATGTAGTAGGCGTAGAGGCGAACAAGACTCCAGTCAGTCCCGATCCAACACCAGAGCTACGCATTGTCAGTACATTAGTGAAAGAAGAACGGCTAGAGACCACTTACTGTAGCGTCTCCAAATATGAGACCTTCAGGGGAGTTGCGGATTGATATCAAAACGACTGCTGGGATAAAAGGGCCGCCGAAACAGATCAGGCAGTATAGCCAGGCATATTTGCGAAACATTCGAGGATCAGCATTGCAAAAGAACACGAGAAACACATTGATAGCCATGGCAAGTGACCACCAAGGGTCAGACTGCATGAACCTGGAGAACGAGGTTAGTGTTGAACCATAACCTGGGTCATATATCATACCATTCGAAGATGAATGCCTGTGCCTGGCAAAGATGCGATCCCTCGCCCCTTTCGAGACCATCATAACCGATCATAGATGCAACACTCGCACCGGCATTTGCGATCGAGGCAAAGATGAGAAACAAATTAGGAGTTGTTCGAAGTTTCTTGAAAAAGCCAAAGGTCAGCAGCACCAGAATGATAGCAATCATAGAACATCCTGCTCCGACTCGTTCGATAGTGATAAGAATCTCGATATGCTCAGGTGAGAAGTTCGGTCCTCGGTGATGCTCCGGATGGCCCTCCATGTTGACGTTTGGTGAGGCCAAAGCCTTGGAGTTGATGATGTGAAGAAACGAGGAGGCCAAGCGCTCGCGCCGCAAGAGAATGTGAACAAGCACAAACGAGGAAAGAGAAGAGGGGTATAAGGAAATGGGGAAGGAGATCCTGTGAGCTCAACACGGTTGACTTACACACGGAAGGGGCGCTCGGCGACTGCGATAGAGTTGGCAGTTGCCATCAGTGGCAGGTTGAAGGTGGTGGCTTAGTTCCTTCCACATTGAATCATTTGATGAGCGAACGGGATAGAGACGGGATAGTATTTCTCTGCTAGTGAACAACTGTTGAAAAAATGAATAAAGTCAATGCTTCCTTTCTTTTTGTTTTAATGCTATTGTTATTTGTTATGCGCAGATTGATTATGCCGTCCTTTTCATTATGTTATTTGTGTAAGCTTATATGGCACTTGATCACTTAGACAAACCTTACGCATATAACCTTAATCATAGCCTTAAACAGCTCCAGATCCACTAGAGCTTGAAAATAATCAGCTGTAAAGCTAAAGGTTGGGATTTCTATTAATGCATGTTGCCAAGGAGACCACACTGCAGTCTCTTATTAATGGAACGTCCAGTCTGCAATAACGAGGCCTTGACATAAATGACCACCATAAAGGCCATTGAATGAAAGTTTGGCCGCAGAGCTTCTTAAAAAAGAGACAGAACAATACAAATTCCCGTGTATATCGATTCAACACGGCTATGGCAGATATAAAACTTCTATAAAACCACCAACCAGATTAACGTAGCATCCAATTGGAGTGGCCTCTTTTGGCCTTCATCACCACAATGGGACAAGCCTGCATACGTACCTCGGCTTCACAATGACTGCCACATCCTTGATTTTATGTCGATCGACCTCCATAAACCAGAGGCAAAGGCCTCGCATTTCCTCTCTTCTCATTCTCATCCCAACAATTAACTAACCCTCACATGATGCAAGTTTCGAAGCTTCTAAGACCAATCTCCACTCAACTACCGAGCTTCTACATCTCCCGATCGGCCCCGCACTCCCGGGTCTTAAATCGCATCACTAGACCTCCCGTAATAAACACGACCCTCTCACACATCAACATCAAAGCCTTCTCATCAGCCAAAATGGAGTTCCCACCCTTCCACAACTCGATCCTCTGCCCTGCACTTGACCTGGTGCCAGAGAACGCACCACCTGATCTATTTGCCACGGAATTATCCTTCTTTGCTTCCCATCCTTGGACGGCTTCTTTGATCTGCGCGCCTGATGCAATCCCTTTTCTTCCTTCATGTCGCGTTCCAAAGTCACAAGCGCATGACCAACTTTTTGGGAACACACTCAATAATTCCCGTGGCTTAAGGCATCTCATCAGTTACTTTCGTGCGCCAAGTTTTGAGGTCGCCAAGGATCCTACACATAACATCACTGAGATCGCGGTGCTTGTATCGGTTGGCGAAGGTGTAAGTGGGTATCCCGGGATGGTTCATGGCGGAATTGTCGCGGCGTTGTTAGATGAGTCCATGGGTACCATCTTTGATTTGAATGGGACTTTGGGTAAAGAGGCTAGGGCGTTCAAGACACATAATGTGACGGGTGGTATAGATGTGAAGTATCTCAAACCTGTGCCAACAGACAGCGTTGTCTGCATCACAGCTGTCGCAGAAGAGATTAACGGGCGAAAGACAAAGGTCAGAGGCGAAATGAAGGATGAGAAAGGCGAAGTGCTGGCGACTTGCTCAAGCCAATGGGTAGCACTGAAACCAAGCTTGTGATTAATGGGGGTTGGTATACATATATGGTGGCGAGCAGGCTCCTGGATTAGAGTAAGACTATATATTACTACGTAGACATAAGAACAAAGGTATCAAGGAATGCAATAGTAACAAAGCAAAAGTGGTATATGAAATCCATACAGGAACCTTTCGCCAATACTGACAAGTCCATCTAATCAAGGTACCCATTGTTTCGGCCGTTAGTCATAACCCGATCATTTAGAGCTCTCTCCTCTCTCAGACTTCAACCCAGGAACAATCGACTTGACCGCATCTTTAACCTTGTGGGGGTCTTCCAAAGCTTCATAGGCGGCCTCTCGCTTACTCTTGTGTCCCTGCTGCCAAGATTCCTCTCGGTCATCCAACTCACTCTCGGCTGAGCTGATACTGCTTTGGCTTCTGTTCATGACCATGTTGATCATTCTGCCCTCGTTCTTCTTGACGTTGCGCTGGTTCTCCTTCATATCCTGCAGCTCCTGGTCCTCCCAGTGCATCGTAATTATACCTAGTCCTGGGAAGTTCCTCTCGAGAAACTCCTTCAGATAGGGCAGAGTTGATTTGTCCGGTCGGTATGTTCCGGAATCGTTGTCGATGATCAGTTGATAATATGCAGGATCATGTGGAGGATGCTCCTTTGGTGGGCCTCCAGGGATGTCTTCCTGCGGATGTGTCTTGGTATGAGGGTGTACATCATCTGAAGCAAGAGGCTTCTTAAGCCGTCGAATGAAGAATTCACCTGAGCAGGCGATATACGTCTCAACATCCGAATGCATAGTGTGCTTGCTCAACATGTCGATACCGAATTCTTTGCCAGTCTCTGTAAATCTGAACATGCCGTCCAAGGTCAGAACATAGGTAAAGGTGCGACCTCCTTCGTCGAAGTGAACAAGCTTCAGGAATTGCTCCGAGGCCTCTGATGAGCACGCATCAAAATCACCATACTCTGTCGATGCATTGAAATTATAGATACGACGATGCTGACTGTGCAGTGCTTTGTTCAGGATTGTGCCGCGCAAGCCCGCTGAAGAGTAAATCGATGCGATGATAGGTCTAAACTCGACAAAGCGATGGTACAGCTTAGGAGGCACTGGCCCCTGAAGCTGCATCTCGTTTGCTTGGAAACTGGTAACATGTTAGCATAGACCATGTTAATCTTTTTTCGAAGAAACATACTCATATTTTTGTGTCTTGCTCTTCTTGTTCCCGTCTTGGTCAACTTGCTGATCTTCATCCACTCGGGCATCGTCCTCGGCATTAGCGTTGACTTTGACACCTGCGATTCGACCGATCAGAGGACTGAAATGTTTGACCCATGTTGTTGGTCCAACAGTGTACATTTGCGCATAAGGCGGATCCGACGGTCCCAGAAGCTCCATGCTCAAACGCAATAGAGGTGTCATGTGAATGTTGTGGGTGACAACACTGGTAATGGCTTTGGCGAGGTATGCTCGCTTGCTCATCATGCGCTTCTTAGCCTCATAAACGCGGCCAGGAGCGGGAATGCCTTTCCAGTCTGGGCCTATACTGGGCACTTTAACTGTGACATTGCCCAATCTATCATCATGATCAGGGAAATCTTCATCGTACATTCGGCACTTGAGAGTGAAGCCTGTTGGTGGGACGTTGGCGACAATCCATTCATCCTCCCATTCTGGCTCGGTCGTCTTCCTTATGGTTTTCGTACGGTGGGTGAGATCGGGATCCTCCTTATGCCGCTTTGGCTGGGTACCTTTTAGAGTCGCATGAAGGAAGGGGTCTGAAGAGGCTGTAACAAAGTCGCCAGGAGCAAGATTTGAGGCACCGTGGAAGATGAATCGAATGGTATAGCCTTGCGGCGCATCAGGAAGAGGGGTCGGGTCGAAGCCACCGGGAGGTCCTTTTGTGATCTGATGCACACGGTCTTTGAGGCCGGTTCCAATCTTTGTAGGGCGCTTTATAGCGTGGTCATGATGATGCTCATGTCCGTTTTGTTGTGGGTTTGCGCCGTTTGTCTGTTCTTGTGATACTCCATTGCCATTCTGTGTCGCAGTCTCGTCCTGGCTGTGACCATTGGTTTGGCCATCGCCGTTGGTGCTGCTGATTGGAGCGCTCATTTTCCAACTAGACCCTTGTTTCTGCTGAAGAAGGCGAAACAAAGATCAAGATTGCAATCTAACGAGTTTGCGCCGGATGATATACTGCTCGATACAGTAACCAAAAACTCTGCGTCACTTGAACGATATGACGTTCTATCATCCGGGTACCCGAAGGATGGTTTTGTTATGACGATGAAGGAGGAGGGTTGAGTTCAGTAACGGTTAAAAGAGGCTGGTTCGTAAGGGTCCTATCCTCGATAGATGGTGTGATAAGCGCCGTCGCAACCGTGGCTCTGGAACTGAACTAGAACTGCAACTATTATAATGGCGGCAGACGGTGGCTTATATTTAGAGCGCCATGCCAACCAGGTCATGATAATGGTTAGTAGGTAAAGGTACCTTTCTCCTAATCTCGTTACAGTGGCATGAGAACTTCACAGCCAAGGCTAGACTTGGTCTACCCACGACAGCTGTATAACTCAACACCTCTTGGCGCCATGAAGCGTCGCAAGCTCTCATGGCCAAGTCATTAAAAGTACCATTGAATTTGCTATTTTCTGACGTCACCTCGAGTTGTGTACAGGGAAATGCATGCAGGACTTCACGGCTATAGCGGCATTTGATGTGCCAAGGGCTGGGCTGTAGCGGCTATGAGTGCCGCCCAGCGTGGAAACCCCTTGAGATTCACCCACTTGGATGGGGCTTTTGGGGGGACCCTGATCACTTTTCTCGGCGCAGCCTAGCAATTCTTTACGCGATGGCTTCGGAACGCGGCTCGCCTGTCAAACCCGATTTTTAGTTCAATCATGAGATCTGCATCGTAAATTTCGATTTTGCTTGTTCATGATCGGCATTCTAGAGTTTCATATATTCTCTCCAATCATTATCTAACTACTACCACTTCTGGTAACAATCTTCACTTACACGCAAGCCGTCTGTTTGCTTCTCAGCATTGAAATGCAATCCTCAGCTTGAGTCAAGACACTAGCATGTGCTACTAATATAATTAGTTCATTGAAGGTTCAAGCTCGGATCTCGGATCCAATGTTGGCCAGGCCCTTGTTCTAGACAACAACATAGCCTCCATCTAATCATTCCACTATCAATTCTAAGGCTGTACATATAAAGTCCATCATTCAAAATCTGCCAAACCCATGTCTAATTAACCTTTATACGAACCAGTCAGCCCAATCTAACTAAGGTTGTTTAAATGTCCGAACGCGTTAGTGATAACTCAGAAACTCTTATTTTACGAAATAGCGAATGAGAAGTCATTCCGCCACCTTTATTGGCCTGCTCTTAAGCTTTCTGATGCTTTATGCATGTTGTTACTGTTATTACCAATCCAAGACTGACACCTACCAATCTCGTAGCTACGGGGCATACATATATAGGACACATATCTACGAGGAGACCAATGGATTGATCTTCTTATGTGTCGGCAACTCCGTGAACGATATCACTCAATAATGATACATTCAGCCGCACATAGCTACGCTACTTGTCTATTCAGCTACGGCACAGACCCCACGTGTCTTATATCAGCATCCAAATCAAGTCTCAGCCGTCCGTGAAGCTGGCGTGAATGGACTAGGTGGTCATCTTTCTTGCCAAAACATGCATTGGCAAGACATAACCTAACAAGGTACACTACATACTCACCTCAATCATGCCTTTGTGCCATCTGTGTCGCGGTCTGATCCAAACGCTGGTTATTGTCAAATAGTAAGCACGCACTTTAAACTGAAATCGTTTTTATCCTCATATCGCTTGACACAGTTTGTGCCATTCTTTGTGACATATTGTTTCTTCGTGGATGAAACGTCGAGCCGTTGCTATACACTCCTGATATTCACCACAGCAGCGACTGTCCTTAAGCAATGCGTATTTCACATAAGTACCGACACAGATAGACAGAAAGCGATCCCAGCACTGATTAATAAGTGAAACATTAAAAGAGATCATAAACTGAATCAATCACCCTCCCAATCCTCCATACACAACCATTCGAGCCACACTCCCTTTTCTCAACCGCCGCATTCATAACCCTCCCCCCTTCAACCTCAAGCTTAAATCCCGCGCGCCCCTTGATATGTTTTCCATCCATTCTCCCGAAACCTGCCATAAGGAAGAACCGCGTCGCATCGGCGTTACCAGGCGCCTCAGCAGCTTTGCCGAACGACTTGAGCGCCTCGTTCGAAGGGACGAGGTAGACAACCTTGGAATTCTCCTTTGTACGACGTCCGGAGAATAACATGTCAAGACGATCTCTGGGGAACCATGGCGCAACAGTGTAGAGCAGTTCTCTGGCGCGAGAAGTCTCGGGGTCGGCGGCCAATATATCCTTCATTGATTTGGAAGGGGAGTGCTTGATGGTTGGTAGAGAGCGGTGATTTCTGGCGGAGTCTTCACCGAAATAGGTGAGCAATGGATCAAGAATGTTGTCGATTTTATAAACGACACCGTTCGAAGCGCGAACAATAATTGGTTTGCCTCTCCTGTCTTTCAGGAGTCTGGCTTGTGTGCCAGCGCGCACTTCGGTCTTCGTCAGGCCTGGGTTGGTGGTGATATCCCCCTTCGAGTCGGTATGAATGGAAAACCCTTCGATCGAGATGATGTTCTTATGATATAGATCATGTGGAGCGAGTTTTCCCGGCAAGATATGTGTACGGAGAAGAGCGGTCAGAAGAGGATAACCAGTTGCTGTGGTCAGCTTCTCCGTGAGGCCATGGACCTTAGCAATCGCCTCGTTGGTAGGAGCGAGTATAGTAAAGTCAAGACCAACGTTGTTGTCATTGATACGCTCCTCGAATGCAGGTTCGGGAATTCCAGCGCCATCTCCGGTTGACTTGAAGAGTTCATAGAATGCAGTCAAGTCCTTGTGCTGTTCCAGAACAGTGAGGACAGCATTGGTGAGATTTACTTTGGCTGATGCTCCAGCCAGGAAGACGATGGAAGCGCACAGCGCTGCTTTGAAGAATTTTGTCATGTTTGAAAAAGGAGTGTCGAGTGGTAATTGTTCTGTTGAATCTGATGTCTCACGTCGTTAGTCGCGGAGCCTGGTACCATTTTATAGATATTTCGACATTATCATTGGACTCTGTAGCTTTGACGATGCTACCCCAAGCCGAGTATTGCTGTGCATAAAGGAGAGTAATTTCAAGTTTTCTTGATTTTGGAGATTTTCAATGCAACGCTCTTTTGCGCCGTGATGCTTCATGCTCTTATACTCAAGTTAAAGTATGTGCTACTCCTTAGCTACGAAGAATCACACCCGAACATGTAACCGTGCACTGAAGATCAAACAAACTGTTGAACCTTGATTCGAGCCGGGACGATCATACTTCTCACGGGCCAGCTTTATTCTCAGCCCTTTGTGATTGTTTAATATGCTGTGCGGCCGTAGTCTTCCACGACAAACGCCGAGAGCCCATAAATCCATCAGTTTCCGTATGGAACACCAGTATTCGGATAATTTTGTGGCATTTGGGGGCGTAACTGGCACGATCAAGAAACACTGGCATGTTTGATGAGAATACCGAGTATTTTCTTATATGAATTTCTGAATTTACTATGCGTAACCGATTTGTAAAGGTAATGATAATGAAGGACGATATCTCACAATGCAATATGTAGTGTTTCCTCCATAGTCATCACCCTAGGTCAAACTCGATAACGACACAGATATCCTGGTTTCAATCCCCCACATCATACATAATCATATAGAAATCATAGAAGTGAATGATGTAAAAGGTGCGTAGGATTCTGCTCACACAAGTTCATTCTTGTCATATATGCCTTACCCTAGAGCTCCGTGATTCTCGCAGCTGGTCGCTGCGCTACCTTACCTACTAAGGTACCTAGTACATCAACATCTACGGCAAGGGACGATCTGGGGAAGCTGGTGGCTGAAGTAAGTTAAAGCGAGGTCATTAGACCACGCTGGATCGAAGCTCTTCTAATCAACGTCCCTTTCTTGAATGTTACTATTTAAATCTTTTATCCCTGCGAACTGCCTTGACTGCTTAACGCGGATGACGTTGGTGAGGATTTCAAGTACCGGCTTCGAAAAATACTCTTTCTTTGCAGCACAAATCGCCATAGCGGGTGTACCTCTGAAGCAAGGTACATCTCTCATCGATAGGCGCCATTGTTCAGGGTCCGAGTCCCTTCTTACATCGGCCAAGAACAATCACGACATCTGCTTTAATGCGGTATTTTATCCGATTGATGAGTGACATTAACTCCGGGACCAACAGGTGTTCCTATTGAGCCAAAAGTACTCGTTCAAAGTGACAAAAAGGCTGATGAATGGAAGTATCTTTAAGCTATTCGTGACCTCCTTGGATTCCGTGAGCTTCTCCCAATCGTCATCCCTAGTGGGGCCTTCGGGCAAGCTGATTGGTACCAATCGTCATTCCAGTTACCATTGCCCCGCCGTCGATCTGACTGCCCCGCCATTTGCTACCCTGAGATCCAATTGAAAGAGCTTATCGAGCTTCTGAAGCCATTGATCATACGGGGAGCTCAACAGAAGAAATCCAATCCCATTGTTCCTGTTCCTGGGTCTGGCACCGCATCAGCACCGCATTTCAGTTGCCTCGTCCCAACGCTTGCTTGCTCAGCTGTTAGGTTTAGGTACTGTAGGTATAAAGCTCCACGCTCGCCTCCTCTTTTTCAAGATGCGCCCTTTCTTTCCTGCATCCATCGTCCGCGTTACTCGCACATCCACTCGAATCAATCCCTTTTTTACCCAACCTCGCAACTTTTCTTTCACACAAGCCATAATGGGTGTTCAGAAGACCATCATCTCCGAGGGCAGCGGCCCCTCTCCCAAGGTTGGCGAAAAGGTCACCATCCAATACACCGGCTGGGTCAAGGACGAGTCCAAGCCTGACAACAAGGGTGATCAGTATGTTCATTCGTACACCCTCCGCTCTTGAACTCAGTTGACAACTCTCTTCAATAGGTTCGACAGCTCCGTCGGCCGCGGTGCCTTCGTCGTTACCATTGGTGTTGGCCAGGTCATCAAGGGTGCGTCTCCCTATCCATTTTCGGTTCCATAACGCATAAGACAACGAAGCTGACTCAAAACAGGCTGGGATGAGGGTGTTACCCAAATGCAGCTCGGCGAGAAGGCCCTTCTCGACATCACCCCGTAAGTGATCTCAACATCCTCAGATTAGCTGATATTCGGAATGCTAACAATCACTGGCAGTGACTACGGCTATGGCGCCCGGTAAGCTCTCAAATTCGGGCAATGGCTACTATGCCTCTGGTGACCAAGCTATACTATGAGGAAACAGCTAACACAGATAACAGTGGCTTCCCCGGCGCCATCCCTCCCAACGCCACTCTCCTCTTGTAAGTTGATTGCAGGCTACCAGATAAATGAACAGCCTACTGACTACTCCTTCAGCGAGGTTGAGCTCCAGAAGATCAACTAAGCCCCCCAATTATCTACCGTTATCCTTCGATCGATTTTGGAGTTATGAAGCTTTGACGGGCTTATAATGAGCTGCAAATGCTCAAAGAATACAACGATCGACCTGATGCTCATTATACCCCTACAGACATGTGGCATCGGGGTGCAGTATGGAGTGAGGAACCAAACATGGCGACTTTCTACATATTTCCGAGGGACAGTCAAATAAAGAATAATTGAGATCCAACGTGAACCTCTGTGATATGACCTCTATTGGCATGAGTTTTTGGTGAACAAAGAATGCACCAATAAATTGAGAGATATAATCAAGCATCTCAGCGCTACATCCCAAGCTGCTAATCAAGTACGTTTCTTTGTGGCGTAAATGAAGCTCTTAGTATGGCATCATGCGTGAAAATGCCCCGCGTACCTCGACCCCGCCGTGAAATCTCATGATTGACCTGCATGATTCTGAGGGTACCTGAAGAAGAGGGTCGAGATCGCTGCAATATCCTAAAAAGTCATGCTGATGTGTCCGTAAGGGTTCTATACACCCGAAACTAACCGTGTCAAGTCAATGGAATCCAACAGAAGCTTAGAATCAGTAGCCATCAAGTGCTAGACCCATGAGAGGGGCGTCACCTTACGAGTAGCTTTCACCCTAGCAACCTTGAACGACCATGCAGTTGACTTGCTGAGGGGCTGCTGTGCCACGCTGAGCTTGTGTACTTGAGGGAGCGAAGACTTCAATGTAGGCTGCTGTTGGGTGAATGATTCATAGAAACAGCTCAAATTTGTTCATTACAACAAATGCAGTATACATGAACTGATAATAAGAAATGCATACCTACCTAAGGTTAGTACCCAGTAGGTAGTGATGCCTTGCACTGATTGATACCTCAGGCCAGGTGGCTTATTAAAGCTGAGGCGCCCGCTGACAGTAACCTATGGTTAGTGGGGCAAGACAGCTCTGCCAGGGGACTTGAGCCATTACCTCATCACCGTAGGACACTCCATGTCGCGCTCTTGTTCCACTCAACTTTCAAAGTCAGAATCTCTCTTCTTACAAACCACATTTGACCATACTCACAACACGAATTTTACGACTCTACGGTCTGCGACAAAGATTCACATCGCTCGCGGACAACTCATTCCACTTTCTCCATCTCTCACCGTCTCCTTCTACCCTTTCGCGGGGTTGAGCTCTGCCTGGTGTTGGATCGCCCTCGCAACGACTGACGCAGCGTTTCCAACATTACCACCTTTTCAGAAACGGACAAGCTGGGGAAGCGAAAGCTCTCCAAAGGGGAGTCACCCACCCATAAAAGAATAATGACCGTAAGTCTGGATCCTCTGTACTCCCTGTTTCGGCTTGCCGCCTGCCAATCTTGCTTGAAGCATCAGAACATGTGAAAAGCAGGTGTCGCTTGAGAGACTATGAACATGCAAACAGGGCCCGGAGATTCTAACAGTCCGTCTCAATAGGAACAAAAGCAACCAGAGGTCGACCTTGCGACCCGAATGCAGGTCGATGAGTCTGTTGTCGGACACAACGAAATCGACGAGTCCCTCTACAGCCGACAACTTTATGTGCTGGGCCACGAGGCCATGAAGCGTATGGGCGCTTCTAATGTGCTCATCGTCGGTCTAAAGGGCCTCGGCGTGGAAATTGCCAAGAACATCGCTCTAGCTGGTGTCAAAAGCCTTACCCTCTACGACCCTGCTCCAGTCCAGATTGCGGACCTCTCGTCCCAGTTCTTCCTTACACCCAACGATGTCGGAAAGCCCAGAGATGAGGTCACTGTGCCTCGTGTCGCCGAGCTCAACGCCTACACCCCCGTTAAGCTCCACCAGTCTCCTGGCCTTGATGGTGAACTTTCGCAGTTCGACAAGTACCAAGTTGTTGTTCTGACCAATGCGCCTATCCACCAACAAAAGGCTATCGGCGACTACTGCCACAGCAAGGGCATCTACGTCGTTATTGCCGACACATATGGTCTTTTCGGCTCCGTTTTCTGTGACTTTGGCGAGAAGTTCACTTGTATCGATCCTACCGGCGAAACTCCTCTTAACGGCATAGTGGCAGGCATTGACGAGGAGGGCTTGGTGTCTGCGCTTGACGAAACTCGACATGGACTGGAAGATGGCGATTACGTGACATTCTCCGAGGTGGAAGGAATGGAGGCACTGAACGGAGCCGAGCCCCGAAAGATCACGGTGAAGGGCCCTTATACCTTTTCAATCGGTGATGTTTCTGGACTCGGTCAATACAAGCGAGGCGGCATGTATCAACAGGTCAAGATGCCCAAGATCATCAACTTCAAGGACTTCACCACTGCGCTCAAGGAACCCGAGTTTCTTATCTCAGATTTTGCCAAATTCGACCGACCTCAGCAGCTGCACCTCGGTTTCCAGGCACTCCATGCTTTCCAACTCACTCACAAGCGACTTCCTAACCCCATGGACGATGATGACGCTATTGTTGTTCTCGGTGCCGCCAAGAAGTTTGCCGAGCAGGAGGGTCTGGACATTGAGCTGAATGAGAAGCTTCTGAAGGAGCTGAGCTACCAAGCCCAGGGTGATCTTAACCCCATGGCTGCCTACTTTGGTGGTATTGTGGCACAGGAGGTCCTCAAGGCTGTTTCTGGCAAGTTCCAGCCCATCAACCAGTGGATGTACTTCGACTCACTTGAGTCCCTGCCAACATCTACCAAGCGATCTGCGGAGCTCTGCAAGCCTATCGGTAGCCGATATGATGGACAGATCGCTGTATTCGGTACCGAGTTCCAAGACAAGATTGCCAACCTGAAGCAGTTCCTCGTTGGCGCTGGTGCCATTGGTTGTGAGATGCTCAAGAACTGGGCCATGATTGGTCTCGGAACAGGACCGGAGGGCAAGATCTGGGTGACCGACATGGACTCGATCGAGAGGAGTAACCTGAACCGTCAATTTTTGTTCCGCGCCGATGATGTTGGTCAGATGAAGAGTGACCGTGCTGCTCTTGCTGTTCAGCGAATGAACCCTGACCTCCAGGGCCACATGGTAACACTCAAGGAACGCGTTAGCCCCGAGACCGAGAATGTTTTCAACGAGGATTTCTGGCGAAACCTTGATGGTGTCACCAATGCTCTCGACAACGTTGAAGCTCGAACCTACGTTGACCGCCGATGCGTCTTCTTCCAGAAGCCTCTTCTCGAGAGTGGTACTCTTGGAACCAAGGGCAACACGCAGGTCGTTCTGCCCCATCTCACCGAGTCTTATTCATCCTCCCAGGACCCTCCCGAGAAGGAGTTCCCTATGTGCACAATCCGAAGTTTCCCCAACAAGATCGATCACACTATTGCCTGGGCCAAGGAGTACATGTTTGAGAAGCTTTTTGTCAAAGCTCCTCAAACTGTCAACCTGTACTTGACCCAGCCTCAGTTCATTGAGAATTCTTTGAAGCAGGGCGGTAACCAGAAGGAGACTCTTGAGACTATTAGGAACTATCTCACGACTGAGAGGCCACGAACGTTTGAGGACTGTATTGCCTGGGCTCGTCAGTTGTTTGAGACTGAGTTTTCCAACAAGATCCAGCAGCTCTTGTATAACTTTCCCAAGGATTCTGAGACCTCGTCTGGTACTCCTTTCTGGTCCGGACCCAAGCGAGCTCCCGATGCGCTCAAGTTCGACCCCAACAACCCTTCTCACTTCGGGTTCATTGTTGCGGCAGCCAACCTCCATGCTTTCAACTACAACATCAAGTCTCCTGGAACCGACAGGTCCATCTATCTGCGAGAATTGGACAATGTCATCGTTCCCGACTTTACACCCAGTTCCAACGTGAAGATCCAGGCCGACGATAAGGAGCCTGTGGTAAGTATTTTTGCATCCGATTTAACAACCAGTGCTAATTCATGATCAGGAGCCCGAGTCAAGCAACTTCGATGACAATGACGAGATCGAGAAGTTGGCCACCAGCCTCCCATCGCCCAGCTCTCTGTCTGGATTCCAGTTGGTCCCTGTTGACTTCGAGAAGGACGATGACTCGAATCATCACATCGACTTCATCACTGCTTGCAGCAACCTCCGAGCAGAGAACTACAAGATTGAGCCTGCTGATCGACACAAGACCAAGTTCATCGCTGGCAAGATCATTCCCGCCATCGCTACGACTACGGCATTAGTTACCGGTCTTGTGGTGCTTGAGCTGTACAAGATCATCGATGGCAAGGATGATCTAGAGCAGTACAAGAACGGTTTCATCAACCTGGCTCTGCCTTTCTTTGGCTTCAGTGAGCCTATCGCTAGTCCCAAGGTGGAATACCAAGGTCCTGAGGGCAAGGTTACGTTGGATAAGATTTGGGATCGGTTTGAGATTGAGGACATCACTTTGAAGGAGCTTTTGGATACCTTCAAGGCCAAGGGTCTGACCATCAGCATGCTGAGCTCAGGGGTCAGCCTCCTCTACGCTTCATTCTTCCCTCCTTCGAAATTGAAGGAGCGTTATGACCTCAAGCTGAGCCAGCTGGTTGAGACGATCTCAAAGAAGCCTATTCCTTCACACCAAAAGGAAGTCATTTTTGAGATAGTTGCTGAGGATCTTGCTGAGGAGGATGTTGAAGTGCCCTACATCAAGGTCAAGATGGCATAAGCACTGTGACTGTGAAGCTCTTGAGCAGTCTTTTGAAGTATGTATATGGGATGTTTGAAACGACTGGAGTGCAAATGAGCACATGAACGATGAAAGGAATCAGCCTATAAAGATAGATAAATTCGTTACTGTATGACAAAGCTTATGCGGACTTTTCTCCGATTTGCTGTTGACTATTCTGAGACCCCAACGATCTTCTTTTCCCGTATGCAAACAAAAACATATGCTGAACTGCCGAGACTATAATCCTTGACTCGATAAGGAAGGGGATTTTTCTTTACCAAGCCAGTCGTCATGATGGACATGGGCTTATCAAGACAGTAGAGGATGATAACTAAGCAACTCGCAGTAAAGCGGGGTCGATTATTACGCCACGATTATGGAATGCTTCCAAGCGTGGCAGCCAAAGCTCTAGGACGGAATAGCTCAGGAATGGAAGCTCTCGGGGAACCCACCAGACGGAGGAACAGGCCCTGGGGATTGGGAGGACGGGCTTTATCTGGTTGGTAACTAAGCTGCCATAGCTTGTGAGGGGCTGCTGAGCAAGTCATGAGTGAGCAAGGGTTCCATCATGTATGGTGATGGCCACTTTTCTCGTAGTCTACTCTCTTCAGCTGCAGCTATAAAGGTGTTGGTTGTCGCCTTCATTGAAAGGTCCGATTTGTTTTTATAGACATGTCAATGCGAGGAATTCGAATCCGATCACCTCGAGTTTTCACTAGGAGTTCCCTCTTTAGACCACTGCAACAACAATCGATTAGATCCATCACATCTATCAAAGCATCATCGTTTGAACCGTCCCTTCTCACTCAAGTTCAGCCCCCACATCAAATCAGAATGGTACATAGACCAGATACTCTCACTGCTCTTCTCAGCTTGCTAACAGAGCTACAGTCAAGCACTGGTAAAGTCACTGACTGGGTCAAGCCCGGCGACACATCTGGCGAGTTCAAGCGTCAAGTCAGCTCATTCCGAGACTGGATTTCTCGCGATCCCAATGCCAAGTACCCTGCTGAGGCTGGCCGATATCACCTCTATGTGAGCTACGCATGCCCGTGGGCGTGCCGTACACTCATCGCCCGCAAACTTAAGGGCCTTGAGGACATCATCTCCTACTCAGTTGTGCATTGGCATCTTGGTGAGGGAGGCTGGCGATTTGTTTCCAAAGATGAGGATGTTCCCGGCGACAATGTGATCCCTGATCCTATCAAGGGTCATGAGGGATTCACTCACTTGAAGGATGTGTACTTTGAGAGTGAGAAGAACTATGATGGTCGATACACCGTGCCAGTTCTGTTTGACAAGAAGACAAACCGAATTGTGAGCAACGAAAGCAGTGAAATTCTGCGAATGCTTGGTACTGAGGCAAGTTATTTAGTATGTGCTTTGCCTTACGAATACTAACTTAGTCCACTATAGTATGACGACATGCTGGATGAGAAGTATAAGGCCATCCAGCTGTACCCTGAAGATCTCCAGAAGCAAATCGAGGAGGTCCATGAGTGGCAATACGGCGGCATTAATAACGGTGTTTACAAGTCCGGCTTCGCAACCACCAGTGAAGCCTACGAGCGTAACGTCGTAGCCCTCTTTGAAGCCCTGGACCGCGCTGAGAAGCACCTGTCTGAGCAACAAGGCCCCTACTGGTTCGGCGACAAGATTAGCGAAGTCGACATTCGACTGTTCGTCACAATTATCCGCTTCGATCCCGTCTACGTGCAGCACTTCAAGTGCAACATCCGCGACATTCGCTCAGGATACCCAGCTCTGCACAAGTGGATGCGGAACCTATACTGGAATGATCCCGCGTTCAAGGATACTACGCAGTTTGAGCATATCAAGTGGCACTACACCAGGAGCCACACTCAGATCAACCCTTTCTCTATCACGCCTGTTGGACCTCTGCCGCATATTCTGCCGCTTGAGGAGGAGGTAACTGCCGCGCAGAAGAAATAGGACTGAATATTGTGAATATTGGATAGTTACTTAAAAAACTGAATATTGAATATTTATTTGCTGCAGAATATTTGCGTGGTTTATTATGCAACCATGAGCCGAGTTTTATTGTTGATGGGATGAAACTGAGGTGAAGCCCAATGGCTAGGTTGTTTCAAGGCGCACAGTACAGGTACCCGAGATTTTAGTGGAGGCAGTGGAACGACGCGACTGAATTCCATCGGGTGGAGGCTCATTCTCAGTGCGTGCAGCGGTATCAGACAGTGCAGTCCAGCCGGGTCTATCCACTGTTTCTCCTCATTCTCATCCACAAACAAATCAAATCAAATCAGTCAATCAACATCTCATTCTTCTTTTCAGTCAATGCCCACGGGATATTTTATTTCAATTCAAGACACACAAGAATATTCTAGCGTATTATACCTGCTTTGTTGCTATATTACCTGCCTACCTAGAAACAGGGTCTGACTTGTTCTATTGCCAACTGTCACTCACGCTAACAGCGCTAACAAGTGTCGCTCACTGGACACTCAAGCCCTCGCTCTCGCTGTTCTCTCTCGTCTCCTCCACTCTCTCTCACTTCTATCTCGTCTTTCTCGCCCGCTTTCGGTCTCTCCCTCTCACAACCACGTCAAGCCACCGAAAACAATCCTCGATATCCGTACATCCCAAGACCTAACCCAATCCACCTCAACCATCTCCTGCGTCTTGCGCACCGTTAAACACTGTCACGCTTTCCGCTAAACCGCCCGCCTTCGACATCATTCCACTAAACCCTTGGACTTCTTTCAATACTATACTTGCACCAAGTCAATCAATATTTACCCGCTCGACGAACCAATAATTACAATACACTCTCTCCCTCGCTGGGCCCCTGCTTGTTCTTGATTGGGGCTTTTCGACTCGATAGAGGCTTGGCTCCACCTCTGGTTCGCCTTGTCCACCACCACCACCAAAGCAAAGCAAAGCTCAGCACAGCACAGCACAGTCCAGCACAGTCCAGCACAACCGCAAAGTGCACCACCACCTTAGGACGTCACCCTTCTCCGCCAACCACCAACTCGCTCGACCTGATCTCTTTTCCACGCTCTTGTTCACCAAAGTCCCCTTCCTTGACTGTTACTGCTGCTGCTGCCTGAATTCACTGAACGATATTCACCCCGCGGGTTCTCCCCACCTGACTCACCGGCCGAACGAATTGATCATTCTACTCTCCGCACAATACTCAATCCGCTATCGCAACTTCTCGCCACGGCGCCATCCCTGCTTGTTGCACCAACAACTAATAAATTTCCAAAACCCACACTCTGCCCGAACTCGAAGCTGCCATCCTTCAAGAGAAGACAGCTCTCTAAAGGCTACCTCGATTGTGCTCGCACGTCCACCTTGAGACACTTAACACTTCTTTATACTATACCGCCGATAACTCGAATGCGCTCATAGCGCCAACTCTTTCTTCATCATGGTAATCCGCTATGAGGCCAATTTCTTGATCTACTTGCGGGAATCACCGTTATGTACCAAACCGCCAAGTCTCCCTCCAGCTGAAGACTGGATGGGGTGAGTAGCATGTTCCTCTCAAGTCATATTCAAGTCTCCTGACCTAGATTAGACCCCCACCCGAGCCAAATCGCACACAAACAAAGGTTCCTGGCGACCGACCTCGGTCCAATGACAACCCTCTGCTTGACCAGAGTAATCGCCGTCCTGGTGTTGAGAGACACGTTTCGAGGAATAGTGCCAGTTTGTCTCTCTTGTCCTTCGCTCCTAGGCTCCCCGTGTACTGACCGGCGCGCACCTATCTAGACCCTGAAGACCTCGTCTTTGCACCACCCCGAACAGCGTTTGCTTCAGCGCGAGGCAAATCTTCGCTAGAAACGGACAAAATTGCCAAGGAGTCTGACGCTTCGGGGCGTTTCGGCAACTTTCGAAGTCGTAATGGAGATCTTGATGTCGACCGGTTTCGTGATGGACGCAATGGCAATGGGTACCGCCGTCGTGAAGGCGAGAGCGAATCAGATGGCTGGAGTACTGTGAAGCCACGCAAGAGTTTTGGGCACGAGGGTGCTGAGCGTTTCCATGGGCGTATGGGAGGCAACTTCCGAGATGACAAGCGACAGCCCAGAGAACGTGACGACGCTGCTCGGGATCGCCCTGCACGAAACTTTGACACTTTAGCCAGAGACGGAGACGATGAGGGCAGGCCTCGAAACGGAACGAACAGGAACAAAACTGAGCCATGGTACAAAAACGAGTCTAATGCAGTCACCACTCCCGCTGTTGAAGCTACTGCCACCCCCGACAAGCGTGAACGAATTGATCGCGCGAAGAGCTGGAGAGACCGCGATGCGATCGCTGATACTCCTGATGATCGTCATAACAACAACAGTAACAACAACAATCGCACCAATGATCGCCGATGGGGACGAGACCGTGATCAACGAGTCGAGCGTGAGCCTGAATGGCTAGACGAACCTCTTGAGGAGCATCCCGAAGCTCACACGCAGCAAGATTTCCAGAAGTGGATGGAGGAGATGAAGAAGGCCAAGGCTGGAATCCCTGCTGCTCCTGGTAAATCCGCGAACGCCGAGGCAGCTGAAGCCATCATCGAGGCTGAAAAGCCCCCTGTGCAGTCTGCCCCAGCGGTTCAAGCTGGACCTGATAAGTTCTTCATGGCGTTTGGATCGAATGCTGGTCTGGATACTCCTCTTGCTGAAGAGTCCAAGGAACCTGTCAACAAACCCAAGGCAGCGGGCAAATCTTCCAGGTTTACGTCTTTCTTTTCGCAACCCCAGGACGAGCCTCGAGGCAAAACAGAACCTCCAACTCCTATGACAGGACCTCCTGTCAACAGCGGTATGCCTTTGCCTCTCCCCTTCGCTGGTGGCTCAGCTCCTCCAGCGGGCGGCGAGGATGAGCGACAAGCTTTCCAGCAACTGCTGGCAAAGCTACAGAAACAGACGATGAGCGCCACACCCCCAGGACTGCCAGCGTTTGCCGCCCCTCAAGGTACACCGCCAAATGCCGGCAGGCCGAACGCCATTACCTCTCCCGAATCTCCTTTCCAGCAGTATGGACCTGATCGACGAATGGACGGTCCTATTGGCCGAGTCCCGCCCCAGCATGTTCAAGAGATTCTTGCACCTCGACCCCAGCCACAAGCTGCTCGCCCCGAGCAACTTCTTCAGGATCTCGTTGGCCAGCGCCAGCGAGCTCCCAGTCAAGGTTCTGGACGCCCTGATGCCGCTCGTAACAACAGTAATACTGAGTTCTTGATGAATCTCATGAGAGCACCTCCTGATGCCCAGCGCAATGAACTGCTGATGCGCATGGGGCCACAGCAGCAGAAGCCACCACAGATGCCTCAGGAGCCCGATTTCCCCAGAGACGACCGTGGTCCTCAACGTCAAATGCGCCAACCACCGCCTGGCTTCCCCATGGAAGAACGATTCCACAACCCTCCTGACGCTGATGTTCGACCCAACCAACCTACACAGATCTTGCAACGCCCACCCCCACCTCCTGGTCTGGACCATCAGATGCCTCCCAGCTGGATGCCTGGTGGCCAAATGCCTCCTCCTCAGCAGCGAGGTCCTATGATCCCTCCCCCAGGGCTTCCTGCTGGTCTCGGTGGCCCTGGTGGCCCTGGGCCCAACCGTAACATGCCCATGCCTCACATGTTTCCTCCCAACTTCCCTCCTGGCGTGATGCCTCCTCTCGAGGCCTTGGGTGGCCCACCTCCTCGAAACATGCCTCCACCTGCCTTCTATGGCGGCCTCCCTCCCGGATTCATCCCACCTGGGCTCGGCGGCTTCAACGGCCCCCCTGGACCTGACTTCCCTGGCGGTCCCTTTGAGGGCCGCGGTATGCCTCCTCCCGGCAACGGCCGTGGCGCCGCTTTCGGGAGACCTTAATCACATCTCATACGAATACCGTGCTTCAACGCATCGAACCAAACACTCCTCGACCACAAAGTCTGTATCAACTTTGTACGGAATCAATCAGCCCGTCTGCAGAAACTTTTGAAAGTCAAAGCCTTAAAATTAACAAAGGGGCTTCTCCCACTACTGTACGAATATCTACCGAAATCAACTCACCGCATCTTTGGAACGCATGCTTGGAATCAGGGTACGCCCTGTAGCTAGTAACTTGTTTTTTTAACATGTCATTTTTGGGAAGCACGGCGATGGGGGAAATCAAGGGATATAGGCATGATGGTTTTACTCGGTGAAAGTTAGGTAGTGAATTCAAATGGATTGGTTGATGGGCGATTTACGGCAGTTTCCTTTTTTTTGTTTGGGTATTTATCGGCGATGATCATGACGATTTCTGTTGATATAATGATGAGAAGTAAATAGCAGTTACTTCAAAAGTCATGTTGAAACGAGAACAAAGAATTCATGACGTTTATACACTATAGCTGATGTATACAGATAAACGTCTCCCAATCATTCGAGTTACCAAGCTAAGTAATGCTTCCAACATAGATAGTAGTCAATACTCAAAAGACGGTAGAACAACGCCACGCTACGTCGACGAATTGCGAAACCAGAAATACCACCATGTGCTTTACTAAGAAGCCACATTAGGCCGAAGGACCATACAACCGACTTCTACTGGAAGCACTCCTTTCTGGCTTATGCGACGCATTTGTAATGTAATCTTCAGACGAAGTCGGCGTTTCTGTAGTCTGTGACCGTCGAATGGTCCAGTGTTTCGGCGGAGAAGCTGAAGAGAGACCCCCGTTCCAAGAACCCTACTTCTTGATGCCGAGGAAGTTACGCTTCTTCTTTTCCTTATGGAGCTTGCCTGGCTCCTCATGGTGTTGTTGAACACTGTGGTGCGATGTCGGCCGTGGTGCTGTGTTGTTACCGTGGTTGTTATTAATCGACATGTTTGACATGGCAGCCGTTGGAGGCGCCATGCCAGGGCCAGGTCTTGAAGGAAGACCGCCTGGTCGGTTCGTGGGCCCAGGTGGCAATCCTTGCTGTGAGGGCTGCTGTGAGGGTGCTGGGCGAGGAGGAGCTGGTCGCTCAAAGAGATGCCGTGGAGCGTGTCGCTTGGGTCGCTCCAGGGGCAAGTCAAGTTGACGCTTATCGCGACTGAGATCGCCCACTTGGCGAATGAATAACTGAGGAGTAATCATATGAGAAGTGACGAGAATGATATCTCGACTGCGCGCTTCACCGACTTCGTAGCATGATCGGCTCTCGCTGTATGTAGCACCTCCAGCCATGAAGACAATCAACCGTTGTCGATTCTCTGGTGGACGGCGTCCAGCTGCTGCCCAATTTGGTCGACCGGCACGAAGAGAACCTCCCTGCGCTAAGTGAAGCTCCTCATTGGGGTCCAGTGGTGGCTTCACGTAAGGGAAGTGAGTCTGATCCAACATGCCCCTTGCTAGATGGTCCACCATGTGTTTCATTGCTGGCTCGAATCGTGTTAATCCATACTCCTCGTTCAGCTGAGTCGATTTTGGATCGATCGGGAATAGAGGCGGAGGGATCTGGCGCACATCCTTGAGCGCATGTGTCATATGTCCACCAAGCTGCTCAAAGTTGAGTACAACTTCGCGGTCAGACTGAGGGAGGGACGCGTGGGCCAAGAGTCGTTTGATGTCTTCGTCAATGACACCATCTCGATAGAGAATGAATAATATGATGAGGCGCAGCCTGTCTGAAGGTGATACGGCCTCGTCGCACAACAGAGGTACTATCATTTCGAGAATGTTCTTTGGTCTCTTAAAGTCCTCGTCCAGTCCAGATGCGAGCGTTTGCTCTATAGAGGCGATGTCCATCAACTTGTGCTTCTGGAAAATGTTCATACATTCTTGCGCCATGGTCAGGTGGAGGGAATATGCCTCCTTCATCTCTTGAAACTGCGGCAAGCCTGCCAACATATCTCTAATCGTATTAAGGTTGGTCGTGTCGGCGTTCTCATTGGTGAAGTGGGGGTTTTGTTGGAGGAACTTTTGGAAATCGCCCATCAGTTTGTCAATCGTGTCCTTCATGTGTCTGTGCCGATTGTCCACCCATATCTTGTCCTTGTCTGTGAGCTCCATATCCTTCTCTTCGGCTTCTGGAGTTCCCTCGTTGATTGTCGTACGATAAGTGACCTTGTCGCCGTCCTTGATCGGCAGGAGGTCGTGTGCCATGGCTTGGTAGGAGAACTCATGTACCAAAGGTGACATCAAATCCATTGATCGGTCTGTAATGACGAGTGTCGCTTGTGGTCGCGGTGAGGGTGGGGGAAAGCTAGTGTCCCATTGCGCATACGCATCGAGCTCTTCTTGGACAAATCGAGCCAGATGAGTGCAGAGTACGGCAGCCTCGTGGCGTGCGCTTTGCGGCTTGTAGTAACGAACCTTGGGGTATTCTCCGAGTGTAATACAAAGACCGGCGATCTAACTTCTTATCAACACACGTCATCCGACCGAAGCATGCTGCCGCCTTACCTTTTGCGCTAGAGCCTTCATGTGTGTTGGAACGACGGCGTTACAGGCTGGGTGGAAGAGCATGGGAAAGCTCCAGGGGTCGCGAAGGGTAACGAGATGCGATTCTCGAGGCAGGAAATCGACGAACATGGTCTGGAAACCGGCGCGGAGCTGTCGGGCTCCAGGAAAGTCGTCGATCTTGCGTCGCAATGAGGGGTCGAGGAGGCCAGTCCAGACAAGATAGTAGCTGCGATAACGTCGCATCTCGAAATCGGCGAGAAGACACTCGACAGCGAAGGATTCAGGCGAGAGAATATAGATTGCGTCCATCTCGGGGTTCGGTTCGCGACGGTTCTCGATTCGCTCAATAGCTGGGGGAAAGGCTGGTCAGTACCAGACAACAAGCTGGCAGTCAGATAGATAGACCAACTGGCGATATTGTTATTGAGAATGTCATCCTCCTTGACGACATTGTCAATGATCTTTTTGGAGTTCTCGTCGACGATCAGGCATTTCCACTATCGCATCAAAGACGTCAGTCAACTGTCGAGCTCAAAGCTTGGCTGGTAGCTTACATCGCCTCGGGTGATCTTCTTGATCTGTCCCAAGATAGCTGAAGCCGGCGCATTAGCAACGAATTGCGTATAGTATTTGTATCGTATATATCATACCATCATGCTGCTCTTGGATGACGGACAGCCCCATGGTGTATAGTAAAGGCGGGCTGCCCTGTCACGTCGTTGGGTATGGAGATATTGAGGGAGGCTGAGGTAGTGTTTGACAACGAGAGAAGCGGCGGTAGGATCCAGCCCAGAACGCTGAAATTGAAGCGATACGGTGAGGCGCAGGGGTATCAAAGTTGAGTTAAAAGAAAAATGGTGCAATGTAGAGTGGCTAAAAGTTGGGAGGTTTTGGGTGGTTTGCTCAGATATCGAGGATTCGAAGTTTGGTTTGGGATTGGGCCCAAGTCAGGAGTTGAGGTGCTAACTACTACGGCTTTCCATTTGGCGGGGTTTCATCATCCCAATGGAAGGCATGAAGAAGGTGGGTCCAGGTCTTGAAGTCGCTAGCGCCCGATGGTTGGTTAGTGATGGTCGCTATAAAGGTCCCTGAAGGAAGCCTACAGGACAGGGCATCAGCAGCATGACATAGGTAGGGAGCGGTGTATCAGCCTCAACTTCGATGAGGTCATCACAGATGCTTGAACTTTGAGTATATTTCGACTTCACATCTTGACTTTTTTTTTTAGGTACAACACAATTTGTGGATATTCTGTTGAAGATCTCGATAGGGATATATCCATATGTTTATCACTGTTTCGTTTATGCAAGATGAAACACTTAGTTCAATCTGAAACTCTCGATTTACCTCAGTGCTTAAGCTCAGTTGGCTGGAAATAGCTCTCGAAATCAGAGCTGATCGCATTAGCATCGCGATGCTCTAAGACCAAGTTTCCAGCTATGGTGGCTTCGGGTACCGCAGAGTCGTCAAGTGTTGTCTTTCCGGGTGAGCCCTTGAGCAAGTCCTAGAATAGGCATCTCTTTAACCGCTTGATGGCCTGTGATATCGAAGACCGGATACAACGTAGCCGGTGCCTCGAGCTGTCTTTATTTGTATTTTCTCATTGCCTTGTATAATCAACCATCGGCGCCTTTCCCTCTCAGATAGCTTTCCACGTCAACTCTCCCATAAATCTCACCCTGGAGTCTCTCATGCCGTTGTCGTTCCTTGGCCGCCAGCTGCTTCGCTTCCTTTCTGTTTAATGGCCTGGACTTCTCTTCCTTTTTCTTTTCTTGGATCTCTTTCGGTATACTTGCTCCGATTCCGAGGGTATCTTCTTTTGCCACCACTTTGATAGGATATCGCATTCCCTCGCCCTCTCTTCCTAGACCTCGTCGGGCATCAGGGTCCCAGCCTTGAGACTTTAGGGCTTTGAGTCCCATGCGCGAGCGATCAAGGGCTGATGGGGGGTGTGAATGTGTGAGTGAGACTTGGTGGGCGAAGGATGCTTCGTGAGGCTGTGAAGTGGATGAGATGGGGAGTTTGCAGTCTGAACATATTTCTTCTGGCTCTTCTTCTGACGGTTTGGTATCTTTGTCTTTGGCGGGTTTTAAAACGATGCTAGCATACAAGTCGCCGATGGAAGTGTCTGTTGACTTGGCTGGTGTTATTGTGGTTGTAGTTCCAGCATCAGGATCTTGGGCGGGAACAAATTCGACCCTTTGTCGCTTCAGTCCTGCGCCGAACGCCCGCTTGTAGTGTAGAGGAATGTCTTCCTCATCATGGCTCTCATCAGAGGCGTCTTCTCTATAGCGCTGCATGATGCTAGGGTTGTGGGGGCTCAGTTGTAGGGAGTTGTAAGTGATGCTTGAGGAAGGGAAGTTCTTCTAGAATGCGAGGTTGCCTAACCTAAATCATTTTGGTTCCTGAGGCTCTTTGAACTTATTACCCAGGTATTTACAACACCACCTGGAACTGTAACTTAATTATGCCCTCTTCCTTAATGTCTTGGTCATTGAACATTCTCGTTAAAGTCTATAGTTCATTTTGAAATAATTTCATACGTAGCCGATCGCACAGCAACCCTCCAATAACAAGAATGCTGCCAATGGCCCAATAGAGCACATCTCAGAGTCGGCCGACTTACTCGGGAAACACCGAACATAATCAGTAGACTTTTCGTCACTCAACGTTCCATGCATTCTTGGTAAGGCAAGCCACACATATTCATAAGCGATGCATCATGCCGAAAACCGAGAACCAAGATATGCCATTCGGTGAAGCCGATGCAGAACATGATGTGATTACGACAATTACCTTGAATGGCTTTTCGTGAAACATGGGTTTAGAGGACTCGCTGTTCGGGTTTATCACGAGTCTTGACGTTGAATGTCACTTAGAACTTGCATGTTCTATTGTAGGGAGATATTTCACAGTGTAAAGACCTTCTCTTGGATCAAGTATAAGTATATGGCCTTGCCTCCTTTGTCAGAAAACATCTTCCACTCAAGTCCATTACTCTTGATCAACTCTACCACTACCACTATCATCGAATACCGATACCCTACCAAATAATACCTCAGTTTTATCAAGATAATAAACATGGGTTCAGTCGAAGCAAATGGTCACCCAAAGATCCTCATCAACGTCGGAGCCAAAGATGTTTGTCTCTTTGATACACTCACAATTCATATCTTTCACTAACACAATCAAAGGTTCCCTTCTACACTCCTATCCAAGACCCTCCTGCAGGAACCCCATGGGATGTCCAACCCGAAGGCAGCCTATTCTCTCCCCTCAAACTACGAGGTCTAACGCTCCACAATCGTATCATCGTATCACCAATGTGCCAGTATGCAACCTCTTAGCACGCACCACTACCAAATACCTAACAGACATTACAGATACTCTGCTAAGGATGGCTACATGACCCCATGGCACAAGCAACACCTCGGAAGTTTCGCCGCACGTGGCCCTGGACTCATCATCACAGAAGTAAATGCAGTTTCACCAGAAGGACGAATCAGCCCCCAAGATGCCGGCATCTGGGAGGATGGACAGCTTGAGCCTCTGAAGGAGATTGTGGATTTCGTGCATAGTCAAGGAGCGAAGATCGCCATTCAGATGGGTCATGCTGGGAGAAAGGCGAGTACTGTTGTGCCCTGGCTGGATCGCAAGAACACAGCGGTCAAAGAGGTAGGATACTCACCACGACATGTACGTGATCAGTGACTGATTGCTTACAGGCTGGTGGCTGGCCGGACGAAGTGGTTGCACCAAGTGCAATTCCCTATAGCCCAGAGTCTCTCACTCCCAGGGAGATGACAAGCGATGACATTACCAAATTCAAGCAAGATTGGGTTGCTGCTGTGAAAAGAGCTCTCAAGGCTGGCTTTGATGTGAGATCTTCAGAGAGTACATCTGATTTGATAGACACTGACTTCGTTAGGCCATCGAAGTTCACGCTGCACATGGATATCTCCTAAATGCATTCCTTTCCCCAGCCTCAAACCAACGAACGGACCAATACGGCGGATCTTTTGAGAATCGTATTCGCCTCCTTCTCGAGACCGTTAAACTCACTCGTGATATCGTCCCCGAGGACTTTCCCCTCCTTGTCCGCATGCCAGGAACAGACTACCTCGAGTTCGATTCGTCTTTACCACAGTGGCATATCGAAGAAGCCGCAAAGCTCGGTCAAATCCTCGCCGCGAACGGCATCGATCTGATCGATATTTCAGGCGGTGGTTTGGATTGCCGTCAGAAAATCACTTCTGGCCCTGGTTACCAAGTCCCGTACGCTGCTGCCGTGAAGAAAGCTGTCAAGGATACCGGAGTTGCTGTGACTTCAGTGGGAATGATCACCTCTGGAAAGCAGGCCCAGGGTTATCTGAGCGATGACTCTGTAAATGCTGTGTTGGTGGGACGGGGCTTCCTCAAGGACCCTAATCTTGTCTGGCACTGGGCAGATGAGCTGGATGTTGACATCCACGTCGCTTCTCAATGTAAGTCTCGAATATATGCGACTTGAAAGACCATGCTGACGATGATATAGATGGCTGGGGTTTTGGAATGACCCGTACTCACCGACATAGAAAGCACTAAATACAGTGAACACTTAGCTGACCCTCCTTTTCCTTTCTTTCACATAGACAGCTTCTGTATAGACTAGACGATAAACAGAATTCAGTATAAATCAATACAACTACTCAACAAAATGTCTTGTTTATGCTCAACATCTTTCTATGGATTTCATAGACCTGAACAATTCGTACAATTCTCGTAACGTGTTCCAATGCATCGTAACTCATGATATCCAGATTGTCTCCAATCTTACGCAGCATTGCTACGCGCCCGACGCGTAGCCCGTATCTTTTGCTGCGCCCTGGCTCTCTGTAACATATCATCATCCATGCCCTGACGCCACGAACAATCGGAAGCAAATTCACATGTTCTACACTTGAACGCTTCCTCTATATCGACGCCTCTTGCATCGCGATTCCCTTTCCACCAATCCATGTAGTTAGCAAGATAGGTCTCCAAAGCTTGTCTCGAAACAGGAAAGTCGTGAAGATCGATCTCACGACCATCATTGCGGTGGACGTATTGAACTCGAAGCATGTGGCCAAGGGAGTGTTCGCCCTGAGGGAAAGTGAGCCCTATCTCATGCTCGACAAGAGGAATGAGTTCGCGTAGAGTTCGATACTGCAACAGATCTGGCCCTGCTGAAGAAGAGCTCTGGAAACTCGAGGAAGGATGTTCTTGGGTGAACTCCGTTTCTGTTTCTGATGCATCCACAAAGATCTCATCGTGCAGGCTACCGACTTGGGCGATGAAAGTATCTGAAAAGGCGTCATCTGGATCAAGTCCGTATCGCCGAAAGACTTTGAAAAAATCTAGTTTTCCAGCAGCCATGTTAGACAAGAAGTGATGATACAAGAGCAACTGAATCTTTGCAGGCCGTATTTGAGCGTTGGAAACAGGAGAAAATGATCCGCGAGTCTTGACGTCCGCAAGATAAATCCTTGGCCCCGAGTCATTCTTATGAGTTGTGTTTTTTGGCGGAAAGTAGTCAGTCAATGAGGATTGCCGCCCGGTCGTTTCAGACTCTTGACTAGAGAGCTCTGCCTCAAATTCAGGATTGGGGTTCTCGTAGCTCACGCTGTCGATGACTCCATTGACGAGGTTCCCATCAATCATGCCCCACACTTCGAGTTCACGAGTGAGTCCCGTGTCTCGCAAGGTTCTGAGTCCTTGAACCAGATTCCACAGTTTGATTCCAAATGCATCTTCCTTGGTCATGATGTCAATTTGAACTGTAGTGTGGACTTCATCCTCAAGCTTTTTGTGAACTTTGGTTCCTTGCTTCATGGCTGCTGTTCTGGTTCTTCGACCCCCAGGTAAGCGAGTGAGGGTATACCAGTACTGCAGCTCGCACCAAGCACCAGACGTAAGATCAGTCACGGTCAATGGTCTCTTAGGATATGACCTGAACCGTTGCAGAGGTGAACGGCCATCATCGTACGGATCAGCCTCATTGGCCTCAGTCGCTGGTGTCGGAGCGACACTTGATTCTGATTCTGGAGGTGGCTTTGGTTTCAAATCCTTCAAGGCTTTGCTCACTAATCTCTTTGGTCAGTTAGTGCTGAAGCCTCTTGAGGGTATAATCACGTACAATCCGGGTAGAGTACGTCCTCAATCGAGGATAAAGCTGGTGGCGGCGTTGGCAGACCAGAAGACGTGTCGAGTTGATGGAAAGCCTTGCCTCTGTACAGACTATTCGTGGACTCTGTCTGAAGGCGGTCCACGCCAGAAGTTGATGTGCCGCCAGCGACATTTTGAGGGTACAGACTATCGTGCCTCTCAGGAACAGAGTCTATAGCTGCGATCTCTGCGTTATTTGGGACGTTGTTATTTTCAGCAGACAACTGAAGGAGCAATTCTTCTTCCTCGGCAGAGAAATCGTAGCCGAACTCGTTATCGCTATCTAACGTCATCGCAGCCGCTCTCGTTCGAGGCGATGAATCATTGTTTTAGGGAATGGATGCGGCGGGGAAAATGGCACTTACAGCTAAATTTAGCAAGGGTTTTGATGATGAATGACGAGGATGAGTTTTGGCGTCTGTCTCTCTACCTTTGGTAGAAGAGGGAAACTAAGACGCGAGCGAGTACACGGGGTCACGTGGGGTGCTGAAAGTGATACGCAACTGCCTAAGAATACCCCCTTAGGCAGAATATCTAGGTACCTAAGAGATGAGGTATTGATATTGTGATTAATTGATGTTCGCAGATGAATCAGTCAAGTCCAAGACAAACAATATTCTGGGGCTAATCTGAGTGTGGAGAACAGTACTAACTATAGCCATAGGCCCATAGCCATGTCTCAATTTGCAAACAGACATGCCCGCATTCGGCTCTCACTCTTACTATCACTCGTCTACTAAGAACCGAAATAGGTAGAATATATATTTGGCTGCCTCCTCGAATAACAATAATTAACATAAAACTCGAGCTCTCAGCCTTGAACCTAATTTTATAACAATAGTCCTACAGCTGAAAGTGCCCTGAAACGACTAAGGTAATAAATGACCTAGATTTCTGCACTGCCCTATTGGCTTGGGCGCTGCCTACAACAACCCCGGCCTGTCCTACTGTAGGTAAACTATCAATTAGGCTTCCAAGTCCTTGACCTCGTACAAGGCAGCAGCCAGATACAAAGCCCTCGCATATTCCCAGATCTAGATCAAAGGCCTCATAGTAATTTGTCGCTCCTTCGGAACTCATCCGTCCCGCTCCGTTCCACAATGTCCAAAGTCCTCCGAAGCCGTCGCCCCACAACCGGGCCCGACGCCGGGAAGGCATCGCCGCAGCGGACCTTCATGTCTCTACCAACAGAAATACATCTCGCCATATCCGATTTCCTCATCTACCCAGATGCACTATCTTTAAAACACACCAGCGCCTATTTCTATAGTCTGGTCGACACTGGTATCAACCTCAAAGTGGAATGGCTAGTGGAACGACGAAGCCTCCATCTAGAATGCCCCAACGACCGACGGTGCGATCTCGGTAGTGATCTGCGTTTCTGTCGCGGGAGTGTACCGTAAGCTAATATCCTCTGATGTGATTGAAATGAAGCATGGACTAATTGTTATAGTCTACTCATGCAACGAAGACGAGAACATGTGGAATGTGAATCTCGGCCTGGCCTGGGCTGTCTTGTTTATGGGACCAAGAAATGCTCCCATCGCTCATTGCTGAGTAGAACACTACCACATTGGATGCAAATCAAACTCACCATTGAAATTTGGTGGATTTTGCTCGCCCTTGTACCCATTTTCTCTTGCTGGGTGTGGTTGGCTGAGTTACCGTGGGGACTTGTATTTGGATCTTGAATTTCGTTATTTGATTTCTGGGAACGGCCTGAGAAACCTTGCGAGCTTGTTTATTTGTTGGTCTGAAGGTATAATTATGTAATACTAATATTGCAAAATAAGGAACGGACTTCGGGGGTAATAATGGTTGGAGGCATGAACTGAAATCTGGCCCACTTCTGGGTAAGCATTTATACTCTGGCAGTATATATAAGAGAGATTATTACTGATAACTGCCACATTGTGTGCCTACGAGTGGCTCGAGGCCAATGCGTGTAAATGATAGATTATCGATTCATTTCATTCTGAGATCACAATTCGGGACTAGAAACATGGTAGATTATATGAGATTCAATGGCATTGCTCAGCTTAGCTTCGCTATTGTAACAAAGCCAAGGTGGCGAACAATGAAGACTATCTGCCTACATAGTCAAAGCGAGTGAACACTGAAGGAGAAACTGAACGAGTCTCCCTTCAGCCCTCACCAAGTCTGTGTTAGAACTCGCAGTAGTTTAAGGAAGCTCACCATGGAGCTTGGATAGAAGGGTACTGATATTTTCTGGGCGCCCAAGGACGCTGTTTCTCGTCGAAATTCAACGCAATAGAGTCCGGTAACGACAGGCGTGAAACACTGTGCTGGTCGAAATCAAGCGTAACATGAAAGAAATATTCAGCTACGGGACTTCTGGTCGAAGACAAATGAGAGTGAACAGAAGCTGCGCTGTTACAAAATTGAGTCTCAATATCCTGACTAGATCTTCGACCAGCGCAGAAGCACAGCCGCAAGAATAACCGGCAGAACGCTCACCAGTTCTCCAAGACCTGCATATTCCGGTGGAATTCTGGCATTGACGAATGCCCCAGCGGCGAGAAGAACGGCAAAAGTGTTGTACACGAAGCTCCAGCCGAAGTTGAATTTGATGCGATTGACCGACTTTCGACTCGCGTCTATCATAGTGATAATGCCACCAAGAGCGGGACGCATGAGAACGACGTCTGCTGCGGACTGGGCTACATCTGTGCCTTCATTCATGTGAACACCAATGGTGGCTTGGGCGAGAGCGACTGCATCGTTTGTACCGTCGCCGCAGAAGACGACAACCGGCTTTTTGTGATCAGTGGAAGTACCGAGGAGCGTCTGGATATAGTCCCGTTTGCCAGAAGGTGAAGTCCGTGAGCGCACATTGTCTTGTTGGATGTTCAACTTGGATGCCAGGTTCTGAACAGCTGTATCATCATCGCCCGAAACCACATGAACTGATATGCCTCGCATGTGCAGGGCTTCAACCGCTGCAAAGGCGTCCTTTCGAGGTTCGTCTTGGAGACCGTAAACAGCCTGCAGCTCGTCGTTGATTGTGAAACAAAAGACGGTGTGACCTTGAGAAAGCATAGGCTGAATAGGAGGGTTATCCGAGAGATTGAGCCATGTGGAGTTTCCAGCTTTCAGCCTCTGACCCCTTACAACTGCTTCTACGCCTTTACCAGTTAAACTCTTCGGTTCACCGACGGACAAAGGTTCAATGCCAATACTCCTGAGGTAGCTCGTCACAGCCATGGAGACTGGATGACGACTGTTCTCTATCAGGCCCAAAAGGAGAGGGAGAGTGCTTTCATCGACACACTCATTTGCAACAACAGAAAGCTTTCCCTGGGTCAAGGTTCCAGTTTTGTCAAAAACAACGTGAGATGTCTTGTGAGCAACTTCGATAGCATCTGCGGATTTGAAAACGATGCCTCTTTCTGCTGCGACTCCGCTCATGATGACGATGACCATTGGTACTGCAAGTCCGATCGCACAAGGACAGGATACAATGAGAACAGCGATGGCATATGTTATTGCCTCTGTCGTTGCCTTGGAGCCACCATAGCCACGGACAGTTATGCCAATTGCAACCCAAATGACAAAAGTGGTGATAGTCAACGCCACAACCACGGGGACGAAATATGAGGCCACTCGGTCCGCCAGGTCCTGTAGCTTTGGCTTTGATAGTTTGGCTTCATCTACCATGGCAGCGATTGCGTTGATGGTGTTTTCGCTCGGCAAGCGGTTTAGGCGAACTGCCATAACTCCAGGGCCATTAATAGACCCTGCAATGACAACACCCCTGAACTGTTTCTCCACGGGCTTGGACTCGCCTGTTAGCATCGATTCATCGACCTCAGATGAACCACTCATCACTGTTCCATCTGTAGGGATCCTAGTATCTGGTAGAACCTTGAAGACATCGCCATACTGAAGAAGTCTGGCGTCAATCTCACGCTCTGTGCCGGTCTGCTCGTCAACCAGAATGGCAGTCGAGGACTGGAGTGATCGGATTGAGATGGATTCAACTGCCTTCTGGCGAGCAAGTGCTGCCACCCATCGTCCGACCATGATCAGGGTAACTAGTAGGGTGGAAGTCTCGAAGAATTGACCAGTTGAAAGGGGATTGCCAGCAATGAGATATCCAAATGAAACAACAGAAAAGACGTAGGCCGCACTTGTGCTCAAAACAATCAACAAGTCCATTTCAATGACTCTAGAAAAGACCAAAGCCTTAATAGCTTTCGGGTAGAAAGGCCCAGCAACCACAATTTGAACAATGGTGGCCAAGGCCAGAGAAGCCGAAGAGTATGCGACCTCTCTCTCAGGAAGCGGAGCCCAAGCCATGACCAGAACAGGAATTGTCAGAACAGCAGATAAGATGGTAGTGTACCCAACATGACGAACATGTTTACTGCCCGCTTCAAGTGAGGAGTCACCGCGAGGAGGCGCAAGCTGAACTGGAGGATCCCAAGATCTTTCAGCAAGGTCTCGCGCTCCGACGATCTTAGGGTCAAATGAGACTCGAACAGTATCTTTGTCGACAAGACTCATATCCAAAACTCCTTCAAGCCATGCTTGGCCAGTAAATTCAGACGTGCTGCCATTCACGATGAAATCCAAACTAGACCCCTTGGTCTGAAGCCGTTCACATTTGAACTCAGTGGTTCGCTCGAGATGCTTGATAACCTCATCTACTGAGCCGAGACGAAGATCAATGTTAAACTCGGCACGTGAGAGAACGAGACTGGTCTTCAGATCATTGACAGCTGGGACTGTAGCGAGAGTTCTGTTGAGCTTAGTCTCACAACCAGTACATGTCATACCGGAGATGCTGAGAACCACATGTTCCTTTCCTGTTGCCTGTTTCTCTACATCTGCTGGGTTTTGTGTTGTTTCTATCTTCACTCTCCTCTCAGGCGACGTAGACACGCAACAAGCATCCGCCGGAGAGTCTCGACAGGTGATAGATGGAGCCTTCTCGCAGCAAGAATTGGCACAGCTATCGGAGGATTTGGTGACGATCTTCTCAGCTGGCTTGCAGCAGGAACTGGCATATGTAGACTTGGGTAGCTCCTTGACTATCGCCGCTATTTCTTCGTCACAGCAGGACTTTGCGCAGTTGCTCTTTGCAACTTCAGCCACTCGTCCATTCTTGGCAGTGAATGACTCTTCCGGCTGAGTTGTGCAGCATTTATCGGGACACCCGCTGCTTTCAACAATCTTCTTGGAAAGATCACCATCGCTGCAGCAGTTGCTGGCACAGCTCTTTTCGACGAGTGGGCTCTTGGGTGCAGCCTTCTTGGAACAACACCCAGCAGAACAGTTGTCCTTGTCCTTGTCTTTGACCGGTTTAGGATCAGCACAGTTGTATTTTCCGTTATCTCCAGAACAGCATGAGCTGGTACACTTCTTGGAGGCTGCTTCTTTGTCGGGCTTGACAACGGAGCAGCACGGCTTGGTGCAGCTCTCCTTGACAGAGGGTTGTTTGGCGGACCTGGCACTCTCATTGGAGCCCTTTCGTAAGCGAAGACGATTCTCCGCAGCCTTTTCTTTCGTAACAGAGCCGGTGGTGCAGCAGTAGTCCGTTGATTTACGGATCAGAGAGCGGGAAGACGACTTCCTGGAGCATTGCTTGGTGACAACAGAGCGGCCTTTGGTCTCGCAGCACGACTCTTGACCCAGGGCAACGAGAGCGCGGCAGATGCACCCAAGCGCCTTCAGAGTTGCACCGTAGCGGTCGAGAGCAGATAGACTGTGCTTGCTGCATGCCTTGCCGTCAGCTGCACCATTGCAGCTGGAGCTAGAGCTGCCGCAACCCGTTGCATCCGCTGCAAAGTGTTAGCAATGTGCCGCTAGCAGTGATTTTGAGTATGCGGAACTTACGCTTGTGAGAGGCACTCAGCTCACACTCTCGTATGGCGATACGGTCAATGCAAGAAGCATTGCAGCATGGGCTCGTTTTTCCGCGGCAGCATTCCGGGGCGTCATCCTTGTTCGGCTCCTCACAGCTACCAGAAGCACAACAATCATCATCCTGTTCCTTGTTTGCTGGCTCTTCCTCCTTGACTTGAGTGGCAGCGTCACTCCCATCACGGCAAGCATCCTTGCAACTTCCGATATCGCTTGGAGGGGGCGTCTCAGCAGTGACCGACTCCGCAGCTGGTGCGGGAGGGCCACAGCAGTCGCATCCCATGATTCAGTCAAATATCAGGTGTCAATTTATTGTTTGCTGTTGTTCGTTGTTCGGTTGTTGGAAGGTTAAGATGTTAGGCCTCTAACCGAATCTCATCTTAGCTTATATGCGGCCTTGTGCAGATTGAGCGCACGTGAATGGCTCCTACATGAGACACAATTGATACACGGTAAATATTTCGGAATACTACTCTGTCCGCAACTTGAGATCTATATAGTTATTCCCGAAAGTCGATACATTTTGTTCGTCAATGTAAACTCTACAGGGACAAAGATAAGCTATGGATATACCTATTAGTGCCACACGAACAAAGCACCCTTTATTTGAAAATCTGCCAGCGGTTAATTCGCAACTCTCATTAGATGTAAAAGAATGCACTAAGGCTTCTTGCATGCTTTCGGACCGTATGCATGAAGACCTATTGGTGGAACGTCTATACACTACATGTATCGCCTGTTATACACAGTACCAAACCTATGGTAAGTCATCTAAGCCTACTCAAGTTCATAGAATTATCCTAAGTTTACCTAAGTCTTCTGTCATTTTTTTGACAGATGTCCCAATATTCCTGCATCGTGCCCTAATACGCTTGTCGGCGTCATGGATCTCCTTCGTTGCCAGATTCACATTGTCCTGTGTCGGATGCTTACAGGCATGTGTAATAACTGCCTTAACACCTTTCTTGTTGATGACCAGTTTGAGATCACCCTCCAGAGACTGCAAGGTCTTCTTGCAGTCGTGCACCCATTCGCGGCACTGGTTCGCCACGTTCTCAGAGTGCACTGTCACCTTCCTCTCGGTGATTTTGGCCTTGTCCAGATAGAGCTGGTCGGCTTCCTTGTACTTTCGACGTAGAATCTCATACTCTACCTGGAGTTCCTCCAGACTCCAGCTCTTACACTCCCCCTCCTTGGGGAGTGTCCATCTCCTCGCTCGCTTCTCTCCCGCAGTTGTATCCTGTCGGCTTTCTGGTCTGCGCTTCGAAAACCCGCGCAGCAAGCCACGAATGCCGGAGGCATGTGCACCGTGACCGGGGTCCCCGAACAGGGTCTGAGGAGAGGATATGATGTTAGAATTCAAGTTAATGTGGGAGAACAGGTAGACAGAATGAAGTGGTAAAGTGATTTTTTTGGCCTCTGGGGAGACAGAAAGTTTTGAAAAGAGTACTGCGGTGATAAAAGTGTTGTGAGAGGTGTTGTAGAGGCTGTGGAGAGCTAGATGATGTTTGGTAATGGTTGAATAGTTGAGCAGAGACAACTCACTATTTAGAAGGTGAATTTGAAATCATCCAGAGCTTTCCGAGTCATCTTAGTTCGTAGTAATATATTGCTTGTGTAGAGCCTGTTCCGTGAAGGAGCTTCAGAACGATACCACCGTGACAAGATTCTTTGGTTGTGCCGCTAGTTCTCAGGAACTCCATTAACTGATATGCTATTCCAATATGTGACTTGGATCCGTTGACAGTTATCTGGATACAAGGTTTTTTTTTTTGTTGAGATGAACATGTAATGCATGACCATCGACCTCTTCCCACTGTGATCCGGAGACACGGTGTTTATATAGGTGAACAAGTCTATCTGGACGTCATTCTGGAAGTCCTTTTGGCTGCGGCCATGATTGTTCGGATGTTTAGTGGCCCCGACAACGATCTCATCGGTCTCCTGTTTGATGTAGTCGAATGAGTGTTGCAAAGTTGCTCACTGGTCAGAGGAGGTCTGCCATTATGAGGTCGAGAAGGTTACAGAACCAAGGTCTCGTAGGTTTAACACCCATGTGTATACTATTAGTTGTTTCTTTCAAGTTGGGAGGCCCAGACGTTGAATGATTGCTGAAAACTTGCACCTAGCCACACCCGACGTTGGCCAATGAACTGAAAGTCTGGTGCTTTAGATGAAGTTCCATGTGTTCAGAAGACTGAGGAGAGCTGGTAAAATGAACTGCCCTGAGTATCGAGCCAGGATCGCATTAAGCCGGCGATGATCAGGGCCATGGCGATATGAAAAACGTGTCGAGTAGATAAAGGACCTGTGTTCAGATTATCAGTACTGCAATAAATATATGTACTGACTATCCATAACTTACGAGCCATCCGATATCTTTGACGTTGATTACCATGACAGCAAGGCTAGCTTGATCTTTGCTTGGTAGAAATTCTAGTCGAAACTCCTCTGTCAGTATCGTGTTCTGAGAGAACGATATTGGGGTGACTAATTTACCCTTGCAACTGGTCGTCACATCTTTAGTACGGCACCTCATTTTTTGCTTAAACCCTCCTGTATATAGGTATGTATGTAGAGAGACTGACCCCTGCATTATTTCGGTACTGCAGTGTCGAAGGGAGGGGTCTATAGTCGGGTGTTCCTGATGAGATCTGGAATATAGATTGATGCCAAGGTTGAGATTCATAAGATGCTCGAATCATACTGTCGCTCTTATATAATTTACATATAGAGGCTTAGGTAATTGCGTGTCCTATTTGTTAAATCATCAAATGGGTAGCTACGTGCAGCTCGGCGGACATGGTGCTCATCTTGGTGATCTAGGCCTGTGAAGGCTCAATGCTTCATGCGAGAGACGTCTGCACTTATGCTATGGGGCGGCAGGAGGCACTTCAGAGCGAGATCAGAGGCTATGTCGATGCTCTACGACGGTGGCTAGATAAGGAGCCTGGTTTTTAAGCCATTCCTCCTTGTCCCCTACGTTTCCTGGAGTTGAGGAGTGTTCATACTGACATCTAATTTGGATGACCAGTCTTTCGTCCCTTGATATGGCTGGGCCCAATCAACGTGAAGTCAGAATATTGAGAAGCAGCTGATTACTCTTCATGAGTTCACGGTATGGAGCTTCTTTTGGGTACTGGGGGCTTTGACATTGAAACAGACAAATGTAGAGAAAAAAATTGATAAGCAGATAAAACCACTTGAACCTCATAACTTGTCCCATTTTGATACCTGTGATGAACAAATAAAACGTGAAATGTTGCTATAGCATGTCTAATTCTTTCCACCATCTTTTAATTCCCGCTTGATCCTGGTAACGGTACCCGGACCACCATATGTCATCGCTGTGTAGATCATGGCTACACTCGCGCCAGCGTTGAGAATGCTTCGTGCCTGCTCGCCATTGGTGATGCCTCCTGTGGCAAAGATAACCTTCTGTGGCGATCCAGTGGTTGCCGCGAAAGAACGCGAGTCTAGCAACTTGCGGTATCGTCGAACAAGATCGAGTGTGCGGCTGTACATAGCTGGGCCCGAGTAGCCACCGGTCTCCATGAGATTCTTTTGCTCCTGAGCAGTAAGCTTAATACCCTCGGGAACAAGACCATCCCGTCTCTTAGTTGTGTTGCCCACAATAACTCCGTCAACGCCACTTCGGTGAACAGCCTCAACGATGCCCTCCATTTGAGTATCCTCATCCTCATCAGGCGACACCTTGACCATGACCTTGGGCCTTTGCTTTCGGTCAGTCTTGGCGGCCTCGTCAACTACAGCGCTGAGAAGTCTTGTCAGGGGCTCAGTAGCCTGAAGGTCCCGCAGACCGGGTGTGTTAGGGCTGCTGACATTGACGACCAGAACATCAGCGTAGCGAGCTAGTCTTCGTACACAGTATACGTAGTCATCGGCAATGGCCTTCTCATCCCGCTCGTCCGTCTCCTTGTTCTTGGCGATCTGAACAGCCAAAAGACGGCCCTTGCGTAGACTGCCAGGAGGAACATTGGCCCCCCCATTGAGAACATCCTTCTCAGTCACACCAAGAGATCGGGCAAACCGTCTAAGTCTATCCCTAAGTCGAATAGCCATGTCGTCGGCTCCGCGAGAGTTCAGACCATATCGGTTCACCATGCCATCAAGGCTGCGAACACGGAAAACTCGAGGCTTGGGATTACCCTCTTGGGGAAGAGGGGTGCAGCCTCCAACCTCGACGATACCAGCTCCAAGCTCAAACAGTACATCTGGGATCTCAGCATCCTTGTCAAGACCAGCAGAGATTCCAATTGGGTTCGACACTTCGGTTCCAAATACATTGACGGCGAGCTCAGGGGAGTCGAGGGTTGTGTCGCGCTCTCGAGGGTGAAGGTTAAACTCATAAGTCACCTTCAGCGCTACGGTACCAGCATGATGAGCGTCCTCAGCATCAGGGAAAGCCCAGCGAATGAATGGAGGGATAACCCAACGGTGGAAGAAAGCTCGGGTATCAGTAGCGTAGAGGTATGAGCCGTATAGAGCAGCAGCGCCAACAGTGCCGTAGAGGGCAAGCTTGAGAGCCGCTCCGTCACCGGCCGAAGAGGAAGATGATGCGTTGCGGCGCTGGACGAGCTGTGACCTAGGAATGGTAGGACGAGCGGAGGAAGCAATTCGGGTACCGGAGACGGCAGCTCGTGATCTGAAGAGAGCGGCAGACATGGCTGGGAGGTAATGCTGGGCCGGGCCAGCTCCCAATGGTTTCACGGGTCGCGATAGTGTTGTTCGGGTGAAGCTTCAAAACGCATCCACAAATTGCCGACCTTTGGTTGTAGAGCACAGTATCAGACAGTGTAATGCACAGTATGCAGCAAGATGTAAGGCGCATCAGCGCCTGATGTGCAGATGCTCTGATATATACCTATTTCTTCTTCATTCCTGTCTCATGACTTAAGGAGCTTCACTTTTCTATTAGAAGTAGCAATTCAAAACCTTACACTGCATTAACTTATTATGCCGATAACGCTCACCGGTAACCCGAATTGAGTTCTCATCTAGATAATCTCGACCTGTTCTATGGCATGAGGAACTACCTCAATTAGAATAAAACCACCGAAAAGACGCATTGAGTTTCGAAGTTTTCATTTCCCATGAATAGTTTGTGATAGTATCGAATGATGATCACCCGAGAGTGGTGGATTTAGGACGCAAGATGCTGCCACAACTTGAATACCGATATCTAAAGAATTCAATTCGCGCAGATATTTTGAGTAGGCCTCGGCAAAACTACAGATTCGCCGTACCTATTCTTTTCCTTGGCAGGCCAAACTTGATATCTATGTCACTGATGGTTTCATTACCACTGCCATGAATGATCCACATTCATAACTGGCGGCTGGTGTTGCCGATGATAGTTGATCCGAACATGAAGATCGGAGCTGGTCGGGACGGAACCGCATAATTCGGAGGGCGAAATTAATCCGTCTCCACTCTTTCGGCCGTCTCTCACACCGGAGTTCAATAGTCAACCCGTGTTTTGTTATGGACCCGGGATTGTGGCCGTCATAGCTTCGGTGTATTCGGGCACCGGCCACTGATATGCTTTATAATGAGCACAGTCCTATCACAATGATTACAGATCGTGATGACTGGTCGCCTTGTTGTAAAATACTATATAGTATGTCTGATAGATCACCTCCATAGACAATTGATTTATCAGTCTAAACTATTATAACCACTCTACCTCAGAAGTCGACAATTTGAACATCATAAGAATGTCACGAGCAATTCTCATATCTGGTGCGACCGGAAAGCAAGGTGGTGCTGTTCTCAATCAACTCGTCAAGCAAAGGGCCGGCGTGGAGATTCTCGCTGTCACCAGAAACCCCAATTCTCCTTCAGCTCAGAAGCTCCTCAAGAAATCATCCAACATCAAGCTTGTCCAGGGAGACTTGTCTGACGCAGCCACAATCTTCAAAAATGCCCGCCAAGTTACAAAACAGCCGATTTGGGGAGTGTTCAGTGTCCAGGTAAGTACGCTCGCTTATTGATGGCTGTAGTTTAGATGCTAACATGATCCTGTAAATAGTCCCCTATGGGCCAAGGAGATGGTGCTGAAGTAGCCCAGGGAAAGGGTCTTGTCGATGCTGCATTGGATGCTGGGGCCAAGTTCTTTGTCTATACTTCAGTTGATCGACACGGCCAAGACTCTCTGAACAACCCAACTCAAGTTCCTCACTTTATTACAAAGCACGAGATTGAGAAGCACTTGATTTCCCGTACCACAGGTACTGATATGCAATGGTTCATCATTCGACCTGTGGCCTTCATGGAAAACTTGACAGATAATTTCCTAGGAAAGTCATTCGTCACAGCATGGAAGCTAGTTGTCAAGAATAAACCTCTTCAACTCGTCACAGTGACCGATGTGGGCGTCGCTGGCGCACAGGCCTTCCTTCAGCCTGAGAAATATGCCGGCCGTGCCGTGTCACTTGCAGGTGACGAACTGACGCTCGAGGAATTCGAAAGAATTTTCAAGGAGAAGACGGGACGAGATCTCCCATACACCTATAGTCTTGTTGTTTACCCAATCATGGCGATGGTCAAGGAGTTGGGGTATATGTTCAAGTGGTTCAAGGACCAGGGTTTTGGTGCGGACTTGAAGGCCTTGAGAAAGGAGTACCCTGAGTTGATGACATTCGGAACTTGGCTCGAGACAGACAGCGACTTTGCTCCCAAATAGTTGAGAGATTCGTTGGAGGTGGTCTTTCGGGGGCTCGTTTCTTTGCGTATCAAGGCTGAAGATACAGTCGTAATAGTCATTAGGGTTGTAATAGTAGTGGTGTCCGTCTTGGAAGCCTCGTGGAATGATTGAGAAGGTGACAGCCAGTTTCTTTGCTTACCAGCATCCTCAAGAGAACGAACTCCGTGGATAGGAATAAAGACGTTGCGTAGCGAGTAATGGGATATCTAGTGGTGTCTCTTGTAAGTTAACCTATGATGAATTGTAAGTATCTGTATAACAAAAAATAGTATTGATATCCAACCTTGTGCATGGAAGGAGATGTGATACCACATTTCTTCATTTCCTTGACAATTTCGTTCGCCAAAGCATTGGCAACGAGATTTGTATTACCAAAAGTAGCCAAAATCTTGAGTGTGAAGTCTAGATTCTGACCATGTTCTCTATCAGGCTCTGTCGGAGATGTACTTGCCATAAATACTAGAGAAGCCATATATGCAGCAAAGCAAATAAGGGGGTTCGTAAACGTCGCACCAAGATCTGGTATGATTCTAAAAATGTTGAGTATCTCTTCAGCTGCTGGAAGTAGACGGTCTTGAGATAGCCGGATCAGGTAAACCGGTAACCCCTGTAAATTCGACTTCATCCTCCACAAAGCTGCTCGGTGAAGGCAGATAGTAGCAGTCTGCAACATGACGTTGACGAAAATAGCGTTGTGAGTCCTGTAGTTGGCAGGAAGACAAAGATTCTTTGGTAGCATCAATAACATGAACTTGAGATCATTATCAATGCCTTTATGCCTCTGCCAGTACAAGTCTCCGTTGAAGTCCTGATCTTCTTGATACTGGCTGTTATTCGATCCAGTATGTTCTATGGTGCGGTGGAAGATATGCGCTGCGAGCACAGCTCCAGCAAATGTGGAGTGTTGTTCGGATTCGAGTAACTGGTCTCCGATGAAGCGCGTGTGCTCCTCTTGGCCGTTCTCATAAGCGTTGTCTGAGGCTGGAAGTCGAGTTTTGATCTAGAACGGCGCTCAATGGTATGCTAGAAGGACTCTGGCGGGAAACTCACGTTACGATCATGTATAAGCGCTGGCCATCCAGTCGTGGCACAGGTAAAGCGATCATAGCAGAATATGGTCCACCATGTACGGCGTCGTTCTTCAACTCCTATCCAGTCAACATGTTGGTCCCCACCCGATCTGGCGAAGTCAACTTGATGCAGGTTTAGCATCTGTGCAGCTCTAATGGCAGAACAGAGTGTTATAGAAGCCTTTGAAAACATAGAGTGCTCAGCTTCGAAACAGGATATCAGAGCCCTGGCTTGTACCTGTCCTAGAGTTAATGAGCTTTCACTGGTGTCCTATGTCCTTTGCTTAGCAAGTGTCTTGAAGGGAGACAGTCGTGACATACACCCAAGTCGTCTTGTTGAAGATATTTTACGGCACGCTTGTAAAATACCATGCCCAGGTGGCGGTAGGCGTCAGATGTCTCTGCAGCAGAGGCCATAACGATGTATTGAAGACACATCGGAGGCTTCATATGGTCCGGCAGGAAGATGGATGCCATGAATCTCTGGCGATGTAGCAGGGGTGTAACCTGATGGATTCTGCTGAAGTATATGTTCATTCTGATGCAATTTTTACTAAATCAGAGGCAATGGGTTGTAGTGTATGGCAGGGCATCTTACAATGTTTCGATCAACTGTCGAGGAGGCGACTCCTCAAATAGGCCCAGCCTGACAACGGCGTCTTCCTCTTGACTATCCGGCGTGGCGTCAACTGTTGCAAGAGGATTGTATCTGCTTTGGCTGCTTTCGATGTTGGATGCCCCCGTCTCTTGCGAGCTGCTAAGCAGTCTCTCCAGGCGTCCTATCGCGACCGAGTTCAACAATCATCCTGCTTGTTGGTAGCGACACCACATACCAAGTTTGGCCTCCAACTCTTTTGCTTGGCCACGGGTTTTGCTTTGGTACGGTTGCCTTGATAAAGAATAAACGCAATCATAGCTTTGCTTGCTGCATCGACTGCAGGAAGGTTTTGTACGATCACACTTCAGTTTGCTTTTCCGACAAACAAGACAACTAAAAGGAGCAAGAGGAGCAACATTTTCTTCTCCTTCATTTATTTCATTGGATTTATTGATGCTCGTGTCCATTTTTGGGTGTTGTTTGTAAATCGAAGGAGTAGAGGACGATGTTGAGAGAGGGAGATTTGGTAGTGAGATAAAATAGTGGAGAGGGGGAAACAGTACTCCCAATACCAGGCTTTATGATATCTTCCCATCTGCACTAAAAGACTCAAGATGAAGAGGAAAATATATTTTCTTCGATTCCAAATTAGATTTATCTACATACTACCCGCATTTTGTTTCAAGTAATTGACTAAACGCGAGTGTTATCGTCTGTTGGTTAGATCGTCATAGATTATTATTCCCCGCCATGGGAGACATTGGATGATCACTATCACAAGCAACATTAATGATTGAGGGATGATTCTGGTAAGTCCTAAGCAAATGCCAAGTATGATTTTATAGTTAGAAGTCTGTCCGAGCCATCTGATCTCGCTGTGCTTTCTGCAACTCTGTCTCTCTGTCTCCACCACGTGATGATTTCCCAAGCTCCGAGTCAGGTCAAAATCATGAGCGAGCGCTCAACTAGTTCTCCTTCACGATGAGGGAGACCTCACACTTGCCAGGCTCAAGGACGTGAGGCGAGTCGTTGTACTCGCGAAGCGGGATTCGGAAAACGACCTCGACCTGATCCTCTGCAGCAAGAACCTTGAAGGTCTGGATGCGGCAGGTGAATCGAGGATGGAAGAGGCGGTCGTAGCCATCCGCAGTGGTGCGGCAGTGCTTGTCCTATATTTTTTCAGCATGGACAGCAGCAAAGAGAAGAGAGTGACTTACGTAGGCGTAGCAGAGCTCCTCACGGCAAGCGTTGAGTCCAGCAGCACGGTCACCGGTGAGACCGAGAACATTCTTCGCGGCGACGATGTCCTTAACAACCGCCATCATGACGTCCTTGAGGTTGGAGGTCTCGTTGATGTAGTCCTGTGACTCGGTCAGTTCTGCTGCATACGAAGCTGTCTGTGTGGTTAGGAATACCTTCAGGGTCTGGGCGCCAGGATGCTTCTCCTGCTTGAGACGCTCGAGGAGCTGGATGATAGTGTCTCGGTTTTCAGACATCTTGAAGTTTGATCGAATCGATGAACTGTTGCTGAAATGTATGTGTGGAATGTCGATCTTGGTATCGAGGGTGATGTTGACTGGGTCAAAATTTAGAGAATGCCACCGAGCTCAGGCCTTTATACCAGTAATTTCTGTGACCGACTCCAGCAATTCAAACAGCCAAAAACCAGTATTCAATTATCGATCCAAATGTCAATACCAAAGAGTGGGGGCTTTTCGTTTGAGTCCTCCTCTCACCACTGACAGCTATGTCAAGTCGTTAGAAATAACAATAAAAGAAGAATCATGTAAGTAAGTTTGTATAGAAAAGAGTCTGATGGTCATAAGACAATAACTCATCAAGTAGCCGCTGGTTTGGCCGTGTTATTGTCCGTTATCTCACCCAGGCCTCTTGACTCCTGACGACTTGGACTCTCAGGTGAGATGGGCCATGAGTGACTCCGTGTCGAAAACGACGAGTCCCTATCGTCATCAGATGGACTCACGGGTCCCACGTGCGTCACGCTGCTTGAATTTATCATCTCTGCAGCACCAAGCTCTGGCGTTCTCATACATCCACGAAGTTCCTCCGCATGAGGCCGATCGCCCTCCATCTCGTACAATCCCTTGCTAACATAATATACTTCTTGAGAAGCGTTGGCCTTCTCTATCTCAACAATTCTGAGCTGTTCTTCGACTGAGCGTCTTCGTTTCCTCTCACGCAGCCAGAGGAAGACGGCAACACCGATTAAGATAACACCAATTGCAACACCAACGCCCACTCCTGCTTTTCCTCCTGGCGAGAGACCGCTGTGGGTAGGTTCCACTGTGTCTGCTTCATCAGATGCTTGTGCTTGCTCGGAGTCGCCAGTCTCAGTTGGTGCGAGGCTCGTCCACGTAGATTCTTCCGCCGCGGCTGTCTCTTCAGATAATGCAGTAGTAGCGACTATTGTCGAGACCTTCAGCGTTGTCGACGCTGCTGAGGTTTTAGATGATACAGCAGTGGGGAATGATGTTGGTTCGGTAGCTGTTCCATAAGGTTCCCAATATTGTTCGCAGATCTTCCAATAACTATTCTCATATTCTGACTTCTGTTAGTGAAGCATTCGCCTGCCGAGTCGACAACGACATACCGAATTCGTCATCTTCAGTACACTTCTTTTTCGTCTTCCTTTCCTTATTTGAGAGACATTGCTCCAACGTATCAACGATGGTCTGGTGATTCGGCTTATAGCACCAGCAGTCGTAGTCGTTGTTGGCACAGCCGGTATTAGCAACACTGATGTCGAAGCATCCGCTAATACATTCTGGAATAGCCTCGTAGAGAGACTTTGCATTCTTGTTGGCCATTGTAGGAAGGGATTACGACAATCAATCGGTATATAACTTCGAAGCGGACGTACTTTAAGTGGATATATAGAACTGCGCCTGCGCAAGCTAGAATGCAAAGACGAAGACAGAGACAGAGGCAAAGACAAGACACGAAGGAACAAGCTAGCACAGCTCAGACGCGAAAGTTCCAGGAAATAGGATCCCTTAAGAAGGATTCAAAATTGATTTAAGGCGACCAAGACTCCATCCGGACACGAAGGATCCCCTGTATCTCCATCTCACTCCATATAAGCTATTGGTTCATACCTGGAGGCTGTTCAATGCACAGTATCGTCCTCAAACAACTAATGCTGGGAGTAAACCTCTTAAAGCTAGGGTCATGACTAGACTGATAGGGCCGTGTACGCTTCAAACATGTCTCCCGTCAGCGCTACAGCTGAGAATGGGTCGGAGGATCTGTTTCCTGGTAAAAGAGCGACATTCTAATTTCAGGAGCCAGGGGCATTTAGCCTTAAAAACTGGGGACCATCGGTATTTGGTTGAACCGTTAGTTAAAGTGGCTGAAGGGAATTTTAGACGCGAGAATTTAGAGCGCGAAAAGCATGTGTAGCTTATTAACACATGCTTGAGTTAACGTTGTGAACTTAGTAGTGATATATAATAACAAGCCACATGGTTACATGTGTTAGTCAACAAGAGGCCTCGACTCGCGAGACTCGGCCTCGGAACACAAATTACGAGATAAGCGACCATGCCAAGTAAATTCTGCCACTCAGAATTCTAGAACGGCCCTATCGTCAGCGAAAAAGGCTGTGATTGGTCAGGGATGGTCATTTCCCCCACCAGTTGGGCTCTTCACTCGCCTTATCGGACCTTGACGAGCGGAATAAAATCAACCATTTCCTGCTAGAAAATAACGATGAGGACAGAATCTCACCTCTTGCCATCGACATCATCAACTTTCACCTCAAAATAAGTGCGACAGAGCCCCCAGAGAGATGTCGTGGCTACCGAAAAACCTGTATCCGGAAGGCTCGGGAATTGACTCAAAGACAATCGAGGATATCGTCGTCCAGGACATTATCAAGAACGAGATGACCCGGAGAGAGCAGCTTGATCTCGCAACGGCTCTAACAGTTATGCTTGTGGCTGAGGCTGCTGATGAAACAACAACAAGCGTATGTATCGACTTTTCGTCTCATTTTCAGGGTGAGACTGACGTTCATAGTACGAGTATGATGACGATGAGGAGTATGAGAGAAGAAAGATAATAAATAAAGTTGAAGAAGAAGAAGTCGACGACGACGAAGAAGAAGAGGACGAGGAGGATGAAGAGGACGAAGAGGAAGATGAAGGGGAAGATGATGAGTATGCAGATGTTTATGATTCAACGGAGGATGGTTTATATGACGCATTTGACGACGTGAGCTCATATGGCTCTCTGCGCTTTCTTGTCCTCGACATGCCCGTTGAGAATGCGGAACCAGAGCCCATCACCAGGAAGCGAGCTTTATCACGCGAAGAAACGCCATGCACTCCACCGAGGAACCCGGCCAAGCGACAGAAGATGGATACATCCGCAGTATCAGAACCACCCAAACCACAGGATTCGGGCACGAAGGAACCGTTGTCTCCTTCAGCCCGACCTGAGTGGCAACAATACGGCGGAAAGGAAATACCGAAATCACTCATTCCTAGAATCGTCCGGTCAGCTCTCCTAGGCACTCCTCTGCACGCACTTCATCCCGAGGCACAATCGTTTCTCATGGCGATCAATTTCGACCTCCCTGGCTCCAAGGAACTGGCATGCGCCGTCATCGACATGGGCCTCAGATTCTCCAAGACAGCCACGAGGAGTGAGTACAAAATTGTATTCAAGGAATTACTCGAAAGCCATGGCCGGATCTCGATGTACAATAGCGCCCATAACAACTTTGAGGTGCAGCATAAGCTTTTCTGGCACAAGGTCAAGAAGCATACCGGCAAGCCTGTGCCTCCTGAGCGATTAGTAGAGCATCAGGCGAGAAAACAGAGACGAATAGCTGAATCGCGCGCCAGAAGTAGGGCTTTACAGGCAGAGCATAACGCGAAGAAACTGGCCCTTCAGAAGAAGTTGAAAGAGCAGTTTGCGAAGAAAATGAGCGAAGGGGAGGCCAAGAAGTTACCTCTGGATGAGAGGGTTAAGAAGTGGCTGAAGGAGATTGTCCCGGTTCAGAAGAAATAGCACGATATGGCATGGCATGGCATGGATAGCAAGAGATGGGAAACGTTAGTCTTCAGTGGAGTGGGTTGCATCATGGCATTTATGAATACAAGATCGAGATACCCCCTTTACACGATTGGAAACGACAAAGTTATATGTATTATGGATTAACTTAGCATAAGCCACACGGCATCACTCAATTCTTGACGCCACGCAGATGCAGCTTAAACGGTCCGTCAAGCTGCATGGCAGCACGCTATAGTCGTGAGTCTGGTGACTAGATGGTACTATAATCGCGCGAAGTCTTGAATGTCTGCCCACTATAAGAGCGGTCAAGTACAAAGGATTTCTACGCTTTTGTAGTCCAACAGAACTACGCCATATATCGTCAGCCCTAGTTCGTGTTCGTATCAAGCGAACCTCGCTTGATCAACATTAATGGAACTCAATGCTTCCTCGGAGGGTGCAGCCGGTCGATTTGTCGACCCACCAGGAAATTGAGACATCGAAACTTATCGATTCGCTGTCGATCACTGGGCAAAAAGAAAATAACATTCTCTGAAACACCACATGCGCAGTTGGTGTGTGGAGTCGAAACAGGCTGAGTCGTGTGTGCATGCAGCATCGACCCGAGACAGAAATAGCTTCGGAAAGTCCCATATTGCTGGCTGTGAGAGACTCAAGGCCAGACATTAACTAATGCGGTGGGAGAGATGAGTGCTGTGGCCCGGAGGGTTCGGGAGTCATGGACATGGTTGATGAATAGTGCTGATCACATCTTTTGACGATATTAACTCCAACGGACACGGATCTTACATAGAACAATAGGCCATAGGATGAGATAGATTTCAGTGAGTATCATAGTTTGAACGTTGGAAGCTGAAAACGAGCCCCAGACCTTGGGTCTAGATTCCACCGAACAACCGCCCGAAGGGAGGCAAGAGAACTCAGGACCTCTATGGTAAATGACAAAAAGACTTGAGTAAGCTCAGTATGAGTTTATGTGGGTTTGAACTGGGTATTTGTGACACCTCCGTCTAACACCAGAGGTTTTCTTGCTTCCTGGGGCGACCCCACGTTGGCGGATGCGCTTGAGTACAGTCCGCCTTGGCCTAACAGTTTTGAAGCCACCATCAGCTCAGTAAGAACATTCGTTATTCCAGCGGTCAAGTTCAGTACAGCTGACAATGTTGTTCTACAGAACATGCGGGTGAGTAGAAGCGGTCAATTCGATCAATTCAAGAGAAAGAATCTTCAACATTTAGACTCCGTCTCCAACGGAATGAGTTTTGGCCAGGAGATGCGCAATGCTTCATCGTCATCATCTAGCCCCTCGACGTACGTATGTAAGTGGCTTTTTGGGGGGCGGAGGGCCATCAAGTACCTGTACATCAGAGTCCCCAAATGCTGCGCCAAGGGCTTACCGAGATGGGCAGGTCAAGCATCGATCGATACAAGGACCCCTATCAAACATCTCCAAGTCATCAGCAGCCACTGAAGCAGACCAGATTCACAGGTCTCATGGGTTTCAGGCTCATCATGGATGAGGTGCTGACGTCGATTTGTTTAGCGCCCGTTGGTCCAAGAGCCCGTTGAGCGGGTGATGGCCCATGGCATTTCGGTCGTAAACTTGGAATGCCCCGGTGGTAATTAATTAGTTGATTAATTAATCGTGGCCAAGGAAATTATAAATGATCTCTCTCTTATTTCGGCCTCGGGGTATTGACTGTCACTAACATGCCGAACCACGTACGTACTATACATACATAGATCCATCGTCCAGGTAGGTTCTTTTTTTTGTTTGATGTCTACAACGCTAAGATCTCCGCCCAATGGACCGGTAACAGCAGATGGAGGAGCTTGTTCTGTTAGTAGCTTGTTTAGGTTTGAGTGAAGTGGTTGGCTGGGGACCACTGGGAGTTGGCAGCTTGCAGCGGGGACAGCGCCTAAATGGGTATCGCATGTATCGATACTTGTTCTTTTGGGGTGTCTCAGGAGCCCACCCACATTCATCCAGGCTCTTTCATCACAAATGGATGGAAGCTGGCCCAGCTGGGCCTGGGGTGTGCGACGCCGTTTCCAAGGTTTCTAGATTCTTTACTTTCATACAGTAACTTCAAAGCCCTGCACTAGACAGACTATTTGCTTTCTCAACCTTTCTTCTTGTATATTCTCTTCCTAGAACTACATTATCGTTAGGTACTTTCTCCGAGGCTCATACTTTCAATTGTTCATCTTTCTTATGAGCTTATAGAGTTTGCTTCAACCCCTATAAACCAGAGAAAGTCCTTCGTCGCTGCCGCAACCGATACCGTCACCATCGCACATGTGGTCCTAAATAGAGTCTAGATTTCCTCTTCGACTCTCCTCCTCCGCCTCCGTCTTGAACATCGACTATCGGACCGCAATGGACGCCGATATCTTCGTACGAAGTGGCGGCCTCGGCGGCGACCCGAGCGATCGACCTGGATTCTATAAACCCGTCGGTATTGGTTTGGCTGTTGGATCTGGTGTCTTTATCGGTATCTCTTTCGTCCTAAAGAAGGTCGGGTTATTGCGCGCCAACGAGAAATACAATGAGGTTGCCGGAGAAGGATATGGATACCTCAAAAACTTCTACTGGTGGGCGGGAATGACACTCATGATCATTGGCGAAATCCTCAACTTTGTCGCATATGCCTTCACCGATGCAATTCTCGTCACTCCTCTCGGCGCATTGTCCGTTGTTATCACAGCTATCCTCTCGGCCATCTTCCTCAAAGAGCGCCTCAGTATGGTCGGGAAAGTTGCTTGCTTCCTCTGCATTGTCGGCTCGGTTGTTATTGTTATGAATGCTCCGCATACATCATCCGTCAGCGATATTCAAGAGATGCAGAAATACTTTATTACACCCGGATTTCTCACCTATGCCGGCCTCATCATAGTTGGATCTATCGCCACTGCACTATGGGCTGGACCAAGATATGGCAACAAGAACATGTTGGTCTATATCTCAATCTGCAGCTGGATTGGTGGACTCAGTGTCGTCTCGACTCAAGGGCTGGGTGCTGCCATCATTGCTTGGATCGGCGGCAAACCTCAGTACAAGGAATGGTTCCTATGGGTTTTATTCGTCTTTGTCATTGGCACATTGTTGACAGAGATCATTTATCTCAACGTAAGGGCCCAGTTCTCCGCTGTATCTCAGTCGCTAACAACTCGTCACAGAAAGCGCTCAACATCTATAACGCAGCCCTCGTTACCCCGACATATTACGTCTACTTTACCAGTACGACTATTATCACGTCAGCAATTCTTTTCCAAGGTTTCAAGGGCACTGCCCAGTCTATCGTCACCGTTGTTTTAGGTTTCTTGACAATTTGTTCCGGAGTAGTTTTACTACAGCTTTCAAAATCAGCAAAGGATGTGCCCGATGCGGCAGTCTTCAGCGGCGACCTCGATCAGATCCAGACTATTGCTGAACAGGAACAGCCAGAGTCAGAACCCAAGGCCGATGCCATCCGCGGAGCCGCTGCCATCGTGCGACAGATCTCCCAGCGACGACTTAGAATGGAAGCCGAAGAGCTCAAGCGACTCCACGAGGAAAAGATGATGATGGACACAATGGACCCTATCCGAGAAGATGGACAGCAGCCAGAGTGGGAATGGGATGGCTTGAGAAGAAGACGAACAATGACATTCAGGACCGGAACGATTAGCAGCTCTAGAGCAGGATCAGTGACATCGCCTCCACCACCGATGCCTCCCGCCTCACCCCGTTTTGCTGTAAGACCAAGCAGCCCAAGGCACCCACCTTTAGGGATGTCGCAGTTCCCGCCGGTCGAAGACGGAGACGATAGCGACGATGACAACCGTCAGGAAACAAACACACTCTTCTCTAGCATTGCAGGTACCATTCGAGGTAGAGCCAGAGGCTTCACCAACTTCTCAGGCCGACACGCCAACGACGATCATGAAGACGATAAACCGCGGCCCCGCAGCCCGATGCACCCGGTCCCCCTGACTGAGATTGCCGTCCCCCGGGATAAGGCCGACGAAGAACACGCCGCTTACTACGGTCAAACTCGGGAGCACGAGTACAATGGACAGGATACTGAGTACCGAGGGGCGTCATTCCGAAGTGGTGACAGCCTTGCGCCTCCGACGCCCCCGCCTCATGGACAACCTCAGGATACGACACGACGTCAGTTTTCATTCCATAACGTTTTCCGGCGGCCTCACTCATCGTCTAGATCAACATCGCATGTCGCGGACCCAACGGAGGAAGAGCGGGCCGGACTCGTCAAGGACGATAGTCAGCCGGGCCCATCTTTTCTCTAGGGGCAAATCCGATGGGTAATGTCAGCATTCGGGGTGGTACTATGAGCAAGGAAGGGGTGAAAACATGCATTTGCACGGCGCTATTGGAGTTCATTCCTTTTGGGCTACTGGGTTGGGTTTCGCTTGGTTGGGTTATTCGGTTGCATAGCGATTGTATAATGTCGTCACGCCTGGGTTAAGTAGGGTATAGAACATGGCTTGGACGGAGCGCGAGCTTGATGACTACCTTTATATACAAAACTGCTTTGGGACATGATGGCCGGGTCAGTGGAGGATAGGAACACGACATGATGAATAAAGATCAGTTGTATACGTTAAAAAGATGCTATCTATGAAACGACTGGCTGCAGCACTGATAGCACGAGTGATTGTACAAGATTAGGAGGAGAATCGCCGTTATTACTTTTCATGAATTCGTTCAAACCGTTACGCTATACCAGTCCAAAGCATCTCTGGGATAAGCTTTCTGAACACCTGAAACTCCAAGCATTTAATAAGATTTTAGTCAAAAGACCTCCGATCCGCTTGCTGCCAACTTTCATCGTCATTTGCTTGTTCTTGTACTACCAATCAGCAGCCCAACCGTTCTGCTCGAGGAACTCCTCGCAGGCTTGCTTCAAAGCCAGGTTTGGCCGTAGCTCAGAAGGCACAAGTGGCTCGCGCGTGAGAGGGTCACTATGATGCCTATTCAGGTGCTCCATGATAGACGCGCGCTCGTATGACTTTCCAGTCTTGGTCTGTACCTTGTTAGCAAGCGTGGCATTCGACCGTGGTGAGTAACTTACCATGACAGGATCAACCATGAATCCAAAGCTGATATCGTCAATGGCCCAGTCTGGAACCTCTCTCTTCTTCTCACCGTCTGCCCTTGCTCTTTCAAAGATCTCCTTCATCCTCTCAATCTTGGCATCACTCTCCTCCTCAATTTCCTGCTTCACCATTCCATCATCCGTATCCGCTAGCATAGCCTCCTTGTCCTTGGTCAATAATTCAAGCATCTCCCTTTCAAGATCCTGCGACTCGCGAATACGCTTCTTCTCGAGATCGTCCCAGCGCTCTTTCTTGCAGCGAAGAACGAGAGCCGTCACAGCAGCGAGCGAGCGATCTCCCGAAGCGGCGCACAGCTTGTGCGCATGCAGAGCGTTCTCAAGCGCAGCGTCATAGTCGCGAAGAGCGATCTGTGCTTGCGCAAGGTAGTACCGGGCCTTCATGTTGTCAGGCGTTAGCTGCAAACAAGCTTCGCAGTCGGTGATCACCGAGTCCCAATAATTAAGCTTAAGACGGGCCATGGCGCGATTAGTGTAGAGAGCAGGATTTTTGGGGTCGGCGATGATGCTATTGCGATCTTTGTCAGAATAGGCTCTCTCTCTCTAAGCTGTGCTGTGCTGTGCTGTGCTGATTATGTGTGCTCACGCTTTGGAGTAGAGGCTATCGGCGCCGACGTAGTCCCCCGCCTGGAAACATTTGTTCCCTTCATTCTTGAGCTGGAGTGACTTAGACATGTTGAGTCAAGTGCGGTGCGTGAGACTGGGTGTGAGTGGTGGTGAGATGTGGTAAGACTGGAGAGTAACTAATGCCGTAATAGAAGATTCGTTACTGTATTTCGGATGCTCGGACAAGAGAGCCCGGTATCTATAAAGGCGCTGGCTGATATTATGATGGCAAAGAAAGAAAGAACAATAAACTGCACAGCAGAGCAAAGAAAACAGGAGGAACAGAACCAAGAAAAGTCGCAGTATGGAGCGTGCAGAAAGTGACGGGAACAAGCTGTGCTGTTGGCTCTAGAAGACAGAAGCAGGGGAGTTACTGGAAACAGTGAGCGAGCCACAACGACACACGTAACTTGGGTACTCAAGTTTAGAGGAGAGAAGAGCAAAGGACCCTTGATTTTGGGAGGGTTTGATAGAGCTTTTGATTGGATTTCTAAGCGCGTGTTCCCTGGAAAGTTCGAGAAACAGGCGGGCCTAGAAATTGCGGGGTGAATATTGTCAATAGTCTAGATAGTCTCCTCATCATGAGACAAGTCATGATAGAAACATGTTCATTCATTCATGAAAAAAAGAATCAAAAATGCGTTTTATTGCTCATAATCTGCATGCACAAATCTATCGTGACTCTTGTTTCCAAGTCACCTGATTCCGCCTCTCAGGAATCTGTCTGTGTCTAAATGCCAATCCAACCAATATCTAATGCAATATCATGTCATCTATGCCATGGCCTGTCATGTCCTGTCGTCCATGTCGTGTAGTATCCTAAAACTCCCCAAAATCCGTATAATGTGTCAGCAAAAACAAAGTGGCCCAACCAACTAATATTCTCTCTCTCTCTCTCTCTCTCTCATCTTCTGTCTTACATCTCCACCAAACGCACAACCAAATTCTCCTTTGGTCGCAATGTAAAAGCCGGTCCAGCAACTTCAACTTGCTTCTCTTCGTTTCCAAGAGGTTTCTCGATCTTGAACTTGCGCACCATCTCTACAAGCATGATCTTCATCTCCATGAAAGAAAGCTGCTTACCGATGCACATTCGGGGCCCGTTGTGAAACGTCTCGAAGGCGTACACGCTTCTCGTGTCGCCTCTGAGATCGCTCCAGCGGTCAGGATTGAACTCCTGCGCGTCTGGGCCCCAGACCAGAGGGTGCGTGTTCATCACCGCGGGCGAGAGTTGGATCACGGCTCCCTTAGGGATCATGATCCCATCGATTTCGACGTCTTCGGTCGCTTGGCGAGGTGCCATGGCCACTATAAACATGTTAGCTAATCAATTTTCTAATACCAGGGGATGGGAGATGGGTTACTTACCTGCGCAGTAGAGTCGCAGAACTTCGCGCACAAAGTTGTGCAAATAAGGGAGTTTGTCGATATCGCTGAAGACAGGCACACCGCAAGTGCTGTCCATACTTGCGATCTCGTCTCGCAGGCGCTGCTGGCAGTCCGGTCGGCGTGACAGCTCGTGGACGGCCCAGGTGATGGAACAAGCTGTAGTGTCATGTCCAAGGATCAAAAGATTGAGAACCTATCACCACTGTTAGCACAATTCACAACGTCCAGAACTCAGGGGGGCAACTTACATATTCAACAATTCTCTTGTCGTTCCAATCGGGGTCGGCGTGTTCCAGCAAACACTGGAGGGCGTCTCGGTTTTTTTCGTGGCCAAGGCCTTGTTCGCACTGATTACGTCGGATCGTCATCAAACCTACAATGAACTCCCGGGCTCGGGCGTAGCTCTGAGAAAACTCAATGCATTCCTTCATGGGCAAATACTGTCGAATCGGGATTAGTGAGTTCAAGTAGTTGATAACATGGCCAAACGTCGAGGGTTGCATCATCGTGGTAAAGGTGTCAAACAGCGGAGACTCGTCGGATTCGAGGTGGTTAAGATCAAGGCCAAACGTTTCGAGTCCAATCACATCGAGGACTGCTTTCCAAATGTTGCTCTCAACTATAAGATTGTTAGCTCAGTCGCACCGAAAAAGGGGGGAGGGGGTTACTTACTCTCAACGTTACCGTGTTCGTTGCGTTGCTGGGTCAGTACATCGATCAGTTGTTCGGCCTTTTGCTTAACAACGGGGGAGAAGGCTCTGAGTCGAGCAGCCGAAAATGGCTCTAAGAAGAAGTCAGCATTGGTCTCAGTTTGTATCAGGGTTGGTTGTACTTACGACTGATGGCTGCTCGACGGGCCTTGTGAAGCTTGCCTTCAACAAAGGGAAGTCCATCGCCGATGAATTCATGCGCGAACTGCTTCGCAAAGGCAGGCTTCACAAAGTACGAGCTCTTCGTCTGGAGGACCTGCCTGTATGCTTGGATGCTGTTTACAAACAGTGTCTCGTCGTTGGCAAAGTTCAGGTATCGAATAATGGGCGCATCGGGGAATTCGCGAGACCACTTGCAAAGGAGTTCAGGAAACCAAGGAACCTGAAGGAACTTTGCAGTCTGTCCGAGAAAGAAGGCATTGTCCTATTAACAACGTTAGCAGAAAGATACGAAAGCGAAGGGTGGGTTTACTTACTTTTGGTCCGGGGAGATGTCGAAGACGGGATACATAGAAGGGATATACAAAGACGTTGAAGGCGATGATGCCAATCACAAGCATACCCAAGACGACCAATCCCATTGAAAGAGAAGGCATCGAAGGAAGCAAAGACGTCATCTTGATCGAAAGATAGAACGAGTCGTACATGTCGTGCTCTGAGCGGAAGTAACCAAAATATGAGGGATAAGAAGACGTACGTGATAGGTAAGTATCTATCAAAGAGCAGGAATAATGGGATTGTGAGAGAAAGCAAGAATTACAAAGCCATGACGCAGGCCAGGATATCGATATATATTGTGCTGATTATGGCACTGGCAGCTGTCAATCATTCAGTGTCCAGGGTCCACGCACCTGGCGGGTGGCAGCCAGTGGCAGACGGAGACGGCTAGTGAACATGGACGGAGCATGTTGCATTGACTTGACGTCTATGGGTACGGGCAAGATCAAGGCCCCGAACATCAAACATCGAACATCGGGCGTTTCTATATAGAGAGTTGTGGCACAGCTTTTGCCAGTCCCAAGGCATGGTCTTGGGGGGGGAGATGGGGGCCGAAGCTTTGTTGTCGATACATATACAGCGAATACTACGTATAGTAGAAAACAGGCCGATCACTCTACCAATTCGGAGAACATGCAATGATACGTTATCTATGTTCCGCTGTCACTCGAGTCTGATGCCGTGCGTGGCAATTTCCGAACAGATTTGAAAGGGGGTCAGTCAGTTAGTTAGTTATCTTGGTTTCTCGGAACGAATGGGCGCTTGATGAATACCCTTTTGGGACGATGCAGTTTGCCGATGCATTGGGACCTTGCTTTTCGAATGCTTTACAGGCATGGATTAACAAACGTCAACAACCTAATCTATTCGACTCTACAGATAGCCGAGATCATCTGTGCTGTAGCGAGAGGTGGCGCTCAAGCGATGATACCTTGGGCCTGAAGATCTCCAACATGGCTTGCTTCGACCTACAGCAGTCGTCGAGCTATAAAATATCTTGCTCAGCCTTGCAGTTCGTCTTACAGATATTTCCGTGGCATGTCACGCAAGGTAAGCCACTTGCATTATTTCCCGTTGGTTGTGTAACTTGATAGCCTTACCGACTTTTGGTGTTTGTATCAATTCGTTGGCGATGTTGTTCGTTTCATGGGTTTTATCTTATCTGAGCGTTTGAATAATATCCGGAACGTCACTCATTGTTCGTGCAGATGACATGACATGGATCTCGAAGTGATCGATTATACGAGTGCAGGCATAAGTCGACTGGTCTTAGTAATCGTTTCATCATAATCATCCAGGATTGTTTGTTTGACACGTGAAGCCCCAATTCCCCCAGTTAGCCAATCAACGTGTATATAAGCTCTCAAGTCTTCGAGTTGATACTATAAATGAGAGACCCTGAGTATTGCGACCGAAGGACGGCAAACACAGCCATATCAATGCTGACTACGCATGTACTCTCCTGATAGTCTACCTCGACTTCATGTCATCCCGGGCTATGAGGTCTTGTGTTACCTCTGATAGGGTCCTTAACCCACCGCCTTTTATAAAGATGGATAGGAACTTGGAAGCCGAGCTGCTATCCGTCTGTACTACAGTATCTTGCATAGTCATCAAGATGATGATTATCATCACCATGCAGAGAAACATAATAAAATCCATTGATGTATGTGAGCGTTTTTATATACCTTTTTTGGCCACGTCTGGTCTCGTAGCCGTAAATCGTCTGAACATAATGGACATATGAAATTATCCTGTGTCCCATCCCGTCCCATCCCAATCACAAACATATGATTCTCATATATAGTAGTCGTCGTCGTCATCGTCATCATCATCATCACATATCCCAAGGGGTATCCTCATGCCATTCAAAACCCCAAGCCAACGCCGTAGCCCAAGACAATCCACCCAAAGAAATAATCAACTGATTCCCAACCATTCGACCATCTTGTCCACAGCTTGCCTGCCCTCTTGAATTGGTAGAAGAGGCCAAACGTGTACCATGCCCTCTCCATACACCAGCTCGACCTTTGTGCCCTGCTCCTTAGCCATCTCGACCATCTTCTTGGTATCAGGCGTCAAGAGATCCAAGCCAGCGGCAAACACCAACATCGGCGGTAGTCTCAGATCTCCGTATATGGGACTAACATTGGGATGATGAGTGTCCATCTCTGGACAGATGAGTCTTGTGATCTCTGCGATGCCAGGGACGTCGAGCCATGGATCCTTGAGCGCTGCGTTGTGGAGTTCAGGGTTGTCAAGACTGGAGTCAGTGCAAGGCGTAATGGGCACAATTCTCTGCGCAGTCTGTCTACCAGCCAATTTCGCATTTTGCGTGAGGACAAGAGCCATGGTCCCTCCAGCTGAATCTCCCATGACCCAAAACGGCGTCCGATCTGGTGCCGATGCGAGTTCGTCGTGGAGCGGCTGCACGAACTCGTACATCTTCATAAGCGACGTCTCAGGGCCAAGCGGGTATATCGGTACGGTAACAGTAGCATTCAGACGCCTCGCAAGCTGAGCCACCAGCTCCCAATGCTGAGGCGTGATATCAAAGACGAAGCCACCGCCATGGAGATACAAGATTCGACCACGAGTTGGCGTTTCTGTCTTTGGAGAGACTATGTAAACGACATAATGCGCAATGTGGCCTTTCCTCTTGTACTCCTCAACGGCGAACTCTTTGTAGAGGTGCTTGGGGGGCACACGCTCGGGACGAAGACGTTCCTTGGCGATGCGGTTGTTGATGCCCTCTGCTGAACTCCATGTGCTCTTGAACCACCACCAGATGATCCAGCTGAGGATGCGGGCTTTGAAGCTGGGCATTGCTGAGCGAGATGGAGTTTATGAGGGTATCACGGGAGTGGGAATATGCAATGACTGCATACAGTAGACGATGGATGTTCAAGGTCTACAGCTGCAACTACAGCCAGTTGTCATTATGCGCTGGCGGGTTTTTTCTGTGGAGGGGAATAATGGGTACGAACAGTCATGGGTGGTTGGTGAGGTGGTGAGGGGTCTACGTACGGTCTACGGTCTACACCGCTATAGTAAGGTATGGCGCAAGTTGTTGAGAGGACAAGCATCTCAACGAATAGTGCAGCACTGTTGCACAGCATGGCCAAGTATTTTTGTGGTCAGTTGGGTTATTTGCAGTATGAGTATGGGTTGGCTTGTAAGACGATGGAAGTAAGTTTCAGTCTATTTCTACAACCTAGGGTAGGTAGGTAGTCAGAAATGATGACCCCAAGCCGAGGCATACCAACCATCATGAATTGTTAGGTAATCGTACATGTTCTTTACAAGCTTGAACCTGTCTCTACCTAATCTAAGAACTGATATTACTTGTCAATTGCTGCAATAATCCGACTGTTATTGCAGATGATCCGATCGACCAAACGGATGAAGCCCTTTGCTCACCAGTCCCAACCCCAGAGTCTAGTGATCACCATGTGCTTGCTGCAGTTGCATTGTCAGAAATTATCAGATCATGCTCGCATATACGCATTCACATTCAGCTGTCACAAGGAGCCCTTTGACCCGAGAGTCCGGAGATGAAAGAGAGTGCTGCGTCAACACGGGAACAAGACGGACATTAACCAGTACAAGGAAACGAGAACGAGAACGAGTCTTTGTTCAGCACAGTCAGGAGCATTATATTCATGTCAATACTCATCGCGATGATTGATTAAAAGGTGGTTGAAAACAGGGTTATCACTGTCTTGACTAGTGTCGCCTAGCTTTGAAAGTGGAAGTGATCTTCGAGAGCTGGACAAGACGAGTTGTGATGCTGCATGGGCCAAACGTGCATGGAAAAAAGTCTGACTAGGCAGGCGTTGGACGCTGAAGGATCTCGCTTACAATGACCCTTTTTTCCCTTCTTCTCTTTGCTTTTTGTGATTTGGGGTCTGAATCGAGGTGACATTTAACGGTTGGATGTGTATAGTAAGACGGGCGAAGGGATATCTTCAGTGTCTGCGGTCAACTGACAGGCAATTCACTCCACTCACTTTGGCGGTTAGGTACTTCAACAGTGCATTCTAATATCATGCTATTTGGTGAACAGTATAGTGAGTACAATGTTTGTACGGTTACTAGTTGATCCCTAAACCCCTTGTTCACAAAATAACCGCCTGTATCACACCTCTACCAAGCCATCGACCCTCTCTTCAACTTATATACCCAATAAGATCAAATCCTCACCCTAAACTCTTAAACCACCTCCGCATTTCAACTTCAAACTAGTGCAAGCCCAACCGAGCCATCCTCTACAGTCCCCCCCTAACACCTCTAACGCCCTCTAAGATACAGTAGGGCCAGGTCTGCTCTGATTGGTGTACCGCACGTGCACACACTTTAAATGCAAAGGCCTGACCTATGACATCCCTGCCATTAGCATTTGCTGGTTCCGGGTTTTCCCCTCTCTCGTTTCTCTTCCTCCACAAAAAATCGACGTCAGTGACTACGATTAAACCGTTGCTCTTCCCCAGACTGTCACTGTCTCTGTTTCTTCTTCATATCTCTCGACTCCACTTCTTCATCCCATCCCATTTCCTCCGAGAAACAATTGAGTCCCTTTACTACGACGTTTGATCACAGAACACAAGCAGCACAAGTAATCAGGCGCTGGTTCTCTTTTCAACTGCGCATATTCCGACATCATCGCGAAACAAAAAAACAACTCGGCTTTGCTCGGACCGTCGCTCGGCTACTCCGTCGACCTCTACCGCCAACCTCTCTCCGTCACATCACAAACACATCAGACCGATAACCTCACGATGCCTTCACAACGACCGTATTTCCTCTCTTCTTTCCTCGCCGCCTTCCGTCCTCAAGGCCCCTCTATCTCTACTACCGCTCCCCATCAACATCAGCCAAACAAGCACACCCGAGATGCAACGACCACCACAACTGCCACAGCAACTGCAGCAAACACAACCACCACTGCGACTTCTACGTCACATCATCATCATCAGTCTCAACAACAACCAACTACTTCCAGTGTTGCCATCCGTCCGCCCCGAAACACCACTTCATCATCACCGTCAACATCAACATCTCCCGCCAACGGTACCGCCATTCCTATTCCTGGATCATCTGGTCGACGTGGAAGTGATAGCAGCAGTGAAGGGTTCCGTGATGTGATAGGCGCCGACAAGTGGTATATTGGTGGACGCACACCCGGCGGTGAAGAGAAGTTCTTCAAGCTTGGCGTTATCCGCCGCGTGAGAAGCAATGATGGCCTAAGTTTGGATCGTCTAAGCTTATAATCTGACGTGTAACTATTTTTATGAGACTTTTTACGACTACTGGCCGGGACAGGAAAGATGTGTATGCATCACTCATTACATGATAAGCCACTCTGGTACAAACGCACGAACTTCACTTTTGCATGAATTTGGAATGCTCGATATGAAACTGGGTATGGTTAGGGCTACAAATAGGTCTGGGGTTGGACCATGGGTATGGCGTTCAGTGTTTGGGTATATTTCACATCTGGCATGAAATAAGTTCCCAGCGATAAGAGGGCTACATGCTTATCAAGACAAAAATACAAAAAGAGTATCTTTTGCAACCACACCGCTCATATCCCCTCCATTTTGTGTTTACCACATAAATCTTTGAAGTCGACCGTCGTCTAGCATAGTCCCATCTTCCGCCTTCCATATGTAAGGCTTGGTGAGGAAGATGTAACCTGTTGCAACATTGATGGCGATGAACCAAAACGTCTCAATGATAAGGCGTAAATCGTAATGTTGAAAGAACTCAAAGAAAGGCCTCGTCTTTGGAAGGTTTGAGAGCCGAGAGGTAACATCACCGTGATAACCATGATCATGAAGCCTCCACGCAGGTACAAGCAGCCTCCACATCACCCAGGGTATGATAAAGTATCGTGGCTCTACTAGCGGGGCCGTCATGAGTGATAAGGTTGTGGCAAGCAAGAATATGAGTCCAGTCGAGGTGGAAGCTGGTATAACGGAAGCAAGAAGAGGGTCATCTTCCAAAGCCTTGCTCAGTTCTTGACCTTTGGAAGTATCCTGAGAACTCCCTGTTATCTCAGCTGGAAAGGCGGCATAAGTTTGTCTTGGCGAAAACCCAACGTTAGTCACCATAGGATGACTCAGGAAGGGAGGGTTTTTTGTTCCATTCTCATAAACAGAACAAGCACGTGTGTGAATAGTGAAGAATCGTGAGCAGCCAGCGATGGTACCCCATGTCATCCACCGAGACAAGGTATAGGGGATAACCAAAGCGTATCGAATCCAAGAAGCCCGGCGGATGGTGTATCGAAAGACGTAGAACATGTAATGGCGGTTGTCAGCCAGAGTGAAAGGGTGTATAATGGTGTTGTAGCGGACGACGGCGAGCGAGAGCGCGATGGTCGCAAGGAGGTAGAGGGGCCAGATTGTAAGCTTAATCCCAAAGATGAAGCTGGCAATTTCCAGTGGCTTCGACAGACGTGGGTATTTTTTGTCCGAACTGCCAGTTGCCGAGGTTTTCTTGGAGCTTCCTGACCTTCGTGATTTGCTGAAGGAAAAGGTGGCCGGCTCTGCATTGTTCTCTGCCTCAGGGGCTTGCTTGCTAGTTGGAGTAGGCGATCCAGCCCGCGGCATTATTCGCAGTATTATGTTAATGATGGGTAGGGGATATGGTACCAGAAGTGGCAGAGAGAAGAAAGCAAAGAAAGGCCATATGTAGAGCATCTGTGGGAGGTGAATAGTAGCAATATGGTTGGATTTGTCACCTTGTGTCGTTAGCCACAGACTCGACACGATGCAGAGAGAGTACTTACCGAGGACAACACCACCGTTCCATGCCACGAAGCCACCAAATGAGACAAGGACAGCAACGTAAGGCCATATCTGTCTAATGACGCGGATTGGGTTGCAAATCGCTGCGATTCCCAGACTCAATACACAGAAGAGCATGTCTGATCTTCAGTCAGTGACAAGTTGACTTGTAGGAAAGAGCTGTTTTACCATCTGGCCACATCATGTGCAAAGGGGGGTCATGAATATCTCCCAGGGAATACCTCCAGGCAAAGTACTTGATCTGCTCAAAAAGTGTCAAGATAACTGGCTGATCAACCTGCTCCGGCCGTAAGGTCTTGAGAGCATGGATAGCTTCTAGACCACCCATATACACAACGACCCAGAAGACATTGGTCTGGCGAAAGAAAAGTGAGAAAATTCCAAGGAAGATTGTTGTTAGATCGTTCAAGGCAGAACTACGATCTCGACTAATGCGCTTCAAGTGGTTCAAGTACGCGACCAGGACGGCTGCAGTAGATGCAACATCGGTGTAGTAAAGTCCAGAGAAGAAGAAGAGAAGCGGAAACAGGGCGACGTTAAGCGCAGTGTGAACTGCATATTGTGAAGTATTGCGTAGCCGGATCGAGGTATGAGCTTCATAAAGACGTGCCTCGATCTGTTGACGGCACTTCAGGACCAAGAAGGCGAGTATCACCAGAACAATGACGTTGGTAGCCCGTAGACTCTTGACATCGCAGAAGTATCCGCCCACTGAACTACTAGTTCGGACGACTCCAGGCGTTATAAGAGAGAGAAGGTAACTGCACTGGGCTCAGCATTTGCTTAGGGGTATAGAAGCGCGTGAAACTCACAGCCCTGGTGGTGTCGTAATCTTGTCGTCCCACTCTTGGAATCTCCCCTGGCAGTATTTCTGCGCCTGCGGTATATGGAAAACTTCATCCTAGCTTGAGTTAGCATCTGTGCAATGGGCATGATATAAGATGAGGCGTACCAGGTAAGGCTCAGGGACCAGTGCTGAGACAATATACAACCAAGAGACGGAAGCGACAGAAAGAAAATAAAAGAAGAAACCCTCTAAGCGCGAGTTAGGGCCTGAAGAGCTCTTGAATCGCCAGGCAAAAAGAGGTAGCGCAATGATGAAGGCTGCGACTGTCTTGTATCCTTGAGATATGTCCATCTTGACAGGTGTTCATCAGCAGTTAGCTGAACGCGAAAGAGATCGTGCTGAAAGAACTATAATCCTCTCATGGCATAAAGAAGCCAAATATTTCTGTTAGAGAGACAAGAATTAGAAAAGGAGAAGGATAAACGAATGGCCAAAGTCAGCTTGAAATTGTATAAGACGGGCAAGCTGTATCTACCTTACATGTAGGAGAGAGAACAGTGTTTCGCAGTGAGTTAGTGGCACTGTACTTTAATGTGTGGAACATCATATCAACAACCCCAAATGGTTCAAAGCAATATCTAAGACCCAAAGGGTAGGTATTATAGGCTACAATAGTGTAGCTCCAGAACCACTCTATACCTTCCATGCCGTTACAGATGTATTCTTTTGCAAAGGACTTCCATAAGGTGCCAGGCATGTCTCTGGCTACAAGTTAAGCACTTGAACATCAGCCAATCACAGGCCGTACATTTCACAGCAAAATTCAAGGCTCAGAACATGTCTATTGGAATATCTTATACAAGGAGAGCCGGCACCGGCGCTGAACAACGTCTATCTTCCTCAAGTCCACCATATAATTTAGAAAGGCTGTACAGACTATTAGTGACTGACCCCGATGCTTCGTATCATAGTCAAGACTTACGTTGTCGGCGGGGTGGATCTCCTTTCGGAAGTAGTTGCCAAGGAAAGGGATCTTCTGTATAGGAATTAATATCGTGGCCAAACAATATCGAGATATGTTCGTTCGTACCTGGAGAACGTCACGCTGCACACGGGGAATACCGTTGGCGAAGAGGAGGACAGCAACAGCGGCGGGGGCACCGTACATAGCCAGACGGGAGCCGCTATAGCCCAGTCAGTTCCCATACACAGCATAAATATCGGTCGTCCAGAGAAGTTCATAATCAAATCCCAATCTCTCATCCGTCATGTCCATCTCAGCCGCGGTTGATCATTCTAAGACTTCGGGGAAACGGAAGGGAGATCGAAACTCGGTTCGCTTGCATATTCGGTTCTCGGCCGTCTTCTCGGTTTAGGATTGTGCACTTACATTCGGAAGGCAGCCTGAGGGGTGAAGCCTGCAACGTTGGGCTGAGCATGGTACCTTTTCCAGAGTATTAGCCAACGTCACTATTTCAATGTGAACCCTTGCGTAGAATTTCGAGAGTCGTAGTTTGCTTCTGCCTTGACAGTGCGCTTCGAATTCGATGTTCGGTGATCGTAGACTGGTATAACGTACTTAGGACCATAGTTGCTCTTGAATTCCGACATGCGGATGGGAGTCTGGTGAGAATCAGGTCAGTCGATTGCACTCTTTGTTAAAGACGCCTCGAGCCATTCGTGAATATCTGTAGCTCGTTTTCGGCGGTCGTATCGAAGGGTTCGGACGTACGTAGGAGACCATCTTGAATTTTAGGGCGGTGGAAGCCTGTTTCGTCGTTCAATTGCTCGTCGATGTCGTCGTCGTAAAAGAAGGGCCTTGAACTTGGTTGCGCGAGTTTGCCGAACGGGAAAGATCGGGTTTGTTTGGCCTCAGGCCTGAAAGAAGCTTTGAGGCAGCCGACCAATGATAACCTTAGCTAAAGACCCACTTTTGGCTTTCAAGCTTCGGTCTGCTATAGTAGCCTTGTCTTTGACCTTTCTTTTATTTACTTTCACATCACTTAGTATTGGGATAGTCGTCGTGACCAGCCACGATCTTGTGATGGACAAATATATCGATGGTCGCTTCGAGCGACTAGAGAAAGCTCTCGCAAATCTAATTGATTCAGTAACAAAATACCATCCCTCTATACAACAAGGAGAGGAGCTCAATGCAGCCGACCAAGAACTAAGCAGAGGCTTGGAAGAAGGTAATTCATCCAACTCAGCCAGCCATGAATATTTAGCTAACTTGTTTCTCAGTCCAGACCCACCAGAACAATTATTTACGTATTCAACAACTGCGCGAGTCGTCAAACGCCCTTGATACGCAGATCCGCGATACTCTTTCGAATCTAGCTACTACTCGAAAGGATATCGTGACGACGCAAACCACCACATTTCCTTCTGGCCCAAGCTACCCCATCGCCTACGCAGAGCTGCTCAACTATGCCCGACGTATCAGTAAAACGACTATGCCACCAGCAGGCACCATCAAAGCTGTACCACAGACGGCAGATGTCCCAGAAGTTCAGACTCCAGGCGGTCAAACACCAGCAGCCCAGACCCCAGGACCCGAGTCGCAAGCAGCTTCAGTCATGACACCATCTGCGCCTCCATCGTCTCAGGTTCAAAGCCCGGCAATTATGAATGGCACGCCAGCCGTCTCCCAGGAACCTGCGACTCAACAGTCCTCCATGTCCGCCAACACTGTCCTACCCAGCGAGTGGACACAGTTCTTGAACCCCTTGACCGACCAGATCTTCCTCCCTTGGCCAAACGACCTTCAGCTTGGCGCTGGCTCCCTTGCTGCTAACCAGCTCCTCCAGGAGCAGGGCATTGACCCCAAGGGCTACGATCCAGCTGAGGAAGAAGAGCGCAAGCGTCGCGAGGAAGAGGAGAGAAAGCAGAAGGAAGAAGAGGACCGTATTGCCCAGGAAGAGCGCGAGAAGAAGCAACGCGAGGAACGCGAGCGCCAGCGCATCGAGAGAGAACGCCAGAGAGAAAAGGACCAAGAGGCCTGGAGACGCGCAAGTTTGGTTGGTGGTCCGGCTGCCCCTGGCGAACAAAGGAGCCCAACTGGACCCCCACAGCAAAAGGCCCAGTTTCAGTTTACTAATCTGGATGATTTGGATGACGATGACGACGACGATTGAGCAGGAGGAAATAAGTCAACGAATTTTTGATATCTATAATAAGCTTAAAAACAATGCAGAACAATACCTCCTCGTCAATAGCCAACACGGCCCTGCTCTGTTGGCACTGGCCTGATTTTGATATCCGTCTAAATGAAAATGAATCTACTCCGTACTCGCAGCGTACTGATGCAACACCACGGATCCTTATCACCATAATCTCGCCGATCTGGCCCTTGTTTGCAGCTTAAAGCACGGCTCATGGTAAACGCGAATTCCAGACGCTGGTCGTACATGTATTTTACAAACACCAAAATTCCGTCTCTTGTTCATTAGTCACTTGTCGTTGATGATCCATTCGTCATAATTGGTGCAAGGTCGTCTCTTAATCAATCTTGATGGACGAGTAGATCTTGCGAACGAACCACCAACTGGCAAAGTAGCCGATGGAGCCTGAAACGGTCAGAATGGTAAATTAAAAAAAGGGGCCAGACGAACTTACCAGTAAGAATGAAAAAGAGGAATGAAATGATGGCACTGTAGCCCATGTAGAGCACAATACCAGCCAGTCCACTCGCCCTGACCTTTGTAACAAGGTACAAAAGACAATTCAAGAAGATATAGCCACCACTCATACCAGCAGCGAGGAAAGATCTCCACTGCCAGTTGTAATTCTCAGCACATAGCAGGAAGTACACCATAAGGATAGTGACAGCAGCGCAGACGACGATCATGAGACCATAGCAGAGGAACAGGAACCCAAACATGTAGTAGATCCTGCTGAACCAGATCGAGTTCATGATGAAGAAGAGCTCGACAAAGATGGCACCGAAGGGGAGAAGACCGACAATGAGCACGCTAGGGACGGGCTTAAGGTAAGTGCTCACAGGAGGAATCTGTCGTGGAATCTGGTTGGTGCGGACAGGGGGCTGGAACTGAGGAGAACGGAATCCAACCCAAGAACCACCGAACGAGAGAGGAATCGAAATAATGAACCAGATAGCAACAATCACAAGCATGGTGGTGAAAGGAACCGCGCCTGAGGACTGCTTGGCCCAAAGGAAAAGGTTCAGGAGGAAGAAGCTGGAGAAGACAATACCGGGGACCAAGGTTGGGGTCAAAGCAATGTTCAGCTTCCAGCTCTCGCCCTGCCATGCCTTGTAAGTTCGAGCAGAGACATAACCACCAACGAAGCCGAGGACAGTGTACATGAGGATCATGATTGTGCCAAGGGATCCACGGTTTGAAGGAGACAAGAATCCAAGGAGAGCAAAGAGAATGGTACAGCCTGTCATGCAGAACAGCTGAACACCATTGCCAGCCAAGACTGAGAGCAGAAGAGGACGCGAAGGGGTTCGGAAGACATCGCCATGGACCAGCTTCCAGCCAGAGTCTTCCTGAACACCATCCTCAACAACTGAGGTACCGCCAAAGTCGTCGAGGTCGATCTGGTCGAGTCTGTTATAACGAGCAATATCCTTCTTGAGAGCGCGGACCAGGATGGACATGACAGTGAGAACAAGAATGACGACAATGATAGCAGTATCAATAAGCCAAAACCAGTGGATCTTGGGGTCAAACACGTGCAAGTACTTGTCCCATCGAGTGGCCCAGGCAGTGTCTGACTTGCGCCAGATCACGCTGTAGCTGAAGGTAACATGCTGCTCGCCTCCGGACAAAACGATGGGCGGGTGGTTGGCGCAATCAGCCTTGCCGCCATACTCCTTTGAACTTGGCTGCACAACCACACCGACGACACGGCGCTGGTTGGGGTCCTTGTTCACTTCATGATACTCGACGGCGATTTCGTAGTGGTTATTGAACAGAATGTTGTCGTCCTTGTCATCCTGGCCGAGCAAGAATCGGGGGTTGTAAAAGGTGGTGCCAGTCAACTGATCTAGAACTTCCTGTCCAGCTGGCAATCCGTCCACAAGCCATTCCAGACTGTATCCCTGTTCGATGCGGCTTTTGACGAATTGAACCGATTTCTCAGTATACTTGACTTCGCAAAGGGGTTTGCAGGTCTCGTTCTTGCCCATGATAAGCTCAAAGGGAGAAGTCATGATACGGTCTCCGAAGAGAATACTACCCAGACTTTCCGATACATATTGAGGGCCGCCTTCAGGTTGGCAGAATTGGAACGCAGGGTGGTAGTAGTCGTATGAGACAACGGCGTGTAGTCGCGGGTCCTGGGAGCGGTCGACAGGCTTGATGCTATTCACGTAAAGCGGAACCTTATCTCCCTCTTTGTAGGTAGTAGGGGCTACACCGGGGAGATAGAAGGCAGAGGCCAGCTGTGGTATAGCTAACAATGAGCTGACGAGCGCCGTACGAGGCGCAAAGTCTCGGAAATGCATATTGGAAAATTAGATCATGCGCAGACCGATAGAGGGTAACAAAGAAGAATTGCGAAAGCCGAGATGTGAAGCTGTCGATCAAAGCTCCAGCTGACGACGACTTGCGCGGCCCGCAATTTCGAGTCGATGAGGAAGGAAAATGGAAATCCTAGTAATCACTGAGAAATTCCCTCAGTTTCTGCCTCTTGTATCGTCCGGTCAATGATATAAAGGATCGTGTGGTGAATCAAGCCAGCGAAACAGCTGCGAGAGTAAATCATCAAACAGGGAGCTTCAAGGCACTTGCTGTAATCTGTCATGGAGATATTAGCTGAGTCAGGAGAATGAGCCACGCACTGAAACAGGGGATTTGTGGCGTTTGTGGCTGTCGAGGCAGGAATGTGGAGACCAGCCAAGAATGCCCCGCTAAAAAGTTGAAGTACTCCAAACTTTTCGACAAGACATGACTTTCCAATTGTCTAGAGATTTCAAGTCTCAGGCAAATAGATCAACATGGCAGCCCCTACAACACTACCGGCGCTACTGACGTCGCTAACCCAGTCTCTGTCATCAGCACTCGAGGTCACACCAAAACTCGCGACTATCGAGCACCAGAAGGATGGCATTTCACTTCTCGATGTGAAGAATGAGCTTCTACTGTCATATCTACAAAACCTCGTTTTCTTGATTCTGCTCAAGTTGCGCAACTCGAAATCAAACTCGGATAAAGCTGAAGATGAATCCGAACTTGACGAATCTGTGAGGGCAAAGCTGGTGGAACTACGACTTTACCTAGAAAGGGGAGCCCGGCCGTTGGAAGAGAAGCTGCGCTTCTCCATTGATCGCTTCCTCCGAACGGCGGACGATGCAGAGCGCGAGAGACAGGCAAAAGAAGTCAAGGCCGCCGCTGGATCAGATTCTGAGGAAGAAGAGGAAGACTCAGAGGAGGAGGCAGATGCCGAGGCTCTGTCTCATAAGCCCGGTAACTTTGGAGCCATGGCTGATGATGTTACCGCTCGCCGTGCGGAGCGTGATGGAGGAGCTGCAGGTGTATACCGCCCGCCCAAGAGAGACCGCGCCACCATGGATGCGCCTCAACGACGCGAGAAGCACGACCGTCGCGCCGGCAAGTCTCATACCATGGAGGAATTCGTTGCTTCAGAGCTATCCAGCGCACCTTTGGCGGAGCCCAGTATTGGTACCACAATTGTCCAGGGCGGTCGCAAGATGAAGACCGACGCCGAGCGAAAGGAGGAGGCAGAGCGCCGAGATTACGAGGAAATGAACTTCACACGTCTCCCCAAGGAGAGCAAGAAAGATCGAGCTCAGAAGGCGAAGCAGGCTGGCCGCAGCAACCGCATGCAGTTTGGTGGCGAGGATTGGCACAACCTGGGAGTGGGTGTCGACCGTATCGATCGTCTTACCAAGCGCAAGCAATCAGGTGGGAACGTTCGTGCTCTTCTGGACAAGAGCCGAAAGCGTGGAATCGACACAACGGATGGACCTCGAGGAAGCGGTATGGGAGGTGGTATTGGAGAGAGATTCAACAAGAGAGTCAAGGTATTGGAGGGTGGACGTCGCGACCGTGGAAAGGGTCGATAGACGGTTTGATGTTAATAGATATGTTTTCTGGCTTCTGGGGTGCCCAGAAACGAAACGATCTACGGATATCGTTTCATGGCCATATGCCTGCTGGATGCAATGGAGTTCAAAATTTGGGCTGCGTGTGGAGAAATTATCGAAGCAAATAGGCTGCTTTACTGGAAAACCATCACAAATGCAGTAAATACATCTTCCACCTAGGATCAAGTTCTATTAAAATAAGTCAGCTCCTTATTACAATTGGGACATGACTGAATGCTCTCATCTCTGGGTTGGACTCTCGAATTGTTGTCACTGATAAGATAACGGTCTAAACTTTGGCGGGGGACGAACATGGAAATTTCTCTACAACCGCCCCTCCCAGCGTTGACTTCCCTTGGACTTGCAACCTTGAAGCCGACTTACTTCACATCTAAACCCTGTCGCAAAAACGCCCAAGCTTAAGATACTGGTACAAATCCCGTATATAAACTTGGGATCGACATACGAGCCAACGGTCTTCTAGAAACAGCTGCGCATTGTGGTTGTCGCAAAGCGAACTTGGAGCGACGTAGAGTCATTCAAACCGAAAAGCGAATAATAAGGGCTAGCCAGCTTCTTGACTAGCAATTTCTGGACAGAAGCTCTGTTTTCTTACAAAAAATCTCATAACATGTCCACAACGTCGAATACACCGGCCCCCACGGCCTCAATGGACACTGATGAGATGGACGTCGACTCGAGCGTCAAGCCCTCCACAACCAACAATCCCACCACGATAGATGACGACGACGACGACGACCCGTCACCGCAACATACAACGTCTTTATCAACCCATCTCTACCTTTGGGCCGCCGCCTTCTTGTTCTCCAACATCCAAACCGAACCGATGACTCTTCACGACCTCCACCAACCGAATTGCGCGTGAAGGCTCAAGCTGGCATGGTTGAGGTCGATGTACCCCTCGACAACACAGTCGCCTATGACCGTGAGAAGGGCCAAAAGTGGGGAAAGACATTGCATGCTTCTATGGCTACAAAGAATGGCGGCAGTCATGGCTTGGCTGGTGGTTTTGGCTTTGGTACGGTCCAGGCTCGAGGCGGCAGGAAAAAGGCCGAGGATGAACAGGAGAACATGGATTGGGCAGAGGCTGTTAGGCAGGATAAAGTGCTCCGGACACAAACCCTTGGTGGGCAGTATCCTGAGTATAAGGAGGTTCAGCATATGGTTGGTGTCTTTCAAGGCAGTAAGTCGCATTGGCTCTTGAGTCCATATATCTTCTAACCCATTGCCAGAGGACTTACATCTCACACCTGTATCATCACTTGTTCATCTACGCCCACAACTTCACCACATTGACGCAACCGTCCAACAAGCACGACAAGACGCAGCTACCAAGGAGTCCGCTCCCAGCACAGCAGCCGGCACTGCTCGCGCAATTCACATGACTGTCAAGGCTACTGGCGATGGCGATACCGTTACCACCGAAACTATGGCTGACCGTCTACGAGCCGTGCAGACAGAGCACTGGCGAACTATGCACTACACAGATGAGAATGAGGAGGCTGCCTGGGAGGTTTATAACGAAAGCCTCTTCCTGCGCCCTGCTCAAGAGGAGGCCGCGGAAGAAGCAGAGAAAGCCGATGGGGCGGAGGAAAATGAGCCACCCCTTGAGGAGTCTGTGCCAAAGTTCGCCCGTCGATGGGATGACGATGAGCTTCTTGAGGCCGTCAGCGGTATTAAGAAACCACAACCCGCCCCAGAACCTGTTAAGGAAGATCCCAAGCCAATTGTTCCCGCCAAACAGCCAGAGCAACCTACGCCAGGGGCTGACGAGGCACGAAAGCCCAAGCTTCGACCACGCGGTGGAGCGGCGGGAACCGTTCCTCGACGGGGAGGTAGACCTCGAGCTACAGCTTCAAAGACGGCCAACGTTGATGGATGAAGAGTGGACTTTTGGTGCTAGAAGTAAACACAGGGGACTAAATAGGTTGCATGGGACGGCGCAAAGGATCTATTAACTTTATATAAAGAATTCAAAAGTCACAGTATAGAAAAGGTCTGCCAAACACGCGTAAAATTTGCAAATACGATATAACCTATTTCCTCAATGGACAAGAGTCCTCCCAAACTCTCTCCACGAGTTAGTGATGATCATCCGACTGTAATGCCGGCATACATGAAAGCGCTAAGCAATCGCCATATCAAGGGTTAGTAATTTTGTACACCTAGTATGCCTATACGCTGAACCGCTCCCAATAATATTTTCGCCAGCATGTAAACCCTGTTTGTTGTGTTGTGTTGCATCCTGCGTGTCCCGGTCGTCTTGAGCGCTCTTATATGCCAGCCCAAGAAAAAAGCCCAAGAATCACCGACAATAGCCTGTATGCATGCTCATAAAACATATGTTTACTGGAGAAGCTCGACATCCAAACCAATGGATCGCATGAACAAGTTGACACTGTTCAGCCGCTCTGCTCCCATAGTGGGAGGAAGAGTCTTTGAAACAGTGACAGTGTCGAGCACACGGTCCTTGACAGCAAGGACCAGACGAGTTTGTTGATCGTGAGTGGCGCTGACGCCCATAGCTGCAAGAAGCTGCCATACATAGACGTCCTCTCCAGTGTTGACGCTACCAGGGAAAATGTAAGGCAGCGAAGGTTCGAGTCTACTGAACAAGATCTCAAATGTTCGATCCCTGATACTTGTTAGTCAAAGCAGTGATTCACGGTCCAGGATTTACATACCAGTTATCCCACTGCTCAGGAGTGCCGGCGCCTGTCTGTTTGAGAAGCACGGCACGACTGAGAATAAGTGTCAACATGGACACACCAATTCTTGATCTAGCAATGAGATCAACGTTGAGCTTGGTGGCAATCAGATTCAAAACTCCATCAACAATATCCAGGCCAGTGTCGTTGAAATATTGCATCAGCGATGGCATGACAGTAGAGATGAAGAGTTCAATCTTCTCTCGCATTCGTGCGTTGATTGTTGTCACCTCGCCGGGTGTGATGGCAGCGCCCTGAACGACATCCAATTGATCGAGATGATAGATAATCATAGTCAAGATAGTAGTTCGTTGTTCAAAAGAGAGATGAGGGAAAAGACGAGGAATGGCCTTCTCACCCTTGGCACAAGACAAGAAAGCGATGAATGGATGGGGGACAACAACTCCAATCTGTTCGTGGACCTTAAGCTCTTGCCAGAGCCTGGCATTGTAGGTCTCTAGAATGGTGGCCCACTCCTTGTGCTTGTTCTCGAGCTCCTCATCGGGGCCGGTCATAGGTGGTGGGATAAGTCGAACATGGTCCTCGATTTGCATCAGGGTCTGATAAACCTTCTCGACGTTTCGAAGGATGGTCTTTCGATCAAGGCTAGATCCCTTCTTGCCATTGTTGGGGCGCTGATGCTCACTCTCGGTCCGCTTGATGCTGAGGAGGGGTTTAGGGGTCTTCGCGTTGCTGAAGGAGATCTTTCCTAGACTACCTGCGATGACCAGCTGAGGGTTCTTGGGTTTGTTCTTGGCAGCTTCGACAGCACGCTGTACCTGCTGCTCCATTCGTTGGAAGTGGTTCTCAGCAGGGCGTCCATGACGGCGCATGCCACCCTGACGACTACCAGTCTGGTAAAGATATGTCTGGGCAAAATTGCTCAGAGGCTGACTGGGGTTTTGTCGCTGACCGGCTCGAATATGGCTGTAAACCTGGTAGTAGAAGTCCTCGGCAATCGAGGCATCAGATCCTTCAACGGGGTTGCCAGTAGCGGAAACAAGCTGCTGGAGCTGGATACGGGTGATGAAGTTCTTGTCCTGGGGAGTCATCAAACCGTTGTCCTTCGACAGAAGCCAGATCTTGTGGTTTCGCTTAGCCCTCTTGGTCTCTTGATCCAGGTAGGCGGCCTTCTCTTCCTCGGACATCTGCTGCATTTGGGGATGAGCTTGTAACTGCGCGGCATTAGGGATGGCACCGTGGGACTGCTTCGAGTGGTGTCCATGCTGAGGTGGAACATGCGCATCTGGGCCGGCGCGGTTAGGATTCTGCAGGATCTGGGTCGGGTTGGCATGGAGCTGCTGCTGATGCTGAACGGGAGTCGCCTGAAGACCCGGAGCTGGCGGCGTGGGCTTCGACTGAGTGCTTTGGGGTCTCTGCAGAATAGTCACCGGATGGCCGTGACCATGGGCCTGAGGAGGCTGTTGCTGATGAGCAGTAAATCCGGGAGGCGGCTGCTGATAGGAAAGATCTGCGGCATGTGGCTGAGGGGTCTGCTGCTTGGGCTGCGATCGCATGGCGGCCTCGACCTCTTCCAAGCTCATGACTTTGCGACTGGGCGCATGCTGGGCAGGCTGCGCTGCAGGAGCAGGAGCAGGAGCAGGCGATGCTTGCTGGGCTGGCTTAGACGGCCCAATGCCCCAGATGCTTCGGTCAACATGGAGATCAGGGAGCGCTTCGGGCTCACGGTACTTCTCGTAACCAGATCGCACAGGCTGTTGGTAAGACTGTTGCTGGTAAGGCTGGTTAGAGTAGTAAGACTGGTAGTCGGCCGAGGTATACTGGTTGACGGAAGAATGAGCCTGAGCAGAAGCAGCGGGTTTAGCCGCAGGCCCCTGGCGATTGTAGCGAAGATGCTCCTCATCAATGGCATCCGCAACCTTGGCAGTCTGGCCAAAGAAATCGAAATCCTTGCCAGCACTGCGAGAGACTGTCGGGCCACTGTCACCGAAAGTGTCGTCATTGAATGCGTCTCCAGTCTCTTCGAGTTGGTCTCCAAGACCGTCATAAGTCTCCTCGAAGTCTAGGGCATCATCATCGCCATCCCTGCCTGATAAACCAGCGAATGGATCGTGAGATTGGGAGAAGCCAGGCGCAGCCGTGTTATGGCGCGTGGTATCGAAACCGAAGAAGGACATTTTGAAAGAATTTGGGCAAGTGGACGTCGATTGTACTATGAAAGAAATTAGTACAAACGCCAGTCAACTGTAGTCGCTTTGAGCTCCGTGCCCCGCTCGAGGTATCCTCAAGGAAACGCCCCATAACCTCCCTGGATCAGATATCAAGCTTCTTTTCCCAACTATTCGGGTCGCTAATAGAGTGTTCGTGACGACTGAGATGGCGGGGTTTTCTATAGTTCATCTTGCTCTGCGTCCTGAGTCCTTTTCTTGCAGGGTCCTGTCGTGGTCGAAGTTGCTTGACTCTGTTTCACTGGACATCATGTGGCGCATATCACTACCAGCATGGAAGAGAAGACGATTTTCTGATGTTTCAGCCACCTGTGACGGCTGCGCTGGAGGAAGCTTGTGCAACCCAGAAATTCGTCCTTAGGTTCAAGGACGTCGAAGGGTTTCCCGTCCGGACATATATATCCAGCAATGACCAGGCCGGGGGAAGCGAGCAGGGTAGGAAAGAAACAGCTGAAGTAAATCCACTCACCACTAAGAGAATGAGATATGTTCAGGATCGTTCAGCGCGCACAAATCTATCATGATGTCTTCCAGTAAAATAGGTTCAAGATGTTTGTATCGTGGCCAAGCATGCGAATATAGCGCTATGTTGGCTGTGGAAGGGTTGTTAGAAGTTTCGAAAACTCTATCAATGAGCTTTTTAAGCTGAAAGGGTGGACAGCCGCTTGGGAGAGAGCGGGCTGCGATGTTGATGTGCGGCGAAGCTCTGATGCCGACGATGATGCGACGAAGTGCCAACGTTGTTCTCCAAGCCCGCTTCCCCCACATGCGACTGGATGAAGGGTGGATGAGTTCACGTGTTGAGTCACGTGACTTTATTGTTGAGCTTCTTCGAATGAGTACAATTGGGACCAAAAGATGGTAAGGCTTGTACAAGTTTAGACTAGGATGAATAAAATCATTACATACAAAAAGAATCACATAGATAAAAGGATGAAGATATCATCTTGACATTGCAAGAATAAGGTTCTTCACGGTGTCATGTTCTCAGCCCTTTGTCATGAGGTATCCATGTAAATCACTTCAATGACGCTTTTAATTGAATTGATTTGTATCGTTGTGTGAAACTCGGGCCCAAAAAGGGATTCTACTCTGTAGATATCATAGGTTGAGAGTGGTTCAACAGTCGACCTTTGAAGAGCTCTTGATAATAAAGTCACAGATCTTAAGTGAAACATTAATGGGAATAAACAGCCAGTCAATCAGACATACGGAACGGACATGAGCTTGAGCCTGAATAAGCTTATCGATCCATGATATCAGCCGAGAGACTCAATTCAAGATTGAGGAGGTCAACTAACAGACAACAAAAACGGAACGAACGGCTTCAGAGACCAACAATAAACAATTGGCTACCTCGTACAGTGGAGAGAGGACGAGAAATCGGGGACTACTATGGAGGTTCGTCTTAAAAGTCTTTGCCGGCAAGTAGGGATCAGCAACCACCCTTATAAACTTAAATAGGGTATCTCTACTAATTTTATTAGCTATCTTCTATAAGTGATTTCTATATTATTCTTTTTCTCTTAACCTTATAAAAAAGATACTATATATAAAAATAGATATTATAACTTAGGCTTTAGTAATAATATTAAAAGTACCTTATAGAGAAGTAAAAACTATACCTTAAATCTACCTTTTAATTAATATTCCTAAATATATAATTAATAAGATATATTTTTATGCAATTAAGAGAGGCTTTAAGCCTAATAAATATCCCCTTAAGCTTATTAATATTTAGCTTAAAGATAAAGCTTAATTTAGGCAGCCTTTAAAGTAAACTAAAGAAAATTAAGGCCTAATTATTATTAAGGTTAATATAGATTAATTTAGCAGGAAAAAAATACTTATTAATATCTTTAATAAGCTTAATAGTTAAGGCATTAAGATTTTAGCTATAATTATTACTAAAATCCTTAAATTAATAAGATATAAGAAAATAAAGCTAATAAAAAAGCCTAAATTAACTATAGTAATAAAGAAAGAGTGCCTAAAATAATATATTATTTATAAAGATTAAACCCTTAAAGATTAAAAAGCTATAATTTAATTAAATAAGACTTTTATAATACTTTTTTATTACTGTAATAGCTATTATATTTAAAGGTAGCCTAAAGAGTGATTTCTCTATAGCTATATTTATAAGAGATAGAAAGGCTTTAGTAAGTTTATATTTTAGGCCTGCTTTTTATATAATAAAAAGGGTTTCTATTATTACTAGTTTTTAAAGACTTTAAAAAAGAAAAAGGCTATTAAAAAAGCAATATAGGCAATAAATAAAGAGCTTAAGCTAGTTATAAAAGAGAAATAGAAGCTTAAGAATAAAATAAAAAGGCTAGGGCTTTATAACCTACCTAATAAAAAGTCTATATAGTTTTAAAATAAGGCTAATAGTAAGCTAATAAAAGAGAGAAAAGGCAGTATTAATTAATAGTAATACTATATAAAGATCTTAATTTTAAGATTACTTTTTTTTATAAAGAAATATAAAAAGAAAAGACTAAATACCTTTATATAAGAAGATTAAGCTTCTGCTTATAAATACTATATATAGCAGCTTCTATATAACGCTAAAGAAGTTTAAAGACTTCTTTAATATTTAAATTTACTAGATTTAAATACTATTAAGCCTGCCTGGCTATAAATAAAGAGAATAATAATAAAAAAAGGTGCCTTAAAGAATAAAAAGAAAGCTATTTATAAGTAAGAGGCTATATAAAATAACTTTCTATAGAAGTAGATTTAGGTATAGATAGAGAGAATTCCTATATATATTTAAAAAATTATAGCTTTAAAAGGTAGGAATAAGTATAAAGAAGGTAGGGGTAAATAGGTATAAAATTCAAGATTTATAGGTACCTAGTCTTTTGCCCCACTTAGTGTAATTTTAGCGCCGGCAAAGACTTTTGAGACGAACCTCCGTACAGGCTGGTTGCAGCGTTCCTTTGACGCAAGGTTCCTGGGCTGTATGTAAGCTGCCAACCTAAAACAAGCCCAGGAAACGTAAAAAGGGGCACCTCCATCTCATTCAGCAATACGAGAAAAACCGGTGATGCATTCGACGTGTAGTAACACTTTTCCCAATTCAGGCCTCGATTTGCTGCAGAGAAACCTTCTCGATTGTGAGGCTTGAGTTACTGCAGATCCCCCATTCCTAAACATTCTGTAAGAGGCGCATGGCGCAACCTAAACGAGCTGTTATATCTGGATCAAAGCGATGCGATGACAATGGAGATTTCCAAGGTCGGGGCATCCCTGTAAACACATCAGTCCCCTGCTGCAAGTCGTCGTAATCTTGACAACGAACAGAAATCCACCTTTCTTTGAACGGACTTGTGGGAGAGGATAAGCTGAAAAAAGTTTGCTACCTGTGGGACTGGATCCAATGTCATTAGACTCACTCCAAAAGCGTCTGGACTCGGCAATAGTTTGACACAGAAGCCATTAATCGAAGCTGAGATGCGCTAACAGACGGGATACCCCCCCTGAACGCCAGGGGATCCCAGGTACATATCATTCCACGAATACTTCGTTCTAGTGCTGCCAAGTGCTGGAAATCAGGTATTTTCCCTCCAAGCCCCTGCCGAAGATACCTCGAGTCACCCTCTTCTTATCAGGACAAGCTGTGCCTCTAGGTCTAGTCGCTGTGTGTACCTGACTTTGCCTAGAATTGACGATCAAGGCCTGGGCTTGTTCCCCCAGAACACGTTGTTATCTCATTCCAGTGCTCTCCAGCAACTTGTTGCGTGCCACTGATTTCAACTGTGTCTTTTGTATTAGAATAAGTAGATACTTTCCTGCACATGCCCAATTCGCAAATATTAATCCTTCATCGTAAACCTTCTCTTTTTCTCTCCTTAATAACTTGTTCTGTCTGGTTCACGATATTGACCTTGTTCTTCGCTTCGTGAAGAACTAACGAGGAAGACCATCTTTTTTTAGTGCAGAAAGATCACCGACCGTTCCTTTTACTGGAGCCCCTCAGTCCCCCGGCTCCCTAGGTACTAACGTAACTGCCTTAGTAGGCGGGCTACTAGGTGCTCTACTAGGTGTCTTTTTTCCCCGTGCGCGCTGCCACCGAAACATCGACTTTGGATCATCCATCTTTCTTCTTTGTTTTCTGTTCAAACCTCCCACTTCATTTAAACTCTTCTTGTATTGACGATTTTATATCGTCGATTATTCTTCCGCCATGGCTGCCGGTCATACGCGCTACGTGCGCTATATTGCGCTCGCGCTTTTCGTACGTCGCCTTATTCATTCATGTCCCATGGGTTTCGATGCTCATGATGGCTTACGTTGCCACCTGCTAACCCGACCCCTTTAGACGCTCACTATGTTTTACTTCTTCTCCAATTCCAAGATCGATACCATCCCCGTTCCTGGCAGTGTCGGTAACTTCCCAGGCGGTCCTGGAAGCCCCAGCAACCAGCAGCAAGCTCCTGGCACCATCCCTAAATCCCCTGATGCCGGTAACAACGTCAACTTCCCCGGTCAGCAGGCACCTGTCGCTGAGGAGGGAGACACTGCCCTCACCAAGGACGACGCTCCCGCTCAGAAGCCCGCTGGCGATGCCCCCGCTGTTCCTGCTCCTCAGACTCCCAAGGAGGGCCCTGCTTCGGGCGAGCTTGCTGAGGCTCCTCTGGCCATGTCCCCCAACGACCCTGGCTGGAGCAACCTCCAGGGTACTGCTCCCGGTCCCCGTATGAACGCTACATTTGTCACTCTTGCTCGAAACCAGGACGTCTGGGAGATTGCCGAGTCCATTCGACAGGTCGAGGATCGTTTCAACCGCCGATACAACTACGACTGGGTCTTCCTCAACGACAAGCCCTTCGATGAGCAATTCAAGAAGGTCACCACCTCTCTCTGCTCTGGTAAGACTCACTATGGTCTGATTCCCGAGGAGCACTGGTCTTTCCCTGAGTGGATTGACCAGGAGAAGGCCCGCAAGGTCCGTGAGGATATGCACGAGCGAAAGATTATCTATGGTGATTCCATCAGCTACCGTCACATGTGCCGATTCGAGTCTGGTTTCTTCTTCCGACAGGAACTCATGATGAACTACGAGTACTACTGGCGTGTTGAGCCCTCCGTCAAGCTCTTCTGCGACATCCACTACGACCCTTTCCGTGTCATGCATGAGAACAACAAGAAGTACAGTTTCGTTCTCTCTCTTTACGAGTACATCGACACCATTCCTACCCTCTGGGCTAGCACCAAGAAGTTCATGCAGAATCACCCCGAGCATATCTCTTCCGACAACTCTATGCGCTTCCTCAGTGATGACGGTGGTGAGAACTACAACAAGTGCCATTTCGTAAGTTAAGCTCTAGTTATCACCCGTTTCATAGCTAATTGGGTTTAGTGGTCCAACTTTGAGGTTGGTAGCTTGTCCTGGCTCCGCAGCAAGCCTTATCTCGATTTCTTCGAGTCTCTTGACAAGGACGGTGGTTTCTTCTACGAGCGATGGGGTGATGCTCCTGTCCACTCTATTGCAGCTGGTCTTCTCCTTAAGAAGGAGCAGATTCACTTCTTCGAGGATATCGCCTACTACCACGTTCCTTTCACTCACTGCCCCACCGACGAGCAGCGACGTCTGGATCTCCGTTGCCACTGCAACCCTGATAACAACTTTGACTGGAAGGGTTACTCTTGTAAGTTTTGTTGAAGGCTATTTCAGAATCATACGCTAACCAAGCAACAGGCACTTCTCGATTCTTCGAGCTCAACGGCATGGAGAAGCCCAAGGGTTACGAGAAGCAGCAGTAGACAAAATATATTTAACATGGGGTTGTATAGGGTTGTATCATACAGGTCGTAATGCTCGGTAGATTGTCTGCATGATTTCTGGGCTGCACACAATGGGCCGGCATTGGGTGATGTTCTTGCGGGAACCAATAACAGGCGTCTGGGTTTGAAGCACTTTGGACAACTTTTGATCATGTTAGACTGCATGAATCAAGGATGTTCTGGGATCGTTTGAATGCTTTCTTGAATGCTCGAAATAGTGTACAATATCATTACATGGCCGCAGCCAGGTCTATTGGTTTTGACACATGTCTTGTATCATCGCTTTGCCATCTTTTAACCCAATTCGTCCATTTGATTTCCGTATGCAAATTGTTTAACCAACTGTGGCCTTCTTTGGCTTCTTAGTGCCGTACTTGCTTCGACTTGTTGTTCGGCTCGCAACACCACCCTGGAGTAGTCAGTATCTCACGTTTGATGTAGATGTGGCCAGAACTTCAGTTTGAGGCCAATAGGCAATAAACATACCAGATCCAGAGCTCCTCGAACAAGATGGTATCTCACACCAGGACAATCCTGTGCACGTCCACCTCGCACTAACACAACACTATGCTGCTGAATATTGTGTCCCTCGCCAGGAATATACGCCGTGACAACAGCGCCAGTGGAAAGCTTCACACGAGCGGTTTTTCGCTCACCAGAGTTGGGCTTCTTGGGTCGAACAACACCAACGCGGAGACAGACACCCTTGAGAGCGGGACAGTTTGTGTTGGACAGAGCAGGAGAGACAGCGTGACGTGCGCGCTTGCCCTTTCGGATACCGCGAAGGACTTGGTTCAATGTCGCTGGACGAGCTGTTGTGGGAGCGAATGCGTGGGGTGCTGAGGTCGTGAATGTTCGGAGGCTTGGTCGGATCAGCCGACTTGGTGGTGTTGAGAGGGCTGTGGTAATGGGACGGCGTGTCGCCGGGGAAAAGAACTGGCGGAGGATGGAGCCGACCATTCTGGGCGAGTCTTCGACGGTGGGATTGAGTTAATTGTCGTGTGAAGCGGTCGAATTGATCCTGTATTCGGCCTCTCGCTATCCCAATCCCACGCTCATCCAGCCGATATCAAAATCTCAGCCTCTCGAAGCTGTGTCACGTGCTACAAAGACTCGGATGTTTCGTTTCTCCGGATACAGCAGTAGATCACATGCCATAGCCCATCATGCCCCACCTAAATCTTTGACGTCAGCGGTTAATCGCCGGTGCATCTTTGCCCACCCCGCAATCCTCCACATCTCCATCCCGCATTGGCTAACAGATTTCCCCAAATCGATCCAAGTCAAACAAAGTCAAGTCAAGTTCCATTACCGCTGTACAACCGAAGACATCCTCGACCTCGGTGGTTATCCTCGGCTGGTCTAGGCCGAGCAGCGAGATTCTTCAACCGCTTCAGCCGTATAAAGGGAAGGGCGTGTAACGACTGGGGGCAATGGGTGATTTGTATATACCGAGGCTAAAAATAATTGACATCTTGACCTTCTCGTTCTCTTATCGCCTTCATCTTCTTGTTTCATACCATACAAAGAGCTTGTCTTGTTGGTTGTCGCTTTTGGCTTGTGATCGTCAGACATCTAACATACCCGCCTCACGCCTCGATCTAACCTAGCCACTTCAGCTCCCCTACATCTCTTTCTCTTTCTTTTCTCTAACATAGTCACCACTCTTCCTCACTCCTCTTTTCAACACCGCGAATCTCACGATGTCTTCGTCATTTACTCGAGTGGTGCGCCCTGCTCTACAAGGTGGTCGAGGTCTCACACAGCGCATTGCCACACGAGCCACCGCTCCCCGAACGTTGACGAGAATAAACCTGTGAGGGCAATTTTGAGAATGACCAGAAGCAATCGCTAACTCTGCGCTTAAGCAACACTGCTCGTCCTCTATCTACAACATCCATCCGCCGCAATGAGCAAATCGACATCTCCGAGATCCCTCCTACACCCATCACTCACCTCTCCGAGATCGAGGCTGCCATGGCCGACACCGTCTCCAAGTTCTCTACAGATGTGATTCTTCCTCGTGCGCGTGACATGGACGAGGCTGAGGAGATGGACCCCGCTGTTGTTGAGCAGCTGTTCGAGCAGGGTCTCATGGGTATTGAGATCCCCGAGGAGTACGGAGGTGCCGGCATGAACTTCACTTCCGCCATTATCGCCATTGAGGAGCTTGCCCGTGCAGACCCCTCCGTTTCCGTCCTGGTTGATGTGCACAACACCCTCTGCAACACAGCTATCATCAAGTACGCCTCCACTGCTATTAAGAAGAAGTGGCTCCCTCGCCTTGCGACCAACACCGTTGCGTCTTTCTGTCTCTCTGAGCCTGTCTCTGGTTCCGACGCTTTTGCCATGGCCACAAGAGCTACTGAGACCGCCGACGGTTTCAAGATCTCAGGTAGCAAGATGTGGATTACAAACTCCAAGGAAGCCGAATTCTTCATTGTCTTTGCCAACCTCGACCCCAGCAAGGGCTACAAGGGAATCACTGCCTTCATCGTCGAGAAGGGCACCAAGGGTTTCTCTATTGCTAAGAAGGAGAAGAAGCTCGGCATTCGCGCCTCAAGCACATGCGTCATTAACTTCGACGACGTTGTGATCCCCAAGGAGAACCTCCTCGGTGAGCGTGGCCACGGTTACAAGTACGCCATTGCCCTTCTCAACGAGGGCCGAATTGGTATCGCTGCCCAGATGACCGGCCTGGCTCTCGGTGCTTTTGAGAACGCTGCTCGCTACGTCTGGAACGACCGCAAGCAGTTCGGCTCTCTTGTTGGTGAGTTCCAGGGCATGCAGCACCAGCTCGCCCAGGCCTACACCGAAATCACTGCCGCTCGCGCTCTCGTCTACACTGCTGCTCGCAAGAAGGAGGCTGGCGAGGACTTTGTCAAGGATGCTGCCATGGCCAAGCTCTACGCTTCTCAAGTCGCTGGTCGTGTCAGTGGTTCCGCCATCGAGTGGATGGGTGGCATGGGCTTTGTCCGCGAGGGTCTTGCTGAGAAGTACTTCCGTGACAGCAAGATCGGTGCCATTTATGAGGGTACCAGCAACATCCAGTAAGTTCCAGTCTAATAATTACATCGAAGCAAACACTAACATGCTATAGACTTAACACTATTGCCAAGCTCCTGCAGAAGGAGTACACATCGTAGAACGATAGAGAAAATCTAGAAAGAGGTCGAGGTATAAATGGAATAAACAAAACATAGGTCAAAAAAATATCTAAAACATGTCAATGCTCCCTCGCACCTACAAACGCAACTGTGACAATGTGAAAACGAATCATGAAGCAGTATATAATAGCCCTTATCAAAGAGCACATCCTCGAATACCACCGTGCAGTGAAACATATAATAAAAGCCATCACCTGCAACTCATTTTTGATGGTCTCCTCTCTCGTTTCTATTAGCTCACGTGCATTCAAATGCTGCTGTATACGATACTCATCTACCGCTGGAGTCGCTTGCTTCACCATCTCAATAGGGCAAGGTACTAATCGTGCCCATGTACGTTTTACTCGCCCAACTACCAATATCCTGAAAGCCAACCGCTATAAGCGACACAGCGAATGTGGAAAGAATGCGCCTGGATAAGACGCCCATCCTGTGTTCACTGTGCCGACATCACCTGCCCGCGGTGTCCGACCATCTATTCACTATCGCCCCTGGGTATCCGATAGACAAGACAACAACTCCACCGCGGCTCCATCGTCTCGATAAAACATTGCAAAATCGTCAATCTTGTTAGTCCAGTCGCTTAATCAAAATCAGCTGTGTAGGAGAAGCCTCGGAATTCTTCTTGCATGGCTTGTGATAAAACTTGTGATTGTTAGCGAAAGATCAAGAACCTGGAAGATGCAGAACTTACCAGACTGGACTGGGGTCAACACGGGAGTAACGCTGGTGAACTCCGAGTCAAAGTTACTGGTATCAGTAGCACTCTTAATTTGAGGCATGAAAGGAGGCTGCACTCTCTTGTGGTAGATGTCATCCCAGTTGATGTTGCGGAAGAATGGCTGGCTCATTATCTCCTGGGCATCAGTAGGGCCGCTTCCAAGTCGCTGGTCAGGCTCACGAGTGAGCAGCTTCTGGAGAATAGAGACTGAGTCCCGAGGCATGTGAATAGGATAAAGTGGTTCATCCGCGAGAATGGCATCGTAAATTTCATCCTCATCTTCTCCACGGAAAGGTGATTGTTGGAGAAGCATCTGGTAGATCAGGACACCAAATGCCCACCAGTCGACAGCACGACCGTACTTCTTATCGAGAAGAATCTGGAAAAAAGTCAGCACAGAGAACAAAAAGGGATTAGATCTTCTGGGCATACTTCGGGAGCCATAAACTCGGGAGTACCACAGAAAGTACTAGTTGTTGAACCATACCACATATCCTCCTTGCACAGGCCATAATCACCAATCTTGACATGACCGTCGAGTGACAGCAGAATGTTGTCAAGCTTCAGATCACGGTAGATGACACCGTTCTCATGGAAGTACTTGAGGGCCAAGCACACCTCTGCGGCGTAGAATTGGGCACGCTTGGTGCCGAATTGACCTCGCTGAATGTGCAACATCAGATCACCACCGCTAACATACTCCATTACGAAGTACACACGGGTCTCGGTCTGGAAGCATGCGTGCAGGTTGGTGAGGAATGGGTGCCTACCTCGGTTGGCAACCAGGAACACACGCTTCTCAGAGCGGATGCTCTCTACTTCATCATTTTCGATGATGAACTCTTTCTTGAGCACCTTGATAGCATAGAGCTTGCGAGATCGCTTTGTTTCAGCAAGCATGACCTTGCCGAAGTTACCCTTACCCAGCACAGCCAGGAAGTTGAAATGGTCAAGTCCGATTCGTTGACCAGTACCTGGGTCTGTAGCCAAAGGTAGTGGTGCCTTATTTCCACCAGATGCAGACTGCTGCTTAGGAGACATTGCTTCCGGTGACTGGGGTTGGTGTGCTGGTACTGATGGTTGCTGGTAACCAGCTTGTTGCTGCTGAGGCTGGTGTTGTGGCACCGGAGGCAGCGGTTGCTGGGGAGGAGGCTGTTGTGCAGCTGGCTGCTGTTGCACTGGTCGCTGAGCCTGAGCAGGCGGTTGTCCTCCATAGCTAGGGTTGACGTTGGCGTAGTCAGCCGGGTTGTACTTGCGCTGCTGACCCGCGCCGTATTGGCCCCCTTGAGCGTAGGGATCCTCTTGTTGCTGGTCATACCCTCCACTGTAACGTCCATAATCAGATTGTTGTCTCTGGGCCCCTCCAGGTCCTCCAGACATGGCCGCAGAGGCTGCCGCTGCCGCCGTTGAGCTGGATGAAGTTCGGTCGGGATGGCCAGGTCGTGGTGTTGTCTGGTTCGAGTACATAACCTTAGCAGCTTCAGTTGCCTCAGGTGAGGCAGGTCCTGGCTGATAGGGAGGTGCGGACGAGCTGGAATAGGATGGTGCCGGGGAGTGAGTACTGGTAGGGCTCGATTTTCCTTGCCGGAGAGTCTTTTCTGTTAGTGAAGAGACCTTTGCCTGTCTCTGTTTCTGTGATCTTATCCCATCCAATATCTGATTGGCAACAGCCATAGACATGCCACAGAAGTCAGGAACAAGGTGAACACACTGGGCGTGTGCAGTAAGATTGCATTCTACAGATAGAGGATTAGTTTCACAACGCAGCAAACAAAGTCAAAGAAAATATACCTGAGCACTTTCTGCAGTTCTTCTTGCCAAAAGGCAGAATGTAACCACAGTGACAGCACCAGTTTGCTGTCATGTTGGAATAAGGATTGAATCTGTGCGGAATACGATGGTTGATCTTCTCCTCGTCAGGATCGGTCTCAGCGTTACTCTTGCTGATACACTTCGTAACCACACTGGAATAACACTTTGTATGACAAGTGTACTTGCAATCCTCACACTGCATGCCTGCAGAGTACTTGAGGAAATCTCCGCAAAGCGCACAACGCATGATGTTGTAGAACTGGTGCTGTACGAACTTGTGTCCGTACATCTCGTGAACCTCTTCCTTGCGTTGACGTACAGCTCCCTTTCGGCCAAGACCGAGGTCGACGGGGCGGCTGTTCGCGTTAGTCTTGTTGAATGCCAACTGGAGTTGAATCTGTCCAGTAGGCTCCAGGTTAAACCATTCTTCAATTGGACCAGTTTGCACTTGAGGCTGGGGACCAGCAGTCCCGAATGGACCGGTCTCTGTTCCTTGCGCGCCGCCACCTGCTGGGGAGCCTGGTCCAAAAGAGCCTGAAGACGGGCTCATGGGAAACTGTGAAGGGGCGCCACCGGTGCTGCCCATTCTATCGGCCGAAACCCATCCAGAACTGTTCATCTCAGCCTCGATCCTCTTACGACGCATTTCCTCGACAATATCAGAAATTCTGACCCAGAGCATAGCAATGGGCATGGCATGCTCAGCAGGTTTGTCGTAAACCGTCAGCTCGATTTCGTTGGCCTTGTCAACTTCGATGGTATGGTATTCGGCTTCCCAGCGATCGTTCCTGGTCGCCTTTGTACGAGCCATCACGGTATCCTCAACCTTGACGGCAATAAAGGTCTCAGGTCCTCGTGTAAACCTTCCAGTTGCTAGGTGGTCTACATCCTTTATAGCTAGCATACGAATCGATAGTTGTCCGCTTAGGGGCTTCCTTAGATTAGGGGCGTTGATTGAATCGTCTGCTGCTTTGTCAATATGTCGTCGAAGTAGGAAATGCTGCAGTGCCAACTCACCATCTTGGGCGTCGGCAACATCCGCATCGATGTGTAGTTCTTCATATCTCTTGAGTGCCTGCTTCAACAGTATAATCTTCTGCTTGCTTTCGACTTTTCGGGCAGCCGCGTCAGCCTTACTTTTGCGGTCTCCCTCCATACCGTAAAGCTGAACCATCTTTTCGATACCCTTCAGATATTGTTCTTCGACGTTTAGCTTGAATTGAATCTGCGACAACATGAGCTGGATGCGGGGTCCCAGATGCGGTGTATCATATTTGATCAAATCTGTTTTCGTTCACGTTAGCACAGTACAGAAAACACGGAAAGTCTCAGACAAGTTTCTATGGAGATGGCATAGCAACGACGCACCTAACTTGGTGAAATTTTGACGTGGCTTCGGAAGAGCCGTGCCACCAGGAGGACCTGGAGCATAAGGATGGCGGGGAGGCATGAGATCAGAACCTCTATCTTCTCGGGAATCCTTGGGAGGTGGTGCAGGAGGACCGCCGGCCTCGTCAGAAGGTCCTCCAAGGGACATGTCGCCAACACCGGCGTTCACACGTCGCATCTGGATGTCGCGCAGCTTCTCTTCAAAGAACTGCAGATTGCGACGACCATCTCGCATTTGTGAGTCGAGACGAGATCTGACGGCTTCATTGTTGGTCTGTGCTCTCATGGAATTGGCAGCGTTGATGAGAGCCTTCTCGCGCTCGATCTTCTTGTGGATGCTATGGATCGCATCATCGTCATTCATGGTGAAAGTGGCTGCACGATACGTTCGCGCTGGACGACAAGAGGTTGGAGGAGGAGGGGATGGCTGAAAATACAGCCGATATCAATTGGGTGAGGACAACGCCTCAATAATGAGCGGGCGAGGGTGGGCAAGCGGGTGGTAAAATAGACAACGAGACAGTTGACGTCTTGTGTGTCGTTATCGTTAATGAATGTCGTTATACTAAGGTATGAGAGCCAAACCAGGTGCGGGCGGGTAGAAGCACGGGGCGAGGGAAGCCAGAAGGTCCCGGGTGCGTATGCGTAATTAATTATGCGTGAGTCCGCGACGATGGTTTATGGCTGGCGGAGGTTTTCGCCGTCAAGCTTCGCTCCAGGTGGATGAGGCCGAAGCTGGCGGGTGGGGGAGAGGGGAGGGGAGGTTGAGGGAATGAGGGTTTGGGTTTATTAAGCCCAGCCGTTGCCAAAAGCAGATGATGGTGGTACCTTATCTTGGCCAGGTGCTCTGTACCTACTAAGGTAGTTAGGTGTTGAGTGGCAGGCAGGTGGCAGGGCAGTTAGGTAGAGGTGGTAGGTTGGAAGGTCAAAGGTGAGAAACGTCGTCAGTGATCCAATAAGTTCCTAAGGTACCCAGAGCTGGTTGGTACCTCAGGGAATCTCATCGACACTCGGTGGAGGAGGGGGTAAAATTGGCGGGGTTTTTATCGGGCGTTTTCCAAGGATTCAATGCGCGAGCAGAGCACAGCAGAGCACAGCGCAGTAACACTGAGCTAGCTCTGGTGACTTTGGCGGTAAGCTAAAAGACCAAAGAAAACGTTAGATTCAAGAAATATAGGTAGGTCCTTTTTAGGAGACACAAAGAGGTGACCAGCGCAAAAAAAAGAATTTGGAGAAACACGAAAAAAAAGAGAGGGTCGAAAGACAAAGCACAGCCCAATACCTTTCCCTAGTGCTGGGTAATGAATGCCCAAGGCAAGGCCTCAGGGATACACCTCTAGGTGTAGGCACAGGCAGAGACCAAGACCACCTTAAGAAGCTAAGACCACCGCCGCTCTCTTCTTGGTGGGGAGATCCAGGGTTTGGCTGGCGGGGAGCTTCCAATTTGCAACGGCGTAGGAGTAGCTCTCCGTCCGGTTAATAAGTTGAGTTGAGTTTATGGTGGGTGACGACGTGCACTGTTTGTAGCAGAATCATTCATCAGATCCTTGTTTGTTCAGTCCTTCGGGGAAAGATACGATATGATCTGCTTGGGTAGTTTATCCTTTTGTCAAGAGGTAACCTCGGTAGGACTAGAGTGATGATATGATAACGTGGACAAAGAGGCTGAGCTGCGATGAGACAACCATACCCGAGAGTCTCTACAGTTACTTGAAAGGAATGTCTGTTTGGCACTTTTGTATATCATACTCATAAGCATGTGTCCTACTCGAATTGCGTTTCAGGACCCATCACCGGGTAGTTTCGCATGAATAGGGAAACTTGGTTTAATGCTTGTGAAACCATTCTCTGAAACGGCAAACTCGTGAGCCTTTCTTATCACAAAAAGTAATACCACAAAGTTCCAATCCCGTCAACAGCAATCAGGGGATAACAAACTCTAATATGTGCATTTCCTTATTCCCACCGTGTAGCTAAGTTAGGTACAGTTACACTGGAAACGCATCTGCGTCTGGTGTAAGTCACCTTTCATAGTCCTACAAGTCCTAGGGCCCCACCATCAAAGATCAAAACACCTCCGATTAAAACCGCATGTCGGAAAGCGGTCAATATCTGTAACGTGAGGACCCTTAACAATTAGTTGCCGTTAATCTCAATGACTGGCAAATCATATTCCTCATGTGCACTTCCGTCATCCAAGCTCAAATTAATGGTCAGGGTCACCCTTGAGGGTGGAATGACAAGGGGTCTAGGGGCCGTTAAAGGCTGAAGTGTCATGATGAACTTGCTCTGGGCGGACGAACTTCATTTTGTGACGATATATCAACAACTCAACAAACATTCTCTGATTTTACGCATATGAATATCAAATATGACATGTTGGAAATATTAACTTCATTAAGCTCCGAAGGTTTATCAGTCCCACTCCATCTTCTTCGGCATTGCCTTTCTGGCTACCAGCCCTACCGGTCATGCAAAACACCAACATCCGATTGGCTCGCCAACAGCGTGAAGCATCGTGAATCAACATCACCCGAGAAACTCTATGTATAACGAGAAATGGTTAAATGCTCTTTCTCGACGAGAATGTACAGTTTTATTATAGTAGTATACAATGATAGGCTTTATATCTATTTTACATCTTGTCATGATCTTCGAACCAAAAGCAGCGCAATACTTCCTGTAAACACAGCTCCTGCTAATGCGCCCTCCAGCACCAATAATGAAACGTCTCGCATGCGAAGATCTATCCGTCGCTCGCTGTAGATATCTTGTGATTTGGCCTTCCACCATTCTGGGTCCATAAGAGCTTCTTGCCATGTCCTCATGGGTAGAGGCTCTGAAAGAGGCGCTTCAGCCACTGGTTCAAATGTGGCAATGGGTTCCTGGCTGGATTTTGTTTCCTCCACCATGAGGCTCTCACCCGGCAACACATTCTCTGACGCCACGGCTTCAGCAATTGCCTCGGCCTCGGCCTCTGAGGTTCCTTCAGCCGTCGATAAGGTCTTTTGGTTCTCGATGGCCAGCTTGACCTGCTCAAGCTCACCACGAACCTCCTCGAGAACAGCCTTCTCCTCAGCTACAACACCCCTGACCAGTCTCCTTCTCTTCCAGGGCTCTGCCACGAATTGTAGGATAACGAACAAGAGGAAGTTCATGCCCATCAGGCCCCAGGTACCCCAAGTACTCGCTCGTCGGATACGGTCGCTCCAAATCTGTTCTTCGTGGTAACGTTTTAGGATTCCGGCATTTAGCTGCTGGCTAAGGCGTTGCTCTTCCATCTCAGCCTCGGTTAGAGCCTCCTGGGACGATGCGACCTTGCCCTCCAAGGTATGGTCCGCTCGGTATAACTCGGTAAAGCGCTCAAGATCGATAGGAGACCAGCTATCCTTCCGCGCCAATAGTGTTGTGACCTCACGTTGTGTTGTCGCACGACTGGCGTTCGATGTCTTGTATTCCTGGCGAGCCTCGCGGACCCGCTCATGGGCTGCTGCAAGGTCTGCTTCTAGCTTGGCATTTTGATGCTTGATGGTCTCGATGTCTGTGTATCCGGTAATGTCGTTGAGAGTTTGTGAAGCATTCATTGCTCGGGATTGCAGTCTATCCATAGCACCGCTGAACCTCTCCTTCAATTCGTTCATGTGGTTCAGGGTCAGGTGTCGCAGGTTTTGAAGACCTGATGGTGCTTGCGATTGAGGGGATTCTTCGCTAGGCTTTGTATCTGTCTCGGCCTTGGGTGGTTCGGGTTTTGTGTCCTTAGGGGTAGCACTTTCGGTAGTCGCATTGGTAGATTTGACATCTTGCAACTTGGGTATATCGGCAGGCGGTTGCAGCTCTTTGAAAACGTTTGGCCGAGGTTTGAGTATAGATTCAAGCTCATCCTCAACATCTTTATTCGTCCTCGAACTCTTCTCGGAATCTCTCGGTGGTCGCTCCGTCGAATAGAGTCTTGCTCGGAGACCAATGGCCTGAAAATTGCATCGCACACATATTGTTGAGCTCTGCACTATCGAGGTCCCCCAGCAAGACCTCCCGGGCCTCGCGGATCGATCAAGCCCAAATCGCGCATGGTTCCAGACAAGCCGAACCGCAGGACGAGCAAACGGCTGCATTGCGACCAAAGGAAGCGTGTATCGCAGCGGCGACGTCGAGGGTGGACGGTTGGACTTGTAGCTCGGCAACAATTGTTGAGATGATGGGATGAACGCATGGGCCGAGCCGATAAAGCTACAGCCGGCTCCGTAGCCGGGATATTTTCTGCCGCCGGAGCAAGGCCGAATCGAGTCACCGCCCTGCTCACCTTGGCCGGGGTCCTTTACCGGGAGCGCTATTGAGTGCGACTCAGGGTCCTTGGGGGCTGTATTCCAGCGCAACTACAGTGAGAAGAGGGTGTGGAGGGGCAATATTCATGTCCTGCAGTTCCTGAGAGTCATGACAATGACGACAGTCGAACCTTGGCCAAGGCGGAAGAACTGATAACGAAATATGCGGTGTTTTCTGTTATGTACAGTACGTGATTTATATTGCTACTCATTTTACTAGTAAGGATCCTTCAGCATCAACCTCCAATCAGCTCAGCCAGTTTGTAGCAGGCGTTTCTAATTTCCTGTCGATCATTATTGTCGCGATTATTTGTTTGTCTTTCATGAAAACTTGTGCCCCTCCCCCGCCATTTTCTTGCTCGGTCATATCTTCTCTCAGCATCGTCACCCTTAGACTACAGTTCTAGAGATACCCAATTCGCTCACTTTTTTCATTAAACTGGACTAGACTTCAGAAGGCATCTCACTCAGTCACAAAAAAACGCAATAGTACACTACAGGCCGTCATCATGGCTTCCTCCGATACCCCAGCTCTCAAGAACGATCCCAAGTTCATCTTCTTTACCGACTTTGATGGGACAGTCACCACCGCCGATTCTAATGACTATATGACCGATAACCTTGGCTTTGGTGTTGAGCGCCGTCGCCAGCTTAACAAGGATGTTCTTTATGGAAACATGCATTTCCGCGACAGCTTCGTTGAGATGCTTGACAGCGTCAAGACCCCTTTTGATGAGTGCATCCAGATTCTCCTTAAGAACATTAAGCTCGACCCTGGCTTTAAGGAGTTCTACGACTGGGCTCAAGAGAACAATGTCCCTATTGTCATTCTCAGTGGCGGCATGACCCCTGTCATTCGGGCCCTACTGGACACTCTTCTGGGTCCTGGTTGGGATATTCAGATTGTCAGCAACGATGTAAAGGCACGAGAGGGTAAGACTCTTAAGGATGAGGGAGGCTGGCAAATTGAGTTCCATGATGACAGGTAAATTCGAGCCATTCGTTGATATGGTGAGAAAATGCTGACTTTTCTAGTATTCATGGTCATGACAAGTCTATCGAGATCCGAAAGTACTCTTCGCTTCCTAACCGACCTACCATGTTCTATGCTGGTGACGGTGTCTCTGATCTCTCAGCCGCTAAGGAGACCGATCTGCTATTTGCCAAGGCCGACAAGGGTGAGTCAGATATCAATCCCCAGTACTGTTCGTAATTAATGACACCCTATAGACCTTGTTACCTGGTGTGAGAACGAGAACGTTCCCTTTGTCACATTCCGTGACTGGTCTAGCATAACTCAGACTGTCAAGGACATTGCGGCTGGTACCGTCTCTGTCAAGGATGCTGCCCGTGGCCGTATCTAATCTGGTATGCATTAATGACATGAAAAGGGGAAATAGGAGATGGCATCCATGGCTGCTTAAAACATAAAGGATAGACTAGGTGCGAGCCCGGAGATCACATAGATTCATAATAGACTTGTGAATAGACTTGATCAGCCTGGATTGAATCGAATTTCTATATAATGATTTCGACCTTGATGTTACTTCGCTTGTTCATGCATTCTTGAATTTCCTATTCCCTCCCTCTTTGATAACGCCTTGTCACTCCGTCCTCTTTTCCTCAGCTGGAATGAAATACCAGCACATCAACATGACAGCAAACAAGAAAATCACAATCGGATGAAGGACAAAGGTGCCAAACGCCTGGGCCAGAAGTCCTGTAACGAAGGGTGCAATAGCTCCTCCTGCGCTATCGCAAGCATTAATCATGCCGATACCAGTCAGAGCCTCCCGCCTAGTCATACCTCGAAGGAAAACAGCTGATGCACATGGGTAGATAGGACCAAGGAGAAGACCGACAACAGATACGGCAATGGTGTTTCCCACGATGTTAGGAATGAGCCAGACGAGAAGCTGAAAAGCGACGGCTCCTACGATGAGGCCATACACAAGCGTTTTCTCACCGATTCGCTGCGCAGGGGCAGAAAGGAGGAATCTACCGATGGTGATACCAGCCCAGAAACCTGCTGTTGCATAACCAACTGACGAAGGATCGCCATCGCGGTCGTTGATGAGAAAAGAAATGACCCAGCCAGAAATAGAGACCTCGGCTCCCTGGTAGGCAAAGATGAAGAGTGAACCAAGGAATACGATGCGCAGGTTCATAGCAAGAAAGATGCTGTTCGACAAGGAGTCTCCAACTTGAGCCGTCTCTCTCTGGCGTGCCGTAGGACTTAACTCCTGCTCGTATCTCCAGAACGACCATATTCCTAATGCGACGGTTAAAGCTCCGAGCACACAGGTTATTATGTAGTATCTATTCCACATGGTGTTTGCAGCTGTAACGAGCGCGGTCGCAACGAGAGGACCGATGGTTGCCCCTATTCCGTAAGTCCCGTGCTGTACACCCAGCATGAACGTTCCGTTCTGGAGACCACCACAGAAGAGGTTCCCGATGGCCACATTTATCGAGATGCTGAAGCCGATAAAGAAGAAGGATAGAACAACAACGATGAAAGGGGCTCCACTGATGATGGGTATGTATGCCAGAGTGACAAGGGCTTGACCGAGACCAAGAAGTTTGGCTCGACCGAGTTTTGCTCTAAGTATATCGATGAATACAGCGGCGGCAATGAATCCGATGGCTTTACCGACGAATATGAGAGACACGGTGGCATATCCAATGCCATAGTACCTAAAAGTATTTAGCTTGTGTCGTTCAGGGGAAAGATTATCGACATACTTCTCCATATAGGGGATTAATGCACCAGTAGCACCATCGCTAAGAGCATTATTTATCTGGGATAGACAGGTCGAGAGAAGTCTGAAGCGGTTCATGAAAGGGTCCCAGATAGTTGGTGCAACTTCAACAGTCTCTGTATTTGAATCTGGGCGATCAGGTTGACTCATTTCTAAGTCATCGATATGGTCGGAAGATGCATTGTCTGGTTTTGGATCATCTCTGACTGGCAGTATCTCGAGGTCAAAAGATTCTCTCTGGGCTGAGCCAATATTGGTTGTCGAGGTAGTCATTGGCGCGGCAGTTAATGGACGAGACATATCTTGTTTTGCCGGCTTTGTAGATACTGGCTGAACTACCGAGAGACCTGAAAGCATTGAAGTCTCCATGGTGTATGAGCACTAGGTCACCAAGAACTAGCGACTCGATATATAGTAACGGGTGATCAGGAGAAGATTCGATCACATTGTGTAAGAAGTTCCGAGGGATAAGTGTGCTTGAGCCTGTCCATGGTTATAAGTATGTAGTCTTAGTTACTCGGTTCTGTATCATATTATCATGAATCTCTGCAAGGTCAACTTGAGTCACCCGGTCACCCAGATCTTGACATCCCCACGGGCCATCCCAGAGAGTGGAATGCCTCTATTTGGCAGTTTTTGGGGCCCTAGCATGCCAGGAGGGATGGCCAAGAGGGTAATCAAGCCGAGTCCAGTTCGACAATACCATACGATGTGGTTTATTAAGCACGGACTCATGGTGAATTGCACCGAATTATTTACCCAGGTGTGTTACAGGGAGTACACGATACCAGGTGTTCTTGTTGTAATTAAAGGTATCCTTTGCATGAAGACGAGACATCGACATACGTAGTTCTCAAGCAGTCCACGTACACAATCATGAGGCACTGACAACATATCCATCATATCGACTGTTATGTCACTGGCCACTCAACTTCATGATTATGAGGTTGGTTCTAATACCCCTTTTAGTAACAACCCCAGCAACCCACCACTAGGACCCAAGCAATGTGCTACTTAAAATACAATCACGATATCCGTAGGAGCGGGAGTACAACTTACAGCCCGATATGGTAATTTCACGAGATCATGTTGGGAACAAACGAGGGGAGGCAGGCTTAGGATCATCTTGACCCGAAGCGACGAAAATATTCAAGTAATTGAGTCTGGACTTATGAGGACTGTGAGCCAAATTTATTTTGTCATCCTCCTCTAAATGCCTTGAGTTTTCTTGCTCCTCGAGGTAGGACCGGATAATCCGAATTAAGCAAGTCCGCTCCCTCTTGGAAGCCATTATGGATAGAGTAATACTGGGATCTGTCCTGTCTATCAAGGTATATCGTTCTATCGGTGTCTGCCCCTCCAAGCAACCCCTCCATATTCTTCACGTCTAGAAAATTCCCAGACAAACTTTTATGAAATAGCAATCGACATAGAACTTCACGATGGGACGTCCAAAGCGAAATGTTCTGGCGGCCGCAGAAGCTGCCCTAACACCTCCCGACGCTCTCGAGCCCAACCAGGCTCTTGTCCGCGTTGTTAAGCCTGAAGGAAACAACCTGTATACCTGTGAGCTTCCAAACGGCAAATCCCTTGTGCTGGAACTGGCCCAGCGATTTCGAAACACCATCTGGATCAAGCGTGGCGGTTTTGTTTTGGCTGAACGATACAAAGACGGCAAGGAGGAAACTCGAGCAGAGGGAGAAATCGTCAACGTTGTCCGTGATGAGAAGGCCTGGCGCAAACAGCCATATTGGTGAGTTTTGTGGTATCTATTCGTCTGAAATGAACTAGGCTAATCAAGTCTATCGCAGGCCCAAAGAATTCGTCAAAAACACATACGACATGAGTGACTCCGAGGACGAATCCAATGTCGGGAAAATGCCACCCAGTGACTCCGAAGATGAGTGAAAAAAAAATGTTTTTCTAGATCCAGATCTATTTGTTCTTATCATCAACGTTCCCGACTCTGGCAGCGGGAGCAGGAACGGCAAGTCTGGCTGTTCCCAGATACACCAACACAACTGTCGCCAGCATTGTGTTCACAGCGATAGTTGAGCTGAGGTCGGTGCTTGGATACACGTTCCAAGCCCATTCCTGGGCGGCCCAGATAATTGTCACGATGACGGGGTCTTCGGTGGCCCGCCAGAGGAGATAGGGAGTTGCCCAGGCGAGATAGGCATAGAATTGGTAGTGCAGTGATCGAGCGAACAGCAGACCAACGAGGTTGGCGGTGAGCATCGTAGTCATGACGTACTCAGGAGTGACGTAGTGGGATATGCGAAGCTGTTCCTGCACGGTAAACGGGGACTTGAGTCGCAAGAATGAGGGAATCAGGTCATAGAGCGATCGTCCAGTTGGTTGGATCCATCTCTTGGAGATGAAGATCAGGAGCACTAGAACGTGGCAGGCCAGAAGAGATATAGCAAAGTATTTGCTGAGGAAAACTTCCTCGCCCAACATGCGCCAATTGACTGTCCACTTGAACTGAAACTGCCGTGACAGCTCAAAGGCCCGAGCCGCATACCCACGAGGGTTCTGGGTGATAAACGGAATTCCAATGGCGAACTGAATCTGTGCCATGAGCCAAGCGAGACGAAGGCTAGGCCACAACCCTCTACCCAGGAAAAGGATGACACCAATAGAAGGAAGAACTAGCAGTAGCGACATCTTGATCCCAAGACCCCAAGAATACACTAGACTTCCAACGGTCCATTGTCGGCGTTGGAAAAGGAAGATGGTGAGCCAGAGGAAGAAAACGGCGAAGCAGTCGTTGAAACATCGTAGGACGAAGAGGCTATGTAGTCGTTTAGAGGCGATTAAGAAGACGAACATGTACGGAGGTACCTAGAATTGTTAGCAAGCCAACTCAACTATTTCGGGGTGTTACTGACTTTGGCTTTCCAATAGCAGAGCATCACCACTCCCAACGTAGCCATATACAGCACAGCAAATATTTGCTGCGCCAGAAGAATATTCGTACCCTCGTCCGTGATATAGTAAAGTCCCGTGTAAGTGTAGACATGCGCCGCTGGATACACCAAGGGACCAGTATCGCCCACCATCTTGGTATAGTCTCTCTCTCCCGATACAAACTGCGAAATCTGCTGCATGTACGCAACCCAGTCGATCTCGGTATCTGTTCCACAAGATTAGCTTCATCATGAGGCTTTGACAATTAGACGCCACGCACATGGGATCTTCCATATGATCAAGCCACAACCAAGCGCGTCGACCAGCCAGAGCGCGATGGGGATGAGCTTGGAGAGCGCATGGCGGCCATTGAGGACGTTTCTTAGCAAGCGCAAGCCCTGACTCAGGGTGCCAGATACAGATTCTGGCATTTTGAAATTGGAGAATGCGCTGGCTTTTGAAAGGAGGAAAGGAAAGCTTCGTCAAGTCGAAACAGGGGTTCAAGAGCTTGGAGAGAGCTACGTGTGGGAAATGCGGGGCCCCGCGATATGCATATTCTCATATTCTCTACTCACCAACATCAGTCCTTCTTAAGCTGAGGGCAATCATACAAATGAATGAATCAAGTAGGTATTCATATATCAATTGATAAACGCTTAGTCAATCTACAGCTTGGACTTGGCAGCCTTGCCAACCTTGTCCACAATCTCAACTACGCCCTCAGCACAACCATATGAGCCCTGATATCCCCAGCCAGAGTGACCATAGTTGTGCACGATCCATGTCTCCTCGTCCAACTTTTCCTCCTCAAGTCGAAGCCCGTCTCGTCTCCAAGGGCGCAGCCCCACAGCGTGTCGAATCACACTCAGTCCCTTAACGCCCTTGCCATCAGCAACCTCAGGGCGTGCCTCAACAATGCGCTGCATGATACGCTGGGCGATATTGGGGTCTGGTTGAGACTCCCAGTTGCCGATATCGTAAGTTCCACCCAAGATTGTGCCACCACCAGCTGCTCGCTGCATGAGGTACATGACATCGGCACCGCCGTCCTCAACTCCAGATGTGATAAGCATGGGTGTGCTCTCGTTGCGCACCAGCACAATCTGTCCACGTGCAGGCGCCATGGTCTCATCCTTGACACCGCCCAGCTTCAAGGAGCCTAGGCCTGTCGCGTTGACGATGATGTTGGGAACGTTGCCCGTGTGGCTCAGTTTCTTGGCCTCACTGATATCGGTCAGGATACCTCTCTTGAAAACCACGCCATTTTTCAGACATTGACCGACAAGCCAGGGAAGGTAAATAGCGGTGTTGATGCAGACAGATGTGAATTCGCAGCCTGAGTCGTAACCGCGAGTGACTTCATCAGGGTTCTGTTCTCGGAAATCCTCAAAGATCTCCTTATACCAGGGCTCCTCCATGAAGAGTGCATCAGGGAATGTTTGATTCTTTGCTGCTTCTGCGTCCTTCTTTCGTCTTTGAATGTGGCACTCTGCTAGATATTAGCCTGTTGTTTTTCTAGAGAGCAAATATGGTGACGCACTTTGGAAGTGAATGCCGGCTTCGGGGACTTGTTCGCACAGCTTCTTGAACTCTACCCATGTTCGACGTTCCCATCTGCTGCTTTCTCGTGTGGCCATGCTGGAAAGCGTGAGTAGGATGATACAAAATGGGCCAGATCACATACGGGCAGACGTTGGCGCCAGCAAATGGCGAGGCATATTCAATATCATAGTCACCGGGCATATGCTTGCCCACGACAGTGATCTTGTTGCCCTTGTTCTTGGAGAGAAGGTAGGCGGACGTCAAGCCAGAAACACCAGCACTTTTATGAATCAGCTTCGTTCAGAATAGTTAGCTTGTCCCACCAAGACTCACCCAACGACGACAATTGTGTTCGCCATTTTGATATGTCACGTTCTGCTTGATGATCGGGTATCTGCTATGAATTTTCTCGAAATGGAAAAGTCCTTGATCGAACAGAAGACTAGACTATAGAGCAGAGGTTGTCACATCAACTTATACGCCGTCTCATCGGTTCCCAGTTGAAGGCCCGATCTCTAAAACGGGTGATTGGCTCTTGTGATTGGCTCATCAACGCGGGGCCGCCGAAACCGGGATCGGCTCTATCATGATAGTAGCATAAGAAGCAACGTTCATGATAAGCCTGTCACAATCGCTTGAATTGCATATTGATCAGCCAATCCATTTGTTTTGGCAGTTATTGCCGACCTGCCAAACGCTTCTTGGGCGTAAATGACACTCGCCGAATGGTCATATGCATACGACGGCCTTCCACCTCCGTGACAGTCCATACTGGAAATAGAAGGCCGCGAGAGAACTTTACTAACTAGCCTGTGGCAGTTGAACCATTTCTAGCCGAAATCATAGACGTGTGGTGTAACTGCCGATCAATATAGACTCACAGGCTCAACCAATTCTTCAGAATGATGTATGGATAAGATACCAGACAGACATCAATAACCCATTGTACAAGTCTAACTATGCTAATAATACACAGCTGTTTCTTACTTTCTTCGGCAATGTAAACAGGTTGAGTCTATTGCCATGACCTCCCTTGACAGTCCAACTAAGTGATATGAGATGTTACAAGATTTACACCATTTATGCAGCATGCTTGGCCAGCATCGACTGAAGGGCCTGAGGGTTAGCACCGACCAGCTCATCGACCTTACTTCCGTTCTTGAAGACAAAGAAGGTTGGCATAGCGCGGACGCCGAGCTCAGCGGTCAGGTCTGGGAGCTCATCGACATCAAACTTGACGAATTGGATGCTGTCTGAAAGTGCCTTCTCTTCCGAGAGCCTAATTTTTTTTTATTAATTGCCCATCTGCAATGGCAATGCATCTTCTGAGCCACTTACTTGTTGAGGATGGGAGAGATGGCCTTGCAAGGACCGCACCATGTAGCGAAGCAGTCGATAAGAACAGCCTTGTCTGTTGTAGAGACAAGGTCCTTGAACTCTTTCTTTCTGTCCGATCAAGTTAGTGAGAGCTATTCCCAGAAACTTCATGGTTGCTCCTAAACTCACGTCTTGATATCCTGCACAGCGAATCGAGCAGCCGTGCTATGGAATGGCCGGGCAGCGAAAGCCACAGCGCCAGATCGAGCAGCCTGAGCGACAGGTCGCATAAGACGGAAGGGAGAGGCCATTGTGTAAATCCTATAAAACGTGTCGTTTATATGAGTTGTAGACTTGGATTAGTATGAGAGGTCTGGATTTCTAATTGTTAGCTCTGATGGCTCTTCATTGGGTGGAGTATGATGACTTGGTTGATTGGCCAATCATGTTATGATGACACAAAGTTCATGACTGGTCTTGGACGTTTCATGATAAAAACACAAAAGTTTCATGATAATGTTTTGGGGTCGGTTTCATGCTTTGACGATGTATAATATGTTGATCGAGGCTTATGGCGTACAGGCCATTGACGTAGTGGCATCATAGCATGAACAATTCCCTAAGTTTAAGAGCTCTCAAGAGCCATGTTCAACGATGCCCCATGTTCTTATCGAGTTATATATGAGACAAATCAATGAATCTATATATTTAGTACTTTACAGACTTCAGTAACTTACTTCTTTTTATCAGTCTTCTCTTACATTCAAACCACGACCATAGCATCTCACACTTGTAGATGTGCCACGCCTAATTGTGCTATACGCATGGCATGATAATTTCCACATTCGCAGCAGCTAAGCTAGTTCCCGAGATCTACCACGATCATCTCGTAATTAATTACTGCTTCAACTGCCGAGACCACGGACACAACTTATTTCATGCACCTAGGGCTGTGGATCAGACCTAATCTTAATATAACTGTCACTTGACGTATGGTGAAACAGCTCTTAATCTTAGGATATTGTTCGATCTGGTCAATTAACCTATCAGTTTACAAACATTTACATCTTCCTCCTATGAGGTGGACAGACACATGTCCATCGTCTTGTGATCTTGCCCACCCCCATTTCCCATTGGTGTTTCATTGCGCTATCGCATCGCAAGTTCTATTGTTTCATGCAATCAACCACTCTCGCGCCAAGCTCGATCTCAGGCTTCCAGTTTATGTTTCTGGACGCCTAAGTGCAAAAGCAAATCCCAGTTGCTCAAATCAAACCCGTTTTTCCCGTCTCCCATAAACCCCGGCTAGAAGAAAACAAAATGCTCCCCTCATCTCAGAGACAAGATAAGGAAAACTACGCCGGCTTCCCAAGGAATGACAGCGCTCAATGGGCACGAAGAGGGACCGGCCAAGGAGACTAGCTCCCTCACCAATAGTTGGTAAATTAAACGCGTCGAGTCTCCCAGTACTCTGTAATTGGCGGTCGACGCGGGGTATCAAAAGGTGCGGTATATGTAGTCGAGAAAAGAAATCCTAGCAGTGAACTTGGAATGCGCCGTAGTCATCAAGGTCGTGTCATACATCAGCAGCAAGTCGGTTCCTAGTACCATCCATGTGATAAGCTATTTCAAGAGTTTTGAGTCGTCATAAGAAGAGTCTTCGCTGATTTTGTTGTTTTCCTCTTTTTTTTGGGTAGATTTTCCGTTGTTGATAAGAATAGTGATAAGGAAATGTGAAATGAGTGACTTAGGTTAGTTGAGACGGCAAGGAAATAAAAGGAGTGGAAGGTATCGTCTGGCCGACATTCGTTAAGTTGCAAGACACTTCTTTTGAACGATCAAGATTGATTTAGCTTTCACATGGCTGGTTGGACGTGACTTCGTCGCCTCTCTGAATTTCCTGTGGCATCAACGGATGGCCGGGGAGTGAGATCGAGTAGTTTAGCACTTCCAGCGCTAAAATTGCGAACGTGACCTTTGCCCAGGTTGACGCTTCTAGCGCTCTGAACATTGGCAAGCTCTTGCGATGGAGACACGGGTGATGTCGGGCTCTCTTCATCCTCGGATTCAAGCTCCAAGAGTCCCTCGTGGCTCTTCATGGTGAATCTGTGCACAACTTGGGGCTGAGAACCAACAGCGCCCCATTTCATCTCTCCATCAGTAGCAAACTCTTCCTCATCGCTGCTGGGACGTCCTTCGCCGGAACGACGACCCATGAACTCAGGATTCGAGTTTCTTCGGGGAGTGAGCTTCGTTAAATATTCATCCTCAACGATCTCCAAATTTTCTTCTGTGCTGTTTGTTGGGGAATCTGTGTGGGCGTCGTTTTGCTCACGCTGATTAGCCCTTCGAATGCTATCTCGTATGGCAGCTCGACGGCCACTGGCATTACCGGAAAGCCAGGAACCTTCGGAGTCAATCGAGGCGAGTGACATAGACATGCCAGCTTCTGGGGATGGTGAAACATATGCGCGCTCTACTGTCGACGGCGTACGGCGCATGGCCTCGGCAGATCGGTGGCCTGATGTTGGTGTGTCGTAGCGCACGCCCAAGGACCTCAATTCCTCCATTTCACGGATCTTTTGTTCAGTGAGGATGGGCATGGGAGGCTCCGCTTCGGGCGACTGAACGCGTGAAGCTGGCGGTGAGAGAGGTAATTCAGGTAAGTCCTCCCGGAACCGAGAGCGCGTCCTCTTCGGAGCGCCAATGCTTGGTTTACGGGATAGATAGTTACCGCTTGAAGAGTTGGGCGAGTCCTCACCCTCGAGCTTAGCGAGGGCGTAAGCTTGCGCCTGTGCTCTTGACTGAGCTGCGGCGGCCTGCATTTCCTCCCGAGAGGTATTGGCAAAGGACGATGGTCCTTCACGTCGTTGCCGTTTGCTTCCAATTCGCAGAAATGCCTTAATGGAAGCAAACCCATTCTTGCTGCCATCAGAATCATGAGAGTTATATCTGGGCATATGAACATCCTCCTCGTTGATGGTCTCCGGCGGCGGAGAAACCATCCTATCCCGATCAGATCGAATCGTCGACCTGGATCGCGACTTAGCCGATCTCAAAAGATCAGAAAATCTTGTTCCAGGAGAAACGCTTCCCATGTCTTCAGAGGGTTGACGCATAGATGAGGTGTCCTTTGTAATGACTTCTTCCATAGGTGTTGGTTGCTCGGAGGCGGCTGTGTCTGTGTGATGACAGACCTCCTCGGTCTTCTTTGGAAACTCGATTTCCCTTTCGTCTTCAGTGATATCCATGGGCTCTGGATCTTCAGGCTTCGTTTCAGTGACAACAGCGGAAGCAGGGTCGATCCCCAACCCTACAAGTTCACGGCCCATGACACCTCTCTCAAGATTCTCTGGTGGAGGGGTGCCTGTGTTCCTGGCCTGTATTTGTTCCGCTTGTTGCTTCTCTGCCCTTTGTGTGATCCTTCGCTCCATCCTTTGCCTCTCCTTCTGCTTTTTCAGTTCTCGTCGTCGATTATCTATTTCCATGAGTTCCCTAAGATCGCGGGCGTCGAGGTCGTCAGCAAGAGAATCGATGCGCCTGTGCGACCTCGTCGTCTCTTCCGGAATCGGCTCCTGCTCAAGAAGCTTCCTCCTTAGTGATCCAGACCGATGAGGTGTAGGCACGTGGGGAGTCGTCCATCGGGCGTTCGGGGTATAACGAAGGGTAGGTCGGGGTGCAAGAGCTGCAAGAGCAGAGACTCTATACGAGCCAAACTCCGAGTCAGACGAAAGACTGGAGTGTATTGATCCGGGTACTGGAAGTGAAACATCCGAGTTGCGACCAGCTCGGTGCCTTCCAAATCCCCCGGTTTTTGATCTTTTGGAATCTTTCTTCATAGGCCGGCCTGAATTCCATTGTTCCGTAGCAGGCCGAACTGGAGCAAAATTACTCATTGCTTTAATCTCGGCTTCTCTGTTGCGTTCTTCTTTCCTCCTCTTACTTCTCTGCTTTCTTGTTGCTTGGTGGGTCGGACGAAGCGTGGGTGTGCGATCCCAGAGTTCGGAACGTTCTTCAAGGTTGCCAGTAGTTCTTGTTCGGCCTGTTCGTTCACGGACTGGTGAGCCAGCGCGGTGTCGGTCGGTGCGGATGTCGTCCTGGCGTCCCGGGGAGAAACTATAGGTTCGACCGGCTCCCTGAAGTCTGGGCGGTTCGGTACGTCGTTTCTTCAAACCAAGTTTGGGTCCCTCGTTATGAGGCAGCGGCGCGCCCTCTGCATCTGAGAAAGCGGCGCCGCTGCGGGAGCGTTTGCGGCTACTCCGGCGCCGGAATGGCCAAAGGGCCATAGTTCCTAATTCGTCGCCAAACGCTGGAGCTAATAATGAGCAAACAATATCGTCGCCGATGTACAGTCGAAATCGTCTAGATTATATCGTGTATGCGAGGGCATCGTGGAGTCGTCAGAACGTTCGTACCAAGCTGGTCATCAGGAGAAGCGAGTGAGAGCTGCAGGGTCGTGTCGAACAACTCGCTGCGCTGGTGGGCTCGATGGCCGCAACAAAACGATGTAGGATCAAAGAGGGCGCGTAGGTTGTAAGTATGAAAGTATTGCAAGACAAGTACAGCTACTGCGGTGACAGTCCAAATAAGCGGTGATTGTGTATGTATGTGGATGTAAAAGAATGCAAGTACGCGAGCGAGGTCGTAGTTGTCGTAGGTGTTTGGTGCGTGGCGAAACGTGTGTGGTGGTAAAGAGTATTGAGGAAGCAGCAGGTGCTAGGTAATTAAGGTAAGTGCAAGGAACGGCAGGCGCTGGGTGTGTGCGGACTCCGGGGGGGGATCATGGGTGCTGGAAAGAAAGATCAATTTTTCAGGGCACCGGGGGCCGGCAGGACAGGGAAGGAAGGGAAGGAATGGGTCAATGGGTCAATGGGTCAAGCCAATGACTGGGACGTAGCTTCCCAGTTGCGGCCAACGAGATGCTGCAGGTTGAGTGGGAAAATCGACGTCAGGCTTCGGTGGAAGCAGAGACAGACAGGGAAGGGCGGGAGGGGCCCACAATCACTGAATTGTGCTTTGCTTTTGGTCTGGTCCCTTGCGACATGGAAAGTGCTAACGGTTACCTGTACGTACCTCCTTTTTTTTTTAGACGTTAGCGCATCAGAAGGACACCAAAAGCCCCCAGATACCCCTGGTCGACGTGGCAAGGGTCCCGTCTCTCTGGAGCCCTTTTCAACGGGGCTTTTTAGAGCAAATGGAAGTGGATCACTGTGAAAAAGGTCTCATGAGGTAGCGGTACGAGAATTGCTAGTGGTTGTAGGCACTCAATAAGCGATGCCCAGTACCAGTACTTGCTGGCGGGGACTTCCAGGGCGTCGAGGGGCACACTTAGGCTGCTGATGAGGTGGCGCTCAACCCGCTGGAGGGGCCGCTGAGTTGCTGCTGTCGGCGTTGATTAAGTGCTGGGAGTTAGGCGGCGGGGCAGCCTCGTAATTGAACGGGTAGAGCAAAAAGCAGACCAGACGGTCAACACCGCAATACTCGGTGAAACTCGAATTGGAGCAAGGGAACTCGGATAGAGCAAGCGAGAGGAAAGGTGAAGGGGTACATAAGATAAGTGTTCGATAAGATACCTATGTATAGTATGCACATCAATGGTTAAAGCAGCAATCCGCTCCAAGTCCTCGTGATCTAGTGGATAGCCCGGATCAAATGAATAGTGTGTAGTTATATGCAAGTCAAAGTGTTTTGAGCAGATGGTGGTCATCGATTGAACAAGAGAGGTCAAGCTGACTCGTCTAAACTGAGAGGGGCAGAAGATCTAGCGAGGAAAGCTCCGTACGGTATTGGTGATTGATCATGTTTGTTTTGTTTTCATGTGGCAGGACCTCACTAAGCAAACCATCCCCAGAGTGAATTGCCAATGGTATGAAGATGATGTAAAAGGCGGGGAGTGCTGGTAGTTACGATCCGTGGCAAGAGGGAGCCAACTTAGGACTTATCTCTCTAAAGCATCTACAGATACCACAGCAGCTGATGATAACAACTGATTCATGGCAAATGCTTAGGCGGTCCGACTTGTGCTCTCGCATTCCTACAATCATGTTCTAAATTCTTCTCATCACTGCCCCTGTCGGTACTTGTGTTCCAAGCAGAGGCTGGGCGGTCTTGGCTGTCGACTAACACTCAGCAGCCGCTAGATTAACTCTGAAAGGCGTAGCGGATGCTATTTTGGCCGCTTTTGAAGGAATTGCATGAAACAAACAGCATGGACGCTGTTGTCTATGTGTCACGGGCTCAGTATGCTGTTCGTGTCTACGTCAAGGATTACAAGATACTGACCAAAGAACACAACTCCATTCGAGCCTTAATACTTGGCAATCATCACAGCTGAAGATGGAGCAAAGATGGGCCCTCCGGATCTTCACTCCGCTAGGAGCCGTCGATGATCGTCGGTATAGCTCCCTGTATGTCCTCTCCTCGCATTGGTGTTGGCATTGGCTTGGACATTAGAGGTCGAATCTCATCTTATCTCAGGGCACCTCAACCAATGCATGAGGTCAAGTTCGTGCCCTTCTGCAATGACCGCTTCCTTAGATTGGCCAATCTCAGTAACGAGAGGGTGTGTATCACCACGAGTTGATGGCTTTGCCGTCACTCCTACTCTATAATTCAGTATGCCACGGGGACACTTTCTCGGTGCTCAGCTCCTCTTTCGTCTGTGATCTTCTACAACGCAACTGTTCGCCACACTTGTCGTCGCCGTTGCAGCCACAAATTAACTTGGCTCAACTTTGGAAAGTTCCCTCCCATTGACAAGATCGAGTCAAACGCCTTTTCCGTCTCCTCGCGGGACATCATTGAATGGTAGCCACAGACCAAGCAGCCATCGGCACATGTCAGAAACTCTCGTTCTCGTCGCTTGTTCTCTTCGGCTTCTTTCTCCTCCCGCCGCCGTGATGAATCGCGATATCTAGTCTCGTGGTTCACGACACCCGCCACACGATTGAGTGCAGTACTGCACTATCAACAGATATTGGATTGGACGCTAGTTCGACACAGGCCACAGGGGACATCGTTTCGCCCTGTCCGAAGATCTCGTTCGCCGCCATGCGATCGAGGCTGTCACGCCAAAATCCCCCGCCCCTTGCTATTAGGTGACTAATGCAGCTGTTCAGTCATGTCTCACAACCGTCCGGCGCATGAGTCTCGAGAGACCACAGTGCTTGCTCCCTCCCTCTTCCGTCCCTTCAGCTTGAGCGCTTGATTTGGGACAAAGCAATGTGTCGAAACTACCTTAACTGGCCCAGTGCTGTAGCTGCGAATTGATTTGCTGTACGTAGCACGTTGGAGAGGTTAGGCTGGGTTGGCAGACGACATCAGGTATCCTGTACCTGAGTCTTTTTGCCAAGCCTCTCTCGTCCGTTTTCCAGGTACCGATACCTATGTACCTCGCATGGGTCTTGATGCGACTTGCGCCTGTCCCGTCTACGCCGTCCCTGCGTGTTTCTTCGTATTTTCTTTTCAAAGTACGAAGTCGCTTCTCTTAAACCCCGACACTTGATTTCTCGTTGGCTTTGGGGCCTTCGTATCCGCCAGCCGATGCTTAGAAAGTGCTGACTGAATCTTATCACCTTGCTTGTTGTTAGCCGTTGGATCTTGTACGGGCTTTTGGAATGTGATGATCGATACATCCCCTGTCTATCACCAGGAGCTTAACGAAGCCACAAGGCTATCAAGTACTTAGGATAGCCAGCTTTTTTTGACATGGCAGAGTAACAAATACGGTCAGTTACCATATCTATTTTGATCCCTGGGATCTTTCTGCTTCTTTCTTTCAATCTTTGAGTCCCCAGAGGCACCATTTACAATCCTTGACTTCTAAAAAGAACATGGCAAGCATGGGTAGGGTTATTTCCGAACCAAGTTTTCGTCTCCTCCTACTGTCGATCCAACCTCGACATGGAAATGAGCGTCATGATTACACGAGCGGTTCAGGTCAACAATTACCGAATTGAAGCTCCATGTCGATCAATTGCATTTCAGGATTTCTTTCAATCACACAAGCAGACAGGTCAGGCCGGTTCAGCTTGGCCTTGATGAGAGTTGAAGTTACATATTCGACGTCACACAATGAACTTGTCATACATCACCGTGGCATGGTCGGCAAGTTTGCCCAGTCTATCGCGGAACATGCCTTGGTACGTAGACTGTACTACTGGGTATAGCACTCCCGCAGCACGACCGTTGCAACGTGGAGCTTGGGCCTGATGAACGTTGCGAATCAGGGACCAGAGGGTTCTTTTTGACTTCACCCGAACTTCAGATTGGCCAATGAAATTACAGTTGGGTCGCTGATCCTGAATCGTGTGCTATGTCTGTATTGCATCCTAACGGCTGAGAAACCACAAGATGATCATCGAGAGATCGCCTTTCAAGCTTGCAACATCCCAACAGTCTCATCTTGCAATGTCAGCGACACTCTCAATCATGCAGTAGAGGATGGGATCCATGTCTAACAGTGGTGAATCTTAGCGCTCCCGGCGCCCGCCACGGAAACAAAGGGCGGCCCATCCCTCCGTAACCTTAGCAAGTTACTCGGGGTTTCCTTGTCCAAGGTTTCCGCAAGGCACCATGCATGTCAAGTCATGCATGAAGAGGATTTCTGAAGGCTTCTTCTTGGTCGTGGCCAATAGCTGGGGGATGTTTGTGTCGTACAACAAGATATATGTCGCTTCCCGTTGCCTATTCCAATAGATTTCTAGCCAATTTCCGAGCCAAGGACTATTTGCGGTCAATGCCAGCGAGTCAATCAGTTCTTGAACCAGTACGGAGTAAACGGGTTTGATCTCTTCGGTAGAAGCGAAGATTAGGTTTGCTCCTTTGTCAGAGTCGATCGGGGCAGATTTGTCCCAGCGTTTCGATGCCCCTGAGCCCTTGTTTCATTGGGGAGTATTGGTTCTGGGGACTAGGCTTTGAGCCAACCGATCTCATGTTTCAACGTCCCAAAGCTTTTGCTTTTTTACTCAGACTTCGGGCTTTCTTAACCCCCTGGACAAGCAGACAGGCCAGAGTAAGAGGATGGTGGTTTCGTTTCAGGGGCGCCACCTTGATTGATCAAAAAGTAATGAAACGTTCTGGGGCGTGCTGGCGTACCGCCACGTGGATGAGATATTGTACGCAGAAGTAGCTGGCAATGTGGGACGAAGACTTTTGAGGAACTGGCCTACAAACACGTTCCCTCGGAAGAGTTTTGACCAACGGCTGACAACCCAAGTTGGGTTTATTTCAGTGAGTCGCTGTATGAGGGAGTATTAACCAAACTGAGCGACTGTTCACTGCGTGCCGCAGAGACTAGATGTCACGGCAATTTGCTTCACTGTGCTTGCATCTGCTGCATTACCAAGCCACGCGAGTTGAGTGATTAATTCACAGGTTGCAAATGCACGAAGACGAGTTGACGGCTGCAAGTGAGACGAACAAGTGCAGAATAGTCAAGGATCTCCAGTCGATTCTCGCCAATGATATGCTGGTGGCCATCTGGACTATATTTAGTGATACGAGCGAACGTCACTCATAGCAGTTATGTGGAGCATGTCAGTGCTTCTTCCTGCAGCATTCTCTGGGTTTCGGAAGTGTTATTTCGAGATCAGATGAGGGCAGGTAGCTCAGAGTCATCATTCATAGTATCAGAAACTCAACATGGCATCCCTCCAGTGCCTCCTGAGTTATCAGTCATGGTCATCAGATATCGATCGTAATCGGTCACAGAATTTAGATAAAACTTTGCTAATTAGGGACGAAATTAAACATAACCAATAGTAAAGACGTCGTTTATCAAAGACATGCATCGTATTTGTCTGAAGCCACTGTTTAAGATCTGCACAAATCTCCATTTACTGAAACAATTACCAGTAGTAGGTAAGTACTGGCACAACTGAGTTAAGCTGCGATGCATCATCACGTGATGCGACTTCTCCATGTTTCCACGGCAACACGTACACGGTGTTTATGCTTTTCAGTAATCGCGACAAGCTAATTAAGCCAAGCACAGCCAAAAGAGAGAATACAATTTTGACGAGATAAAGCACAACCGCAACCATGGCGTACAATCCGCGAATGAGCATTATTCCAACCTCGCAGCAGCAATCGCGGACTCGAAAAAAGGAGGAAGAAGCAGATGCTTTTATGCGTCTCCCCGACCGCGAAATCGTTGGCTGCATCACCGACATCGGCATCAACTTCACTGTCGCAGATCTTCAGAAGCCAAATGCAGCACATGTTCAGCAAATTTTTGAGTGGTTCGCCGAACTCCTCCTCAATGCGACTCGTGAGACTGTTGAGCCGGCCATGAGAGCCGCTGCCGAGGATATTGTGGGAGAATACTCGGATGTCATCCCTCCGGACACTCGTAACCTGATGGGCTTTTATGTGTCGCTGCGCAGGCTGTTGTTTGAGTGCGGCATCACCGATTTCAGCTTCAACGACTTGTATAAGCCGACATATGATCGTCTCGTCAAGATCTTCAGTTACCTAATCAATTTTGTTCGATTCCGCGAGTCACAAACGGCTGTTATCGACCAGTACTATAACAAGGCAGAGTCGACAAAGACACGCATTGAGACGCTCTATGCCGAGAACCAGGAGAACGAGGGTCGTCTGGAAGATATGAAACACAACCGCAAAGCAATGGAGGCGCAGGTCCGAGAAAAGACGATGAGGAATGAGGAGCTCAAGAAGAGACTGCTAGAGCTTCGACGGAACCAGGAAAGGGTTGCCGCACGGCTGGAAGAGGCCAAACAGAAGAAGGGCGAGCTCACTGCAGTGTTGGAACAAAAGACCCACGAAAAGGTTACCTTGAAACAGGAAAGCACAAAGCTGCGACCTTATGTGCTCCAGAGCGCCTCAGATCTTCAGGAGAACTTGGCCGAGCTGCGTGAAATTCTCAACAACGATAAATCACACATCGACGCATTGGACCGAAGAGCGCGAGCCCTGCAGACCTCAACGGATTCATTCTCAGTCGTCTCGACAGATGTTGCGTCATGCATAAAGATCCTCGATGAGATCGCTGCGGAGCTGGCCAAGGAAGAGGAAGAGCTAGCACGCAATGCAAAGCAGCGTGATGCTCTCTCAGAGCGCGGTAACAACGCGCGTGAAGTCGAGCGCACCGAGACTATGCTAAAACGTCAGTTGAGCAAATGGACAGAGAGGACAGAGAAACTCCGCGAGCAGAGCAACCAGAAGGCGAGGGAGGCGAAGGAGAAGATGCATGAACTCCGGGCAGTGCACAAGCAGCTCACAGAGGAACAGACTGAGAAGGGTAAGGAGATGGAGGTCCGACGTGTCAGAATCGAGCAGACTGAGAAAAAGGTAAGCTGTCCCGCAACGTTCTATATGAGTGACAAATTACTAACATGTGTATAGATGCTTGACTTGAAGGAGAACATTGAGAATGAGGTTCATAGTGCGCATGAAGAGTACCGCAAGATGGAGGCACATATTAAGCTATACATTGCTGAGATGGAGCAGGCTATTGCCTAAGTCTGTCTTGCGGTGGCTTCTGTGCTTTTGTCATGCTTTATGTTATGGTTGGCGGCAATATTTGGGATACCTTAGATACCATGGGTTGGCGTTGAAGGCTGTAATGATGATATGTTGATGTTGACGCCTAGTATGACTGCTTTCAACGTAAAAATAACGCTTTGATATTCATTGAGTACTGAAGACATGGTCGAGCATATCGTGCACTTGACAAGATGGAAACATGGCTAAGTTTCTCATGGGAGCGCCCAAACAATTCAACCTTCTTGTTCACGATTATCGAATTCGAACCATCGACTCAGGACTTGCTTAGCACTGACAGTCCGCCCACTCCATGATCCATCGTCTCTTCTTGATGTGCCATTCAGCAGAGGTGTCATCTCTCCTCCAAGGTGATCCAGGGCGTGGTGTCCTCCTATCCCTTTTGGCTCGATGATGGCAGCTCTAAACTCGTTTCGTGAGGCAGCATCGACTAAAAGAGCAGCTGAGTTGCCGATGCCTTGTGCAGACCATTCGCTTGCGTCCCTGTGAAGAGCTAGGAGTCCGTAAACTAGAAGTAGTGGTGGTCGAGAAGCGGGTGTATAGTTTGGTGGTGCCGGTATGGGTGAATCCTTTGGTGTAAAGACCGAGAGAAAGGCACGTAGATGTGTGACGGTTGGCGCAAATAGAAACCTAATATGACGGGATATGGCTATTTGATAGAGCGGTGCTTTTAGGAGATGATGAGAAGGTTGCGTTTCTGAGTCTCCAGAATCATCGAGTTGTAGTTGTTCCGCTTGGAGAGTGAGATGGTGGGTGATCTCCTCAATGAGTGAGCTCTGAAACTCTTCCTTTGACGAGCCGATTATTATTGTCGAAGGATATCTATGGTAGGATATGATATATGATAGAAGCTCGGAAGGACTTTGTGGCGAGATGACGACGGGTTGAGAGGATTCCATGGTTGTGGTGTTACCCATTGAGTTCATCCAGGGTAGCTCATGTCAAGAAGGTTAAGCAAGGAGAGCTGAGTAACGAGTTTAGATGGTGTGTTTAAACTCTGATGACATATTTTGTGGAATGACTCTTATAATGGCATCTTAAGAAACCTGAGTATTGTTCTTAGTATTTAGATCGATCTGTTAGTATAAGATGCAACTGTAATATCTAGAGGCAGGCAGTTGAGCTCCCCACCAGTTGTCATGCCCCTCCACCTCCACAGTCCGCAGCAACCATCATTCAACGTCATCTCAAACACCTACACTAAAACCCGCCCTCAAAAGCTCTCCCTCCTCTCAAACGCGGCGTAAGCTCGAAAAAAGCTCACTCGCACAATGGAGTCAATAGCGAGGATCTCGAGTCTCATGGAGACCGGTACGTCTCCTTATTGACCGCTTCATCTGTCGCTAAAACTGACTGATCATACAGCGAGGGAGCTCACCCTCGATGCTGCCCAGGCGACGCGTGGTGCGCGCACGAGCTCAAGACCTTTGGACCGAAACCAGATGAGGAAGTTGTTGGATAGCAGGAACGATCGCGAGGTCCTCGAGGGTCTACGGCGTGTTATGGCGGTGCGTGATGTTGTTCTCTTGTCTGCGTATCTTGGCGCTAATTGCGATGAGGCAGATGATGTATCGAAACCACAAGACTCTACCATTCTTCTCTTCTGTCGTCAAGAATGTCGCCTCGCCGAACATCGAAATCAAGAAGCTTGTCTACATATACCTCATCCACCATGCCGAACAGGAGCCCGATCTCGCACTCCTCTCCATCAACACTATTCAGAAATCCTTATCCGATCAGAACCCCCAAGTCCGAGCTCTCGCCCTCAAGACCATGTCCGGAATTCGAGTTCCCGTCATCAGCCAGATTGTATCTCTCGCTATCAAGAAGGGTGTGGCCGACATGAGCCCCTACGTGCGGAAAGCAGCTGCCCTCGCAATTCCTAAATGTCATCGATTAGACCCGAGTCAAGCGCCGCAGTTGATCGATTACTTATCGACTCTGCTGGGTGACAAGCAATACTATGTCGCTGGAGCTGCTGTGTCAGCTTTCCTCGAGATTTGTCCCGACCGAATAGACCTTATTCACAAGCACTATCGGACGCTGATCAAGCAAGTGGTGGATATGGACGAATGGAGTCAATTGGCAACACTACGACTGATGATGTATTATGCGCGAAAGTGCTTCCCTCGGAGGACAGAGTCGCCAGACGAATCGACCGAAAACTCCCAGGATCAGCGAGTGGACGACTTCTACGGGGAATCGCGACAAGGTAGTCGAAGTCATGGGTCTTCAGTACTTGACCCGGATCTGGAATTGCTCCTAAATGGCATCAGACCTCTACTGCAGAGTAGGAATGCCGGTGTTGTTGTCGCTGTTACTCGGTGCTATGTCGATATCGGGACACCCGAGTACGTGAAGCAGGCTATTGGCCCCTTGATCGCCTTGCTTCGTGGAGCTCAGGATATCCAGGAGACTGCTCTTTTCAACATCGTCTCCGTCTGTCTTCTTCGGCCCACCGATTTCGTCAAATATGCCAGCCATTTCCTGGTTCGAGCCACCGATACTGCTCCTGTGTGGGAATTAAAGTTGGAGATCCTGACGATCATCTTCCCTCACAGTCCACCACATGTTAAAAGTCTTATTCTGAAGGAACTTGAACACTTCTCGCAAGGAACAAACAAGGCATTAGTTCGAGAGGCGGTGCGCGCTATCGGCCGCTGCGCCCAGACTGATACCTCTGCGGCTCCTCGATGCTTGAAGTTACTCCTCGGTCAAATCACTAGCTTGGACGGCACCCTCGCTGCCGAGTCACTGACAGTCATTCGTCACCTGATACAACAGGACGTCCAGGGACATGTTGGGACAGTTGTTCGCCTAGCAAAGAATCTCGACTCTGCAACTGACCCCCAGGCTCGTGCTACAATCATCTGGCTTGTGGGTGAATTCTCAGGTCTGAATGGAGAGGACAACATTGCGCCAGATGTTCTTCGCATCTTGCTCAAGGAGTTTTCTAATGAATCGCCAGTGGCTAAGCAACAGATTCTGCTCTTGGGGGCCAAGGTTTACCTCCACCACCTCAACCGAAGGACTGAAGCTGAGAAGGAGAGAGACGCTGAGGAGGACCCGCCTATGCATACAGATACTCATCCTATTGTGAGGCTATGGGAGTACGTCCTGCTACTTGTGAGATATGATACATCGTTCGATCTCCGCGACCGCGCGAGAATGTATCGATCGCTCCTTGCAGTTCCCCAGCTGGCGACGCTGATGCTCCTTGCTGAGAAGCCAGCACCACATGCCCCGAGTCCATCAGAATCTCGAAAGGGATTCCTCTTGGGTTCTTCCACATTAGTGCTTGCAGGTGGCGGTGGTATTCATGGTCTTCGGGGCTATGAACCCTTACCTGATTGGGTCGAGGAAGGAAAACAGCCTGATCGCCGACTTCGAGAACCTGAAGGCAGTCAAAGTTCTAGGTACGACGTAGAAAGAAGTACACTGCCTGCCAGTGAAAGACTCGACGAGGCGGCCAAGACAGTCATGCCTAGCAGATCAAACGGCACGGGGACAGGCACGGGTGAAGCAGTGGGTGCGAAGACTCTGGATGACTGGCTTGCAGAAGAAGAGCAAGAAAGCGAGGAGACGGAAGAAGAGACGGAAGAAGAATCATCGGAGGAGGAGGAAGACGATGAGGAGGAGGATGATGAGGAGGAAGAAGAGACTGATAGCGATGACGATGGGGAAGCCGATAGACTGGTCAAATCCTAATATCGATAGAAAGCATTATCAAGACACGCTCAACTTGGACTCGTCCGAGTCTACAAGATCTGATCTAATATCGTTCCAATACCTCGCGCCCTAGTCAAACACGACCAAACAACAGATACATGTTCCTATGTCCTATCCTAATCTATTCCATATCCCTCTAAGCAGTCTGAGAGTTTTCGACTTTTCGTTCCTCGCTGGAAGATTCAGCAGGTGTCTCAGCCTCGGTCTTCTTAGTGCGCTGCATAGTGACAGCCATCTGTGGGAAGAAAATTCCAGGATGAAAGGCCGTCAGTAGGAAGCCAGTGATGAGAACAAGGGAGCTGTCGAGGACGAGGAAGCTAGGCTCGTCCTGCATAATATGATTGCCCCAACCACCGGCCATTTCGGCAATTCTACATTTTCTCGCGTCAGCTGATGTAAGAAGATAGGATGAATGAGGATTCTGCACTAACCGGTAAATGCAACGAGTGAGAATGGCAAAATAGGCGCCCGAAACCGCAAAGCCAAACATGCGGAACTTCTTATCCTGCCAGACTCGCAGCGACTCAGGGGCAGCCTCTGAGCTGTGGAGGTACTTCTTCACGCGTAGGTAGTAATCAGTGCCCATGGCTCCAAAGGCGAGGAGCACGATGACCTGGAGGACGACACCGGCGATGATGGTCCTGTTACCGTTCCTAGCGAGGTCGGGCTGGTTGCGCTTTGCTGCTGCTGCGACACCACCGCCGATAGCTTGGATGATGAGGCATGAGAGATCGGCTGGGAGGAAGATGCGCGGGTACCAACGAGGATGAACTCGTGAGAGATCTGGGTTGAGGGCGAGGGCGACGTGCTTGAGGGTGAGGTAGATGGCGGCGCAGATGAAGGTCGGGGCGATGATGATGCAGCAGATTTGGGTCTGGAAGGCTGATGAGTTCCAAGGGTTAGGGTCCATCTGAATACGGCCGATATATCCTGAGCTTGTTAGCATTTTATCCTTCTTTCGCTTCCTTTAATTCAGTTCCCGTCATACCAATAGTCTCCAGCAATAAACCTGCTCCCAGAGTCGCAGCATATGTCCATGTCTTCTTCCAAACACCCAATCCTACAGATGATAGGAACAGAATCGCAAAACAGATTGTAAAGAAGTAACTGGATCCTTTGTTGGGAACATAACCGAGGACAGTTGCGCTGACGGGACAGAGGGCAGTGATATTAGTGCAGTCATCGAAACTCGCCGGTCGACGAGCGTATAATTCGTACATTTCGAAGCTACCTCAGTGTAGTACTCGATATGTAAAAGGTGAAGAAATGCCGAGCAACGTTAAATGGAGAGAGGACAGTGAGTGTCACTAGTAGTTGCCTCTTGGTCTGTGTATGATGATGATGATGACTTATGGATTCGTTTCAAGCGACCCGCTTGTATGAAAGGATCCTGGTTTCATGGAGAAATTAGAAGAGGAAGAGGAAGGGTAAAGAAAGAGAGGATGAAGAGAGTGAACAAGGTGTAAAGATAGGCCGAATATGATTACGGTAGGCGCATCCAATACATACAAACAAGATCCATCGTTGCTGACTCGATCCATTCATTTTTCTCATTACGACCCAATTCCTCCGGGTTTTACGGGGCCAACACAGCAACCGGACTTCGGGACATCAAGCACTGAAAATACAGAGCACTAGAGAGAGAAAGGTGGTTAATTCGTAGGTTAAATTCGGAGTGACTAGGTAGACTAACTCGTTAACTGTTGGTGATGCGAATGCCAAGGCCCGGTTATGTCTATTCCCGGGTGCAGATCCGCTTATTTCAACGTTGGAAATGCTTGTTTGCCTCGTCTTTCTCGCTTTTCTCGCGTTGGGCCTCGGGTTCTGCTGCTCGCTTACAGGGCATTTCCGCTTCTGGAACGTGTCCGTGTTGTGTTTATGGAGGTGTACTACACTCGGCGGCCGACCCTTTTTTTGGCTGCATACAAATTACAACAGCAGATACGATCTGTAGTGTCGGGTTGTAGGACTTCGGAACGTTTTATGCTACCGATCCGATTGTCTCATAGTGAGATCTACATAGATCCAATGATACCTTACAAGCTTTATCTCTACTGCAACACCAACACTGCCCTTTTAGTGATTATCACATGTCATAGATTTACAGTATTGTTCTTTCTTGGTCTATTCTTTTCTTCAGGAGCGAGCACGGACGAATCGACGACACCAACTCGACTCAACTTATACGAGCCATGCGTCGTCACCCCTTTCTTCCCTGCTCACTGTTTCATGACTGCTCCTCCTTACCGCCCAAATATCGATACACAACAGAAAAGTCCCGTCCCTTGCACTTGTCCTCCTTTTCAGCAGCTTCATAGACTGCAAACGCCGTCTTTGCCAACTCCATTCTTGCGCCAGCCTCCTCAGCAGCCACCATAGCCAGTCGCAGATCCTTCTTCATCAGAGATATACCGAATCCTCCCCTGTAATCTCTGTTGGCTGGTGCTGTCTCTACAACACCGGCAACAGGGTTGTTGACCTCACTGGGCCAGCATCGTCCTGTGCTCACATTGATGACGCCAGCCAGTTTCTTAGGATCCAGACCCCACTGCATACCCAAGTTCATGGCTTCTGCCGTAGCGATGTTGTTAAGAGCCAGGAGGTAGTTGTTGGCCAACTTGGCGGACAGGCCTGCGCCTTGGTCACCACAGTGGAGGACTTTCTTTCCCATGAGGAGAAGGACAGGCTCGAGACGAGGAATGAGGTTGGGTGAAGCACCGAGCATAAAGGTGAGCGTTCCAGCAGTTGCGCCTACAACACCTCCAGACATGGGTGCATCAACGAATGTGCCTTGCCCAGCAGAAGACACAGTCTTGGCGACCTGGCGAGATGTTGAAGGGTCAATGGTTGAACAGTCGATAAAAACGCGGTCCTTTTTGGGGAGAGACGAAGTGATGATGGATTCATATACGCCCTTCACGTGCTGAGGCTCTGGGAGTACAGTGATAATTGTGTCCTAGACGTGTCAGTGAGACATCTACAAACACAGTGAGTGGCATAACGTACAGCATCTTTGGAGGCATCGAATGCGCTGGCTGCCAACTCAACTTGAGCTCCTGTCGAAGCAGCCTTCATCTCTGTTTCCAGACCCTTCATAGATTCAGGGTTGATATCAAAGATGGACACCTTGTCTGATGGTTTCAACTTTGACTGGAGGTTCTTTGCCATTTGATAACCCTATACTCTGTGTAAGTATTTGACAACCATTCTCTGAAAGGACATGTGTACCATTTGTCCTAGACCGATGAAGCCGTAATTGTCTAGTCGTCGTGCCGAACTGGCAAAGCCTCGACGAAGCATCAGGCTTCCAAGCCGCGTTGAAGGTCTCATGATAGCTGAGTATAAGACGATGGATAGTTCAAGTTTCCCTTACAAGATCACAACCAACGTCTGAATCGGAACAAGGTATATAAGATCAAATAAAAAGCTGAACAAGATAGGATACAAGAAATAGCCCATTAATAACAAACAAAAAGTCTTGGATCTCACTCAAGGCTGGCGTGTGGGGGAATGGTTACCCGAATCACAGCCGGCCATTGCCGTACTTAGCCAGACCTACCGAGTTTATCTACAGGGAGAGTCTCTCCCTATGACACGCCACGATGACTGAGTTGGAGACGGTTAAAAAGGCGGAGGGACGATGCGGGGAAGCCTGTGCAGCCACCTGAGCTGCGGGGGATGTTCAGGGGAGTAAAGACATTAAAACCTGGGGCAAACTCGCTACAAATTCATCGTAGCTTGCTTCACCGAGACACGATTTATCATATTAATTTTCATTTTATTTTACTTCAACGTCTTCATACATAATCCTAAAGAGTCGACACAGTCAACTCTACCATCCCCTCTCATATGGACGTCCCTCATCATGTCCATCTCCATCTCTGTCGTTCCGAAATCTCCAGTCAAGCAAGCAAACGGAACCTATCAAGCAAAAGACTCAGTCTCTACCAACTCATCTAGTATTGGTATCTCCCAAGTCAAAGGGGTATGTGCAAGGGGGGGTGAAGTAAGTTTTTGGTAACAAAAGTTGAATAAAAAAAAAAAAAAGAGAAAAGGTCAAAGTTGATAAGGTAAGGTATGGTATAGTGATGTGGTAAGGTAAGGTAAGTATAGCAGTAGTAGAGACATCGAAAGGGCGTCGTCTCAACAAGATGCCACTCTCGACATCTCATTACAGCAACAGGGTGAGAGTGAGTATTGGGTAGTGATTCCGTTAAAACGAGACACAACGACAGAAAATGAAGAAAACAACCAAGAAATACAATTGCCGCGCCGATCCAATCCAGTCCGCCCGTCCCATATCTCAGCCATGGTCGTGGTGGGTTTGTTTATTCAGGTCCCTACTAAAAGACCGAGTTTAATTTCCGAAGACATGACATACAATTCATTGCTTAGATAAAGTTCATAAGCCAAGGAACAATCGCGCTGTCAAACGTTAGCATGGATTCTTCAGTCAGAAAACACATATCTACTCACCCAACTGCAACCGTGGCACCCAGACCAAGTAACGCCCGGTTCTTCACCTTCTCTTTCCTCAGTTCTGTCTCGGTCTTGACCTTCTTCGACCTGGGCTGCTCCTCTGGTGTCTTTTCTGTCTCTTCACCGTCTTTGTCACCAACGGAAATATCTGCAGCCTTTCGCTTGCTCTTCTTGGTTGAACCTGGGGCCTCATCGACCTCGTCTTGTTCCTCATCGGCCTTGGCTTCGGTCTCCTTGGTCTTCTGGACCATCTCCTTGGCTGCTTCCATCATTTGGGCAATCTCCTCGGCAGTTGGAGGCTCGCCAGCTGTGGGCAGAGGAAGCTCAACTTCTGTGATTGTGCGCTTAGTTTCGACACCGTCCTCATCTTTGACGATGTCCTCCTCAACGTGGACCTTGACCTTCGGGTCCTCTTCCCTGGGTTCCAGAACGATAGCTGGCTCAAACTCTGTTGATTGGAGAACAATTTCCTCGCGCTTGGTCTCCTCGGCCTTAGCCTCGGTCTCAGCCACACCATTTACGAGATCGGTCTTCTCAGTGATAGTCTCGACAGTCTCGGCCTTGGCGCGGGTGCTTCGCTTTCGAGGCGAGGCAGGCGCACGCCTGGTGCTCTTCGTGGGACTAGCAGAACGACGAGATCGAGTGCTTCGAGGAATAGTCGAGGGGGTGGGAGGTGCCAGCACAGGATGCGACGCCTTGGCAAGATCAAACTTGGGAGGGGCGGTAATGCTCTTCTTGGGCGAAGATGAGTCTGGAGCTGTGGTCACGGTAATCTTGGCGGGATCGAGGAGAGCCCGAATCCAAGGAGCAATCTTGTACTCCTCGGCGAGGACGAGAGCCTGCTCCGGGGGGATCCAGATATTGCCAGCAGTCTCTTCGGGGCTCGTAGTCGGCAGAGACTTGATGTACCTGCGCTCCGCCTCCTCGTGAGATGCCTCAGCGTAAGGGAAGCTCGCCTTGAACATGCCTGTCGCGGAGACGTAACCGTCGAAGCTGCGGCGCATCAAGAAGTAGCTGCTAGGGCTAGACTTGAAGATGCCCGAGACGATACCTTTGGGAAGGGGGGCTCGGAGATGCGCATAATCAAAAACGCCAAGAGCCGCCTGCTCAGTCTCACCAGTGCCGGCCATCTTAGGTGTCAGCTTAGTCTGTCCGAGACGTCTACGCGCGACCAGATCCGTGTCTAGAAATAATTGTAAGCTTGCGATCTCGCGACACTGAAATAGCTTGGGAGTGTTTACAATCCGGAACGTCCTCTGTCATGAGAGGATTGTGCTTGGAGGGCAGTGTGCGCTCTTGATGGGAGGCCATTTTGTATGATGCTAAGGCGTGGCGCGACCGATTTGGAGTACCTCTAGATCGACAAATCGAAGCGGGATTGCGACGGGCGGCAGTGTTTGCGCTCGTATATCGGGGCGCAAATGATGATATATTAGGTAGTAGAGCCTGTGTAAGGATAAAAAGTCGCGTCAGTGATCGATTGCGATGAAAGGTGGTCGTTTCCAGGCGCGGGCTCGACTTCGGCGGGAACGGGCCGTAGTAGATTTGGCTTTGGACGTACCGTGTCAATGCAGGGCTTAATTCATTCAGCAGAAGAAAGAGGCCTTGAAGAACGTCAATGGCGCTTCAGGCAGTAAAATTGATAAGAGGTAGACAAATCTAACGGTGCCTATGCCGTAGAGATAAGGGGTGGAGAGAAAGAAAAGCAAGATGAAGTAGATGAGGGTGGAAAAAGGATCGCGACAAAGTCGACGAGCGAGACGAGGGAAGAGCTGAGACGAGACGGGAAACCAGTCGCGCAAATTAGATGCTCGATAGCGTCGAGGATTTAGCAGACGGCCCTGTTGGGCTAAAAGGAGATTAGCGCGATGCCAGAAAGTGGAGAGCTGCGAGATAGATTGGTACTGAGATTTGGGTGGTGAAGCAGTGCAAGTTGGAGGTCGCTCGTTAATATTTGATCAAATTACCCCCATTTTACCGTGCACCTGACTTAGCGCTATTACCCGATGAGTTCCCCCTGCCAGCGAAGCAACAGTACGTACCAACAAAATACCCTTCTACACGTCCCTCTTTTTTGCTACCGGCAGATCTAGTCGCCGATGCTCGTTTAATTTGATTATTTCTTTATTTGTTGAGCCAAGTAACGGCGTCGAAAGCTATATGATTTACAGTCTAGCTTATCAGTCGCGTATTATCGCTTCTACAGTCTAACAGTCCATGATGTCGTCTTCGACTTCTACTACTAGCCAGGAGTGCACGTGGGGAAACTCTGTTCTAGAGCCAGCCAGCAATTCTTCTGCCGCCCCTAGCAACCAGCCCAACAGGTCCAGCGCCAACCAAAGTCGTCGATCTTCAGGGTGAACCACACCCCCAACAAGTCCCTAGGGTCCCCCTGGACCTCGCTGTGCCCGGCGCGCGCGAACAGGCGACTGTTCATTTTCAGAACGCGGGGAAATGCACATGGGTTCGGGTTGTGGTTTTCAGATTTGCGATTGCGATTGCGGTTGCGCCATGAGACGGGATTCAGATGGAAGCGAAACAAGCAAGAGACACGACATGCATGGGGCTGAATGAGCTAACCTAGTGAGGTCACTGAAGAAGACACTGTCTGATGGATGGGTGTGACCTCTGTAGGTACAGTAGTCTCACTCGTCTCTACTGGGTTCGGTGATAGATGGGCTGCTAACATCTGCGACTCTGACGAATGGAGATGCACCATGTCACTTATCGCGCGTCAAGCACGGTAACGCTGTGCTCTGTGTGCCAGTGTTTTTCTCGGCTGATCGACTAGATCTGACAGCTAAAACAGACCTCAGAGCGTTCGATAGAGTTTGGCTGGGAATAAGGGACTCATCCAAAAGCAAAGCAATTCAAGCTAATCAATGGCTCAGCTCAGTTAATTCCTGTAACTGCGTGCGAATCAACCCCAGGTTTGGCTTGTCCATCTGTAGTGACAGGAGAGGCTTACATGGAGTGCCCTGTGAGACTGGCTATAACTGGGTTGCGTTATTATCTATTGCCGCTCATGTCTCAAATCTGTCGACATGCATTCACTTGCATGACAGCAGCGCGGAGGTTTGTGGATTATGGGTCCATTACCGACTGGTCCACGCGTTCAGAGTTGGGCAACTTGAAGGTTTTAAATCACTGTCTTATCTCAACCTCTGAGCGAGTCGTGACCAATTTACCCTATAGGAGGCTCAGATCATGTAGGTACAATGATCTGGTCAGGAAGAGCTTCGTGAATCGGAATGAGACATTTCAAAGCTTACCGTGTAGCAGAGACAGGAGCACAGATGTAAGGTACCCTTGTCACCCAATGTCAAGATGAGTTCTTTACCTCTTCGTCCGATGAGCATCCCACCACAATGTGTTGAAAACCTTGCCCACGAAATCAAGTAATGAGAAGCACTAAAACTTGTAATCGAAAGTCCCGTGTACTAACAAATTCAGGGGACTGTATAAAGGCCGCGTCAACAAGTAACATACTTGCTAATAGGAGGAGGGTGGTGGTCTAACAGAATACGAGCCTCGACTACCTATTCACACCCAAATCGCGATGCCCTCGATCGATTTTGATCTGATATGATCCACGAACCAAGGTCCCTCTATCACCTCCTATCTCTCAAGCTACATTAGAAGCAATGGATATAGCAGCACGATACCTCATTTTATTTAATGTATCATTACTCACGTCCTCAAACATTACTGTTGAAAACTCCAGACACTCAGAGCCACAGCCGCCATAAACCATCACAAAATAAGCCTCATTCTTCGAGTCCAGTCTCACATTGAACCCCTGAACGAAGCATTCTCCATAAGAATCGGCAACGTCCATTGGCGTTGTTCTCCGTATTTCTGACCTGAGATCAATGGCGGGCCAATCAGAGATCCGATTAAAGTATCCGGACCCACTATAGCAACCGCACTCAGTGACCGCCCTCCCCTAGCCTAGCCCAAACTCAGCCCAGCTCTTGCGACCTGTTGCAACACCGCCTGCGGGAACGGGAAGCCCCTCCATCGTCACCGCCATAAGCCCCTCCAAAGCCCGCCCAGACCCAAAGGACCAAGTCGAAGCCCAAGCAAGCCCGGGACAAAGCTCACCTCGACCTTGGCTGGGATTAACGAGTAAGCTTCCTTCTTTTTCCTCCTCCCTTCTTCTCCTCTTCTTTCCTTTTTCTTACCTCCAACTCTCTTACCTTACCTAATATCTTCTTAGGTATCGATCCGTCGCTATAGCATCCTCCGTTTCAACACCCCGCCTCTTGCACATCAGCTTCGCCCCGCTCGCCCACCATGGCTTCTCACGACGATGATACTATGCCCGAGGAGACTCAGGGCTACAAGCTCTCCCAGCCTAAGCAGAGTCTGGCTGAGTACCAGCAGATGGGTAGGTACACTCTGTTCCCTGGACGACCTGTACAGTAGGCGCGTTAGTGAGGCTCTGCGATATGCACAACACATAGCCCCTGAGCATGTGGCACCGTCTCGCAGCATGGTACCGACATGGCATGATCTTGAGATACTGCCCTGTTATCTGCTGTGTGATGTGGTCGAAGCTATACTGTAGCTGCAGTTATTGCTATAGGACAATTCTGCCTCTTGTATTTGAGCCAACACCTAGAATTGACTGTCTCCGCCCTGCCCACTTACCGCACCAGCCACTGCAATTGCGCTTCGAACTCAAAAGCTAACATTGAATTCACTCCAGACGCCGGTGATGAGTCTCTCCAGCGATACAAGGAGTCCCTCGGTCTCGGCGGTGGTACTGACATCTCCGACCCCAACGACCCCCGAGTCTGCATTATTCTCTCCCTGACCATGGACTCTCCTGGCCGCCCTCCCGTCACCATCGATCTCTCTACCCCCGGAAGCGAGACCACCCTCAAAGACAAGCCTTTCAACATCAAGGAGGGTGCCAAGTTCACCATGAGCGCCAAGTTCAAGGTCCAGCACGAGATTCTCAGCGGTCTTCACTACGTCCAGGTCGTCAAGCGAAAGGGTATCCGAGTCTCCAAGGACTCCGAGATGATTGGCAGCTATGCTCCCAACACTGACAAGCAGCCCACCTACGTCAAGAAGTGTAAGTTTCATGTTTAAAGTTTGGTCAAGATTTAGCTACTGATTCGCTCCAGTCCAAGAGGAGGAGGCACCTAGCGGCATGCTTGCTCGTGGTCACTACAACGCCATCTCTAGCTTCGTGGACGACGATAAGAAGAAGCATCTCGAGTTCGAGTGGAGTTTCGACATCGCCAAGGACTGGTAGACACCAACACCTTGATAGCGCGACCCGACGACATAACTCAAAAATACATATCACACACATCATGAGATAATGAGATACCTGAACATTGGAGAAGAATTTTACACAAAAAACTCACATAAAGCAAAAGAAAATCCCAATTTGGGCCGGAGAAAGGTGGTTGCTCTGTTTCGTATCGTCTACTCGTCACTGACGAGACAGTAATTGAGCTCGGTTTGGAGCTTCAATACTGCAGGAGAAGAAAAATCCCTATATACATCAAAGTCTATGCTATGCAATGCAGGTCTATTGTCTGTTGCAATGCGTGAATGCTTGCTTCCAAGACGTGGTATCATTGATGCGGATATCGTGAAGCCCGGGCTTGAAGCTCCAGGGTGCTGTAGGTGTGTATTCGTGATAAAATTCGTCTATAAGAAGTAGTCTGGCAAGGCATTACCGTCGGCAGACTTTTCGTTTCCGGGTTGGAGGTCCTTGTGGACATCGTTCTCGGGCGCGGCCGCAAAAACGTTGAAGAAACGCTCGCCCGTGTCACTCACTTCAAGAACACTGGCCATGTTCCCACAACGGTAGCAGTAGTTTGGCGCACTCCAGACAGTGCTGAGGCGGTCGTCGTAAAGGACCTGGAAGCCCTCCTGACAGAGTTGGTGGGCGCGGAGGATATGCGACATGTTGTTGACAGCCAGGAATTTCTTAACAACCTGTGCTCCAAAAGTGTACCCCGCGCCGCGGGGTGAAAGGGAGAACTCGTCGCGCTCAGGGTCAGGATCAGACCAGACGAGATCGGCCATGGGACCTTCATGGGGGATCTCGCGGAAACGGTCTATAATTTTGATCTGGTCGATTGAATGGATCGAAGGGGAAAGGCCTGATTTATCCCGTTAGTTTAGCCACCTTTGTAAGCTTAAAGTCTGCCTACCTCCGTGTACGCAAAATATTTGGTCGTTGATCACAACGCTCAAAGTTAAAAAGTCGAACATGTCTGTAAAGTAGTGCCACACATTGGCATTACCATATTTGCGCGAGCACTCTGTATAGAAGCCATAGGACTGTGTCACACCGCGCGACTCATGATTTCCTCGAATAAGATGTACGCGATTAGGGTACCGCAGTTTCAAGCAAACTAGTAGCGATATTGTTTCGACACTGAACATGCCGCGGTCAACGTAGTCTCCTATTGTACCCCACCAAGGTCAGCAAGTGCTCACGTCGTCGATATCTGATTTTGCGGGCGATTACCAAGGAACAAATAGTTTGTGTCGGGGCAGTAGCCACCGATGCGGAAAATCTCGATTAGGTCGAAGAACTGGCCGTGGATATCTCCTACGACTGTGATGGGCGCTTTGACATGGACGACGTTGGACTCGCGCATAAGAAGTTCTTTCGTCTTGGCGCAGACTGCTTCGATGACAGACTCGGCTAGCAACTCCTTGTTGTACAAGCGCGAGATGCACTCGTCGAGATCGACGGATGCTGGGGAGGACAGGTCAGACTGGGAAGCCTTTCGGTTCGGCGCGGCGCTTACAAGGTAGCCCAGGCATATTGGGATGTGATGGTCGTTGCTGTAGATGCCGACGTAGTGATGTGGCTAGTGGGTGGGTCACTGAATGTGTATTATCGTGGGAATCGAGAATTGCAGGTGATCGTCGGTATCATTAAGGGTGAAGGTGTCGGGTTCGGCTCCTGTCAAGGATGGTGTCTGGAAGTGAACTCGGTGGTTGTACCAACATGATCGGGATCAAGGTGGTTCAGTTCACATGGGCGCAGGTTGAAGACGTTGGTGATTAACGAGCGCGTGGGCGGTGAAAGGTCGAGGGCTCGCTATGCAATGAAACCAGACAAATTGCGATTGCGTGTAGAACCGTATTCTGTGATTACATATACAGTGGGAGGATGGTGATGTTGAAGTGGTGGTGGTATGTGCTTTTTGGGCGGTGGGATGTTTTAGCTGTGCATCAGTAGGTACGTAGTGGTGGTGGTGGTGGTGGTTTGCTTACCTAGTCGTTGCTGATGACGGTGCCTCGGCGGGAAGAAGGCCCGGTCATCTCCCCACACTTTGACTACTATTAAGATGGAGATACTCGATATTGGGACAATGGGTTTGTATAGAGCCAGTAATAATAGTCTGATTGATTAGATATCACAATGCTTACTTAGTAATATACGAGATATGCTTTGTGAGGCTGAGCTGAATGACGGGTATAGTCAACAAGGTTCGAGGACAGCAGTTTGTAGGGATCATCAACGATCATAGAAATCCATGGCCATATTGGTAAGAAACATTGTGCTGTGGTAGAGAATCAGTGTTTCTGACGTGCTGTTTGTTGTTTGTAATGTAGCTTACATTTCTCGCCGTAGACATTCTTTTGACAATGGTATGAGAAATGTCTGAGAACTGGTTACTGTATGTACACAACGAGTCTGGACAATTATTGAGATTGTAGGTAGTTTCATGAAACAATAAGCTTAACTACCTATACTATGATCCTGGGCAAGCGAAGCGAATGCAGTAGCTGCTAGTTTGGGTAGATTGGTCATAATGGTCAACGATTAAAACAGACACGGCGAAGCTTGGTGGAACAATGCAATTGACCATAACGAGACAATACGACAGCATAATAGGGCTCTTCTCTAATAATGCATGCCAAGAAGGAGCCCTGATCGCATTTGTAGCCGCCGGGAATGCCCCAAAGTCTATTTCAGTTTCAACCTTCCTCGACTCAAAAGTGGCCCGTGCGCACGCGACAACACTTTCAGCATCGCCATCCACCAATGGATGACTATCGTCGCCATCAATATCCTGTTAATTGAGCTTCAGCTCCAACGTCAAGTCAATTTCGACTTCTCCATCAATCAGCCGGACATCGCCAGCCTCTCTCTCCAGGCCCTTCACACACAAATATCTCTGAATGAAGCTCCTCTGATATTTTGCCTGAGAAGGTCCAGGGAGGGGGCTTTCGCATTCGCATGTCGCGACCGCGCGCGGGCACTTGCACCAACGAGCTTGGGCTGTAACAGTAACATTCTCAAGCCATATTTTCAGTCTCAGCAACACAGACTCTGTCGCCTCGCCTCGCCTCTCAGTCGCGCCGAGGCCCCTGCTGTGAGACGTATCACAGTGTTACTCAACCCAGCCTCAGGCCGCTTCATCAAACTTGTTTCCTTCTCTCGGGCCGTGTCCGCGCCTGAACTCGTTCACTTTCTGCTGATCAAGTCACTGTCTCTTCTTTAGCATCACAAGTATTATATGCACCACGGCGGTATTTTCTCTGTGTTTTTCTTGCCGTTGTTTGTTAACAGGATAGTGTCCTGTGCTGATAGGAAGCTATCTTTCACAAACTACGCTTTCCTTCATCAGTCATGTCTAATACAGCTCCTGGCCAGTCTCGGCCAGACGACGCCAGATGCTATAACTGTGGCGATTGTGGCCATTGGACTGTTGCATGTCCAGAACCCACCAGGGAAACTCCTGCGTAAGTATCAAGCTCTCTCAGCTTGTCTCTATCGTTTATACTCTTCACCTATTAACTTCAGAATAGTGGTCTCGCAGCCTGGAGAAACGCCAACGCTCCTGGACACGGAGGTAATAGAGACCATGGTGGTCCCAAAAAGTCTAAAGGTCCCATCATCACCAAATATGCACCTGCGCCTGTGCCAACATCAACACCAAGCGCGGCTCGATACGGTCCTCCTCCAGGATATGGGCCTCCTCCACCTACACACTACCCCGGAGGACCTCCCTCCTATCCTCCGCAATACCCTCCTTACGGATCCTCAGCATCTAACTACGCACCACCTGGCTACGCACCTCCAGGCTACTCTAACCCATATCCTCCACCTTCTTATGGTGGTCCTCCCCCAGGTCTTCCGGCAGCACCTCCCAGGCCTCCCGGCACATACGCTTCTCCCCCTCCGCCTCCTCTTCAACCTCAAGCGCATCCACCTCCATATCCACCGCGCGCATATGGTCCTCCGCCTCGCCAAGACCACGTCCCCTACCCTCCACAGCCTCATTATCCCCATTATCCACCGCCAGCTTCAGCACCATATGCTCAGCATCCACCGCCGCCATCATACCCGCCCCCTTATCCCTCTCACAGCGCGCCTCCGTCATATGGGCACCCTCCACCTTCGCGGCCCCCTATCCCGTCACCAGCACCGCCTCCCGCATCACGTCCACATCGACCAGCTTCATCCTCATTACCACGCCAGAATTCTGCCTCAACATTACCTTTGCCAGCTTCTTTGCCCCCTAAACCCTCTCTACCCCCTAAACCACCACAGCCCAATCAGCATGGTCAACCTGGTAGGGGACGGCGGGACTTTTCTGACCATTCTCGAGATCATCGCAACAAGCGAAAGAATGACCGACACTCTCGTAATCACGATCATCGACAAAAGAAGAACCAGCCCCATTCTCGGCCGGATCAGAAGCCACAAGAGAACAACAACAGACGCCCCGATCCCAAGACACCCAATCATCCTAAACCTGCGCCGTCTCCTCAACAGGGGGATCAGAAAGGCTCAACAACTGCTGTTAAACCAAAGTCAAGCCCGCCTGCTGATTCTCCTGAAACTAAAAAGGTTCAAGTTGAAACTCCTAGACCTGATTCATCACAGAGACCAGATATAGCACCCGAAAAGGCTGTCGACGATGAATTCGAATGGGACAAGAATGCCATATTCGCAGAGCCAGAGCCACGTCATCCACCAGATGAGGTTGGTAAGCCATTGCCGGCAGAATATAACGATGAGGTGCTTCTTCCAAGAAAATGGGATGCAGAATGCATCGAGTCGGACTATGTTCAAGCTGACAATATCGAGGAATACGTGAAGCCAATACACGAAACTCCGTATTGGTCAAAGATCGAACACGACCCCGCGTTCGTGCGAGACGGCAAGCTTCCTAGCGGACACCCCATTGCCAATCTCCCGCCAAGGCCACCACCAAAACTTGAGGAGATCGTTCGGAGCGAAAGTTCCGAAAGTGGCGAGGTCCATGAACGACTTGCGAAACGAGGTCACCCAGACGACGGTACCCCTGGTGAGCGTCCACTGAAGAGACAAAGATCCCGAAGCTCTTTCGACGCCGGCCGCAGAGGATCACGGGGCCGGCATTCACTCTCGCGTGATTCGTACGTTCCACAAGGACGCAGGTCACGTCCAGGTAGTCCCGAACGTCGACCTACAGAATTTCGTAACGTCGACGACCAGCTACGATCGATAGACCGGTACCAACCAGACCGGGATAGAGATCATAGCCGTGGTCGTGGACGTCATCGGAGCCGTACTCCAAGTCGCAGTCGACACCGTAGTCGGAGTCGGAGTCGAAGTCGGAGTCGAAATCGCAGCCGTAGTCCTAGTCGCAGCCGCCGCCGCAATCGAACCCCAACGTCGCGCGACTCATCAGTATCTGCTGCATCTTCAGGATTGGATTCCTTGGAAGCCGAATTGCTGGGACGAGATACTAAAGCAAAGACTCCTGAAGGATCTCCACGGCCGAAGTCGTCCTTGTCAGGGCTCAAGCCAAAACGGCGACAAGCGAAGCTCGATTCAGCGTACAGGTATGTGATCGTGATACCCCGTGTATGTGGATGCCATCAAAGCTAATATCAGAATAGTCGTCGTTGGTAGGCTACACAAAGAAAATGGCAGCGTATTACAGCTTCTCAACGTTACTGGTACATCATGTTTTCTTTCTTCCGTTCCCCAACTTGGAACCGCAACTCGCGTTGCAATGATTCCATGTATCTAGGCCAGGCACTATTCCCTCACTTCACTTCTCTTCCCTTCGCTCATTAAGCACCCGTCCCACACACGGGCTGTGCTTCTCTTCATCTTAGACTTTATTAGAATGGCGCTGAGATTTCGGAGTATTTTTTAACGATCATCATGAACAAGCCGCATGACTGGCGTATATTTCACGAGGTATGCGTGGGATCATTCTTAATCTTACAACCTTTACTCTGTTTCTCTATTCCCGCTTTTGCCAGTCAGCTGGCTGTTCATGGTATCAATCATGACCTGTTGGTGCGCCATCGACCAACGTTGTGTGCCTGGCCGTTCCTTTACACATTCCTCTACTACTTTATGCTTAAGTGAATGCTCCGATGTTCAGGTCCCTACGGTCGAAGGTCAGTGTCTTATCACCACTGCCAGTGAGAGGTAAGGTAGGCTCATAGATATACTCATGGCTTTTACGAACAAGTTTCTTGTTCAATTTTGATGGCATTAAAGAGAATTGAGTAGAATAGACTCGACAAGGCATTGATAGCTAGCAGATCACTGTCGTATAGCAGTCTCTACTACGGTAGTATCAGCATCGGTAGATCTGAGCCTGCTTTGCCCAGTCCCTGTCATTGGCAGCGAGTTTGATTTCACAACCGCTATCGAGGCTGCAATTACGCGTCATCTATTTTTAACGATTGAAGTTGCAAGTCTGTTTGGATCTAGCAAGTTCATATTGTTATCTCATACCAATTCTCTGGTTCATACCAGGGAACGGCTGTCTACTGTCTTCTCGAGTGAGAAGCAATGCAATCCGTCACATCACTTCAATAGAATACCATATCAGCGTCAATGAAAGTAAGCAGTCCTCCTGGACCTGCTAGTCATGTTGTATCATCACATATAACTATTAAAAGAGGATTTCTATCTAGGAAGCATGCATTGCTAGTCCGGCTACCTACATACGGAGTATAAGACCCGCCAATGGGAATAGCTCTGTTTGGGATCTTATCCTCGCTCTTATCCATTCCCTTTGGACCTATTCATTCATTATATGCGAAGTGAAGGTGAAGAAACGTGGTTGCACAACTTCTGGTTCCACTTTGATTATGTGATTCCGTTATCGCTCGCTGCTCATGCGAGTTCCAACGCCTCTCCCTTGTGTAAGCGGAAACTTTATACTTACCTGCCAACTGATACCTACAGCCAACAGAGCATGCAATGTAATGTGCACCCCTCATCCAATCTAAGTTCTGGGTTCGGTTCAGATCTGAGGGGTAAGGAGAAAAGAGGAATCTGACATGACAACTATGCCGTGTCACCCACGTTACGTTTTGCTTTGTAACACGAGAGTCGAGAGCCCATATCTTCCTACACGTGTGTTGTGTAGGCGTAACCGACGCCGTTTATTTCGCTCAACAACGACCTGAGCCAGGCTAGAATAGGCGACTCTCGCAGGCGCCAAAAAGAAGTCAGGTGTTTCGGCCGAGATTTCATGCTCAACCTACTTTGGACAAGCTGCATGCTTCTAGTTCTTCTACTCAGTGGGGACTGACTCTATAGGACCAGGACCCTGTCCCTTAAACACGATGGGCTTGTCAGATCCATCTGAGCGTTGGACAAATCAGAGTTGCAGGGTCGATTTACGCCGTAGACGATAGAACGGGGCCTCTGTAATCGGGACTCGAAACACAACAAGTAGCTCAAGAACAAGTCAAGCAACAAAGGATAAATGTCAAGTGACATCTTACAAAAGCTACCAGCATCCAACTCAGTGTCGTATGAATGGCGGGTCTGCTGATAAATCGCGTGTCTTGAAGTAAGGTAGCTAAGCTAGAAAAGTACTTGGTTGAAATCGGTGAAGCCATCGTGAGATTCGATCAGTCTAGAACCGGCAATTGCGAAATGACCCTTCCCGGCGCCCAAAACACCCTCTATTCTCTCTCTAGCACTGCACCATGGACAGCTGGCCAAAAAAGACACGCGGCGTTCCTCTAACCTATTAGCTACAGCTTTAACTCCGAGCTTGCAACCGAACTGAAATGAACCCTAGAATGAAGCACAAGTCTCAACTCGACACAACTTTTCGCTCGACGCTAAATAAAACACACCGCAGTGACAGGCAGTATAGTACGTATGGACTGGATCCAGTGTACACACCCTGTAACAAAAAACACAGCAACAACATCATATCATATCATGTCAGATCAAACAATCAAGTTCTCAAATCCCATCCCCCGTAGATCATGTAGCCAGTTGACATTATCGGAGCCGCGCGAATCCTGCATCGCCCATGTCGCTTTGAGCATTTCAATTGCCGTGAAGAGATACCCCCATGGACAGATTTGCCAAATCGACAACAGCCGTGCCAGGGTCCAAGTGCGTTTTTCAGGGTCTCGTGTCTCGGCCCCTGCAACAAAAGTCGGCCACGACGATGCTTTGAAGTATGGGTCATTCTCATCGATGGCGGCTAAATTTCTCAAAACGTCCTCCAGCAGGAAATCGGTGTCAATGGACCGTACAGACCGAACTAGCGGTAGCGCTTGGAGGATGTACAGGCAAGCTGCTGACCGGTGTGCCGCAGCTAGACACACTCGACTCTCAAGATCCTGAACAAGGTTGTGTTGTCGTAAATAGTCTGCCCAAGCTGGAATGTCTACAGCAAGAGCCTCGTCTATTAGAGCAATTGCCTTGTCTGCCGCACCTAGAGACTGGTCTGTCCAGGGCACTTCGTGGGACAGCTCGGATGCAGAAAGAATGATGTTCAGAATCTCCGGAGGACAAGACAAGTAGCTTGTCAATTCCACACGCTTCATAACGGGTAAGAACTGGAAAGCTTGCCGTGCAACACGAGCTGCAAGGCCACCAGATGTCAACGTCGAGCCCAGAATGTTGTAGCTTTCAAAAGTCAGTGTCCACTGCGAGTACACCAGTGGCTAGGATGGACTTACATGAAGCTGTCAGTAATGACACGGTCCCGCAACATTCTACTAGATGCGTCGGGATTACTATCCGGGTTGAGCAATGCCATGATGCTTGTGGCGCCTTCCAAGTGGGCCCTCCAGCTCTGGTTGTCTGACTTATCCAGATCAATCAAGTCAAACTTGATAAAAAAGTGCATGGCAGCTAATGCCACCTCACTGCCTGCCGGGTCAAGGGTATCGAGCACCTCCCTCATGTGGCTCATGGCCTTTTGCTTCGCCGTCAAGGCATCGATGAGAGCCTGTCGTGTCACAAGATCTTTTGAACGTAGCAGGGAAAGATAGCCCGCGGGATTGGTGAGGCCTGCTGGTATTTCGGTAACACGACGAAATATGTTGGACCAATGGATCGCCGAAGTGGCAACAAGAATCTGCAAGAGGAGCGGGTGCTTCCGCGTCAAGGGTATCAGCTCACGGAACGGGTTTTCAGGCGTGTCTCGGACCACAAGATCTTTGCAGACCCTCTCGCTGACTGGGGCACTCATTAGCATCGGCTAAGAGGGGGAGAAAAAGAACCAAAACTAGAGCCAGGACTTACAATGCGCTAGGTAGTATCGTGATGTGCGGTCAAGGTCCTGGAACAACGGATCTGTAAGTGCAGCAGGAGAAGGCCAGGGTATGCTAGGATCGTGCGAAGGGGCGTCCTCAGAACCCGGCGGGGTTGGCTGCTGCTGTTGCCTTTGCTGTTGTTGGTGCTGATTCATCTCTTCTGCCTCTTGGGCGGCCTGTTGGGCTTGCTGAACCAGACGCGCCAGCGGATGTTGGTCGCTATAGTCTGGTTGAGGCTGAGGTCGAGCGCGATCATGCTGACCCTGGCCCTGTTGGTGGCCGGGAGGTGATACAGAGGTGGAAGCATCAGATTCGTCGGGTAGTCGCCGGCCGGGAGGGGGATTGACATTGCCGTGGGAGTCAATTCCTTGGGTCCAAACGAAGACCTTGCCATACCCGAGGCATTCCTGCCCTGAGACCGCACATTTGTGGCATGTCGGCCATGAGCGGTCGCAGCGCAGGCGTCGACGACGGCAGTTGTGACACGGTTTGGTGTTGCTTGGCGGCATGCGCCGGGTGCTGACAGAGCAGCTTGACAGCTACAGAGGGTGTCTTGTGTGCTGCGCTGGACTGGACTGGAAGGTCAATCGAGTCCTATGATTTCACTAGGTCCAGGTCGTGCTCGAGCTCTTTGTGGCGGGCGAGACAGCGGTTTGGATGTAACGAGCGAGTCGTTACAGAAGGTTCATGGTGGACTCTTAATACAAAGAGAGGATATCGTTGCCGTGGGTGTAAGTGAGGGGTAGGGAGGAGTTTAAGTTTTGGTGACAGCGACAAGTAATAGTAATAGTGATGAGGATGATGATGAATAGAAAAAGATTGTGACGGAAAAGTAATGTAATGGAGTTATTATTATGGAAAACTAGTACGGACGGAGTATTGTAGAAATGGAGGTAGGTGCTAACTAACTAACTTGGTACAAGGAAGGCACGACGACGAGGATGGAATGGCACAATTGGAACATGGAGGGGTAAATGGAAGGAAGGGTGCGGGTTGAGATGGGAATAAGGTAAGATCAGGAAGAAAGAGCATTGAGTCTACGTCAGACTAGGTAGGAAAGACCATGTCAGCCAGCTCTTTTCTTCGGTACCTTTTTTAGAAATTGGAGAAGAACATCCGTTCCGTCCATATCCAGATCAACCTGGAAAGATCAGCAGCTCGAGCCACCCACGTTATGGAACTTTCTTAGACGAAACTACTTGAGAGTCTGTCATGGAGATAGTCACACGGCACGGAGTATGGATACTGTACAAACATAGAGTCTAGGGTGTGCAAATCCATCTTATAAACCAACCCAACCTACCAACTTTACCGTCCAACCGACATGAATAAAAAATGACAGGCAATCGACTAACTAACTTATACAATCTAGTACTGATTCGACTAGTCTATGCTAAGAGCAGATCTCATGACTCGGCTCCAATAGGAGCTGACAATCATTAGCATCAAGCATCTAGGAATAGTACGTACGTAAATTGTATAGATGGGCACACCCAATATTTCCCTCTCCCTCTCTGTGATCCATACCATAATCCCCAATGAATACAACGCCCGCCTCACCTCGCTCTCCCTCTGGAAAGCAAGAGAAAAAAAAACAGAAGCCCCACGTTCGCTGTCAGATCTCCCGACTATGGCCGATGCTATTCCTCCCCAAAAAGGCAACGAAAATACATACCGTGCAGCCGAGCTCCGGGACCTGCATTACAAAGCTCCCACAAGAGTCCGCAGAAAGCTTGTCGTTGTGGGTTCAACGCTATCACGTCCAGCCATAGGTGACAGTGTTGCCCAATTTGGAAACCAGCTGTTCTTCGAAGCCTTGTTCTTCTTGTCTTCTTTTTTTCTCTTTTCCCTCCCTTTTTTTTTTTTTGTGAGGGGTAGACTAATCCTGATGTGTCTGTCTGTACTTTGTATGATGCGTTGGAGATCGTGATGTAGCCTCTGCTACGGAGCATATGAACCGCCCGTGGCACTATCTACTTATGATCCGCATCCTACCTCCCGTCGCTTTGCCTTGCCTTAGCATAAACTCCCCAATGCCCTATAATAACGGAATGCATCTCTTTCGTGGTTTCTGACTAGGGTAGCCTGAATAATTCTATTCTCTCACAACATTACATTAGTCAAAGAATTTAGTTTATGAAATCTGGCTTCTCCGATTGAAACCCTCTCCAACCCTCTCCAACCACAATAACTAACAAGGCCACTAACTAAAACAACTAGCACATCCTCCCCTCCTCAGCCAAGCAAAACAGTTCTCAACGCCAGCAAGGTTCCAGCAGGGAAATCCTCTAACATGGGTCTGTTTTGATGGAGAAACCTTGACTTTCTCCTCATGAGGCTCCTCCCACCTTTGCAACAATTCCACAAAAAATGCCAACTGACCTTCACGATACTTGGATTTCTTCACCTTGCTCACCGTACTTATTCCACTAGGTCTACATCTTATGGACCTGAGTTGCAAAAACTGGTGATGACGGGTACAGTGGAGTGATTCAACTCCAGACTCTTGTGAACCCTGGATTAGAAAACCGGAGAACACATCATGCGTTGTTTTGATCTCTCTAGTTTCACACATACCGAAGACATTTATTCCAATCCACTCGAGGTGAATATAGTCCCTTCAATTGCCGATGTCTAGGAGTCGAGTTCAAAATATGGGGGTGGTAAAATGTCTATCAACAAATCACCCATTTCGATATAGCACCAATTGGTCGAGCAATACTTCAAACAACGCTTATAAATTTGGCTTTTCGTAATCTCGTACCCATCTAGGCCTTGCGGCATCTCTAGTATCCTCATGCCGCGCAGGGCTGTCAGCCAAGGCTGTAACTCTATGACCGTACTCTTGCTCACAGCTGGCTGGCAGCCCTGCCGGCTATATTATTTTTCGTGGCATCTTAGATAATCGTCTGACACGCCATTCTATTTTTCGTCTCTGAATTCCATTTCCAAGCCCGTATGGAGACTCATTCGTCTTCTCCAGCGCAATGCCTTGCTCCAAGCGCGAGTATGATTCCATTGTTCAAATACTCTTGTGCCTCATGCCCAGCACCTATGAGGTTGTGATCTGTTCACTTGCCATGTTGTGAAGACTGTAAATCGTGTCAGCAGAGGTTGCCCACTAAGCCCTTGGTAGAGACTGACCTAATATCTTCTCGCTCATCAGCCTCAGGCCCATTTGTAGGCCCAGAGCTGACAACCACGTTTCCGCCCTCATCACCACCAGCCTTGATGGTAGTCAAGGTTTTCGCCTTCCGCTTGCCGCTACGGAGATCACTGAGATGTTCGAAGTATCCTTCCGGCACTTCTGTGACATACTTGCCACAGAAAACTCCTGTCTCAAAAGACGTGACCTTACTTGTGTCCTCTGCAGCCTCCATACACGCGGCCTTCAGACCATCAGGTCCATCAAGATCTTGGAAGATGACCTGGTCGGCACCTATGTAGTCGGCAATTTGTTGGTTTGTTCGGCCATGAGCAACCAAATCTTCACAAAGGTTAGTAACAAGACAGCCTAAGAACAGGACAAAACATCTTCATACCAACAGGATCCGCAAGATCGATACCATACTTCAGTGTTGTTAGTAATATGCTCAATATTCCATGCCGGTGTAAAACTTACGATATGGGGATATATGCACTCTGGAGATGCTGAAACAAAGATAACCTTAACAGCACCAGCTTCTCTGGCCATTTGAACCTACATTCACCCATTAGTTCTACCTCACAGACAAATTCATCGTCATTTTGCTCACGATCTGTCCAGATGTAGCTAATTTCCAAATTAGTATTGATCATTGGATGTAAGAAAGTTTACTTACTGCCACGCACGACACTGTCGTCCACTAGGATGAGGTTCTTTCCGCGGAATTCTGAGTCGATAGGTGAAAGCTTGCGGCGAACACTCTTCATTCGAAGAGCTTGGTTGGGAAGAATGAAGGTTCGTTGAACATATCGGTTCTTAATTAGAGCTGTGACGTATGGCTTGCCAAGCTTCTCAGCAAGAGTAGCAGCGGCAATGTTACTTGTCTGTTGATAGTGAGTCAGCTTTCACGTTTTCACGAACGTCATGACTCCTAAACTGCGCATACCTCTGGAACAGGGATGACTGGGAAATAGTTAGTATAGTTCAAAGGCAGGAAACATATGGATATCTCATACCTGCATCAATCTCTTGAACGCCCTTCTCTCCGAGAACCGCACGAACCTTCTTGGCCAGCTTCTCTCCCATGTTTTGTCGGCTACGGTACACCGAGATTCCGTCCATGGTTGAGTCAGGGCGAGCAACGTATACGAATTCGAAACAATCGGGTGTGTAAGGGCGGTCGTTGATAATCTGACGGAACTTGGGAGCACATCCCTTCTGCAAGAAACAGGCCTGACCAGGGAGGATGTCGACAATGTTTGAGAAGCCGAGCTGCTTCAGCACAACGGATTCGGAGGCAACGAGGTAATCTTCAGTACCGGGGAGTGTGGCGGAAGGTCGAGAACCAATGCAAAGAGGTCGGATACCGTTGGCGTCACTGAGAATTGTCAGTCTTTGATAACAAGTCGTTTAAAATGGCGACAACTCACCGGAAGGCAAGAATGCCAAAACCAGCGATCATGGCAGTGCATGCGAAAGCGCCCTGGCACTTGGCGTAGACATCACCGAGAGCAGTGAAGATATCCTCCGAGTTGGCGCGAGTCTTGCCGAGCTGCTGGAGGCCGTGAGCGAAGATGTTGAGGCTATTGGCACAAATCAGTCATCGTGGTTCGAATCAGCGCGAGTTTCGATTACGCACAGGAGCTCCGAGTCGGAATCGGAGTTGACGTGTCGGTGGGCTTCCTCGTCGAGGAACTTGCGGAGGTATTCGGTGTTGACGAGGTTACCGTTGACGCTCATGGAGATACCGAAAGGAGCGTTGACGTAGAAAGGTTGAGCTTCGGAGCTGTAGTTGCAATTTTGGTCAGTGGTGTACGAGATTGTGTGCTCCAGTAACACATACGCAGAAGCAGTTCCCATGGTAGGGTAACGAACATGGCCCAGGCCTATGGAGAGTCAGTCTCCGTGTAATCTGTGCATCGCATTGCCATACCCATGTAACCGGGGAGATGCTCAAGTCTTCGGCCATCGGAAAAGACCTTGCTGGCCATACCGAGACCCTTGCATTGAGAAACTCGTCCACCCTGGCAAACAGCGATACCTGCAGCATCTTGTCCACGCTATGGCTGGTTAATATCCATAGATATCGAATTTCGGGATTCGGGATATTCGCGATGGAGGACTAACATGTTGTAGATAATACAATGTCTCGTGGAGATCAATGGCGGCGGAGGTAGCCTCCTGGTCACCTAGCTATTAAAGATTGTCAGTACATGATATGTGATATCATGTTGTGTTCCATTTCTTCAACTCTTTTGGTAGCACTTCCGTCTCAAGTCCGAGCACGGGCAAGGGTCTCTTTTTTTCTATGAGCGCGGGGGAGGGGCAATAGAGAGAAGAACAGAAGAGTGAAGACTCACCAAAATGGCCGAAACACCACACATGTTGAATATCGTGTCACGGAAATGGTTCGTGTAGAGGTTGAAGAGGAATCGAGTGTTCTTACACCCAAACAAGAGTTAGACTTGTACCAGTTTGTTTGTGAAACCTACGGGAAAATTTTTCTCTTCTGGTCACGACGATATCGGTCATTTTTTTGGGCGACCACAAATCATTTGGCGGGGTATCGTATTGGCTGAGGCGGGCCGGACAATGATCCGCAATGGTGGAGTCCCCCAAAATATGCCATTTCTTTACTCCATGTTAGTGACAGTTGAACTCAGTATTAATCACGAAGTCAAAATATCTGTTCATTTCTCAGTCATTTTGTCGTTATTGCAGAAGATCAGACGTCATTTATCGTGAGAAATATTCCAAAACATATAATTATGGCTGAAGTTTCGATAATTGGTTCAAGTTGCAATCCGACTTGATCCATCAAACAGGCCCAAACCGTGTAAGTGGGAGCCAAGATATCGATAGCAACTGATAACAGACTGTCCAAACTTCATGGAACATTAATCCCGCATTCGAAGTTCTCGTGTCAACTGACCACTTTAATGTAACATTGACTCGTTTTACACCTAAGCTTCACCGCGGTTGTACAGATCCCAGAAGCCCACATAACACGGGACGCTCGGAAGACGGCAACAAATACCAGTCCGGCCACCGGTATCCATACAGGGAATCATTACCTTATCTACCAACTGTCTGATGAATTTTATGCAACCCTTATTTACCTATTGTTTGACTTATTAAACAGTTCCTTCCGCATTTCCACAATTAGGCACATAAAACATCAGGATTTCGATCAATACTATCTGTAAGACAGGTAGACATGTGTAGGTATGCACATAAGTTAGTAAGTACTACCTAACTATGGGGTACTGTATACATTATCCCAAAATCTTCAAGGTTCAACGGCTCTTGGATATCTCTCAGGAATATAAAGCAGGCATATCAGTCGGCAACTAGACAGTCTAACCTTTTGATTAATTTTGTTCTCCTGGTCACTGCCTGTCTTGCAATTTCTGAGTCATAGCGCATCTGACAAGTAAATGTAAAGACCATGTAATCAAGCTTACACGGGACAAGGATTGATCTGTATGTATGACGCAATCACCCAGCCAGCTTGCCATCCTCCACAAATAACAGCGTTTTCCACATTCCTATTCTTCTTGTGCTTCTTCTTCTGCAGGACCCATACTCCCCTTGCTTCAAACCCAAACTGGGACTATTCTATCTATTCACTCTGTTAATTGTCCGAAATATAAATCCCAACTCAGCCGCCGTCCTTTAACAAGCGAGGAATCACCTCACAAGCCCCGTTGGCTCAGTGGTAAAGCGTATCACTAGTAATGATAAGATCACTGGTTCGATTCCAGTACGGGGCAAGTGATTTCATTAAATTCATCTTTTGCCGAGTTAATAAGTATCTTTTTTCGTAGCTGCGATGGCTTATAGTGTTGAGGCAGCTGCTTCCATTTTCTTGGCGGTAGCCTTGCTTAGTTGTATGTAGCACTTTGGTTGGACCTCTTGAGTTTTAAAAGTAAACAATATAGTATTTCTCTTACTAAACGAAAGTCTAAAACCGATTGACAGGAAACGCACTATAAGACGATAGATAATATAAAGTCATTGCTTGTTGCCTGCTGCAAATGCAGACAGAGTCACATATCTGTATATATTAATACTATCTTAAAGGTCTGCAGCAGATTGCATAAGGTACTTCTTCTGGAGAATGTCTTAAGCTCAGCAGTGCCACTACTGTCTGACGATAATATATAGAAGCGCTCAATGCCTTTAAATTATCTTCTATATTAAGTTGTTAAATTGCATTCTGCAATTACATCGAGATATTGAGAAGTGCTTGCATATGTGACATCATCTTGCATAAACCTTAAATTAAATAAGCGTGCGTGCCGTCCCGCTATTGTTACACAACGCCAAAAGTCAAATTACCTCAGTCAACCTCACAAGATCAATTAAGCTCCAAGACCGCACAAAAATTGAAACGCTTGAACGCCCTAAGTGATTGTATGTTGCCCCGTACTGGAATCGAACCAGTGATCTTATCATTACTAGTGATACGCTTTACCACTGAGCCAACGGGGCTTGTGTAACGTGCTCGGGAGTGAAGTCTAAGAAGCTCCACAGCGAACAGAATCTGGGAATAGTCGTAGGTGCTCGAGTCCACTGAACGAACATAGCATAGTAGTATTCTAAGCTGTTGAACCTGGCAGAGGGCTCTGGCCTGGCAGTCCCTGCGAAGTGCAGTATGCTATTAAAGAAAACCCATCTTAGAAATTCCACAGTGTAAAAAAGACAATTGGTTCGAAACCATATATTCATTCATCATGCAGCAGCAGCTTTCAAACACCTCAAAATCAACAACAATCGTTACAATAAACATATCCCGATATATGGTCCCCCATTTTGAAATGCTTAAAATCAGAAATGTTTCGTCTCGTCTGCTGCCTTTGGCGCCTCGCTCCTTGCAATCTCTTCGTCATATGATGGGGTTCTCGAGTTATAAGCGACTCGGATGTCGTCGATCTCATCACCAACCTCCATCCATCGATCGCTAGTCGCCGGCACTGGTGAGATCTTACATAGGGCCCAGTACATCGTCGATGAAACGATGAAACCACAGAAGTAGTTGAACTGATAAATGTAGATCGCGCCCTGAGGAACGTTCTTGGCCCCTACAGCATCGGCAAAACCGACCACGTTAATGACAATTCCGGCGATGTAAGCGGCATAGCCACGCCAGTTGAAACCACCTGTGAAATAGTACGGTCCTTCTTTTCGGGCATCGTAGAGTTCCTTAGTATCAACGTAGCCCTTGCGCACGATGTAGTAATCGGAAACCATAACACCAGCGATTGAGCTCAGAAACACACTGTAGGCTGAAAGGTAGGTCGTAAACTGGTTGCTGTCCTTCAGAAGTTGCCAGGGACAGATACACAGGCCAACGATGGCGCAAATATAGCTTCCACGACGAATGTTGAGCCAGCGAGGAAGAAGAGCAGTCAGGTCAGTGCCGCAGCTGATACTGTTGGCCGAGATATTGGTTCCGAGCTGAGCTAGTGCAAAGGACGTGGCGATGAAGAAGACACCAAAGCGCTCACCCGAACTTCCATCGTCAATGAATCGATCGAGAAGATCAAGTGGGTTCCAGATGGCCTCCTCGTACAAGACGGAGGAAGCTGAAGAGACCATGATGCCGATGAATGAAGTGATGGCGAAACCGAAGGGGATCGTGATCATCTGGGGCCAGAGTGCGTCTCTGGGCTTCTGCGCAAATCGAGAAAAGTCACTGGCATTAACAATGAGTGTCGCGAAGTTGGAGATAGAAGACATGATGCCCTTGACAATTTCCCAGGCCAAGTCGCTGCCGTGGACCTTGTTACCTGCCTTTACAATGGGGCCAATACCACCTGCGCGCGAGATGGTCCAGGCCAGGAAGGTAATTCCAGCCACGGGAACAACGTATGCCTTGACTGTGAAGAGATGTCGAACCTTGTGGACAGGGAACCAGAGTGCTGGAAGCGATACAAGCCAAAAGATGAAGAAGGAAGCGAAGTGTGAGGTATCGGTGCCCGAGTTTTCGCTGAAAGTGTTGGGAACATTGGCCCATGACTTCCAGATAGTGCGGATCATAAGATAGATACAGTCTCCGCCAATGTAAGCCTGCACTCCATACCATACAGCAGCTGTTATATGTTAGTAATGAATTCTTATTGTGCTGGGAAAGATGGAGCATACCCATAGCAGCACGGTTCAGCACAGGCCACAAGCTACCCCAAATACCAAAGGAGGTTCTGTTGGCAACAGGGAAACCAATGTGGTACATGGCACCGAAACGAGCATTGAGTGCGACAAAGATACCAGTGATACTGTATCCGATCCAGACACAGAGCCAGGCTTGCCACCATGACAGACCATTGACAATCATGGACGATGAAATCATCCAAGTGTTGATGTTGAAAGAATCGGCGATCCAGAAACCAACAAAGTTCCATGGGCCCCATTGTCGGCGCTCCACCTCGACAGGTTTGAGGTCATGGTTCGTAAGCTGCATAAGAGATCAGTACAACTCAGTCTCATGATGACAAGCTGAAGCTTGCGAGGCCTTCATACCATAAGCTGGGTCTTGGTCAAGCCAGGTTCAGACTCAACGGCGACTTTATCAGCCCAGACCTTAAATCGTGATCTGGTCTCCATGGCTTAGGTGTATGACGAGGTGGGAGGTGGAAGTATAAGCCAGTAACGGGGATCAAAAAGCTTCGGATGCTTGAATCTAGAAGAAACTCAAAAAGTAAGATAGACTTTTTGTATTGTGATAGGTAGACCTTGTTCGAGGTGCTTATGACGTGTAGGTGACACCAAGTAGGGATGGCAGACTGGGATTAAATCCAATGACTCAAGAAATGATGGAAGAACGTGAGATGGTAGTCTTGCTGAAGGATGAGAGGGGACCAATTGGAACTTCTCCACCGTCTTCTTGTCTTGGAGAGTCTGGTCGTAGTGGGTGACAGGCAGTATTTATATTTATAGTTTTAGAGACATACCTCGTTGTTGCGTTACGGTTGCGTTGACAAGAGGAACTAGAGCGACCCCATCTTGGCTCGAGGTTATCAGCGCCCAGTAGCCACTATCAGTCTGATCTTCATCCCCAGACCCAGCCGTTGCAGATAACTAGCCGGCAAGGAACATACCACGCAAGGGCCCTCGCCGGCGGCCACTTTTGCCGTAGTAGGCCAAGCTGAGAAAGGTTATTCTTCCCCATGTTGGCAGGTCGGTATTTCTTTGTCGTTTCATCGAGCACACGACCAACTTGTGACGGTTTGTAGATTCGGATATCCAGACCTTGAAAAGCAGAAGGATCTGCATGGTAAGACCATCACGCAACAACAAAGTTGAACCGTTCACAGGTATCCATTCGAATATGATCAAAGTACAATGGTACGTATGCTATTCGGCATAGAATAGAACGATGCGCGGATGCGGAGAGATGATTCGAGTGACATGGATACGAAAATGGGGCCCGAGAAGCCAAGTCGTGTTTTGGTGGGCGCCCCCACATGAGACCCTAAATCCAAGGAGCAATACTTGGTATGGGTGGTTGCTGGAAGGTGTTTCCGGGTAATGTTGATGTAGACGTTAGGAAGAGACCCCGATGTCGCTTTGTATAGGAGAGATGTACCAAGATTAAATTCGAATATTTGCTGTTATTTTATTACAAGAGAGAAACAAAGCAAAACAAGGAGACAGAGGTTTGCAGTGCAGACGGACGGTACGTACTCCTCTTGAAATTCTGGGCCTAAGAAAGATGCTCTGCAGAAAATGCAACTGCAGGCAGCTGGCAGGGCCACTACCTATCAGCGCCATGTGAGCAGGAGCCAACCCATCGGACGGTCAGTTACCCCAGGCGGATATAAACGAAGAAATATCATTGGTCAACTCGGTTTCCTTATCACCACAACGATGCGTCTAAGATACGGGTACCGTACCGCCTTTCCCAAACCGAGTTAGCCCGGAACTGCAGAACAAATCTGTTACTCGATCTCATCGAGTCAACCGTCTCTTTTATAGTAAAAGTGCCCAAGCCTGCAGTTATCTGCCCTATCAGGACTATCTTGAACTTCATCCACGTAGTAGTCACTGAAATGCGATCTCGTTGTCAACAGCTTAGGTCATTTCGGGTTTTAACCGAAACTCTACTGCCTGATCTCTCTCTCTTCGACCCCTCTCCATCTAAAGTTCGATGTGTTGGTTCTCCTTCTGGTTGACATCGGCATAAGAATCCTTGTTCCCGTTTCTGGCAGCACCTCGCGATGACCCTTTTCAGCTTCATATTGCCCCGAAAGTTCGCCGTTTTTATGTCGTATGGTTAGATTAATGACGACCTGGTCGCAAATAACACGCCACGTCCCAAATGAAATTGAGTTCTTCGGGACTGCTTTCAGTTCTCCCAAATGGCATTGTTGATCTATTCTGGACTGACATGGCCTAACCGATGGCAGAGCCATGCCGGTACATCTAGCATCTAGAAATCCAAGTAACACCGAGGCAGAGTAGCAACAAGGCTAACTTGAATAAGTCCCCGGCCCATGCATACATAGTATGATTGAGTTCCTCACGAGCTGCGTTCTCCAGAAAAGTAAGCCAGTAATTACAAATCTTCGGTTTTGGATCGGCATTCGTATATCAAGGAACATTGACAGTCAATGCGTCTGATATGCAAGTATTACTTGATGGAAATCACAGACGCGACTTCAACTCCGTCACCGTGTCGGAATCACTCAGAGAGAACGAAAACGGCATTAGTTGTAAATCTGTCATCGGCCCGTAAACTTTGTAAACTCACTTATCCGATGGGGCAGAGTAAACGACCTCATACGATTTGAAGAGTTTTTCTCTCTCAAATAATGGACACAGAGACCACGAAATTGGGTCAGAAAGCGATATGTTATAGTGGCCAAGTATAGCCATTTTGCAATTACGGAAGAGACCAAGATACTACTTACATAAAGCATCTTGAGATCTATCACGCGTGGAGGCCGAGTCTCCGCGATGTAAAGTCGATTAGATACTTCGAGTGACATGACTTATAGACATGACCGTAAAGATTTCAAAGACTGGATGTCGAAATCGAGGTCAGCTAACTACCTTATGCTACCAGGAGTGTCCAGATCTTCTGATAAGTCACTTGAAAACCGACCATCTTTATCGTGGAACTGCTGCCATAGGGTAAGCCTTCTCAAGCACGATTTGGATTTTAGTATGACACTCATATCCTAGAGAACATCGTGAAGATCGCTATTGCATTTTCCATATAATGGGGATCTTCATAATGTGATAGAAAGTTTAGACTATGATTGGACTCGACTTATGCTGCGTCACCATCTACAGCAGGATCAAGCTACAGGGGCCCATATCCAGACAAACTGGATACCCTACGTCAAGGAGAAGTTACATGGAGAAGCTAAGGTAGCTAGCTGCTCTTCAACGATGATGACTGCCGATATTTCGAGACTCTGCTTGTGTCATGACCCAGCCCTCAGGGAGCAGGAAAACATCGGGCCTTGATATAGGATGTCAAAATAAACTCAGCAGGAGGTAATCTAAACTTAGGCTAAATTTATACTGAGTTACCTCAATCTTTTTATTATCTAGAGTCAAGGTCCCGCATTCTCTTTCCCTCCCCTAGCCCAGTAGCCATGGCTCTCAGGTAAAGGGTCCAAAGAAAAACAACAGGGGAACACGTGAATGCACCAATAGCTTGCCCCGCGATTTGAGTAGTATTGAGGTGAGAGTTCCGAAGAGTTGCGAGAATCCATCCCTAGGCCACAACTTAGTAAGGCAATTTGATAAACTTAGTAGCTACCTCGTTCTATGGAAATCAGGGCAGGCATCGATTTACTCTAAAAAATCTCGGCACTTTTTTCTATGTCGATTTAAAAAAACAAAAGGTGTTTCTAAGAAGCACGACCTGCACTCTTCCTGCTCATGGGAGCAAGAAAATGCCCGACGCTAAACCAAAGGGTCAAAAATACCTAATCTAAGGCAAGCCAAGGTCTACTAAATCTATACTGAGCTCTACTAAATTTACCTAAGTCTTTTTGTCACTTAGGATAAAGGTCCTAAGTTTTCTTTCATCCCCTTGACCGTTCCTGCCTCAAGCTCAAGGTAGGTAGTGTTAGACCCACACTTTGTTTCTCCCCCACCATCATCGTCAATTCCGCTTCTTTTCTCCCCGCCAACCTCAACTTTTTTTCTTTACCTATTTCATCCAAACCTCTTTATTTACCAAAGTCCTATACAATCATGGAGGACCAGTTGGTACAGCTTCTTTCCAGCACGCAGCTGTCTGAACAGGGTCCCAGGCTACAGGCCGAACTCGAGTTGAAGCGCGCTCGAACGAATCCCGCATTTCCCCTGTCTCTCGCAAATATCGCCGCACACACCTCGATTGATACCAACATCCGTCAGGCTGCACTGAGCAACCTGCGACTTTTTATCGAGAACAACTGGAGCAGCGATGAGCCTGATGACGGACCTATCATCCCTATCTCTGATGAGGCGAGAGGCCAGCTCAAGCAGGTCTTGCTCGACCTTGTGTTGAGCCCGGAGGACGATCGCAAAGTCAAGATCTCAGCCAGTTACGCCGTTGGCAAAATCGCCGTCCACGACTTCCCCGAGCAATGGCCAAACCTCCTCCCCACAGTTATCTCTGTCGTCCCGGCCGGCACCGATTCACAGCTTCACGGCGCCCTGCGATTACTCAACGATATAATTGAAGAGAGTTTGAGCGAGGACCAGTTCTTTTCAATGGCCCAAGATATTGCCAAGGCCCTTGCTGAGGTCGCCCTCAATGAAAACCGAAAGCCCATGCACCGAGCGCTCGCTATTTCCATCTTCCGAGGATGTTTTGATCTCCTCAATATGATTAAGGAGGACCACGCTAAGGAGGTTCGCGCTTTTGCGGACGGTCTTCTTCAACAATGGAACCCCTTCTTTATTACCGTTCTACAGAGCTCTCTTCCAGAAGCCAACCTAGAGAGCGGATCTCAGCCTGACTCTTGGAGCCATATTATCGCTCTCAAACTTCAGGTTGTCAAGACGCTCCTCCGAATTCGACGCGTTTTCCCTAACCTGCTCCTTCCCCAAAGTACCATCTTCTTCAGTGCAGTCTGGAAAGAGCTCTCTACTCTGCAGGGACCGCACGAGCAGCTCTATATCAAAGCGGATGCCCAAGGACGTCTTGAAGACTCGGACAACCTTCCATATACCTTGGACTTTCTCATTCTCGAAGAGTTGGACTTCCTTAACCAATGCTTCAGAGCCCCCCCTGTGCAAGCCGAGCTGGACGGTCACCTCAATGCTCATGCCTCAGCTTCAGAAGTTCCCTGGATGAAGGAGATTATGAACATGCTTATTGGTTATTCGCGAGTGACTCGGGAAGAAGAAGACCTGTGGGATATCGACTGCTCCCTGTATCTTGCTGAGGAGACCTCTGTGACTGCCAACTATACCGCACGAACTGCTGCAGGGGATCTGTTAATCAAGATGGGTGAGTGGTTTAACCAGAAGGCGATTGACGGCCTGTTTGGCCAAACACAGGCCCTATTTGGTGGCGAGATTTCCGACTGGCGCAGTCAAGAGGCGGCGCTCTACCTCTTTGTCATGCTGGTCAGCGACTTCCAAGACATGAACAAGGAAATTCCCGAAGTAGTGGCCCATGCCTATCTTTCCCTAGTTGACTACGCCGTTAACCGACGCGGAGAACCTCTTCTCCGCGCCCGAGGTTATCTCGTTGCTGGTATGCTTTGCCGTTCTTTCCAGACCCCGGTTGAGCTGTTGGACCGCATCATCACCTCCATCACTCAAGAGGAGTCTGAGGTCGTGCAGGTCGCCTGCGTCAAGGCTGTTGAAGGTTTAATAAACGCTGGCCAGGTGTCTGCCGACAGGCAGGTTCCTATCATCAATGCCATCCAAAGCTACATGAACAACAAGGACCCCAGTGATATGGAAGATGCCGACGAACTTCTCGTTACACTCGCTGAAGCCCTCCGCGCTGCTATCACTCTCGACAAACGCATCGCCCTTTCCAACGATGTCAAGTCGGTTGATCTGCTTTTCATGCTAGCCAAGCTAGGCGCAAGCAACTTCCAAGTCACTATGCTGATTTCCGAGGCATTTGAAGATATCGTTGCGGATCTTTCTGACCCTGAATCTTACACAGCTCTCTGTGCAAAGCTTCTGCCTACGCTCACTGGCGCCTTTGATGTCGCCAATCTCACCGAGGACAACCCTCTGGTCACTGTAAGTTTCAATGAACCAGTTTCCATGCTTCACTGACAATAACTAGGTTGCCACCGAGCTATTGGCCGTCTTGGCCGAGAACGGACCAGAGCCTCTCCCCGCCGGTTTCGTCGCGGCTACATTCCCTAAGCTGAACCGTCTTCTTATGGAGTCTACCGAGGGAGAAGTCCTCCGACCTGGATCTGAAGTTGTGAAGTGGATGCTCCAGCATGATCATCAGCAAGTTCTTGCTTGGCAAGATGCCAACGGCCGTTCTGGTCTAGAGGTTTGCTTGCACATCATCGACCGACTCCTGGGTCCTTCTATTGAGGACAACTCAGCCTCCGAAGTTGGCGGTCTGGCTGCCGAGCTCGTCGAGAAGGCTGGCCAGGAGCGCCTTGGTCCTTTCTTACCTCAGCTTCTCCAAGCTGTCGCTAACCGACTTGCTACTGCTCAGGCTGCAGCCTTCATCCAGTCTCTTATTCTTGTCTTCGCCCGACTTACCCTCTCTGGCGCTCAAGATGTTGTTGAGTTCCTCAGCCAGGTTCAGATCAATGGCGAAAGTGGCCTGCAGGTTGTCATGGCCAAGTGGCTGGAGAATTCTGTCAACTTTGCTGGATACGATGAAATTCGACAAAACGTCATTGCTCTATCGAAGCTTTACTCTCTCAATGATCCTCGACTGGCCCAGACACAAGTCAAGGGCGACCTGATCGTCAACAACGACGATGGGCTTATTAAGACACGCTCACGTGCAAAGCAGAGTATGTATCCTTCCATCCGCGACTTCTCAACCACCACCTCCACCTCCACCCTAGACTCAATCTACGCCCGATACGCTGAAAGCCAGCAAGCTAATAAAACCAACCAACAATCAGACCCAGACCAATACACGATTGTTCCTGCTTCCCTCAAGATCATCAAGGTCCTCATCGAGGAGCTTCTGTCTGCATCTGGCCAACGGGCTGCTGCGAACGCTGCCTCTGCTGCTGTGGCCTCTGCTAGCTTTGACGACGAGAATGACGAGGAGGGCTGGGAGGATGAAGATGACACTCTTGATCTCAGTCTAGGCACCACGAAAGCTGACCTGATGTCCTTCATGGAGGGTGGCCAGCGGCAGCGAGACGACGAGACTCAAGCTTATCTGACCGACTTTTTCATCCGTTGCGGCCGCGAGAACATCGCTAATTTCCAGGAGTGGTACAACATGCTTACAGAAGAAGAAAAGTCGAAGCTCAACGAGGTTGCCGCTAGTTCAGCTGGACAATAGACAGGAACTGCATGTGCTTACGACAACGACGAAGAGAAAAAAAAGAAGAAGAAAAAAGAGCGCTCCTCTCGTCGAAAGCGCGAGAGGAAGATTGCTTTCCGACTGCAGGAAAGAACCACGGCTATTGAAAATCCGATAAGCCTGGTGCAGGATTAATGTGTATCGTATTATGAATTGACATGAATTGCAGATAGAATTAGAGAAAATGGGCAAAGAAAGGAAAGAAAACCAAAGACCTCGATCATAAGTGACAAAAAGACTTAGGTTAGCATAAGTTTAGGTAACTTGACATAAGCTTACCTAGGTAACTTGGTATAAGTCTAGGATACTTTTTCTAAGTGTATTTTGGCGTCCTATATCAAGGTCCGATGTTTTCTTGTTCCCCGAGGGGGCAGACTGTTTGGGAGATTTAAGGAGGAATAGAATTCACCACAACTGAAAAATCGAAACACGAACTAGTTGAGCGGAAGAAAATTGATCATTAATCATTGTGCCGAAGCAAGCGTACACTTGCCCTTAGTATTGTTCCACCTCTGTCTAGATGATATCTCCGCCAAAGCCTCCTCCGAATCCGCCACCGTAACCTCCACCAAAGGGATTGTTACCCCGTCCGTTACCAGGACCAGGGAATCTCGGGTTGCCACCAGGGCCAGTGGGATCCCATCGGGCTCCTGGAGGTGCTTGAGGATCGAAACCAGAGGAACCGTCACCTCCGTGCCCGCCGAACAAAGGATCATCGAAAGTAGGATGCATCCCTGAGCCACCACCAGGACGAGGCAGTCCTCCACCAATGAACGAACCACGAAGAGGATCGTGCGGGCCGAGACCAGGAGGATTCAAGTCATCGTGTCCGATGTTGTAGGGCGATCTTCCTGGCATTTGAAGACCGCCTCGTGGAGGTCGATTCATCTCGTACTCATCCTCAAAGCCGGGAGGAGGGAAGTCGCCCACTGGTGCAGGTCGTGGATGAGCCATCTCAGGGAGCGGGTTCGCTGGGGGTTGAAGCGGGTGTGGGTGTGGTACAGGATCGCCACGGAACGGACGGTCTGGGTTCTGAGCTTCTTGAGCACGGCGCTCGGAGCGCGCATTAGCTTCGGCTTCGGCTGTCTCGACATAGCCTTCGCTTTGGAGTTTTGGGATGAGCTTTTGAACAATGTTGACCTTGAGGTCATGTAAGATATCTGGCCAGACGGATTAGTTTGGGATGCCCAACAAAGGGAAGCGAAAGAATATACCAGCAATAGCTTGCTCAGAGGCGAAGACATCGCGGAGCTTCTCGGGAAGACCACTTCGATCTTCCTGGCCGTCCTTGATGGTGATGCGAAGAGGGAGTTTCTTAGAATCTACAACGTCGCTGATCGACCTCTCAAAACGACGGATGTTGTCATCTCCGACGGCTACTCCTCGAATCTCGACCTTTTTGCCCATGCGGTCAATACGGATGCTAAAGGTCATGGCCGATTGCTTGTGCTTATAGACAAAACTGTAAGAACCGAAGCCCGAGTTCCATTGTGGTGGCAGACGAGGAGCGAATGACTCGCATTCAGCTATTTCATGTGAGCTCAGTCATGATGTTGATGGATGGTAAACTTACGTATGTTCTTGTCCTCATCGAAACCCAGAAGCTTGAAGCCTAAAGCAGCGAGATATGAGTGGATGAGGAGAGCGATGACTTCGTATGATGAAGCGAGGTCAGATGAATCGTCATTGGAGGGATGCGTTGGTAGAGCATCTGCCATGCCATTTAGAATGGCGGCAACACTGAGAGGTTCTGACATGATGAAGGGCGATGATTCTGATGTTCTTTTTGATGTTGGAGTTGACAAGTCGAGTTTTGGTAGATGTAGTGAATAGTAGTAGGTACCTATAGTAGGTAGGTAGCTCGCTAAAGATACCTAGATAGTGGGGAAGATGGAGGTTATGAGTTGACGTTGAGGAAGTTTGGGAAGCGGCGTCATGAAGTAGTTGCCTCTTCAGCCCTATATGTGGATCCCTTTAACTTTGGGCATCGCGGGGCAGTGTCAGTGATTCAAATGCCAACAGCCATGATTACTATTGGTGCAGGATTGGTTGCCTAGATAAGGCATTAGTTAGGCATTCGAGCTTATTAATATAAAGCCTCAAACATGCAACGTTGAATGACCTCAGTTCTTTAGAGACTAGATATTTAAGTACCGAGGTTGAGATCATTCTCATGACGACACTCACGTGATATCGCGTTCCACTCAACGCGTCCTACGTACTCTCTCTCAAACCATGAATTTCTATCATCACCACTTAAGTCTCTTCTCTCAACCTACCTCACAATGGAAACGGGCCCTCTAATCCCCGCCTCTCAAGCATCCCATCTCCTCTCATCATTCACAACCTTTCTAACACTGACCCTACACACCCTCCTCTACCATCGCGCTCTCTACCCCAAAACAACCTTTCTAACAGCCCGAGCCCTGAACCTCCCCGTCCATCAATCCCGTCACCCTGGCCTCTGCACGTGGATAAACGACGCTGTAGCTTCAGTAGCGGCACAGCTACGCAAAGGAACTGTCCGTCGTATTGCCATTTCGATGCATGCTGCAAAGACCTTTGATGTATTGGAGAGATGGGTCTTTGACGTTGATCTGTTTCCTGCTGGGTGGGGCGATAGAGAGGAAGCGACTTACAACCCTGCCTTGGTAGAGGGTGATGATGATGGTGTGGTGAACTGGACCGACGTAAACGAGGCCCTGAGAGGTGCCCTGAGGAGAGTAGCACAGAAGGCTGAGATGATGCCTGATTTACCTGAAGGGAGCACTTTTACTGTTGCCGTTGAGCTACGTGATGATGCAAATGCACCTATAGGTGTAAGTGTATTGGCTGTAAGATGAACTTTCACTGACTGATCTAGCATCCTCAACATTGGATACCATCCCAGCCAAATCTTCAACCACCAAACGATACCTCATTAAAGCAAGGCTCTTCCCTTGGTGGTCAGAGTACAACCGCAATTCGCTCTGTCCAAGCAGGCCCTTTATTCTTTAACTGCTGGATCGAACAAAGCGAACCCGTAGCCTCATAACTTTCACATACATGATACCCAGCTCTGAACAGATAGATTATCGTCATCATGACTCTTCATAACCTCTAATTCATATTGTATAAACATGACATCAATCCATTGTTGATTGTCCCGGTCACCCATTTCCAGACCTGGACCAGTCCGTGCCATGCGACCCTGACCCTACCCCCTATTCCGACAAAGCCCAGAACCCGCCGCGTTATGTACAGCCCGGCCGTGGAAACATGACAAATACCTTGACTCATTACCATCAAAATCATTTTCAAACGCCCAAACAGCCTCACTGCCAGCCTCCCAGAGGACAGCAGCGCCTACTCCGTCGTCCCCTTCAGCGCCGCGCGGAGACTCACCATCTCGCGCTTCAGTCGCGCGTTCTCCTTCTTCATTCGCGCTGTTTCGTCGCTTTGGTCGCGGAGTCTCATCATGAGCTCTTCCTTTTCGTCCTTGCCCTTGCCCTTGAGAGCCTTGACTATCTTGCCAAGCTCTCCGTTGAACTTCTCATATAGTAGCTCATTCTCTGCCACTGCCTCCTTGTATAGCTGGTCAATCGCTCGCACCTTGGCCTCGGCTGCCTTGACCGTAGTTTCCATATCGCGCTGGATCGCATTTTGCTTGTCTTGTAGTTCTTGTATAGCAGTGGGGATGCGGTCTTCCAACTCCCGAACAGCAGCACTGACTCGTCTCATATCGACAGACTGGGAGCCCGGAGGTCGTGTATTGTTGACGCGTGCCATTTCCTCACCAATTTTGGATAGCTCAGATCTGAGAGAAGCGTCCACGTCGTCGACCGCCTGCTTCTCAGTGTTGAGCCGCTCTCGAAGCTTTTGCGGGGACTGTAAGCGGAGTCTCTGCGTTCCTCGCCTGGTCGGACTTGAGTTTGGACGGGGCGGTGATTCAGATCCTGGAGGCGCTGAGCGGTAGGGGCGCAGTGTCGGGATGTTAGTCGATGATAGGGTCCTTGAGTGTCTGTGGCCTTTGGCTGGTGACGTGCGTCGTGTTGGCTCTTCTGAAAGTTCCATGGGGCTGGGCGCCAAAGTATTCGGCGACGTAATTTGCTGAAACGGATCTGGAACATTCTCCTTCTGCTTGGAACCTCTCAACGTCGCTACACCGGGACTAACAGGTATTCTAGACGGAGATGTCGCCTTGGGGCTCGCGTTGACCTTTTCTGATGTTTCTTTCGCGTCTTGAAGCGGTTGCGGTGATTCAGCATCGTCATCGAGTGTAGTCGCTGCCATGAGACTCTTGAGATCTGATAATGAACTGCGCCGCTTCTTCCTGGGCGACCGTGGGAGTGGCTTCTCTGTCTCCGGCTCACCGATTGTCTCCAATAACCTATGAGAGCTGCCAGGTCTTTGCATTTCGTCAAACGCCCCTGCTATGGGCGGACGATCCTTGGAACCTGGGCGCCTCGACAGCTTTTTGGGCAGTGTGTTGTCGTCAATAGACCTTGAACGGCCTAATGATGCTTTAGACAAACTGTTTACCTCGCCTGTGGCGGGATTTCTATGCTTACTGAGCTGTCGCCATACTGAAGGTCTCTCGTCTCTGCTATTTTGCCGTAACAGATTATCGAACCCAAATTTCCGGCGTAGCGACGAAGTGTTTGAGGCCAATGAGGGTGTGTATCCTTTGCCACGGATCGCCGAGTTGATTGACTCATATGTTGAGTTATCGAGGTTGAAACTGTGATTTAAACCAGGTTCTTCAAAAATTCGATCGCAGTCTTCCACAAGACGATCGAGAAGATTGATATAATTAGGAGCTGTTCCATCGTAGACGAGCAGCTCTGCAAAAGCAAGTGTTAATGCTCCCCTGTCACCATCATTGCCACACCCGTCCAGCAGATTGGCCAAAAGCTTGATAAGGGCAGTGAAAGCGCGACGATTCTGTGGTGCCATGTCTCCAAACAAAAAGTTGACGAAGTCCGCGAAGTCTCCAGGCACTCTCTTATTCACCCGCGCCTGGAGCGTATCAAGGGAATGCATTGACATGACAGGGCCGATTTGATCAGTCCACGCAATGCGCAGGAACTTTTCAAAAGCCACAAATATGACCTCGGTGCCTAGATCGGCGGCGGCATCGACGTCAAACGGGCTCTCGATCAGTCTGTTATATAGTTCGTTCACAGACAGCTCATCAACCACAGAGCGTTGGAGCAATGTCCGACCAATAATAAGACCCTTGCGGGACTGAAGAGCAGCAACATATCCAGTAAACGTCTGCTCTAGGCGTACTAATGGGTTTTCGGTCCTTGTTTCCTCTTGAGATACACTGTCCTTGCCTCCCCTTATTGAGCTAACAACAGACGCTTGGCTATTGTTGCGGTGTATTGAAGGCACCTGCTTGTGTTTTGAGCCTACACTTGCTGTGTCGGAGATATGAACTGAGCTGCCTCCCCAGAAACTAGAGAGAAGCTTAACAGGGGAAGAAGCCAGGAATGATTTGGTCTTTTCCGCTCTTGTGTTGAGTAACAGTCCATGTAGTGTCTTGGAGTAATATGAAACGAGTGGTGCCGTCAATTGCATATTGGAGATACTATGTTGTGTGCTTAATAGTTGAATAACTGTTGTTGGTTAGCTCAAGGCTTTAGGGATTATCATGCCGACCCTCACCTCGTCTTGACATCGTGGGGAGGAAGTCTTCCAGAGCAACTTCGTCCTGGAACTGCCTCCCATTCAGCCCAACTGTGAGCATCGATACCTTCTTCATATCGTTCGTGGTCACATTCACGACAATCTCGACGCCGTAGTGGCCTACAGGCGCTCCTTTAGTGCCCCTGTCATGATCGACGACCACTCGAATCGGGGCAGGCTCCTTGCGGCCCTCGATGAGTTGGTCCGCGCCCTCCTGGAAGATGGCAGCGTGAAGTCCCAGATTGCTATCTGGCATCCGCGCTGATCGTAGAGTCCAGGTTGGGTCTTCTCGCTCTTTCTCCGAGAATCGAGCTTCAACTCTCGCCTTGACCACATCCTCTCCCCACTTGGCGGCTCTGGCTTCGTACATCTCTTGCAAAAGAAAGCATCGTGATGTGACGGCCTTGCTGATGCGGTGTTCGCCTGGATGAGCTCCCCTCATTTCTGATGTCGAAGTCATCCAGAATAATGTGCCATCTACTGCCTCAGTGAATCGCACGTCAGCCATGTCATGCCACCCTGTGAACACGAACTCATATGCCGCTGGCCCCCCTGCTGCGTTGGTCATAGAAATAAGTAGACCGGCTGCTGAAGGTTTCTCGATCTCACGAAGAAGCTCTCGTCCTGTCATATTCCCGCTCATCTTCTTGAGGATGACCACACAATCTGAAAAGAGTAGGAAGATGCCAGATCTATCCGACTGGTTGAGCAATGGCTGGAAAGGCGGTGCCAACTCAGTGAAATCGGCGGCTGCAATGAGACGTCCTTGTGGTTCAAGATTCAAAGGCCAGGCTTCAACCATATTTCGAAGTCTATTGGCGACATGAGGCTTGTCGGGTAAAGGATCATCCATTGAGCAGATATTCGTAATGATATCTCGCGCCTTCAACATGGGTTGTAAGGCGGGATGTGTCATAGGAATACAGCCAACGATCTGATCTATAAGCAAGCTATAACGAGGAAGTCTCTGAACAGGCTCAATAAGAATGGAGCGTATCGTCTGCTCGCCAGCCTGAGCTACCCTCTGTTTGAAACTCGACTGCTGGTCAAGGAAAGAGTTGAGTAACGTGGGGAAATGTTGGCTGGCCTTGATATAATCCTGATAGCACTCTGTGAACTTTGGGAACCACTCCAAGAATAGCCTGGCGATTTGTAGAGCACCACTTGGGTCTCTTGTTTTGCCCAGTTTGGACCCCATAAAGCTCATCGTCGGTGTTTCCATATCTTTTAAGGCCTCTTCTTCGGTGTC